>NC_089256.1:36738898-37338898 GCF_963930625.1 Muntiacus reevesi | reverse complement strand
AAATAATTCCATTCAAGGCAGGGAAGCTACTGGAGGTCACCCAGTTATGGTCCATAAATGACCATAAATCGCTGCCTTTCACAGTGATGACTTCCTTAGGGGAGCTGGGAGGGACTTCCTATATACTAAATCATAACTGACTTCCCTTTCTTTCTGTAAGGAATTTAACAAAATGCTTTGATTCTCTCTTCTATCTCTAAGATAAACGTTTGTTTTCTTATGATGTTTCTCTGGAAGGATGACATTAGTACTGAATGACATGATCTCCTTCTTGACAGGAATCTCTCCACTGAATCCCGGTACAAGGAGAAGAGGGCAGCAGAGCATGAGGGAGTTAGACAGCATCACTGACTCAATGGACATGAATCTGAACAAACTCTAGGAGATCTTGAAGGACAGGGAAGCCTGGTGTGCTTCTGTCCATGGGGTTGCAAAGAGTTGGACACGACTTAGTGACTCAACAATAACAACCAAAACTGACCTTTAATGGAAGGAACAATGGTCACTTGAAGGTTCTTTGCACGTTGTAGATTCCAAGTCTGGTTTTCCTTTTCTGGTAAAAAAAAAAAAAGAACAAAGCACAATGGGTCAGATACTAGGTTCCTGGCCTCTCATCTGAACAGTTGTCTAAAAACTATCCAGGATGAATTCTGGTTGCTAAATTTTCTTTTAGCAAGAGCTACATGAAAACCAAACCACCAAACCATCAAACCGTCTAATACTCTTTGGTTAAAACTTTCCATTTGACCTTTGTTTGGGTGCATTTTGGTAGCACCAAGTGACTTAATTGAGAATGTAGCTCCATTTCTTAAATGAAGAAGTCTTGACCTTTCTGCTCATATCACCTATGACTCAATATACCATGGAAATCTGAGGAAAACAGCTGCAAAAATAAAGAGCTCATTCATCTTTTGGTTTGCATTTTTCTAGCCAGTGAGAATTTGTTTTTCTTATATAGCCATTAAAAGACTTGTAGTTTACAAGAACATTGGATGTTGGCAAAACTCTAGAGTTATGTAACTAAGAGATTAAAGAATATATGAGGAGGCTCAAGCAGGAGGGGATATATGTATACATTTGGCTGATTCACATTGTTGTTCAGCAGAAACTAACACAACATTGTGAAGCAAATATATTCCAATAAAAATTAAAACAGTGCTTAAAAAAAAGAATACATGAGAAGAATATTCACCTGAATACCAAGAGAACAGTGTTACACTCAACAGTAAACACTCTCCATGTTAGTCACATATGGCCCATCAGCTGTTGAGCGGTCCATGTTTTCAATCAACAGCCTTTTCCATTGCCATGGTAATTAGTGGGTAGTTGACCACAACCACTGTATTGTGCCTAAGAGCTTACACATTGGGTAAGTTGTCAATTGGGATAAATTGCCCTACTTTGCTTACTTACTATCTTGAAAGGGACAATTTTGGCAGTGGGAATTGAGAATTCTGACTTTTCCTGGGGAAATGATGACTACTGATAAATATAGATGACTCCATTACTGCTAGCTACCAAAATGATCTTAGAAAATGGACCTTGATTTGCTGTATTAAAATCATTATTTGTGTGCGTGTGTGTGTGTGTTAGTCACTCGGTCATGTCTGACTCTTTGCGACTCCATGGGTTATAGCCCACCAAGCTCCTCTATCTGTGGAATTCTCCAGACAAGAATATTGGAGTGGGTAGTCATTCCCTTCTCCAAGGAATCTTCCCGACTCAGGGATTGAACCTGGGTCTCCTGCATTGCACAGGAATTCTTTACCACCTGAGCTACCAAGGAAGCTCCATTACTTCATAGTAGTAAATATTTGTTGAGTAAAGAGCCAACTTGCCTCATATAGTCTGAGGAAGTACAAGACTTAGAAAAGATTCAAGGATCAATAATGTCTTGAGATCTATTATTTTCTTCCCTTTATTTTTTTCTCAAGTACATCTCAGACTGCTTTGCCAAGCCACTGCTGATAACCCTGACTTCTTGGAACTAGAGATGGTTGAAAGGGATCAGAAGGGGCCAAAATGAACTGTTTGGTTCATTTCCATTCCATTCCATTACGTTTTTCTACATAGCTAAATATTCCTCACTGTTGCTTACCCTGGATGAAGAAAGATCCTCCACAGGCATAATCTTCTGGTTTTATCACAAACACCACAAAGAACTGCTCACCTGGAAAATCTTTCTTCTGCATAAGACATAAAGATAGTGAGAGAAGAAGGGAGAAAATTCATGGTGGTGGGGGCAAAAAGAAGGAAAGAGAAAAAAAGTAAAGTTCACCCCTCTCACTAATTCCTTAGAAAGGACTCTCACATTCCCATGATCTACTCCAGGTTAGCCATAATAAAATAATTGTTATATCCAAGAAATTATGTAGATACACTCTTCTGATTTCAGTCTGTCTTGTGCTCACTTGAGTGCTCAGAATTGTATAAAATATATGTCAACAGCCTACATATTAAATTCTTCAATAAACTTTATTTTTAGAGTTGGTTTAGCTTTTTATAGTTGTATAGCTTTTTATAGTGTTTTTATCTTAAAATTCAATGGTAAATGACTTTCTGAAAAGTCATGTAGTCAGCAGATAAATTAATTTAGGTTAGGGAAGCAAATACTCAATTTAGGAGACCTGAGTTATAGTCCTGGCTTTGACTTTCTCTGAGTGAGCTTCTCTGTGTCTCAGTTTGTTATCTATGAATGAAGCATGGTTGACTAGATAATGTTTAAGATCTAGCATATTTATACTATTTTGACTTTATATTATTCCCAAATTTCTGATGTTTAACCTACCGAGAAAATGGCCCAAGACTGAATCAGGAGTCCAGAGAGCTGTACTAATTTATTGCCAAATACATTCAGAGTAAGAAAGTACTGATATACTCTGTACGTCATTAATTTACTGTCCAGATGGTGTAAAAATCTGAGTGTCCTATTATGCCTATTTTTTGTCCTTTTAAATTTGGGACTATATAATGCTGAGGTGCTAAGGAAAAGATACTAAAACAAGAGCAGATATTTCCAGTATCAAATCTGAGACATTAAAAATTAAAGCCTGACTAATAGAAGTTTTTAGGTCTGATACTTAAATTATAATTAACCTCTCCTCATTCATAGCCTGTTATTCAATAAACAGTATCTCCTTACCTAGAGAACATATCAAATTGCAGGTACCTCAAGTAAATACCACTCTAAAGGCAGGAACAGAATCTCTTTGAAAATATGCTGGCATGATGTGTATATATTTTTGCTACAAAATTATCATTGAAACAAAAATTTAATTATAATACCAAAAAGGCAAACTTCTACACAAATGTGATTCATATTCCTTTGAATTTACCTATTCTGTCCAGAGTTGAAGTTCTCTTTTGGTTACTGTCACTAGTACAAAGTATCAAAATATGTGTCTTTTAAATTGAAATATACTATTTTCAGGTATCTCAGTGGTAAAGAATCTGCCTGCCAATGCAGGAGAAGCAAGAGATGCAGGTTTGATCCCTGGATTGAAAAGATCCCCTGGAGGAGGGAATGGTAACCCACTCTAGTATTCTTGCCTGGACAATTCCATGGACAGAGGAGCCTGGTGAGCTGCAGTCTGTAGTGTCGGAAAGAGTAAGCAAATGAGCATGCATGCAAACATAGTTGATTTACAATATTGTTTTAGTACAATATATTTAGTTGTTTTAAATTGATCAGATAAGCTTTATGCTAAATTGGCACCGCCCTCGCATTGAGTAGACTGGAATCTTTCACCCTTACCTCTGTAAGCAATCTGTCAGACACCTCTCCTGCTGCGTAACAGGTTCCCAAGATTTCCCAAGGGGAACAGGGCACCTGGTAGAGTAGCATTATCCACCAGGTATAGCAATCTTTGTTTTGAAATCAATCAGAAAGGAAAGAGATTCAGCGTATACAGTGAGCGGTAATCCTTTAGGTTTCTCTAAATTCAGTGGGTGACCAAACTGGTTCAGTAGGTAACCTGATTATAAACTTTGTCACTGACGATGATGCCCACAGAAGTGACGTCTCACCTGTAGTGTGATGGCAGCTTTCTTAGTCATGGACTGGTAGACACCATTAAATTCCACATTGTGGTCGAGATCATATACTGGGCACTGTCATGTGCATGGGGGATAAAAAGGGAAACATCACTAATGTCATATATACATACCACACATACCACCTGGATCACAGAGGAGGGGGTCCTTACTGAGCCAGAAACCATGAAGAGTTTCCTCCCAGAACAGTCATGAAATAGTTTTCCTAAAATTTGGTGCCTTGTCCTCTGAAGTCAAGGTCACTTTATATTAAAATTAAGGAGAACATAAAAGATCTGTCCTAAAGTATATCACACCTTTCCCATATTTTATTAGTACTTTATGAGACAGAAAGGGCCTAATGACACAACAAAAAATTCAAAACATAGAACAAGCGGTAGGTTTCTGTTTTTCTTGTGCAGTTTACAACTTGGTCTTCCTTATTCTCTGTCACAATCATCCCGCCTTCCCTTCCTTCCTTTGTTCATTTTGGTGAAGAGTCAACGTCTCTCTGTCTCCCCAGATCAATGTCTATAAACACATACTGTGCATTTATGTGCACAAGATGCAGCTTTTAGTATTTAGCAGTATTTACTTTGTACTGCTAAATACAAAGTAAGTATTTAGTACAAAGTAAGTACAAAGTACAAAGTAAGAGGATGAAATGGTGCTCACGCTCTCATTTATCCTGAGACAATATAAAACTCCATATTGGAAGGTTGACAAGTTATGAAACTCACCATGATATTCTGGACTGAGACAACAGAGCATGGGTAAGCCAATGTAGACACGACTTTAATGATAACCGAGTCTACGTCTTCAGGAAATTTGTACAGGAAATACTGAGAATTAAAAAAAAAGATAGGATTTGTTTATGCTAAGAAATGTTTAGTCACAAACATGACTTATTCTCATGAATCAGGTGGTTTCCTCTAATATGAGGCACAAAGTTCAGATGTAAATCTCAGTAAGCCTCCAGTAATTCAGCCAGTCATTCATCTCTTGCATATTGAGCAGATGCTCTGTGCAGGGCTCAGATACTAGGAATACAGCCATGAGCAAGACAAAGGAGCCATTTAATACAACATTGCTGTATCATTTTTTATGATATTTATTTCTCAACTAAAGTTTGCTACACTTCATTCCAATTTCAACTTAAGAAGATCCCCCCACCCTTTGAGTCAGAGATATGTGAAATGTTATAGGAAACAAAGTTTACCTCTATGTGGTCATTTTGAAATATGAACTCTTCCTTGAAAGGCAGACAAGCTTGTTCTTCAAGAATCTTAACCACCTTCCCATAGGCAAGGATTAGCACTACACCCACCTTTCCCCTAGACTTTTTTTTTTTTTTTTTGCCAAAGAATCTATTTCTTGGCTGGAACTCAGTGAGATGACATTTAGATTCAAAGACCAAGCCCTACATCTAGGCTCCTGAAATATGTTCACAATTTTGTGCAGGCTAAGATATCTTTAAAAGTATTTCTCAAATATCAGAATAAGGAAACTAGATTCAAAGACCAAGCCCTACATCTAGGCTCCTGAAATATGTTCACAATTTTGTGCAGGCTAAGATACCTTTAAAAGTGTTTCTCAAATATCAGAATAAGGAAACTAGATTCAAAGACCAAGCCCTACATCTAGGCTCCTGAAATATGTTCACAATTTTGTGCAGGCTAAGATACCTTTAAAAGTATTTCTCAAATATCAGAATAAGGAAACTAGATTCAAAGACCAAGCCCTACATCTAGGCTCCTGAAATACGTTCACAATTTTGTGCAGGCTAAGATACCTTTAAAAGTATTTCTCAAATATCAGAATAAGGAAACATTTATAATAGAGGTTATACTATTTACCTACTTAGATTACCAATTCACCAGAAAAATTTATTAACTCTAAGGCTATGGTTTTTCCAGTGGTCATGTATGGATGTGAGGGTTGGACTGTGAAGAAAGCTGAGCATCGAAGAATTAATGCTTTTGAACTGTGGTGTTGGAGAAGACTCTTGAGAGTCCCTTGGACTGCAAGGAGATCCAACCAGTCCATCCTAAAGGAGATCAGTCCTGGGTGTTCATTGGAAGGACTGATGCTGAAGCTGAAACTCCAATACTTTGGCTACCTCATGCAAAGAGTTGACTCATTGGAAAAGACCCTCATGCTGGGATGGATTAGGGGCAGGAGGAGAAGGGGACGACAGAGGATGAGATGGCTGGCATCACTGACTCAATGAACATGAGTTTGGGTAAACTCTGGAAGTTGGTGATGGACAGGGAGGCCTGGCATGCTGTGATTCATGGGGTCGCAAAGAGTTGGACACGACTGAGCGACTGAACTGAACTGAAGTTTTAAACATGTTGCTAATAATGAAGAAAGGGGACTTCTTCCCAGTAATTATAAATATAGTAACTGGTTGAGAAGCTTGACATGAAATACATGGTTAAGACTTTGAGGAAAGCCAGACAAAGATGCCACAAAAAAAAAGAAAACTACAGGCCAATATCACTGATGAACATAGATGCAAAAAATCCTTAACAAAATTCAGCAAATAGAATCCAGCAACATAATAAAAACATCATACATCATGTCCAAGTGGACTTTATCCCAGGGATGCAAGGATTTTTCTATATCTGCAAGTCAATCAATGTGATATACCACATTAACAAATTGAAAGATAAAAACCATATGATTATCTCAATAGATGCAGAGAAAGCCTTTGACAAAATTAAACATCCATTTATGATAAAAACCCTCCAGAAAGCGGGAATAGAAGGAACATACCTCAACATAATAAAAGCTATATATGTGGTACATATACACCATGGAATATTACTCAGCCATTAAAAAGAATTCATTGGAATCAGTTCTAATGAGATGGATGAAACTGGAGCCCATTATACAGAGTGAAGTAAGCCAGAAAGATAAAGACCAATACAGTATATTAATGCATATATATGGAATTTAGAAAGATGGTAACAATAACCCTATATGCAAGACAGAAAAAGAGACACAGATGTACAGAACAGACTTTTAGACTCTGTGGGAGAAGGTGAGGGTGGGGTGTTTAGAGAGAACAGCATCGAAACATGTATATTATCAAGGGTGAAACAGATCACCAGCCCAGGTTGGATGCATGAGACAAGTGCTCAGGGCTGGTGGACTGGGAAGACCCAGAGGGATCGGGTGGAGAGGGAGGTGGGAGGGGGGATTGGGATGGGGAACACATGTAAATCCATGGCTGATTCATGTCAATGTATGGCAAAAACCACTACAATACTGTAAAGTAATTAGCCTCCAACTAATAAAAATAAATGGAAAAAATAAATAAAAAATAAAAAATTAACTTAAAAAAAAATAAAAGCTATATATGACAAACCCACAGCAAACACTATCCTCAATGGTGAAAAATTGAAAGCATTTCCCCTAAAGTCAGGAACAAGACAAGGGTGCCCACTTTCACCACTACT
This sequence comes from Muntiacus reevesi, assembly GCF_963930625.1. Classification (NCBI taxonomy): domain Eukaryota; kingdom Metazoa; phylum Chordata; class Mammalia; order Artiodactyla; family Cervidae; genus Muntiacus; species Muntiacus reevesi. The sequence continues at coordinate 37,331,402 of NC_089256.1, read as the reverse complement.
ATTCAACATAGTTTTGGAAGTTTTGGCCACAGTAATCAGAGCAGAAAAAGAAATAAAAGGAATCCAGATTGGAAAAGAAGAAGTAAAACTGTTTGCAGATGACATGATCCTCTACATAGAAAACCCTAAAGACCCCACCAGAAAATCACTAGAGCTAATCAATGAAAATAGTAAAGTTGCAGGATATAAAATTAACACACAGAAAGCCCTTGCATTCCTATACACTAACAATGAGAAAACAGAGAAATTAAGGAAACAATTCCATTCACCATTGCAACGAAAAGAATAACATACTTAGGAATATATCTACCTAAAGAAACAAAAGACCTATATATCAAAAACTATAAAACACTGATGAAAGAAATCAAAGAGGACACAAATACATGGAGAAATATACCATGTTCACGGATTGGAAGAATCAATATAATGAAAATGAGTATACTACCCAAAGCAATTTACAGATGCAATGCAATCCTTATCAAGCTACCAATGGTATTTTTCACAGAACTAGAACAAATAATTTCACAATTTGTATGGAAATACAAAAAACCTCAAATAGCCAAAGCAATCTTGAGAAAGAAGAATGGAACTGGAGGAATCAACCTGCCTGACTTCAGGCTCTACTACAAAGCCACAGTCATCAAGACAATATGGTACTGGCACAAAGACAGAAATATAGATCAATGGAACAAAATAGAAAGCCCAGAGATAAATCCATGCACCTATGGACACCTTATCCTTGACAAAGGAGGCAAGAATATACAATGGAGAAAAGACAATCTCTTTAACAAGTGGTGCTGGGAAAACTGGTCAACCACTTGTAAAAGAATGAAACTAGAACACTTTCTAACACCATACACAAAAATAACTCAAAATGGATTAAAGATCTAAACATAAGACCAGTAACTATAAAACTCCTAGAGGAGAACATAGGCAAAACACTTTCCGACATAAATCACAGCAGGATCCTCTATGACCCACCTCCCAGAGTATTGGAAATAAAAGCAAAAATAAACAAATGGGACCTAGTTAAACTTAAAAGCTTTTGCACAACAAAGGAAACTATAAGCAAGGTGAAAAGACAGACTTCAGAATGGGGGAAAATAATAGCAAACGAAGCAACTGACAAAGAATTAATCTCAAAAATATATAAGCAACTCCTGCAGCTCAAGTCTAGAAAAATAAACAACCCAATCAAAAAATGGGCCAAAACACTAAACAGACATTTCTCCAAAGAAGACATACAGATGACCAACAAACACATGAAAAGATGCTCAACACCACTCATTATCAGAGAAATGCAAATCAAAACCACAATGATGTACCATCTCACGCCAGTCAGAATGACTGCTATACAAAAGTCTACAGATAATAAATGCTGGAGAGGGTGTGAAGAAAAGGGAACCCTCTTACACTGTTGGTGGGAATGCAAACTTGTACAGCCACTATGGAGGACAGTGTGGAGATTCCTTAAAAAACTGGAAATAAAACTGCCATATGATCCAGCAATCCCACTGTTGGGCATACACACCAAGGAAACCAGAATTGAAAGAGGCACGTGTACCCCGATGTTCATCACAGCACTGTTTATAATAGGCAGGACATGGAAGCAACCTAGATGCCCATCAGCAGACAAATGGATAAGAAAGCTGTGGTACATATACACAATGGAATATTACTCAGCCATTAAAAAGAATACATTTGAATCAGTTCTAATGAGGTGGATGAAACTGGAGCCTATTATACAGAGTGAAGTAAGTCAGAAAGAAAAACACCAAATACAGTATACTAACGCATATATATGGAATTTAGAAAGATGGTAACGATAACCCTATATGCAAGACAGAAAAAGAGACGCAGATGTATATAATAGTCTTTTGAACTCTATGGGAGAAGGCGAGGGTGGGATGATTTGAGAGAATAGCATTGAAACATGTATATTATCATATGTGAAACAGATCGCCAGTCCAGGTTGGATGCATGAGACAGGGTGCTCGGGGCTGGTGCACTGGGATGACCCAGAGGGATGGAATGGGGAGGGAGGTGGGACGGGAGTTCAGAATGGGGCACACATGTATACCCATGGCTGATTCATGTCAATGTATGGCAAAAACCACTACAATATTGTAAAGTAATTAGCCTCCAATTAAATAAATTAAAAAAAAAAAGACTCTAGGAAACCAAACAAAAAAGCCCCCATATCCAGACTTTAGTAAATCTATCACTTTGAAGGAGCAGTGAAACCCATTAAAACTTCATTTTGCATTCCATCATCCTCTTTACTAATCTTATCCTGAGAACCAGAGCAAGGAAAATAGAACTTTTCAACTATCCAAAGCCTTCCAAGTGGGGAACAATTATCTTAAGATTAAAGAGTGTCATTAATGCTACTGTCTGGAAGTCTGTTCATGCCTTGTAACAGATGGCAATGCTCTCAAGAACCCACTTCATTTTGTGCTTTTATTTTGGAGCTTGATTCAAATACACAGAATACAGGGCTCTTCCAAAGATACTCTGGAATTCCCAACATGTGTTCTTGGTTCTTAGAGAAACCATACTTTGTTACCTCAAAAGCATTATTATGGCTACTATTAGCAGTAATGAAAATGAATGTCATATATATTTCTATATATTCTAGAAGTAGGTTTTGTGCAAGCTATAGGCCACTACTGAAGTCTTATCTATATGCCAAAGTATTACCAATCTTCTTTTTTTAATAAATTGCTTTAAATTTTATTTATTTATTTACTTAATTATTTGGCTGTGCTGGGCCTTTGTTGCTACATTCGGGCTCTCTCTAGTTGTGGTGAGTGGAGGCTACTCTCTAGGTACAGTGTGGGCTTCTCATTGTGGTGGCTTCTCTTGTTGCAGAGCACGGGCTCTAGAGCATAAGGGCTTCATAACTAATGAGCAGTTACTGCGCAGGGGGTTAGTTGCTCCGACGCATGTGGAATCTTCCTGGACCAGGGATCAAACCTGTGTCCCCTGCATTGGCAGGCAGATTCTTAACCACTGGAAGAATCACCAGCAAAATCCCACCAGTTTTCTTTATCTCTAAATTACCATAAATCCCAAGTAAATAAACCCTTTGCCTTGATAATGTACTTTTACCAGAAAGAAGCAAATGACAAGGATCTAAAGCAATGACTGGAATTGAGGCTAAAATCACCTTCTTACGTCCTGATTACCTATCCAGTTTCTGTTACCTGCTTCTATTTATAGGAACAGAGGCAGGCAGTGATGATGCAAGTTGTCTGAATCTGTACAAGCGTTTGGGTGAATTTAAAGGTACAGAAATTTTTTCCTACAGTTGAAGAAGATAAAAAATATAGGCCAAAATGGGAACTGTTATGAGTAAAATAAGACCTTATAGGTGTCAAAGAATTTCTGTTTTGTTTCATTAGTTTTTCTAGGTATATTTTACTCTAGTTTGTAATTTATATACAAATCATTTGGACTTTAGTGTTTAATAATTTTTTTTAAATGGAAAGAAGCTGCAATGTATAATCATCACTGGTTTTCAGTCTACAAAGCACATCACGACATTCAGGACTCTGGACTGGACTATTAGACTGTACTCTTTCTGCAGTTGGGGTGCAAGTTTTTCCTTTCCTATCTAAATACCTCCCATTGTACCCCGCAAATAGTGCTTTCAAACATTTCATGAATTAAGTGACTGATACTTTGAGGTCCATGGACTGTGGGTCTGTAGTCCTCTTCTGTCACTGGGTGGCAGCATACATGCACTGTGGAGACTTTTACTGATGGGAAGTGTAACTCTAAAAGGTGTGCAGGTGTCAGCTTTGGCAGGTTTGGTGAGCTGACTGTGCACATTGATTTCTTTTTTTTTTTTTTTTTTTTTTCATTTGTTTTTTTTCTTTATTTTTCAGTGGGTTTTGTCATACATTGACATGAATCAACCATAGAGTTACACGTATTTCTAACTCTGTTCAGTGATGTCATGATGGCAGTCTGAAATTGGCCAGGGTGGAAGTATTTACACTGCAGAAATGGGCAAACTCTACAAAACAGGGCTTTCTCTCTGAGAACAGTTTCCACCAGCTCACAAGTGATTGTAATAGATTTACAACAGCATCCATACAATATGTTAATCCCAGTTCTAGTATATCCAAAGCCACTTTTGACCAAAGTTGTATTGCAGAGTACTGAAAATTTACAAGAAACATCAGGACATTAAATGAATTTGCTTTAAACTTGGCTATTGCATGAACCTTACTCTTTCAGAATCTATGAAAGGAAAAAGGAAAGTAGCTAGTGGTATCACTAGAAAAGCAGCCTGAATTAATCAAAGTTTTAATCTGCTTATTTGGTTTATGATTAAGGCCTAGTGGAGAGCATAACCCAAGTATCTATATCTTCTGATAATTTTTGTTAGCATACCTGTTCTTTCTTAATGATGGAAGAAATTAATTTTATCCATAACACTGTAGATATTAAAATCTGTCTCATTTTTGTTATAGTTTCCAGATCAGTTGTTTACTTTTGTATCTGTTTAGTGGTGGCCTTCCACTCTCTGTCTCCCCATCCCCATCCTAATTATAAGGTCCTTGCAGGCAGAAATTGCTCCTCTCTTCTTCATCCTTCTATCCCTGGCACCTAATACTGCCTAACACTGTACCTGGTGTGCATAGTTGGCCCATAATTTAATGAATGAAGGTTAAGCCAAGGGATACCTGTAAACATGTCATGCCTCCCATTTCACACCAGTTCAAATGATGTGTCTAAAATCTCAGTTATATGAACCACATTCCAAGAATACAAATATAGCTCAAGTTGTAAAAGATTAAGGGCAACACCACGTGCTAACTCAACCTGTTACCATGGTTTCTTTAGGTAAGAATCAAGATAACCTTGAAGCCTTCACTTACCTGAGGTTGAGAGGGGCTGGCAGTGAAGTGAAAGGTAACATTTGTCCTGAGAAATACAAGGGAAAGGGGGGAAAGTGAAAGAAAAACATAAGTTAGCAAGCAAAAGTTATTTCTTAAAAAAATCTCAAACTAGATGCAAGAAAAGCCCTACCCTTTGAGAAAGCAGTTCTGTCTGGGCCCATAAGAGTGACAAAGTACACTGCATGGGAACTTGGTGGTTTCAGTTGTCAAGAATGATTAAGTTGGGAAGGGATCAATTTTATGTCTTTATAAAATAAACCCATAAAGTTATACCTATACAAGTAAGTACTTTGACTTTTATAGACACATTTGTTTTCAGATTCTCTTAAGATTTTACACTCAACTATAGGTTTTAGGTGTCAGAAGTGGGCTGAGAATGGAAAAGAAGGCTTGAGGTTCTTTTGCATAATTCAGATAGAACTTAAAAATAATTTTGATGTATCCATGGCAAAAATATCACTTTTTAAAAAGCATGATGAATAGATAATCACCATGGGAGGGTCTCTAGGGATAGGAGCTTGCTTTTCCTGCCCCAAGCACCCCACAGTTGTCTACATTTCCCTCCAAGATCAGGTCTTCTTTAGGTTAGACATTGCCTTCTAAGACCCTTCTTAAAATGCACATACCACCAAAAAAATATACTGAAGTTATTTTCTTTTCAATTATCAATTTTCTATAAATTATTTTGTTATATATCTGCATCTTCTGTGAAAGACAGCAATGATCCAGCACTGAGGAGAGTGTGAGGAGGGTGTGGGAAACATACATTTGTAGCATAGAGTGCTATTGGGAAGGACACATGTGAACAATTCAAGAGTCTGGAAAATGCAAAAACAGATTAGGTCTTCTCTGTAGTCATGCAAGGGCTGTTTGGGGCTTTTGTTCTTTCTGGTTCTTGTCTCATCTTTAATTGTGAGGATCACTCACACATACTCACTGTACTCTCAATGCCTGCATCAGGAGAATGGCATGATCCCAACCCCTCAATGTGACCTGAACTTCTGGAAACCTGAACTTTTGGGGCCCCTCCCCAGCTTCATCCCCTGATGCTCTCTAAAGAGTCTTTTTTATCCACTCCTCATTTTTCCCTTTATAAAAATTAAACCATTTAAAATTTTTACTAAAGATTCCTTTAGAAAGGGCATGTCAAGACATTGAAGCATGAAATCTGTAATTGGAGGTGTTGTTTAGAAGTCACAGATTTTGAACACTGTTTCTAAAGGTAATGACAAATAATTTAGACCATTAGCAGACTAGACATAGAATTTAGCAATAGATACAATTTATATATATATATATCCACTCTCAATAGAAATCATCATTAGAGTCAAGGGTTGGTCCTGCTGAAGCATGGTTAATAACACGTGACCTTACGTGACGTAAAGAAGCTGAAGTTGGTGTCAAATCCAGCTCTGGGCGTGCTCTGAGACTCCACAGCCAGAGTCAGGAACCACGTGCTGTGAATGGTTCTCTGCAGCATGGGGAATGTCATCTGCAGTTACCAGGGCAACACGGGCCCTCAGTTCTGTCTGTTGCCAGGTCAGGGGAACAAAAAGGACAGTGGTTTTCTTGGCTGGCAACAGACAGGTTAAGATTTCCAGAAGCAAACAGTTTTCATTGGCCAGAAATTTATTTTTAAATTCTCCCCTGTCATTTGCATTCCAGTTAAGACTGAATGTGTGGACATGGATAGGAATTTTCTGGGTTTTTTCCCCCTTGTTCTTTCTGTTTTCTTTACTAGTACAACACATACAAACTTTGAAAACATATTTTCCTTAAGACTATCACATGTAATCTTCTCTTTCTCCTGGAGTCAACAGTGTGTGCAAAATAAACATGGTGTCTGCTGCAGATGAAAGGTTCTGTTTCCTTCCCCATAGGCCTCAGCAGAGGTGGAGAAGGTTTATTTTATCAGGGGTCATTAAACAACAGAACAAGTCTAATTGAAACACATGTACACCTTCAGTTTTAGAGAAGGAAGTGTGTAATTTTTGACTTATTTATTTGAAAAAATTAAACACAGGAAACATGTTTACCTAATAAATAAGAAAACCTGAAAACTAACTTTGTTTCCTCACTGTGGCTAGCTTGAGGAAGAGTGAAAGAGAAAAAGAACAGAGGAGTTAAGAGAGATTGGAGAAGAGGGGAGAGGGGTCCATGGGGAAGGGAGAGAGAGAGAGAGTGTGTGTACGAGGTAATGAAACAGGACAAGGAAAGGGAGATGGGAAGAAAGGATCAGTGGAAAGACAAAGTCTAAAGCTAAGTCATTTTTTGAGGGGAGTCAGAGAAGACTGTGAGATTAATATTCATCTTATTATATGACAGCAAGCCCCTAGCACAGACCAGAGTGGGGATTCAAAACCCTCACTTTGTTTGTCGAAGGAAATTACTCTGGTTATTCACCTGGACTATGGACTTCAGAGTATCAATTCCTGTTATCTCCTTCCTGCCATCTGTCATGAACTGACTTTGTTTACCACAAATCTCTCCACAGCCCTCCACCATCTGTAGCCCTCCACCTCATGGCTCTGGTCAGAGTATAAACTCTCCATGCATGCGCTAAATTCTGTCCTTTCTTCTCTTCTCTGGGACTTTGCTTCTAGAAAAATCCAACTGTCCTATAAACTTTATTTGCATTGCTTCTCCTTGGTTTACAAACATACTCTAGTCTCAACCATTTTCAAAGTAATTAACAGCAAAAGCACCCAACAAAGTTGTACTCTTTCCCCTGAATTTCCCTCCTTCGATGCCATTCTGTATCCTCCCTCTCCTTCACAGATCAGCCTCTTCACAGGGTGCTGTGCTCCCATTCCTCATTCCCCTTTCCTTCTCCACTGCTGTCAGGGTTCTTTCCCTACCATCTCCCTGAGGTTGCCAGTCACCTCCTCTTGGCTAAATCCAGTGACTTAATCCCTAATGTTCTTTCCCTCTCTGTGACATTTAACACTGACTACCACACCTTCTTCTGTATGGGCTTCCCTGGTGGCTCATATGGTAAAGCATCTGTCTGCAATGCTGGAGACCCTGGTTCAATCCCTGGGTCGGGAAGATCCCCTGGAGAAGGAAATGGCAACCCACTTCAGTACTCTTGCCTGGAATCCCATGGACAGAGAAGTCTGGTAGGCTACAGTCTGTGGGGTCGCAAGGAGTCAGACACGACTGAGTGACTTTACTTACTTTACTTTACCACAACTTCTGCCTTAGAACTCTTCCCTTCCGTGGACTCTGTGACACCTGCTTTCCTGAGTTTTCTCTCATGCATCTGACCATGCCGACTCAGCTTCTTCTGAGAGTTCCTGTTTCTCAGACCATCCCTTGCATGAGGATGTGACACACAGTCCTGTTTTTGATCTCCTCATTTTCCTTAACCATATATATCTTCATTCATGTATGTATAACCACGTTATAATTGCCATAAAAATCTCATATATATGTGTGTATGTATATGTCTGTATACACACACACACACACACAGTTGCTGCAACAATGCCAGAGAATCACAAGATTCCACATTCAGCCCAGGGCTACCTCCAGAGCTCCACTCACTGAAGAGTGTTTCTCTGCTGGGCTTCTGCACTTCACTGTCCCTCAAGGCATCTCAAACTTCGTATATGATCAAAATGGAATGTACTACCCTTTTCTTGACCCTTATCTGCCACGTCTGTCCATAGGCCTCACCTGACTTCTGACATCATTGTTGGAGTCATCTTGGATTCCTCTCCACAACTACTGCTCACTCTGTCTTCCTGATTCTATTAGTATAAATGTAACACCTGAAGCACTGTCTGTGCTCAAGTAACATCCAATAAGAAAACAAACACGAATCTGAAAAGCAATGTAAATCATTATGTAGTCTACCCCAAATACCAAAGGGCAATTACATACGATGATGCATAGCAAAATGGTCTAAAAGCCTCTTCACTCATCCATTTCCTCAAAAATCTATTGCTCTTTACAGCACAATAGCTACACTAGCACACTGAAAACTCTCTCTCAAACCAGACTCAAAATCCCACTTAGAAGTTTACAGGAGGGTTGAAGGATTCGAGTACTCATATAAGACTGTATTTTTAAAATTTTAATTTAATTTATTTTTTAATTGAAGGATAGTTGCTTTGCAGAGTTTTGTTGTTTTCTGTCAAACATCAACATGAATCAGTTGTAGGTATACATATGTCTGCTCCTTGTTTGACCATGCCACATGTATTTTTTGGATTTGTAAATTGTCCCCATGTGTATTATTTGACTCTTTTTCTCCATTACAACTTTGTTGCCACCATAATATATTCAGGTCCTGATAATTCTTTATTCTTCTCTATTCAAATTCAAATTTTATTCTCTTCATTTGCCTATGTGCCTCTAAACTGGCCTCTCCAATTCATCTTCCACATGGCTACCAAAATCATCTGAAAGATCAGATTCATTAGTGGCTTCCATAACCTGTATGGTGAAGTCTAAAACCCCTGGTACAGCATAAAGATCTCCAAGAGCAAGGATGGGGTACTGCCTGCTTCTCCCCTTGTCTCCTGTAACTTCGCCTGGGGCACCACGTGGCCCAGCCTTCCACGTGAAGCTTCTCTTTAGTGGGTACTGTGTTGCTCAGCCCTCTCTCCTGAGCATTGTGCTGGTGTACATTTGACACTCTGCTGAGCACCTGCACTTCAAGTTCAGCATGAATTTATCATCTCTTCCTTCCCTCCTCAAAATTCTCATTTTCTCTTAGAGGCACCGTCATCTACAAGTTACATGGTCATCCTTGACTCTCCCATTTCCCTTACCCCAAATATTCAATCAAGCTTTGTCAACTTCACCTCCAAATTTTTCCATTCATCTCGTTATTATTTATGTTGATCACAGCATCAGTACTTTTAATTTCTCTGCCTCCAGTCTTGCCCCCTTCAAATCCATTCTCCACATACCTATGACAGTTTAGACAACTGTCTAAATTTCTTAACGGCCCTTCCAAGCTCCTCCCACCCCAGGGTCAGGTGTCTACCTATTCCTGCAGCCTTCTGCTCTTCCCTGTCTACAGCATCATACTCTGGCACACTGAACACCAGAGCAATGGTGTCTGGGAAAAGAAGTGAGGGAAAAACTGGGGTGTGTGTGTGTGTATGTGTGTGTAGGCAGGTGCAGGAGAATTAAGACAGCAAGGAGTAATGCTTAAAAGAATAATTTTATTTTTAAGCTGGATTTAAATAAAGAAGTGCTTCTTGGAATTGAGAAACATTTTTAGGTCAACAAAAATTCAGAAGGCAGTTTTAAAACAGAAAGTAGAAATAGCATGTTACAGTGGGAAGAACTGAGAACTGCAAGTCAGAGTCAAATCTAGTCTTGATTTTGCCCTTTCCCAGCTGTGTGAGTGTGTACAAATCACTTAACCTCTCTGGGTATCAGTTTGCTCATCTGTAAAAATGAAATGAGTGAATTCAATCCCCAAATGTCCTTCTATTCTTAAAGTTTATAATTGGAGAAAAAAAATCCCAGGATATGTTTCACGTACCTTCTAGTCTGACACAGAAAAACAAACAAGAGAAACTTCAGTGTTAGGAAAGTTGAGTTAATTCTTCAGTGTTTCTCTCAATACCTAGAGTCCAGATGTTCCCAGTCCTCAGCTCTTGCCTGATCCATCATTCTCTGGATTTCTGGGCCTCCAGCAATGCAGGATCCCTGGTTCTATCCCTGGGTCGGGAAGATCCCTTGGAGAAGGAAATGGCTACCCACTCCAGTATTCAGCCTGGAGAATTCCATAGGCAGAGGAACCTGGCAGGCTACCATCCATGGGGTTGCAAAGAGTTAGACACAACCGACTGACTAACACACAGCCAAGGCTAGTGTGGGACAATCCAGAGCCAAGGAGGAGGGGACATATAAATCTCAGTTACATCTCTTTTCTGGCTTATCTTAGTCTCAGAAAAGCTCTTGTAACTATGTACCTTTTGAAATGGTCTTGAATGTCTGGTTGCTGAAGTCAGGTCACATTGTGAGAGGCGGAAACAAAAAGCAATCTGAGGGATTTGCAATTTCACTACATGTGAATCATTCATTAACACTCGCAGGCTTGTGACCTTATGACTTCAGTTTCACAGAATTCAGTTCTCCAAAGTGTCTAATTAGCCTTAGAGATACCAGCCCTAGAATTCAAGTACACTGCTACCAAGTGACAGTGACAGGTTAGACACATAGAGACCAGTTAGTAGATGCAAGGCTTCTCTGCAGCTCAAAATGCCCTCTGTTCAAGTAATGTGTTTCAACTCCTTCAGATTATGAGCACGAATTCCCATACTGTTTAATATCACAGATAAATTTAAATATTAAAACAAACACAAGAACCACATTTAGAAATTGCTTAAGGGTAGTTGTTCTCAACTCTGGCTGCATGTTAGACTCACATGGAGATTCTATTAAAAATATATATACTATAATGATCAAACCTCCCTCCTAGAGACTGATATAACTGATCTTTTTCTGCCTTTTTGGGGGGGTAGGTAGGTGGTTCTCTGCTCTTGAAAACATCACATCACTTTTTTTACTCCGAAGTTAATGGAGGGACTTGTAAAATGCTCTAACTACTTCTCCATCCTTCTGATCATTCATTAATCCATCTGTCCATCTATATGCAGTATATATATACTGTCACAGGGTATAGAGAAGACCAAGATAAATATTTGATTACTATTAGCAACTCCACTGGCTAAAGACTTCAGAATAAACTGCCTGAGAAAATTTACGGAAAGTTTTATAATGGAGCAGAACATTCTGATCAGAAAAATAAGCTGCAAAAATACGTTTCTCTATAGCTAATAATGCTTTTTGCATTAAGGAATATCTCATATAATATGATATACTATATCAACTTTCTTTTATTTAGTATCGGCATGATATTTCATTTACTATCTTTTATTTACAGTTATACATTCTTTTGTAAAGATTGTACTCTTATAAGCAACATATAAATGGACTCAAATATGCCAAGTAAAAGACTAATTTAGAAAACCCATCACATATGATATGTTGTTCATTTTCATTGGGTAAATATAAACACTGATTCTCCTTCTGAGATTTTTCTGACTCTGTCCCAAAGTTCTAGTGAGAGGTCAAAGTCGGGATTGTTTTCTCAAGTAGTTTCTGGCCCTGAGATCTCCTCATTTTTGCCCCAGAAAACCTATTCACTCCACTGAAATGGAGTCTGAACCTGAGCAGTGCTCAGACTTGTAGGCTCTAAGATCCTCAACCAGAAGAAACCAGAGCCACAGAAGGGTGGCTGATACTGGAGATGGCAACCAAAATCTTGCCAGAGTTTTCTTATTGATTTGTAGAGGTTCTTTATGTATTCTGTATATGAGTCCTTTCTTATGTATGTTGGAAACATATGCTCCAGTCTATGGCTTATTTTTCTGTTCTCTTAATGATACCTTTTGATGAGTACAAATGAAAATTTTAATATAACCAATTTGATGATATATTTTAAAAAGTTTCCTTAGAACACTGAAAAGGGAGGAAATGGTTTGAACCCTTGAGAAACCTTGAGCTTAGAGTAGGATGGGACAGGAAACTCCCTGAAGTTTTTGACCTTATTAAGGAATAACCTTAGCCTTTCTTTTTACCTTTTCACACAGATTTATGCAATATTTTACATAAGTAACCTCTGAGAGGGAACAGATCCTTTGGAGACAATGCCCTCCACTGAATTTGTTAGACTCCATGTCTAATGTAAACAATTTGAGATGATGTATCCTGACTGATTTGGTTTCAAAAGACAGTAGTGCAAGGAGAAGGAGGAAGCAGTCATTAAGTTTTTTACACAAAGGACAAAGCCACATAAAATATTATTTTCAGTCTGTATACATTCCTAACCAGAAAGAGAAAACTGGAATAGTAGTAAGGACGAGAAAAGCAACTTAAGATCTTCCTTAAAACAAAACTAAAACTGCCTTCAGGAAAGTGGCACTGGTGAGGAACACAGAAGTACCCATCACCAGTGCTTGGACATCACTCTAGCTTGGATGACAGACAGGAGGGGGTCTTCACAGACCCCCAGGAATGGATACGCCTGTCAGGTCCACCACTCTCCCCTCTGCTCCAGTCCCCTTCTGCCTCCCTGTTGCACAGGTTAAGACCCTGCTGCCCAGCTGTGAGCAGGGGAGCTCAGAAGGTGCACAGACAATATGTCAAGTGGATGACTTCCTTCTGGAGTGCTGATCTGGAAGGGAGGAAGCAGGATCAAGCACGCACAGCACAGGAAGAGCAGACAGGAGAACAGAGAAAGGCCACAAGGAGTCCTGCTTACTGCAGCTGGAAGTGCTTGAGCTTGGTAACCAGCAGTTTGTACTGGGCACCCAGGGGCGCCATGGATGCGACATCTACAAATATCAGTTGCTCCAGAGGTCCTGTTTCATTGGTTGCTTCTGAGGGGCAAAGGGTACGGCTCACTTCCTGGTAGTTGTAGCTCCTCTGGTATCTGCAGCAGCCAGGGGAGGAAAAACCAGCAAGAAGGAAAAGGACACTCAATGAACAAGCAGGGGAAAGAAACGTTTCCATTCAGTTCTCTCTGAATTTCTTTCCAGGTCCTTATATTTAAAATTTCCTACTGGACCTACTGACAGTGATTTTTACAGCTAACGTACTTGGCACAGAATTGTGTGACATTATAACACAGATATGGGGACTGCTGTGTGCCGACCAGTTTACTTAGGCTGTGCCTGCATCACCACATCACCCTTCTAATTCAATCAGGAAATTAATCAGGTTTTGGAAGGGAAACTGTTCTGATGAAACAACCTGATTCCATTTTGCCACTCTTTAAGTCTTTGCTAAACGAATATAAAGAAAGCCCCAGAGTCCAAGTCAAGGTATCAGAGTCAGTATTTCAGTCCTCACATTCTTAACTTGCAAAATGATTTCACACTGTACTCTGTGCCCATGTCTGCATGCTGTCTGGTTTGTTCTTGCTTGTGTTCTTGTGACCTATATAGTTTCCCCTGTGAAAATATAAACTCCACGAAGAAGGGACTTCATTGTTGTTTTCCACCACTGTATCCCCAGCATCTATCATTTAGTAATGCTCAATAAATATTATGGGATAAAGAAAGCACACTTAGTGAACATTGTGAAGAACGGGAGGTGTCACTCACTTAAGGTGACTGCAAGGCCTAGTTCTGTCCTCCGTGGATGACCCACTAACCAACCAAGACATTCTTCAGGTGCTACAATTCTAGGTTCTTATCAGAGATTATCAAAGAGGAGAGAAGCTGGACAGAGCTGAACCGGTCAGGGCATGTACCATGTCAACGGTTTGCACTTAGCATGCATAGTAGTCAATGTGTCAAACATCTGATTTCTCTAGGGAAAAGACCAGTTGAAGTCTAGGATGTTGAAGGAAAACAAATGTAATGAGGCTGTCAGGGAAGGATCCACTTACAGTCCTTGGAAGAGCAGAGGAACCTGCCAGGACAGCACCTCTTTCTGCTGGCGAACCACAACCAGGACCGGGTAGTCGAGGTTTTCGGAGGAGCTATTCACATACACCCGCACGGCAGTCACCTACGAGCAGGGCAGAGACACAGGAAACACAGATCACATGCACACAGACATGTACATCATAGCTGCCATCTGAAGCTCTGAAAAACTTCAGTTCTTACATCTGCTGCTGACCTTAACCCACTCCAGTATTCTTGTCTGGAGACTCCCATGGACAGAGGAGCCTGGCGGGCTACAGTCCATGGGGTCACAAAGAGTCGGACATGACTGAGTGACTAACACTTTTACTTTTCGCTTTCATAGGTACTCCAAATATCCCAGCTGTCTTCTCCTCATTCCTATTGTAACCACAGTCAGTTTCAACACTGCTGCACAATCACCAGCGGAGATTAGAAAACAAACTGATGCTTGGGTCCAACCCTCAAAATTCTGATTTAAGTCATTTTGGGTGAAGCAAAATTGTGGAGGTGTTGAACGGCAGGCTGAGGAGTTTGAACTGGGCAGTCAACACAAGATTAGGAGAATAAGCCCAGAACAGAAAAAGAAAGATGTCACTGTGCTTCTATTCTTATCTGAATATAAATGGTAAATATACAAATACCTTTAAAAAGAAAAAAAAAGACCTATAAGTGCCTCAACTGCTTACAAACTTTAATTTTAATTTGTAAAATCATTCTGTGCTTTCAACCAAAATGTTATTGCCATGTTTTGTTAAAGCCTAGCAGATGGCCTGATGTTCCCCTAGCCACAGATATGATAGGGGCTGAAGAGTCTTCTCTCTGCCCTTATCCAAGGTATAATCAATCCCTAAATGCTTTTTTAAACCAGCAGCTCCTTTGTTCCCTGGTGGTTCAGACTGTAAAGAATCTGCCTGCAATGCAGACCTAGGTTCAATCCCTGGATGGGGAAGATTCCCTGGAGAAGGAAATGGTAACCCACTCTAGTATTCTTGCATGGGAAATCCCAAGGACAGAGGAGCCTGGAGGGCTATAGTCCATGGGATCGCAAAGAGTCAGACCTGACTGAGAGACTAACACACACAGAAGGATAGTTTTAAACAACTATCATGGTTGTTTAAAAGATAGGAAATTGAACGATGCCCCCTGGATCAAGATGGTTCTAATGTTTTCACTTTTTATAATATTTATACTACAGACAAAAGAAAAGAAAAAGTTTATCTTTCATATCAGATGTTTTCTCCCTAATGTATTTAAGCCTTGAAAGTGAAACTGAATTCTCTCAGTTGTGTCCAACTCTTTGCTCCCCCGTGGACTGTAGCCTACCAGGCTCCTCCGTCCATGGAATTCTCCAGGTAAGAGTACTGGAGTGGGTTGCCATTTCCTTCTCCAGGGGGTCTTCCCGACCCAGGGATTGAACCCAGGTCTCCGGCATTGCGGGCAGATGCTTTACCATCTGAGCCACCAGTGAAGCCCATTTAAGCCTTAGTGTTCTCTTGAAAAGTATGGGAAAGAAATGAAACAAGAAAGCCTTGCAGTGAAACCCTGAAGATCTATGACCTGTTCAAAATGGAAACTGAGAGGCAACAGAGTATCATGGGTATCATAGATTATTACTATTTGGGTCTCATATATCATCCTTGATGAAGTCAGTTTTGCTTTTTAGTGTTAACAACAGTCCAAGATTAATTTATTAATTAGATAAGAAAGCTTGCTCACAAAGGGAGTGTTTTCTTGTGCCCACATTCTACATGTTTCCATGGAAATTATGCAGCAGCTGATCATTGCCAACACCATGTCTCTAATGCAGACTTCTTTCCTAAGCTGTGGATGTTCCACAGGCACAAGGACAAACTGTCTGAAGTGGAACCTGTCACTTCCTTCACATCTAGCTTTAATATCTTCTGAATTTCCTTGCTTTTTTTTTTTTTTTTTGAGGAGGTTGCAGTATGCAGAACTTCCCTGACTGGAAATCAAACTCATGCCGCCTGCAGTGGATGTGCTGAGTCTTAACCACTGGATCATCAGGGAGGTTCTGAATTTCCTTGCTTGTTGAATGAACCACACAGCCATTCGGAGCCTGAGTCATCCCTGATTCCTACTTCTGTAGTATTCTCCATCAGTAGGCCATCAAGTTCTACCACTTCTACCAATTTCATATTGTCCATACCCAGATTCTCCCCTCCCCCATCCATGACACCCTCCTGGTCCAGTCCTTGACCCCCATTGATGGTACCTTATCTAGCCTTTTTATCCCCACGGGTCTACCCCCTCAGATGCCAATTTCAGCTTGGCATTATCCTTCCTTACAAGGCCTTTAGTGGATCTGAGAATTTTCAGATTTACTTTCAAAGGAATGAGAATAGTATTTTTATGAAAAGATAGAACAGAATAATGAATATTCATGTACTTATCACCCAGCTTTTGTTGTTGCTGTTCAGTCACTCAGTTGTGTCTGACTCTTATCCAGCTTTAATAATTATTTTTAAAAGTGTACCATTTTATTTTATTTACACCTCTTCATTCCAATCCCAAAGAAAGGCATTGCCAAAGAATGCTCAAACTACTGCACAATTGCATTCATCTCACATGCTAGCAAAGTAATGCTCAAAATTCTCCAAGCCAGGCTTCAGCAATACGTGAACTGTGAACTTTCAGATGTTCAGCTGTTTTTAGAAAATTCTGTGTGGATCACAACAAACTGGAAAATTCTTGAAGGGATAGGAATTATCAGACCACCTGACCTGCCTCCTGAGAAATCTGTATGCAGGTCAAGAAGCAACAGTTAGAACTGGACATGGAACAACAGACTGGTTCCAAATCGGGAAAGGAGTACATCAAAGCTGTACATTGTCACCCTGCTTACTTAACTTATATGCAGAGTACATCATGAGAAATTCTGGGCTGGATGAAGCAGAAGCTGGAATCAAGATTGCTGGGAGAAATATCAATAACCACAGATATGCAGATGACACCACCCTTATGGCAGAAAATGAAGAACTAAAAAACCTCTTAATGAAAGAGGAGAGAGAAAAAGTTGGCTTAAAGCTCAATATTCAGAAAACTAAGATCATGGCATCCGGTCCCATCACTTCATGGCAAATAGATGGGGAAACAGTGGAAACAGTGTCAGACTTTATTTTGGGGGGTTCCAAAATCACTGCAGATGGGGACTGCAGCCATGAAATTAACAGATGCTTACTCCTTGGAAGAAAAGTTATGACCAACCTCTTTAATGTGACAGCACATTAAAAAGCAGAGACATTACTTTGCCAACAAAGGTCTGTCTAGTCAAGGCTATGGTTTTTCCAGTGGTCATGTATGGATGTGAGAGTTGGACTATAAAGAAAGCTGAGCGCTGAAGAATTGATGCTTTTGAACTGTGGTGTTGGAGAAGACTCTTGAGAGTCCCTTGGATTGGAAGGAGATCCAACCAGTCCATCTTAAAGGAAATCAGTCCTGAATATTCATTGGAAGGATTGATGCTGAAGCTGAAACTCCAGCACTTTAGCCACCTGATGTGAAGAACTGACTCACTTGAAAAGACCCTGATGCTGGGAAAGATTGAAGGCAGGAGGAAAAGGGGATGACAGAGGATGAGATGGTTGGATGGCATCACTGACTCAATGGACGTGAGTTTGAGTAAGCTCCTGGAGTTGGCAATGGACAGAGAAGCCTGGTGTGCTGCAGTCCATGGGGTCACAAAGAGTCGGACACGACTGAACAACTGAACTGAACTGAACTCCATTTCCCACACACATCTTTTTTTGATTATTTTATATATCAAAGATGATACCATTTTATCTGTAAATATTTCAATCCATATCTCTAAGAGATAAGGCCTCCTCTTTTTAGTATAACATATTACCATTATCTTACTTAATAAAATTAATGTTAATTTTAAAAATTATCCAATACCAACACAGGGATTCCCTAATAGCTCAGTTGGTAAAGAATCCGCCTGAAAAGCTGAAGACCCCGGTTCAATTCCTGGGTTGGGAAAATCCCCTGGAGAAGGGAAAGGCTACCCACTCCAGTATTCTGGCCTGGATAATTCCATGGACTGTAAAGTACATGGGATCGCAGAGTCGGACACGACTGAGCGGACGTCAGAAGAAGAACAAAGTGTTTGAATTTCTTCATTTATTTAAAAATTGTGTTTTTCAGTATTAAAAATATTTTGAGTACAAAGAAGATCCATATATTTCATTTGGTTGATAAGAATTTTGAATCTCTTTTAATCTAAAGGCAACCCTCCCCACCACAACACTCTTTGGCATTTATTTGTTGAAGAAATCTGCTCACAGAGCAGTACAAATCTGATACACTCATATTCTAGATTTTGTTGGTAGCACCTTTTGGTGTCATAAAACAAGTTCCTTTATCCCTTCTATTTTTTATAGACTGGCAGTTAGGACTAGAGGCTTGATTAGATTCGTGTAACTACATCTCTCAATCTTTTCCTTGGTTTTTGAATTAGAGTCCAGAAAGTTTTCACCACTCCAGATTGCTGAAGCCTGTATTTTCTTCTAGTATTTTATGATATCATATTATTAATACTTAAATCTCTATCCCTTTGTGATCAACACTAGTATATGGTATGAGGAATGATTTTAATTTTGTCTTTTTTTTTTTTTTCCCAATATGGCTCTCCAGTTGTCCCAACACTACCTATTAACAAGTTCATCTTTTCTCCACTGGTTTGAATCACTCAGGGCTTTTCTTAATCACTGTCTTGTTCTCTAGTTTATTTGCCTGGTAGTCCCCCACATGCCTAATTCCTTGCTGTTTGTCAAAAGGGCAGTGTTTCAGATATCTGGCCTTTTAATTTCATTCTCATCCCTAATGTCCTTTTTGGACAAGTCTTCCCTGATATTTCTCTATTCCATTCAATAAATGGATGTCCCTCTCTTGGAGGGGACTGTGTGGCCTCTGATTACCTCTATACAGCATGTTAATACCACTGTAAAATAATAGAAAAAAATGTGGCCTTTGCCCCCTGTTCCTGAAACAGAATTCCTAAAACCCTTACAATTTCCTAAATGATAAGAGCACTAGTAGCATCTTTTGTTCTAATATTTGGTCTTATTCCTGGCTCCTGACAGAGCTCCTAAATCCCTTGATAAGAGTTTGTTTTGTTCCAATGAAGAGATTCTAGGTGGCTCCTGGATAACTCCAGAATAGGAGCTGGTTACCCAAAACACCTAGCCATGATTAGAAGCTTGGAACTTTCAGCTATGCCTCCATCATCCAGGAAGTGGAGGGGGCTGGAGATTGAGTTAATAATTGGTCATTCCTATAGGTGAAGCCGCCATAAAAATTCTTACAATACAGGTGTGGAAAATTTCCAGGTTGGTGAATGCATCCAATACCAGGAAGGTGAAGTACCCCAACTCCATTGGGACAGAAGCTTTTGTGCTCATACACTTCTGGACTTTACCCTATGCACCTCTTCCATATTGCTCATCTTGACTTAAAAGTGAAAGTGTTAGTTGTTCATTCAGTCCTGTCTGATTCTTTGCGACACTGTGGACTGTAGCCTGCCAGGCTCCTCTGCCCTTGGGATTCTCCAGGCAAGAATTCTGGAGTGGGTTGCCATTTCCTACTCCAGGGGATCCTGAGTTATATCTTTATATAATAAAGATATATATTTATATAATAAACAAGCAATCTAGTAAATAAATTGTATTTCTTCTATGAGCTGCTTAGCAAATTAATCAAACCTGGCAGAAGAGGGGTGTCACAGAAACCTCTGATTAACAGCTGGTTGGTCAGAGCATGGGTAACAACCGAGACTTGTGAACGGCATCTGAAGTGGGAGGTGGGTGGTCTTGTGAGATTGAGCCCTTAACCTATGGGATCTGATGCAGACACTAGGTAGATCCTGTTGGAACCGAGCTGAATCATAGGACACACAGCTGGTGTCACCAAATTGCTTGATGTGTGTAAGATCCACACATCTGATGTCAGAAGTATTGGGTGAACAGAAGAAAACGGAAGTTAGCTTTTCCTATAGACAACCCCAAACCATTTTTTAAAAATGTAGCTAAATTGACTCCTTTCTTGGCCATTTCTCCCATCACTTTTTAAAACTGAGACATAGATAACACCACACAAATCACTCTTAAAAGTATAGAATTCAGCAGTTTTAGTGTATTCACAGAACTATACAACTATCACCACTACCTAACTCCAGAATACTTTATTGCCCTGCTAAAGAAGCCCTGTACCCGTTAGCAGTCACTCCTCATTCCCTCCTTCCCTCAGTGCCTGGTAACCAATAATTTAACCTCTGTCTCTGTGGATTTGCCTATTTTACGTAGGTGATTTCCTATTCTGTATATTATGAAATAATATATATGCTTTCTTGTGTGTGGCTCATTTCAGTTAGCATAATGTTTTCAAGGTTCTTCCATGTTGCAGTATGTGTCAATACTTCATTTCTGTTTATTGCTCAGTAATATTCCAATGGCACGAATAAAGCACATTTGTTTATTCTTCAGTAGATGGAAATTTTGGTTGTTTCTACTTTTGGGCTATGAACATCTGTAAAGAAGTTCTTGTGTAAACAAGTGTTTTCAGTTCTTTTGAGTGCATCTCTAGGAGTATAATTTCTGGGTGACACGGTAATTCTTGAAACGTTTTACTTTTTTTTGTTTTTAATTTTTGACTGTACTGGGTCTTCATTGCTGCATGTAGGCTTTCTCTAGTTGTAGTGAGCCAGGGATACTCTCTGGCTGTGGTGCATGGGGTTCTTACTGCAATGGCTTTTCTTGTTGTGGATCACTGGCTCGAGGGCATGCAGGCTTCAGTAGTTGTGGCACTCAGGCTTAGTTGCCCCACAGCATACAGGATCCTCTAGGACCAGGAATCAAACTCATGTCCCCTGCATTGGCAAGAGGATTCTTAACCACTGGACCATCGTGGAAGTCCTCCTATGTTTAACTTTTTGAAGAACTGCCAAAATGTTTTCCAAAGAGGTGCGTCATTATACATTCTAGCAATTTACATGATCAGCAATGTAAAAGTTTCAAATTCCTCCACACCCTTGTCAACAAAAACTCCCGTCTGTCTTGTAGATAATACTTATCTTAATGGGTATGAAGTGGTACCTCACTGTGGATGTGGACCTTCCAATATTCTAACAGTTAATTTAGTTTACCTGCCTGACTCTTCTGGGAAGCTGGAAACATCACCTTTGGCATCTCTGGTGCTGGCACAATGAGTTAGCTTAGAAGCAGGCTCATTTTTGAGGTTCAAAAACCAACACCAGCATTACCCACAGCACATATGTTTAGAGCACACTTTCGTCTGGCTTAAATCTATAGTAGTCAGAACCAAGGTAAAAGGCTAAGGAAAGCTGTGAACAAGCCAGCTTTATCTTTAGCTTGTCTGCTTCCCTTTTCGTTACCTAGGCTGCAGACTCCTCCTCCCTCCTTATGTACTTTATGCCAGAGGGATTTCTCTCTTTTCTTTTTTTCAAATGTCACTCTAAGGCAGCAGTTTCCAAATTTTAGTGTGCTTTTCAGCATTCAAATCTCTCAAACCCAACCCCCAACATTTCTGATTCAGCAGATCAGGAATAGAACTTAAAAACAATGTGTTTTAAACAGAATGCCGGGAGATTCTGATGCACATGAATTGGAGCCCACACTTTGGGAAGTACTGTTCCAAAGGAACCATCTAGTGGATGGCCCCATTTGTCAACACCTTGCCAGTTGCCTTTGTGGGTTTTCCTGATGGCTAAGTTTGTAAAGAATCCGCCCAAAATGCGGGAGACCTAGGTTCGATCCCTGGGTTGGGAAGATAAACTGGAGAAGGGAAAAGCTACCCACTCCAGTATTTTGGCCTGGAGAATTCCATGGACTGTATAGTCCATGGGGTTGCAAAGAGTCAGACACAACTGAGTGGCTTTCACTATCACACTTTCACAAGGTGCACAACCATGAGATCACCAATGTCACTAGCAGGTCTGGAAGCTAGGGTGTCTGGTGGGGCCAGCTGGAAAGAGGTCTGCTTGGAGAGGAGCAGAGCATGTATTACTGCCATGGTTACTCTAACCCACTCTTTATTGCCACACTCTTATTCCTAGGCTGGTTCTCATAATCCACTTACCTTTTTATTTTTGTATAATGATCTTACTAATTATGATTTTAAAACCTCAGAAGAGACACAGATATAAAGAACAGACTTTTGGACTCTGTGGGAGAAGGCAAGGGTGGGACCATTTGAGAGAATAGCATTGAAACACGTATATTACCATATGTGAAATAGATGACCAGTCCAAGTTTGATGCATGAAACAGGGCACTCAAAGTCAGTACACTGGGCCAACCCAGAGGGATGGGATGGGGAGGGGGGTGAGAGGATGGTTTGGGATGGGGGACACATGTACACCTGTGGCTGATTCATGTCAATGTATGGCAAAATCCACCACAATATTGTAATTAGCCTCCAATTAAAAAATAAATTAATTTTTTTAAAAAGCCACTGTGTTGGCTTTCCCAATAGCTCAGTTGGTAAAGAATCTGTCTGCAATGCAGGAGACCCTGCTTTGATCCCTAGGTTGGGAGGATCCCCTGGAGAAGTGATAGACTACCCACTCCAGTACTTTGGCCTAGAGAATTCCCGGACTGTGTAGTCCATGGGGTTGCAAAGAGTCAGACATGAATGAGTGACTTTCACTTTCACCTGTTTAGGCTTCCCTGATGGCTCAGATGGTAAAGCATCTGCCTGCAATGCAGGAGACCTGGGTTTGATCCCTGGGTTGGGAAGATACCCTGGAGAAGGAAATGGCAACCCACTCCAGTATTCTTGCCTGGAAAATTCCATGGACAGAGGAACCTGGTAGGCTACAGTCCATGGGGTTGCAAAGAGTCGGACACAACTGAGCCACTTCGCTTATATTCAATAGACACACAACACTGTAATTATCCTTCAATTAAAAATTAAAAAACAAAACAAAACCTCAGAGATACTGGCATAATAAATTGCAAAAAATATAGTAGAGCAAGAGGTAGAAGACACTGGGCAGTTTTTCAAGATGAGCAGATAATGCACTCCCCCTCCCTCAGGAAAGGATAAAAAGTCCTGTTCAGATGTTGCTTTGCTTTTCCAGAGGCCAATATTCAACTGAGAAAGTTAGATTACCTTTGCAGCAATGAAGCAAGCCATGTAAAGGCAAAACTAAATGAAGGTATTGAATGCATAATGGACTCTGATATCTTGTAACAGACCACTTTTAAGAGCCAAGATTTCCCCTCCTGTTGCTGCTTCCTGTTGTCATGACAACAAAAGCACTTATATATATATATAACTTGTTAACTATGTTTACTACAAGTAGGGAATTGCATTATAAATATGAGGGAAGAAGTATTTAAGTATTCCCATTTCTGATATATAGATCACAATTATGAAAGGTCTTGAAGCTTAGAGAGTCCCTTTTTAATCCTTCAGAACATGTCAGTAGGGAAAAGCTCAAAATAGCAAATAATGCAGCTCTGTTGCAGAAAGAGGATAAAAATGAGTTTAATTCAAGATCTAGTTTGGTTTTGCTAAAATAATGAGACTTTACTGGAACATGAGATTAAAAATCAGAAATTCAGTTCAGTTCAGTTCAGTCGCTCAGTCATGTCTAACTCTTTGTGACCCCATGAACCGCAGCACGCCAGGCCTCCCTGTCCATCACCAACTCCTGGAGTCCACCCAAGCCCATGTCCATTGAGTAGGTGTTGCCATCCAACCTTCTCATCCTCTGTCATGTACTTCTCCTCTTGCCCCCAATCTTTCCCAGCATCAAGATCTTTTCAATGAGTCAGCTCTTCGCATCAGGTGTCCAAAGTATTGGAGTTTCAGCTTCAACATCAGTCCTTCCAATGAACACCCAGGACTGATCTCCTTTAGGATGGACTAGTTGGATCTCCTTGCAGTTCACATGAGATTAAAAATCAGAAATTACTGGTTTCTATTATTAGGGCTTCCCAGATGGCACAGTGGTAAAGAATCTCCCTGCCAATGCAGGAGATGTAGGTTTGATCCCTGGGTTGGGAAGATACTCAGGAGGAGGAAATGGCAATCTGCTCCAGTATTGTATTCTTGCCTGGGAAATCCCATAGACAGAGGAACCTGGTGGGCTACAGTTCATGGGGTTGCAAAGAATCGAACACTACTGAGCACACACACAATTAACTAGGCATACCATTGTTTTATTATGTGATCTTGAAAAACTGATTTTACATGTAAAATAGCTACAACAGTATTCACTAATGGTTCCTCTTCCTCATGTTACAAACATCACAGAACAAATTTTTTACAAACAAATACAAATGATTTCATAACTGTTTTAATTACTTATGTTCACTGGGTGTATATCTCGGGGATGTTTAGGTTCTTTATCCTTCTGTCCCTCCTTTATTCCTTCCTCCCTCTCTCCCTGCCTTCTCTGTTTCCATTCTTTCTTCCTACCTGCCCATGCTCTCTCCATCATTCATCAAACATTCACTAAATCAGGAACTATGGGAGGTACTAAGGATATACTAGAGGCAACCCTGTCCTTGTGTAGCTCATGATCTAGTCACAGAGACAGATGGCGTTATTATCAAAAGTATAATGTGATAGTGTTATAGTAGCGACATGAGCGGGGCTGTGAGCACCCAGAGGACAAAGGGGCTACCCATGTGGAGGAGTTAGAGTGAAAAACACAGAAGCTAGTCAGTCACTTATCAAGTTATAGTGGAGTGGAAACTGTTCACATAGGTCCTGCTGTTGCCTGGCTGGTGCACATAACCTGGAATCATAATGTTAGAGAAACTTATATCTGGGAAGATACTCAGGGAGATCATCTAGTCCAAAGGTTCCATTTACAGAAGAGGAGCCAGAGACTTTATTTTTTTGGGCTCCAAAATCACTGCAGATAGTGACTGCAGTCATGAAATTAAAAGACGCTTGCTCTTTGGGAGAAAAGTTATGACCAATCTAGACAGCATATTAAAAAGCAGAGACATTACTTTGCCAACAAAGGTCGTCTAGTCAAGGCTATAGTTTTTCCAGTAGTCATGTATGGATGTGAGATTTGGACTATAAAGAAAGCTGAGTGCTGAAGAATTGATGCTTTTGAACTGTGGTGTTGGAGAAGACTCTTGAGAGTCCCTTGGACTGCAAGGAGGTCCAATCAGTCCATCCTAAAAGAAATCAGTCCTGAATATTCATTGGAAGGACTGATGCTGAAACAGAAACTCCAATACTTTGGCCACCTGATGCGAAGAACTGACTCATTGGAAAAGACCCTGGTGCTGGGAAAGATTGAAGGTGGGAGAAGAAGGAGATGACAGAGGATGAGATGGTTGGATGGCATCACCGACTCAATGGACATGAGTTTGAGTAAACTCCAGGAGTTGGTGATGGACAGGGAGGCCTGGTGTGCTGCAGTCCATGGTTGCACAGAGTCGGACATGACTGAGTGACTGAACTGAACTGAACTGAGCCAGGGACAGAGAGGTGATGTGACTTCAGCTATGGGAGAATCATATCTAGAATCCAAGCTTCTTGCAGTCCAATCTCCACATAATTCTTGGTCAGATCATGCTATCATCACCATTTTGAATCCCTGACTCCACTGTGGATACAGACTTTGACTGGGACATCAAGAAGCTACATAAACACCATGAATGAAGGGAAAGGCAAGCCACAGAATAGGATATTATTTGTACATATATAACAGACAAAGCATCAGTATCTTGAATATATAAAGAATCCTGAAAACTCATAGAAAAACACAATAACCCAATGGAAAAAAGTGGGTAAAGAATATAAACATCAGCTGAAGAGAAGAATGACCAAAGAACATGTGAAAAGATGGGAATACTTTATATTCATCAGATAGGTAAAGACAAAAGTATGACAATACCACATTTTCAAGAATGGAGAAAAATAGGGACTCTTGCATATTGTTTATGAAAATGTTTGGTACAACCATATCAGAGAGCAAATTGGCAATATGTACTAAAGCTGAAGATGGTTTCACATTACATTGTAGCATTTCCACTCCTAAGTTTATACACAAGGAAAACTCTTACATACGCACAAGGAGTCATCAACAAGAATGAAATGAATGAACTAGAATATGGATGAGTATGAAAAACTAAAGGAGATAAATTAAGAGAAAGCTGCTGAAGGATACATACTGCATGATCCTATTTACAAAAACTTTGTAAATAAGCAAAACAGTATCTATCTACTTGTCTGTCTATATTTCTGTCTTTAATAAAATATATACATATATATATATACATGGAAATAATAAACACCAAATTTAAGACCATTGTTTTAAAAAACTTGGAAGAATCTGAGACTTTACCCCATTTGCCACAGTTTCATCAATACTGATAGAAGATCCACACTCCTGGGTTAGAGACAAAGACTTTATTAGTCTGGTCACAACATGGGCAGAAAGCCTGCCTGACCTTTGCCCCAGAGGGGGACACCGTCTCTGTCTTCTGAGGTGTTCACTATATAAATGTCCTTGAAAGAATGGTAAAGAAAACTTTCAGTCCTTGCTTTCTTATAAGACGTGCATAAATCAAGAGATCTATGAAAAATTACATCCATATAATGGTTACTTTGGGGGATGAAGGAAGAGGATGGGCAGAGGTAAGTAGGGAATTCTGATAATCTTTTTGCTTCCTAAAGTTATGGGTACATAAGTATTTGTTATGTTATTTTCTATTCTTGTTTATATGTATGAAATATTTCAACTATCACCATCATCATCTAGAAGCCCTGGTGCACTAGCATTTGTGTTTGCCTACTTCTGAGCAACAACTATCACTTTTACATTTTATACAGGTTCTTTGTTTTTGTTTTGGTTGCACGACTTGCGGAATCTTAGTTCCTCAACTAGGGATTGAACCCCAGACCCGGCAGTGAAAGTGCTAGGTCCTAACCACTGTATACTGAATTCTGTATACAGCTTCTTTGTTATTCAGGGATGTGGTAAACAGTCTCCAAAACTTACCCTCATTGCTCTCCTGACTCATTTTGCTATAGTCTGACCTTACTAGTGCTTGACCTGCTTATATTAACTTCACTAATTACAGCCTCCCTGTTCCTCTCTCTCTCTCTGTCTCTTTCTCTCTCTTGACCGGCTGGAGAACCTTACATTATCTTTGGTCTGATTAACATGGCTCATTTCTTCATTGCTCTTCCCTGGAAAAGAAAATGAAGATGAAGCCAGTACTGCACTGGACAGTAATGTGCCAGCCTAGAATTCTGTGTTATTAGGTGTATGAATTTTCTAGGGCTGCCATAAGAAAGTATCACAAACTGGTTATTTAAAAAACAAAAATGTTTTCTCTCAAAGTTCCAGAGAGTAGATCTGAAATCATGATGTGAGCCAGGCAATGCTCCCTCTGAGACTCTGATAGAATCCTTTCTTGCCTCTTCATGATTCTGGTGGTGATGGTCAATCCTTGAGGTTCCTTGGCTTGCAGCTGCATCATTGCAGTCCCTGCCTCTGTCATCATGGTGTTCTGTTGGTGTATGTGTTTCACATTCTGTTCTCCTCTCTGTGCATGTCTGGGTCCAAAATCTCTCTCTTTTTACAAAGATTTCAGTCACATTGAATTAGGGCTCATCTTAATGACCTCATCTTAACCTAACTACATCTGCAAAGACCCTTCTTCCCAATAAGATTACATTCACAGGTCCTGGGGGTTAGTAGTTCAACATTATTTGAGAGGAGGGCATGAATCAATCTGTAACATTAGATTTGTAGACTTTTTAAGTAGTGAAATCTCCAGGACTCTGCACCTTTTCCTGACCAGCAGCTGATCTCCAACCTGTATCCCCCTGCCAAGAGCCTTCATGCTGAATGAAGGCAGGCTGCTGGCAGAGTCCATTATGTGACTATTGAGTGAAAAGAGCTGCCCTGGAGAAAAGTGACCTTGCAGTTCTGAATCCTTTTCTTATTAGAAGCTAGAAAGTCCTAGTAAATGAAGCATTTCGTCCATGGGTTTCATAACTACTGCAGGGAACTAAGTTGCTTTAATCATACTTTTTTTTTTTAAGATAAGCATTAAAGTGATTCCTATAGTTATTGATGTGATTGTTTAAAATTCACTTTGCCTGATGCAGCCTTAGAAAACCATCTTCTGTAAACCTCTGCTATAATGCAGAAAGATACGTAGACCTGGATTTTATTTCTGATATTACATCTACTATCTGGGTGACTTTGGACAAATCACTTAAATTCTCAGTTTCCTCAACTGTAGAATGGGAACAATCACACCCAAACTATCCATTTCCCTAGACTATGGGTGACCATGTTCTGCGACCTGCCGAGTATCAGGCAGAGTAGAAGGCAGAGCTGCCCTACCCGGCTCTGGGTTGGGACAGTAGTTTCCCACTCCTGCATGTTCACCAGTTAATCAGCTGTTGACTGACTGTTTTCCATATGTGGAGACACAGTTACAAGCCCAACTACCCTGGCAGAGAAGGTTGTTTAGTCCATCTCACATAGGATATTAATTTCCTTTCACAGTTTGGCTTCCAGCTTTCCTGGAGGAGCTAGTTCATCTCATCGAAAAGAGCAGTTTACCTCTTGGAAGGTATTTATTTCCTATTTTAGATTCTCAGCATTTTGTATTCAGAGCACTTTCCTAAGAATCATGCTTTACAGACCTTGTCTCACCCATGTCATTATGCCAGCAATCATCTGGACAGAAATACATTTACATACTCTTTCCTCATTTGGCTTATGATTCTTTATTTTAAACATTTAAATTCCAATAAAAACATGAGAAAACAATGACGATAGGTATAATAATTGGCAGGCTAGGAATATAGAACAATACACCGTCTAGATTCTAGCTCCTTTAGGATGGACTTTGTTCATTCAGTAAATATTTGACTCCCCACCCTGTGCCAGGCATTGTCCCAGGCATGGAGATACATTACTAAGCAGTGTGGATGTAGCCTTTGCCCTCACTGAGATCCCATGTTTGCACACGGAATGCCAATTCAACAAGCAAGTGCATTAACATTCAAGTTACTGTGGAAGTGCATGGCACAGACTTTCTGGGAAATATCTTCCTAAAGGATGAATAGAAATTAACCAGAAAAATGCAGACAAAGCAAGAGAAACGTCCAAACAAAGGGAACAGTACAGCAGACACAAGGAAGAAAAGAGAGGAAGGAGGGAAAGAGAAAAAGAGAAAGAGAGAGAAGGCAAGATGCAAGTCTGAAGGATTAAGGGAAAATCTGGTTTGCTGAAGTGTGAGGTCCTGAGAGGCCATGATGGTCCTGAGGAGTCTTAAAGTCACAATAGGGAAGTTGGAGCTTTATTCTAAGGACAATAGAAAGCCTTTGAGAGGTTTTAAGTGCTACCACCCTTTGCCATGACCATTCCTGGATGCCCAGTGCTGCCTCTGTTGCTTCTGAACAGCTGCCTCTCTGCATCACTGGCTCCACGTCAGTCTGGGGAAAGCAGACCTGATAGGCAGCACTGAGGCCACATGCCCAGATCTGAGCTTGGTGGGTGTGGGACAGCAGACGCCTGCTGCTCTGCTTCCCTAGTGGAAAGAGCTCTACTCCAGCAAGGACTCATGAAATGAGGGCCTTCCCCAAAACATACAGAAATGGGGTTCACATACTGGGCAGTCAAAACATGACCAAATTCCACTACGCTTGGAATCCCTTTCATATGCAGCACTGAGACTATTCCACATAACAATGTTCCACAGAACACATTTTGGGAAATTCTGTGATTTTTTTTTTTTTTTCCACAAGAACTGGTGTCAAGTCTGGTATGTCTGGAAGACTCTTAATTCACCTTAATCTTGTCATTTAATATCATAAAACTTATGAACTGTATGGACTGTACTACCCAATTTAGCACTCAATTACATCATATTTTCATGTTTCATATTTGCTTATTGTTCCATGCATTTGTTTTGTCTCTCTTTGAGGACTTAATCTGTGACATATTTGGAATAAAGCATGTATTTGACACTTAGTTCCCTTGTGGCTCAGATGGTAAAGAATCTGCCTGCAATGCAAGAGATCCAGGTTCAGTCCCTGGGTCAGGAATATCCCCAAGAGAAGGGAATGGCAACTCACTCCAGTATTCTTGCCTAGAGAATCACATGGACAGAGGAGCCTGGTAGGTTATAGTCCATGGGGTCTTAAAGAATCAGACACAACTGAGCAACTAACAACACTAATACATACTCCACAGTTATTGTTTTCATATGACTGGAGGTAGTCCAGCTAAGGTTGTAACTTGTCACAAGTCTTAAAAACACCCCAGGATGTCAGGGAAATGGCTGTTATTGACTCTTCAGCATTATTTCTACAGATATTCCTTCCTCTCCATTTGTTTTCTTCCTGTGAGACCCCTATTATGTTGATGTCATGCTTGGATCTGCCCTCCCAATTTCTGAATTTTTCTCTTTAATTTCTACATGTCTTTAGGTAGATTCCCAGCTTTATTCTCCAGTTCTCTAATCCATCATTCACTCTAATGTTCAACCCATTGCTGAGGTCTTTGTTATTTTTTAAACCTGGAATGTCCAGTTGGTTCATCATTGTAACTGTAACCTGTTTCATTTGAACAGTGCCCTCCTATTCATATCTCTTCCAGGATATTCACTTTGCTTATTATGATGCCATAGTCTTCCTGTTCATTAATTCTGCTACATCTGATAAAGGTTGATGTTTCTCATGTTAGTTCCCTCTGCAAATCTGTTATTTTCTCCCATAAGCTCTGATTCTCTGAGGTATCATTCACCTAAGGTAGTAGTGAGAACCTCAGAGGAGAGAAGCTAAATGCAAAGGGAGTGCAGTGTAGCAGTGGACACTGAAAGGGTGGAGAGTCTAAGTTGACCACACCCATTATCACCCCTCCAGGTTCTTTGTCTCCCCCACCAATTTTACTTCTACCCCTCTCCCCTACTGCCTCCCCACCATTTCTGCTCCCATCCTGACCCGCTGGCCTCTACCCTGAGAAGGCGGCGGTGGGGAAGCAGGGGCTGCTCAGAGTCAGCAGGTCAATAGGCACGGTGGTTACCCTGCTCCCCTCTAGCCTCCACAGACATCATCCCACAAGCCAGCATCCCCGGGTGGGTGCTGCTTGCTTCCTCCCTGCTGATGATGACAAGGCCAGGCAGGTGTCAGTCCACCTGGACCAAACCAAAGAAGGCAAGAAAGCACTATGCAAAAGTTCTCCCCCCTCGTAAACTGTGGGCAGCCATTTGCCTCTCACACCAAGAGCTAGCCATCTTCTGTCTCTCCAGGGCCTCTCACAGCCTTTGCCTTAGCTCCTCCATCCCACTTCCCTCCCTCAGGTTGAGGCATCTCCAGCCTGGGCTTCTGGGACAGAACCAGGGGTTTCTGTTGGTTCACCCACCTCTCAGGCATCCGAGTCTGCTCATCTCTATGTGTGATTCCTCTTTCCGCTTTATCTTTCCTTTGTCTCTCTATTCCCTGCTTCTACTCCTTCTCCTATGAGGGGGTTAAAGAGGGAAAAATGATTATTTTTCTGATTTGAGGCAGAACACAAGAAGGTACTCCTTGGCTTTTATTTATATTCTGAGTGATTGCACTGTAGGCATGCTTCTTCTAGAGCTATTCTGAGGCCTACTTAATTAATGCTCTAATGATGGAAAAGCACTACAAAACTGTGATAATTGTGAGAGTTATGATCTGACACTTATCAGCTGTTTATTTCTGTAGTGGTATTCATTGCCAGACTGGTGTCATTTATAATTTCAAACATGTATTGTCAGGACATAAGTGTAATCTAAAGTGAACTGCTTCCTAAGCAAGACAAAACCAATCATCTGCAAACATCTTCTTCTTCAAAATCTCCAAAGAAAATTTCCCGAGACAAGCAGAAGACATCTTAGGGAAGACCATATTTAAGAGAGAAACCTATTTCTTATTGTGGAGTAAACACTGTGGCAGAGATGATATATATACATATATGACTTGAGTTCTACTCTGATGCTCAAATGAAATACTTCTCATTAAATGGGCAAAGACAGAAGTCCTTGCTAGCCTAGACCTCCTCCCTTCAGTCCCTGATCACTTATGTCTGGGTCCATGTAGCTGTCTTTCAACAAACATCCTCATTAGAGACACCCCTTGAGAACTTTAGTGGGGTTGATAGTGGCGCTAGTGATAAAGAACCCACCTGCCAATGCAGAGACAAAAGAGATGTGGGTTCAGTCCCTGGGTCAGGAAGATCCTCTGGAGGAGGGCATGGCAATGCACTCCAGTATTCTTGCCTGGAGAATCCAATGGACAGAGGAGCCTGGCAGGCTACAGTCCATGGGTCGCAAAAGAATCAGACATGACTTGGCAACTAAACAACAGCAACAGCATCCAAATGCCTTGCCTGTTTTAGAGGAACTTCCTCCCCTCTATCGCACTTGTGTGTGTTTGGTGGGAAGAAAGAGTGCCTGTAGATGCCACAGAGGCCAGATACAAGACCCATGCTCAAATGGTTGGATGCTCTCATCTGGTACTTTCAATGGTGATTAAATGATTCAAGATGAAGGGAGAGTTTAGCACTCATTGTCAGTAGTGACATCAGTAGGGACCATGACAGCAGGGTCTAGGGGTGACCATGTCTAATGGATGAGAAGGTGGTGGTGCCTAGATGAGCATCGTGGCCACAACATTCCTGCTTCATGACTGTTGTTATTTCTACAGTGTATTCTCTCTTGGTCACTCTGGTGTGAGCTTAGGAACTCAGGCTGGGTGCTACCCAATATCCGTCTAGTAAATTATTTTTCTGCTTATGTTGGTTAGTTGATTTCTGTTGCTCTAGCCAATAACCTTGCCTAACCACATACCCTCTTTCCTTCTCTGTCTGCTTTACTCATACCCTGCAGCTAACTTGAACCTTACTATCCACAGATCACCCTAAACCACCTCTGCACACCCAGACTTCCCTCTGTTTGCCTCTCTCATTATTCCCCACATTTATCTCTTTAATATCCAGATAAACACAGTCCTTCTCCTAGAAATCTTTAATTTCTTTACCCTGGTGAAGACAATATGGGGAGAGTTTGGGGACAAATACAGGATTCCTTTTTTGTAAGTATTAGAAAGGATAAAATAAAATGGTGAGCACTTACATGCTAATTTGGGAGGGAGCATAATATATACCACTGGTTAGGTAAATTAAAACAGTTGTGAGTCACTTCATCCACAAAAGGGCAGTTAGATCTAAAGGGACAGAACAGTCAGTTATTCCTGTTTGCTATAGTTTATCTTCATAGCTTATTTCCAGACTCAATGGGAATCTGGAAATACCAGTTCTCAGGATTAATACTGCCTTAGGGTAACAGGTTAACTGCTTGGGTCTCCAAGCTGCACTCTGTCTGTGCAAAGAAGGAACCCAGCATTAATGATGATAAAGCACTAAAGAGATGAAGATTGGTCCATAGGGTGTCAGGGTAGGATCACAGTTGGTGGGCAGATGTGGCTCTGTGAAACACTGAAGGAAATCTGTCAAATTCAGTTTTACTTAGTGTCAACGCTGCTTGCCTGACTTACAGAGACAAAGAGATGTTTAGACAATCCTTAGAAGAAAAACAGAAATGAAAATTCTCTTGTTTCAATTTTCAGTAATTGTAAGGGAGTCAGACATAAAACTCATAAATTGTATGATCAAACGACCTAACTGTGGAAGTATGACTGTAGTTCTTAAAAACTGTGTTTATTGTTGTTGATAATCAGAAAAGATGTGTTTTTGTGGGAGGCTTTAATAGAAATATCCCAAGGAAATGTCCTTAGGAACCCAAGTTATGTTCCTGGCTTTGCCTCAAACTAGTTATGTAATTTGGGCAAGTAATTTATTTTACCAGCTCAGTTTTCTCTCCTGTTAAGAGGAAGAGATTGGGAATTTATAAGGTCCTTTCAGGTCTTAAGTTTAAATTACAATTTTCTTTTTTTATGGTTTTGGGGGATATTTTATATTTCTTTTTGGAAAGGATAGAAAAAAGTCTCAAATGCAATCCCAATGATACATTTCTGCAGCTAAGCAAACTTGACAAGGAAAATCTTGTTAGCATGAATAAAGGCAAAAACAGCACATGAAGTCAAGACAAATATACACTGAGTGCCCAAATAATATATGTTCTTCATCCTCCACCACTGGT
This sequence comes from Muntiacus reevesi, assembly GCF_963930625.1. Lineage (NCBI taxonomy): Eukaryota > Metazoa > Chordata > Mammalia > Artiodactyla > Cervidae > Muntiacus > Muntiacus reevesi. The sequence goes on along the minus strand of NC_089256.1, from coordinate 37,296,894 downwards.
ATTAATAAAATTCTATAGCAAAACCTTAAAAATTGAGAGACCAGCTCTCCAGTAAATGAGAGGATCCATCATGGCTCTGAATCAGGAAAGAAGCAACAAGCGTACCTTCTGAAATGAAGGAGAAAGAATATTTTGCCAGTAGCAAAGCGTCAAAAAGCCAGAGAAGAGGAAGAACCTTGTTGGGCTGATAGTGTTCACAGAAGACTGGAAAGACAAAAGGGATGGAAAAAAGCAGAGAGACATAAGATACATAAAGCAAACAAGAGACTAGAGGTGGTGGTAACAGAGAGGAACGTTGGGAACAATAGTGAGGACAATGAATCCTAAAAAGAGAGTTGCTTCAAGCTCTTTGGTCTAAGATAGGCCATAAATATACACGTAAGACTGAAACACTAGGGCAGTCTTTTCAACAATGGTGCTAGAACAATTGGCTACCACAGGCAAAACAAAAACCAAATAAAATTCTAGACAGAGACCTTACATCTTTCACAAACACTTACCCCAAACGAATCACAAACCTAGATGTGAAATTCTCAACTATAAAACTTCCAGAGGATAACATAGGAGAAAATCTAGGTGACCTTAGATTTTATGACAACTTTTTAGATACAGCACCAAAGGCATGATTCATGGGGAAAAATACTGATAACTGGTAATTCATTAAAGAATGACTGTTCTGTAAAAAATACTATTAAGAGAATAAGAAGATAAGCTCACAGATGAGGGGAAAATATTTGCAAAACTTGTGTCTGATAAAGGACTGCTATCCAGAATCTACAAAGAATACTTAAAAAACAACAAGGAAACAAACAACCCAGTTTAAAAACGAGCAAAAAATCTGAGAAGATGCCTCACCAAAGAATATATGCAGATGGAAAATAAGCATATGAAAAGATACTCAACCACATATGCCATTAGGAAGTTGCACGTTAAAACAATAAGATATCATCCTACACCTATCAGAATGGCTGAAATCCAAAGCACTGACAACACAACATGCAGATAAAGGTGTGGAACACGAATCCTCATTCATTCCTGGTAGGAGTGCAAAGTGGTACAGCCACTTGGGAAGACAAGTTTGAGAGGTTTCTTTATAAAACTAAACATACTCTTACCATATGATCTAGAAATTAAGCTCCTGGGTAGTAACTCAAATGAGTTGAAAACTTGTGTCCACACAAAATCTGCACCCAAATGTTTACAGCAGCTTAATTCATAATTGCCAAAAATTGGAAGCAACCATGATGTCTTTAACAGGTGAATGGATAAACAAACTATGGTACATCCAAACAATAGAATATTTAGTACTAAAAAGAAATACGCTATCAAGTCATGAAAAGATATGCAGGATCCTTGAAAGCATATTGCTAAATGAAAGAGGCAAGTCTGAAAAGACTACATGCTGTATGATGTTAACTATGTGACGTTCTGGAAAAACAAAACTAAAAAGAGTAAAGAAAATCAATGGTTGCTGGGGTCTGAGAGAAAGGAAGAAAGGAAGAGTAGGTAGAATACACAGGATTTTTGTGGAAGTGAAATTATTCTGTACAATCTACCGTAATGATGGATATATGACATGATGCATTTCTCAGCACCCACAGAACTGTATAACACCAAAAGTAAACCTAATGTAAACTATGGACTTTAATAAATAATTAAGGTCAATACGATATCAATATTACATTAATATCTGCTCATCACCAGTGTGCCATGCTAATGCAAGATATTAATAATAAGGGAAATTGTGTGGGTGGGTGGAAAGAGGATATATGGAACTCTCTGCATTTTCTGCTTAATTTTTCTATAAACCTAAAACTGCTTTGAAAAATAAAGTTTAGTTAAAAGTATATACATATAGGAGAACAGTGAGGAAGCTAACAAAGTTGAAAATCTTTTGCATCCCAGGTTAGGCAGAAGGAGAGGTTAATTTTTATCTATACTCTTCACAGTATCAAGTGTAAGTTCCCAGGAGGACAAAAGATGTTTTTACTCAGGGCAACATGTTACTTGATGATGTTAGATAAATTTTAGTTTTGTCACCATTTTTGGAAAATAAGTATTTTATTCAAATACTTTAAAGTTTAACCAAAACATAGGTGATCTTAACTTTTACATAGCCAATATTTCCGTAAGTATATCCTGACATCCCAACCATCCTTGGGATCAACTGTAGAAGGCCGGGTCCAAAATAAAATTCCTTCAAAGTATGGGTTGACAGCTAGCCCCTCAAGAGCTTTTCAGGGGTTCGTGCATGCGAGGTCACTTCAGTCATGTCTGACTCTGCGATTCCATGGACTATAACCCTCCAGGCTCCTCTGTCCAAGGGATTCTCCAGGAAAGAATACTGGAGTGGGTTGCCATGCCCTTCTCCAGAGAATCTTCCCAACCCAGGGATTGAACTCACATCTCCTATGGCACCTGCATCATATGCAGATTCTTTAGTACTGAGCCACCAGGGATAGAGAGAAAATGTCTCAGGTCTTGGGGACTGTGACAGGGAAGTGGATTTCTACCAGTTTCTTATCAGGAAAGAAAACTTATATGCAGCTTTCTCTGCACGCTTTTCTCAATATGACACCTTCAAGCCAGCCTCACTCTTCTTGTTCAACCAACTGAAAATTCCCTGTCAAATCTTGTAACAAAATTAACATCTGCATATAACTTCTTGCCAGTAGTAAAATCAATTTCATTGGCTATTACTGTCACTTCAAATAGACTGAGGGGGTGAGGGGAATAAAAATTTGAAATAATTAATTAGTACAGCAAATTAATTTTAACTAATGCTATTATTAATAACATTTACTATATAATTGAAATTTGCTACATAAGACTCAGCTTTGCTTTTTAGGAATGAAGTGCTATCTTGTAACATGTAAATCAACTGCTTCTCCTATACAATTTTTATACACATTCTGAGAAACATTATATATAAAAACCAAAAGATCTTAGGCTGAGGACTTAATGGAATATGATGCTCTTATTGCTGATCTTAGGTTTTGAGCAAAATACAAGTCCTTCAGGTCTCTTTTGGTTTGTATTACCAACTATGTACTGGAAAACCTCAAAGTTTCCATTTTCAAAATATTCAAGAGAAGAAAAAATCAGTGTTTATAAATTTGTTTTCATTTTAAGCAAAATAGAAAGGACTGTGAATGTATTATCTGGTAGCCCATGATATATTTGATATTTTTCTTAACAAATAAACAGAAAGGGTAGGGAGGCCCAATTCTAATAGCTCATTAGATGTGCCTTTAAATCATTAATGCACCATCTTGATGTGTTGACATGGAACTTCAGTCAGCTTCAGTGTTACACAATGCAGGAGGAGCTGGCTGACATACTCTGGGTTGCTGCATGGCAAGGAGTAATAGTATCAACAAGGTGTGATTACTTCTATTTGAAATGAAGAAAGAAATGCTAGCACTTCTAGCAACAAAGGTTTCATGGTATCTTCAGGTCAAGATGACAGGAATGACCTAGGGGATATACCAAGTTAATACAAGGAAACCAAGTCAGGCAAGGCAGAAAGGCAGAAAATCTCGGCGAATTGTGTAAGAACCTAAAATACTCCCTTAGAAGAGACCATCACAGCTGTAAAAATCTACCCCAAACCAAATAACAACTGAAAAACCAAACCCAGACCTAGAGCAAGCCTATTGATGTGGTACTCGGAAAAGAACAAAAAGGAATTGATTGGAAAACAAGTTGGCACATGCAGCAGAGGTAGAAGGAAAAAACAAAACAAAACCACCTCCAGGCAGTGAGGAGCCCTATGGGAAACCCCTCAAAGCATACAAAAAAGAGTAATTTTTTGGAAACAGTAATTTAAAGTTTCCATTTACTTGCTTTTATATGACAAAGAGAAATGATCTTTTTGGCAAGAAATTTCTAATCTATATTCAAAAAATCTACAATCTCATACAAGTCAGAACACAGAACCTTAGTTCTTGAATAAGGATCAGAACTGCAATCTTCTCATCAGTGGAAAAAATAAAGTTCAGGGAGGCAAGAGAATTTGCTGAAGGATCACATGTAGTTAAAGGGATAAAAACACATAAGGGTAGAACACACAAGGATAAAACACTGCCCCAGTCAATGTTTACTCATGTGCTTCTCTTGCCTTGAGTAAAATTAAAATATTATTTTTTTGCTTTTATTATAAAATGTTTATTGTATTTATTGTGAAATGTTTGGAAAGTACAGAGAAGAACATTAAAATTCTCTGTAATCTCACCACCCAGAGATTGTAAGTAAACAACAAGGACCTGCTATATAGTACAGGGTACTACATTCAATATTTCATAATAACCTATGCTAGAAAAGAATCTGAAAAAGAATATACATATCTATGTAAAACTGAGTCACTTTGCTGTACACTTGAAACTAATACAATGTTGTAAATTAACCATTCTTCAATTTAAAAAATTCATAGAGACAGAAAAAATATTCTGGCTCAGAAATGAAAAAATAAATGACATAATTCAATATTATCTTACTGTTTCTAATGAATTAATGAAACTAGACAATCATGATCAATGGTGGCTGTCATCACAAGAAGAGACTAGACATTATGTGTCGCCTGGTAGGAATATATATTACTCCCACCTCTGATGGCAGTCTTGCCAAAGAAGAAATAGGACATATACTTCTGTATCTGAACAGCCCTTCCCCTTTCGTTGTGCGTAGCCATGTTCTACTTATCTATTTTGACCTTTTCAAGCCTCATTTCCTCCAACAAAATTATCTGTAGGATGTATGACTTCTCTAAAGTCTTATAGTCCTGGGACCAGTGCTGTCCAAAAAAAATATAATATGAGTCACATTTTGCTTTCAAATTTTCTAGAAGCTACATTAAGAACATAAAAAGAAACAGGTGAAGTTAATTTTATTGATGTATTTTATTTAACTGAATATATAAAAATATTTTATCAATAAAATATTAATGACACATTTTATGTTGTTTATTTCATAATGTCTTGAAAATCTGGTGTGTGTTCTACATAGCACATCTCATTTTGTGACTAGTCACATTTCAAATGCTTGATAATCATGTGTGCATAGTGGCTAAAATATTGGACAGCACACACAGAATTCATTATACAGTTTAGCATACGACTATCAGGTCAAGGCAGGCAGAACATGGGTCCTCCATAAGATCAGACTCCTAACTGGGTAATGTCAGCCTCTTAAACACCCTTAAGACAAGTCAATACTTTTTTTTTCAGAGTCACACAGGAAAAAGTGAGAGGTAACGCTATGGACTGAATATTTGTGTACCCTCTCTCCTCAAATTCACCAGCTGAAGCCTAATCCCCAGGGTGAGAGAATTTGGAGGCAGGGCCTTTGGAAGGTAATTAGATCATGAGGTTAGAGTCCTTAGGATGGAATTAGTGCCCTTATAAGAAAAGACAGAAGAGGGACTTTCTTGGTGATCCAGTGGCTAAGACTCTATGCTCCCAAGGCATGGGGCCTGGGTTCGATCCCTGGTCAGGGAAGTAGATCCTCTATACTGCACCTAGAGATCTGGAGTGCTACATCTAAAACCCATCAGAGCCAAATAAATAAATATTTTTTAAAATTAAAAAAAAAAAAAAAAGAGAGAGAGAAATAGAAAAGAGACAGGAGAGAGCTTGTTTCTCTCTCTGCTGTCTGGGCTACGTGAGGACACATCTGTAAGTGCTGTTTACAAGCCCGGAAGTCAGCTCTCACCACATGCAAGTCTGCTAACACTTTGATCTTGGACTTCCCAGCCTTCAGAACTGTGAGAAATCAGTGTTTGTTTTCTAAGGCACCATCTGTGGTACTCTAACAGTGCGTGCTGACTGAGACAGTAACCAGCCACCCAGATACTGTGCTAATGAGATGAATCTCTCTTCACACACACGCACCAGTCCAGTTCAGCAAGGAGGTGTGGGAGGACAGTAGAACAGGCTTCTCTGCTGCAGGATATATAGAACACAGGGGGAGATAGACAAGATGGGGAGAGCTGAAGCATCAAGATTTCAAATGCTTCTTTGTAAGTAGTAATATACATAACTAAAAGTTAGTCCTGCGATGTCCTGATATATATTTCATTGTTCATGAGAACTGGATAGGCTTTTTGAATCAGGATCTGAAAGGTTGCTATAATTGGTTCTAGATACTGCTAGATATTAATAAAGTCAAGCTTTGTTCCTTAGGCATAGAAATGTTTATGTCATTAAAAAATAAATGCCTCAGTTTAATAAACAAAGTATGTCCAGGGAAACATTCCAAATTCAAAAATCTATAGCACGCGATGAATTCTGTTACTGAAAGAGAAGACCTCTTGCTGGGTGATGCTCAGACTTTTATTTAAAGCCTTCTTATCACCATCTGGCTCAAACAGAAATATCTGATTGCTGTCACCACCTGTTTCTACAAGAGATTCTCATGCCTAATAAACCTTTTAAGCTCTATGTCGAAGTCAAACATATCCCTGGCAACTTTCTCAACAAGGTGATTTCTTTCTGGTTTGGCCCCACCCAGCCTCAAGATTATAGAACACCCTGACTGAAACAATGAAATCTTCGCCCCTTAAAGGGAGTCTCCAGACACTGCCCCTCCAGGGAACTGAAAGGAACCATGATCTTACCTAACCTATACCTTAAATAGTTATTTTCATTATTATTTTTTAAACCAGTCACTCCGTTCTTTCAGTGGTTTTTCTTTTAATGGCAACTGAATATTTACATTACTTTGCCTGGAAGGCATGTATGACTTTTCCTGGTGCTTGCTTAGCTGATTAGCATGACACACTTGGCTGAATAGTTCTGGGAGACAGAGTTTGGTATGGGAGATGCAGTGGCTGACAGGAAAGATTAGGAACAAAGTCTCCCATGGCAGTTTCCTCTCTCCACCAAAGTCTAAACTTAGAATAGCCTTTCTCTTCCAAGCTAAAGGAAAAGTAATGGCAAACCTATCAATGGCTTGACGAGATAAGGAAGATAAAATGAAATTAAAAACTAGACTTTTTATTTCTAAATCAAATTTTTTTTATTCTTTTAGATGGCACTTAACCACACTGCTTTAATTTCTTCTTCTTTTACTTACAGCATTATAATCAGTATTTTCAGATATGTATTTATAGGAAATACCCAGTGTAATTTTAATGACGATTAGTCTTTTCAAAGTAAAAATCTTTGTGTCCACCAGCACAAATATAAACACTGTTCTATGTATTTCTTTTAATGTTTTTCATTTTTCCAGTTAGAATATACCTACGTCTAAACCAAATTCTTAGTTGTACTGGAGAGGAGTAGATGGGAAATGACCTGTGCAGGAGAAAGAGCCCTGACCAAAACTTTGCTTGGGCTAAAGGAAAAAGGTCATGGCCAAGCTTCTGCTCTTGGGTTCATAGATCTTTATTTAACAGAGTTCTTTAGTGAGTGTGGAGTTGGTGATGGAGGCAAAACTGCTTAACGTGAGACAGTAACAAAAATTTAGAGACTGAGAGGCCGGCATGTGGGGTGATGGGTGGCCAAGAAGGTGGTAACAAGCCAGGGCTTGGAAAATAGTGCTACTATCTTAACATTTCTTCTGGTGGGGGGAATAGCTGGTAAATTGTTATGACAGCATTGCTTAGATTTCAGATTTTTAAAAAGGGTATATTTAAAATTTTTTTAAATTTATTTATTTAATTTTGGCTGCACCAGGTCTTTGTTGCTGTGCGCAGGCTTTCTCTAGTTGAGGTGAGCTTCTTACTGTGGTAAGAAGTGGGATTCTTACTTCTTACTGTGGTAGCTTCTCTTGTTTCAAAGAACGGGCTCCAGAGCTTGGTGTAGTAGTTATGGCATATGGGCTTCAATACTCCTTGGCATGTGGAATCTTCCCAGAACAGGGATCGAACCCATGTCCCCTGCACTGGCAGTAGAATTCTTAACCACTGGACCACCAGGGAAGTCCTAGATTTCATCTATTATGTATTGATTCAGTCTATCCTTTAAGTTCAGTTCAGTTGCTCATTTGTGTCTGACTCTTTCCGACCCCATGGACTGCAGCACACTAGGCCTCCCTGTCCATCACCAACTCCCAGAGTTTACTCAAACTCATATCCATTGAGTCAGTGATGCCATCCAACCATCTCTGTCATCCCCTTCTTCTCCCACCTTCAATGTTTCCCAGCATCAGGGTCTTTTCCAATGAGTCAGTTCACATCAGGTAGCCAAAGTAATGGAGTTTCTGTTTCAGGATCAGTCCTTCCAATGAATATTCAGGACTGATTTCCTTTAGGATGGACTAGTTTGATCTCCTTCCAGTCCAAGGGACTCTCAAGAATCTTCTCCAACACCACAGTTCAAAAGCATCAATTCTTTGGTGTTCAGCTTTCTTTATAGTCCAACTCTCACATCCATACATAACTACTGGAAAAACCATAGCCTTGACAAGGTGGACCTTTGCTTGCAAAGTAATGTCTCTGCTTTTTAATATGCTGTCTAGGTTGGCTGTAACTTTTCTTCCAAGGAGCAAGTGTCTTTTAATTTCATGACTGCAGTCACCATCTGCAGTGATTTTGGAGCCCAAAAAATAAAGTCTGTCACCTACTTTCTGATTTAATCTATCACCTACTCAACTATTCAGTTCCCTCATGCTATTCCAAACCTTCAGTAAAATTCTGCTATATCCAATTGGATTCTGTTCATGGTATTATACGAACGGGGTGCTGGTTTCCAAAACAGGGTAAAAGGGACCAAAGAAGAGAAGAAGCCACCCAGAGAAACAGAATAATGGTTTGGATGGCTAGGTCAGGAAAATGACATCTCTGGAGAAAGCATTTGGAATTCTGGACTGGAGAGAGAGAAGGGCAATTTTCCAAAGTAAGTGGATTGAGGGTTCCACTGTCTTATTTGCACATTAAAGAGAAGTTTCAGAAGGCTGTACGATTTGAGGACATCTGGTTCATATTATTCCATATTGGCATTAAAATAATTAAAATACTTGAGTCCCATGGTCCCCCACTGTATTTCCCAGACTAGTAAAATTTAGGGACTGTCAGCTTTTTATTACATCATGCAAAGATATTTTAAAAACTAATTATCACCATTGTTTCACAAAATAAAGGGCATTTTAGTATACATAAAGGCAAAATAGGAAGAGCATAACCTCAGAAAAATTTTTAAAAATTTCATTTTTATCTGAAATGATCTCACAGTCAACCTACTAAAAAGCATATATTTTATTTAGTTGTAGCTTAAAGATTCCTTAAGTTTTTTTTCTACCTGTTTATTCATTTTTTCAAAAACATTAGTAAACTGTTATGTGCCAAGCACTGTGCTAGGGTGGAGAGAATGTAGCAATACAGATACAGAAAAGTATCAGTATCTCATGGTTTTCTGGGAGAGTCAAGTAGGTGACACTAACTGCAAACAGTGTGACTTGTGCTGTGGTAGACAAACTCACTGAATACTATGGGTAAAAAGGTCCAAACAACACCTAAAAAAAAAAGTCACTCTATCTCTAAGAGGAAGTGTAAGAACTATTAAAGCCTGATGCTAGATCTTACTCTGCATCTGTCATTTGAGTTTCCTTACCAATGATTTAGAGGGAAACTGACAGTACACCCCAGAGATCATGGGATTTTTCAGACTTTTATTTTTTCTGAGCCAGTAACAGGGCTGGGAACATACTTCAATGTAATGTCAGCTGACCCATACAGCACACCCAACCAGAAGAACTGGGTTAGGAGGAATGTAAGGAGTAAAAACTGACACTCTCCCCGTCTTGTCTACAGTGGAATGGCTGTGCACATAACCACTCTGCTCACTTTAGGGTGTACAACCTGAAGGTCCGTGGGGGACAGGACAGGGTAAGAATATGGTGACATGGTCCATGGTGAAGACCAAGCTTAGGATCTGGTGCCAGACTAGATGGAGCACTTGCTCAGTACACAAAAACTGGGGAAATGTCTGGGAGTGGTGATGGACACAGTGGTCCCTCTGGCTCAATACTACTCCAAGTTACCAGGTTTCTGAGTTTCTATCCTAAGTGAGAGTTAGGAAGGCACATCTTGTTATCTTAGCCTGGTTCTGAATTTCCAGAGGGAGTCGGGAATGCTGGCACAGCAAGGGATACATATACATTTATACAAATGTATACATTCATACACACATTCATTCACAGACGTTTATGTGAAGAAGAATGGGAGGCAGGTATACTGGGGAGTTTTTCCGCTGTGCCTCAAAGGGCACTGTGTTAGAGGGGGTAAGCTAACTATGCCCTTTTCTCACATGGTACAACCAGAGTATATGTGTCAAAGGGATAGATGCTGAAAGTCTTTTCCTTCCCTTGTCTCACCTCAACTTTGGTCAGAAATAGGTCTAGAACTTGCACTCAATTATCCATCCTTAAATAAACTCAAAACCTCCATAGATCGACTGAGGGCTTCAGCTCTGGTATCTCTGACCAGGTCATCTGGCTTCTCTGAAGCACATGCGTGTGACGACGATACAGAAACGCAGGCAGTGGCTCTTGCACACACACAGAGGTTCTGCAGCTCTCTTCCATTCTCACACATTCCCATTTTAGATTCTGAGCAGCTGTCCCTCCCCAGGCGCTATGGAATACAAGGGTCTGACAGAATCAACCAAAAGAGATGAGGTTCCTTCCTCACGGGGGCTTGGGAACAGAGGTGTGGTCATTTTCCTTCTCAACTTTAAAAATTGTGACCTCCCTAGACAAGAGCCGGTCAGGGGACCGAGACCCGCAGACGGTGCGGGGAACCGGCGCCCCTGCAAAGCCCGGTAACGCCCGCGACCAGGCCCGGGCGGCGCGAGGGGAGGCGAAGTTGTCCCCGAGGCCGGTGGCAGAGGATGCGGCAGCTCGGGCAGTGACAGCTTTGAAGGAGAAAGGGAACGATGGTTCCATGGTCCCTGAGGTCTCCCGAGGTCGACTCCCCGGAGACCCAGAGCAGCGGCGAGGCAAGTTCCTGGGAGCGCGGAGAGCGAGTGTCTTACCTGGCCGGGCTGGCTGGTGTAGTTGAAGGAGTAGATGTTTTCGGTGGGGAGGCTCACCACCCCGCTGTAGATGCGATCGAACTCTGCGCCCCTGGCGGGGTTGCGGGGGTCGCGGCGTAGCGCTGCGGGTGGTGCGGGGCGCCCGGGTGCCACCGCCGGCAGAAGCCAGGGCAACGCGCAGAGCAGCGCCAGCCGCGTGCAACCGTGCATGGTGGGCGCCGCGGCCCTGCCGCCGCCAAGCCCAGAAGCCCGGGGGAGGGGGCGAGCGCAGAGCTGGTCCTCCCAAAGACCCCGGCGGCCAGGGCGCTGTCTTCAGCGCCGCGCTGGCAATGCCTGGCAAGTCCCGCCGACGAGTGCTGGCAACGCGCTGGCGAAAGGCTGATCAAATATTGATGCAGCCTCCTGGGGTCTCCACGGAAGGTCACCAGGCGGAGGTAGTGGGTGCACAGCAAAGCGGGGCGACCGGGGGCTCCTGCCGCCTTCTAAGTCCGTTTCCTCCCCCTTTTCTCATTTCTGAGAATCTCTCACTTAGGCAACCAGAATTTCAACCGATCTCTTCCCCCTCAACCTCAAAAAGAAAAAAACAGAATTGGAAACATTAAAAGGAAATACCCACTAGTCTTGAGGAATCAAGACCAGCCATTGAGCAGGAAATTCAGTCCGTTTTAAATAAATATGCACCTTCCTGCAAGCGAAAGAACAGAAAGCAACAGAGCCTGTCCAAGAGGGTGCGCGAGTCCGCCTTTCCAGTCCGCTACCTGCTGAGAACTCCTGCTCGTCTGAGAGACGGTTATTAACTCTCAAGTCTCCCTTCTCTAACAGAATTCCCAGTCCTCCCTTCCCAGTCACCTACTTTATGTCCTTATCACCTCCTAATCTCAAGGAGCCTCACGTCATCACTTTTTCTCTCCCTCGCCATACGGAACATAAGTAAATATGTACAGTCATAAAAAAATAAATATGGTAAAGAAAACAATCTTAACACTGCCGTAAGTCGAGTCCCGGAAGTTGTCAAGAAGACCAGAACAACTGGGTTTGTGCAGAGGACACACAATCTGCTCCAACTTCGGGTCTACTTTGTCTCTGCAGTGACTCTCAGATTGGCAGAATCCCCAGGATTCTGTATTGTTTTTCAAGAGAGAAACCACAACCCCAAAACAAAAGGAAATACCCTTCAGGCAAAAATTAGGAGATTCAATTTAAACAATGAAGAGGCAGGTCAAGAGTGGGTTGAAACCAACACGATATTGTAAAGTAATTATGCTTGAATTAAAAATAAAGTAAAATTAAAAAAAAAAAAAAGAGTGGAGTGAGGAGAGGATCTCCAGCAAGTCCTTTTAGAGCACCAGATAATCCCAGTTCAGGAGGACTCTGTTTCATTTCAGCTTCAAGTTATTTGTAAACTGGAAGAGAATATAATTGAAATCAACCTGAGGGAACATTAAAAAAAGAAGCCACAAAGAAGAAAAAAGATCATGTTCCAAGAGTTAAGATTGCAGATTAAAATCCCAGCATTTATCATTCAATGGAAAGGGTTTCTCTCTCTTTTTTAAACCTCATTGAATTCCTACACTTTATTAAAACATCAAAAAATGAGTGTGATACATTTGATATACAGTTGTAACTGTGTGATCAGAAAACAATGCAGATTGATTTAGATGACTTCCTATTAGGACTTTAAAAGCATTTTTTACTTTAAAAAATGTTTTTGAAAATATATGGGCACGAGGACAAAAGTGCTCATTCAAAGAAGAGTCTGGGGGGTAAAGTTTGAAATAGAACTGAGGTTCTTTTTTTTTTGAGAGACATAATTTCAAGCAGAATTTGAATGATGTTAAACTGCTGTATTTAAAATGTCTATATTTCTTTTTATAACTTAAAAAAGTTTCATAAACTTGGTGTTTGTAATTTCCTTTGAGTTCAGCTGGCCTGGCCAGTTTAAGCACTTGCTAGAGGTGTAGGATCATGGATATTTCACCCTGCTTATTTAACATATATGCAGAGTACATCATGAGAAACGCTGGGCTGGGTGAAGCACAGGTTAGATTCAAGATTGCCAGGAGAAATATCAATAACCTCAGATATGCAGATGACACCACCTTATGGCTGAAAGCGAAGAAGTACTAAAGAGCCTCTTGATGAAAGTGGAAGAGGAAAGTGAAAAAGTTGGCTTAAAGCTCAATATTCAGAAAACAAAGATCATGGCATCTGGTCCCATCATTTCATGGCAAATAATTGGGGAAACAGTGTCAGACTTTATTTTTTTGGGCTCCAAAATCACTGCAGATGGTGATTGCTGCCATGAAATTAAATGATGCTTGCTTCTTGGAAGAAAAGTTATGACCAACCTAGATAGCATATTAAAAAGCAGAGACATTACTTTGCCAACAAAAGTCCGTCTAGTCAAAGCTATGGTTTTCCCAGTAGTCATGTATGGATGTGAGATTTGGACTATAAAGAAAGCTGAGTGCTGAAGAATTGATGCTTTTGAACTGTGGTGTTGGAGAAGACTCTTGAGAGTCCCTTGGACTGGAAGGAGATCCAACCAGTCCATCCTAAAGTAAATCAGTCCTGAATATTCATTGAAAGGACTGATGCTGAAACAGAAACTCCAATACTTTAGCCACCTGATGCGAAGAACTGACTCATTGGAAAAGACCCTGATGTTGGGAAAGATTGAAGGTGGGAGAAGAAGGAGATGACAGAGGATGAGATGGTTGGATGGCATCACCGACTCAATGGACATGAATTTGAGTAAACTCCAGGAGTTGGTGATGGACATGGAGGCCTGGTGTGCTGCAGTCCATGGTCGCAAAGAGTCGGACATGACTGAGCGACTGAACTGAACTGAACTGAGGATCATGGAGTCTTACTCAAACACTAAGAAAGATGAGGAATTGGCCCGTACAAGGTGGCCCCTTCTTTAAAGAGCTGTGAGCTGTGCTTAGTTGCTTAGTCGTGTCCAACTCTTTGTGACCCCATGGACTGTAACCTGCCAGGCTCTGCTGCCCAGGGAATTCTCTAGGCAAAAATATTGGAGTGGTTTGCCATTTCTTTCTCCAGGGGATCTTCCCAGCCCAGGGATCAAACTCAGGTCTCCTGCATTGCAGGAGGATTCTTTATTGTCTGAGCCACCTGGGAAGCCCTCTTTAGAGGGCAAGTCTCATTACTAGAAAGATATTTCACATTTTAAATTGAAGTATGCTTCTCTTCACTGGTGTGAGGTCTGCTGTCTGGAGCCACAGGAATAAGCCTAATCCTTCTTCCACATGACAGCCTTGTAGGTATTTGAAGGGAGCTATGACTCTTCAAGGCTTTATCCTAATTTTAAGTAATGAATTTAGAAGCAATTTGAACAGACCCTTTATCATACAGAGCCCAAAAAATCTATTTTAAAGCCTTTATAGATGATATCTATACCAGACAACTTGAGTGTTATATTGCAAATCAGCCTATGCTATGACTGACTCCTAATTCAAGCCCCAATTCAATGATTGACCTTAGGTAATTAACCTCCCCAGGGTCACAAGATTGCTGTAAGTATAAAAGGGAGGAAGAATATGTTTGAAATTATATTCAAAAACATAAAAATAAAAATATAAAAAATAAAAAAATAAAATAGAAAAATACAACCAAATATTACGATATGACAGTTAAAATTCAAGCTAAAAAATGAAACATGGTTAATCAGCCAGGTTTTAAAAATATCTACAATGCTGAGGTTTCACTGTGAGAGGCTGAACATACAGACAATGGCCAGACCATATAGGACAAGAGACCCCTGACCCACAGCCAGTCCAGGAAACCAAACCACAAACTACCAAATGGCCCTGAACAGTCAGGACTTGGTCAATGACTGCCAGCTTCTCCAAATTTAGCTCTGCTTCCAACTCAGGATCAATCAGAGGAAGCCAAATATGTTCCACAAACTGTAAAATACACCCGACCCTAGCTTCTCCATGCCATCAAGATCCAACCAGAGTGCTGCTGAAAATGTCCTTTTTTCTGTATAAAGCTTTCCCACTTTCCTGTCTGCCTTTGAATCTCCACCAAACACAGGTGGTGGTTCACTATAGCAAGCTCTGAATAAATAACCTCTGTTTGTTTTCTTCGGGTGGTCTTTATTTTCTTTATTTCTTTATTTTCATAGTTTTCCTGAAAGTTCCATGGGGATGTCTGCACTGACAGTCACCGCCAACTCCAGCCTTCATGGAATGCTGCCCCTTGGGGCCAGTTATATGTGTTGACCTGGTGATTCAGCACTGGATCTGAACTCCGCTCTTTGCTTTGAGTTCTTTGGCTATTGACTCTCAGTTTTATATCCCAGTTTTGTTATTGGTTTCCATTCGTTTGACATCTTTGGTGCATTCAGGCCATTCTTTTATTTTTTAATCCTGTTTTTGCTCTCTTTTCTACTTCTGTTTTGTGTTGTGATAGCTAGAAATGCTGTTTGTTATAGAAGAAAATACAGGCATAGACCTTTTAAGACTTGTTTAAGCTAGTCTCACAGGCCCAGTGTGGTTCTCCCTGGACTGGCATTGGATTGACATTCTTTTGGACTAAAGTTACTTAGACTAAATAAGACTATCCTTGTAGGGTTTTTATTGTTGTTTTCTTTTTCTTTTTTTAATTCTGAGAGTTTGACTTTGATCCATAGACAGCTTTCTTTCTGGCTCTGCACTTGCCTTGAGGTGTAGGTTGTTGGGTCTACATTTGGAAGCAGTTACCACCACACTGGGGCTTCCCAGGTGTCATTAGTGGTAAAGAACCTGCCTGCCAATGCAGGTAGACATAAGACACATGTGTTCAATCCGTGGGTTGGGAAGATCCCCTGGAGGAGGGAAAGGCAACCCACTCTACTATTCTTGTCTGGAGAGTCCCGTGGACACAGGAGTCTGACAGTCCATGGGGTCGCAAAGAGTCAGACATGACTAAGCGACTGAACACACACATGCACACCATCACACTGGGGGCTCAAAGTGCACCAGCATCACTTTCAACTGACTGTTGCTAGGTCTTATGGGGTCAGCTAAGTCTAATTCCTCTCTTTCTCCTAGAAAGACTCCTACTTTTTGTATGTCATATGTCTGCTCATTATAGTTCTAATTCTTTTTTAAAAAGTTACTCAATTAATTAAAAAATTTTCTGGATGTGTGGCATGTGAGATCTTAGTTCCCCCACCAGGTTTCGAATCTGTGCCCTGTGCAGTGGAAGCGTAGAGTCTTACTTCCTGGACTTCCACAGAAGTCCCTACAGTTCTAACTCTTGCACCTGTGTTTCAAACGGCATAACTGCACCAAGGATGACCTGGGCCTTCAACTCCAACTGTGTGGAACACTGGGTTTAAACAAAACCTTTCATTTGAGAGGCACCTTAAAAAAGAAAATAAACTTCTCTGACTTAATGCAAAGCATTTTTTTTTAAACTGGTTTGCAGAATACTTGAAATAAAACTGTTACAAATTGCTTCACTAAAAGATTGTTTGGACAAAGCTAATTAACAAATTTGACAAACAAATTTGACAAACAATATAGACTCATTTCCATAGCAAGTCCCCCCCCTCCTTGTCTTCCAGTTGCCTTCCCACAGCCAGTTCCCCCATCTCCTCTTATCTTTCTACTTACTCTCTTTTCTGCACATGTGGTATGTGAGATCTTAGCTCCCCATCTTGTCCAGACCTCTTACCTTTTCTCAACAACTCTTTTAAAATCCCCAAATGCCAGTTACTTCTAAGAGTTCATCCCTCCCATGTTGGGAGCCACCGGGACAAGAAAGGAATCTGCAAGGCAGCTCTTCCCCTCGAGGTTGTCCCAGGGGCCCGGTATGTCCCTTTCTTCCTTCTTTCTTACTGTTGTTGGGCTTTCTATTAATTTTTGGAAATGATAATTTATAGTAATAAGGCCTCACTAGAAAAGTCCAAGCCTTTTTGGAAATGCTCAAGATTGCTCTGGCTCAGGACACGACCATAAACATCAAGTCATAAAAGAAAAGGCCACAGGTATAGTTTGGCTGCTTGCTTAAAAGATTATAATGTTCTAGAATAGAAAAGAGTAGAGGTGTTTAGATTTAGAAGTAGATATACTGTTTTAGTTTACTTCCTCCTTGGTTGAAAGGGTTTTCACTATTGCTATTTCCTTGTTGCTATTTGTTCATTGTTTCCCTTTCTTTAAACAACATGGGGTATTATGGGTATTTTTGTAAAATTAGAAAATGGGGTATATAGGATTTTAATAGAAGATATATTAACCAGCTTTATTGCCATTATCTTACTATTAATAGAGGTGTTTTGCTGCTTTAGAGGTGTTTTTGCTGTTTAATAGTTAGTCATTGTAAATTGAGATTTTGTGGTTTCAGGTAAAGAAAAATATCAGGTTTTTCTCATGGTACTATTTTCAGAAATGTCAAACATGTTACTGTAACCCTTCCCATGTACTGTTTTATTGTCCAAAGAATTTACACTATACCTGAGATTTATGAAACATTGTTTTTGTTAGAGTGAGAATGTTAGGCCATTGAGGCAAGAAGATTATGTACGGGATATTTAAATATAAACCCTGTAATTGGAAACGTTCTAGATGAATGCTTAGGGGAAAAACATGGGGAAAAAATATTGACGGAAGCACAAACCAATATCTGATGTAATATGTGGTGACTTAAGTGGGAGGTAACATTCATTCTATAAAAACTGAGCTATCCTAAAAATAAAAAAAAAAAAAAGCTACCTCTTCTACACAACGTCTGTGTGTGTGTCTGTCTGTCTTCTCTCACCAACACCGTTTATCCTGAGGGTTCCCCTGGATCCTGCTGGGTCTGAACCCCGGCACTCCCATAAGCTAGGTATACAGACAGCAGTAAAATTTAACCTTGTACCGAGGGGGAATTAGTAACTATAGTGAAAAATTTCCCTGAACCCAAACAATACCAGCAAATATTCATGGAAGAATTTGGAATTCTTTGGGTGCATATGACCCAGGGTTACCTGACCTATATCAACTTGTACTCATGTTGATCAGAAACTTATGATGCTAAATTCTGGATTGCAAAACTGGTTGGACTGATGTAGAGAGGGACCTACAGAATCCCTCTTTCCATGATAAACCTCAGAGTCAAAAAAAAATCCATCAATTCTGGTCAAACTCTCCTAAAAGCCATGCCTCCATCTTTTCCAATAAAGGCTGATTGGACCATAGACCATAACTCAATTATCAACAAACAAAAGGATGAAACTAGAAAATATCTTTCCACAACACTCTTTTTCCATCAAGTCCTGCCATCTTTGTTCAGTCTCTTCTTTGGAGTAAGCAAAGCACATAGTGATAGGTATTTCAGATAACCCACAGATTCTTCCTTAACTACAACCCTTGAGTCTTTGACTGAAAAACATTCCTTCCTGCTCTGTGATACCAACCCTATATATTTATTATGGAGAGATATACTCTGCAAGTGGAAGTGTAATATTAAATGCATACAAGAGGGACTACTTCTGGCTTCAGAGGCTTGGCTATTCATTATCAAGTTGTGTCTGCTCTGTATAAACCTTCCCTTCTCCACTATACTTCATGTGTACTCCAGATGAAGATCTTGACACTACCAAACTCCCTATGGGCTAAAATTTTCATGGGTATTGGCATAAGAAAAACAATTTGAATGAAATCTATTAAAGTCCAGATAGATCCTACCAAACTCTTATCCAAACTTCCCCAAAGAATCTGCCTACAATGCAGGAGACCTGGGTTCGATCCCTGGGACAGGAAGATCCCCTGTAGAAGGAAGTGGCAATCCACTTCTGTATTCTTGCCTGGAGAATCCCATGGACAGAGGAGCCTGGTGGGCTACAGCTCATCGGGTCACAAAGAGTCAGACACGACTAAGTGACTAACACATATACACACAGAGCAAAGGAAAGCTTCAAATCTGTGGTCAAGGGCTTTATATCCAAAGGCCTTTTCATAACCTGCACTAACCCTTGTAACATTTCTGTCCTGACAGTAAAGAAAACCAAATGGACAAAAATATTGATTTGTTCAAGATCTCAGGGATATCAATACAGTTGTTACCCTTTCTTCCCCATTCAGTTCTGTTCAGTTCACTCAGTCGTGTCTGACTCTTTGTGACCCCGTGGACTACAGCACGCCAGGCTTCCCTGTCCGGCACCAACTCCCGGAGCTTACTCAAACTCATATCTATCGAGTCGGTGATGCCATCCAACCATCTCATCCTCTATGATCTCCTTCTCCTCCCGCCTTCAATCTTTCCTAGCATTAGGGTCTTTTCAAATGAGTCATTTCTTCGCATCAGGTGGCCAAAGTATTGGATTTTCAGCTTCAATATCAGTCCTTCCAATGAATATTCAGGCCTGATTTCCTTTAGAATGGACTGGTTGGAATTCCTTGCAGTTCAAGGAACTTACCTAACTTAAATACTGTGCTGTCATCAGTTCTTCCCCACATTACCTGCTTCACTGCAGCAGACTATTGCTCTGCCTTTCTCAGTGTGTATTTTCTACATCAGGACAAGTTGACATCTTTTTGCCTTCAACTGACTGGACAACACTCAAATATGGGCAGCTGGGCTCCGGGGGTTCACTGATAACCCCTCCTTTTTTTTGATTTGTAATCAGGAAGTAAAAGATTCAAATTGCCATTGTGATTCAGTTCTGATATTAATATGTAGATGATCTTCTATTTTGTTCAGAGAAGCCTGTAAAAGGGATTTAATGTACTTGTTCTCAGCCTTAGCGGAATGGACATATGAAGTTTCAAAAAAGATAAATTGCATTATGCCAAAACATAGTGCATTGTTTAAGGCATGACCTAGTTAAGGAGGGAAAAACATTCTCTTGTGATGGAATGAAGACTATCCCAAACCTGTCCTAAACTTGTCATAAAACTTCAATTGAGATGACATCTAAATATTTCAGCAAGTTTTTCTGAGATTATGACATCTCTCTATGAAATGTCTTCAGTAAGAGACACTGTCTTTCGGAAGCCCAAGTGTTAAACAAGCCTTCTAGAATCTGAAGAAAGCTCTTCAATAGTTTGTTTCCCTAGACTTCCTGAAAAACAATCATAACAGCAAACAATTTTGTCTATTTGTACATGAGTGTTCTAGACAAAACTCGGTGTTTTAAATGAACATCATGAGAACCATCAGACACCCACCACTTACCATAGCCTTACTCTCACTCCAGTTGCAAGGCTGATGCCCCTTGTCCTAGTGCAATGCTGCCACTGAAAAACTTGTTGATGCTCCTGCTAAATTCATTCTAGGCTCCATCTTGACCTTACAGATCTACATGGGGTAAAGACTTTACTAAGAATATACAATACTGTTAAGTCAGTCACTTAACTTCTTATGAATTTCTGTTGCCTTCTGCCTCTCACATTACTTCTCTCTCATTAACTGTGCAACACCCTGAATTTTGCCACTCTTCTGCCCTTACCAGAAGAAGTGGAACCTCCAAATTGGCTTGCTTCAATTAGGACCTTTCAGTATGTTGCTAAACTTTATTAGAGAGGATTCTCCCATTGAGAATCCTGATATAATATTTGTTGATGGGTTATACTTCAAAATAGAAACTGGAGATGATCACTCTATCACTAATTTCAATCTATCAACATAGTCCTCTACCTGAGAGAAAACTAGTCCAGATGACAGAATTTATAAAAACTTATTATTAGAGATTGTCAACTAGCTGAGGACCAGAGAATAAACACACATACAGATAGCAGGTATGCTTCTGGAGTGGTACATGACATTTCAGAAACAAAAAGGATTTCTCACTTCTGCTGGAATCCCCATCAAAAGTGGACAACTAGTTAAAGAATTTTTAGATGTACTTCAACTTCCCAGTGAGATGGCTATTATAAGTTTGAAGCCCATGGTGCCAGAGATAAAAAGGTCAAATGGAAGTTAAAGGAGATGCTCTAGTAGATTGCTTTGCCAAACCATCAGGCTTAACCAAGGTTATGATACTAACTAAACCCCCAAAGATAAATCTCTGGACTGAGTCAAAGAAGCCATGATCAAATATCCACATCAAAAACCCTGCCTATAATTTGCAAAAGGAAGAATGGAAGAAGGGTGATGCACCTTTCACTTAGATAACCGTTGGGACTCTCAAGATGGCCATTTGACTTCAAATGGATACTAGCTGAATTTCCCCATGACACTACTCATTATCTTATGGTGAGGACAAAATGCTTACTATTTTAAATCAGCATTGGTGGGAAAACTTTAAAAACACAGTTGAGATTATTTTGGGGACATGTGCAACTTGTGAACAATATAATCCTGGAAAAACTGTAAAGGTGGGACATGGCCAGGAACCCTATGAACACCTTCAGATGGATTTTATCCAGCTCCCACTCTCCATGGGATTTATTTATTTTTAGGATGGGTTACAGCATTTCCTTGCTAAAAATATTTGCTGAACATTCTTCATAGTCTCTAAAATGTTGCTTGATTTTGTATTTCAGACTTGGGGTATACCAACTTTTATGTCAACTGACCAAGGCACACAATTTCATGGACCACTATGAAAGAACTTAATAAGGCATCACACTTTCTCAAAAACTATACTATCCTTACCACCCACAGACTTCTGGGAAAGATCAAAGGACTAATGAAATATTCAAATTAAAGTTAGGAAAACTCTCAGAAATCCTTGAGCTCTCTTGGCCAAAATTACTCCAACTAACTCTTTTGTTCATATGTCTTAGAGACACATTGGTTATATCCCTATGAACTGTTAATAGGAAGGCATATACTTTTAGAAATTTCACCCCTGATATTAGATTCTTTTCTGCTGCATGCAGATGTGGCAAAATACTGCAAGGGAGTCAGGTGTTATACCCAGTCCTATGGTGAACTTGATAAGGTAGCTTCCCTTGACACTTACTTCATAGATCAAGGAATTCACATTTCCCCTAAAATCAGGAACAAGACAAGGGTGCCCACTCTCACCACTACTATTCAACATAGTTTTGGAAGTTTTGGCCACAGCAATCAGAGCAGAAAAAGAAATAAAAGGAATCCAGATAGGGAAAGAAGAAGTAAAACTCTCACTGTTTGCAGATGACATGATCCTCTCCATAGAAAACCCTAAAGACTCTACCAGAAAGTTACTAGAGCTAATCAATGAATATAGTAAAGTTGCAGGATATAAAATTAACACACAGAAAGCCCTTGCATTCCTATACACTAACAAGGAGAAAACAGAAAAAGAAACTAAGGAAACAATACCATTCACTGTTGCAACAAAAAGATTAAAATACTTAGGAGTATATCTACCTAAAGAAACAAAAGACCTATATATAGAAAACTATAAAACACTGATGAAAGAAATCAAAGAGGACACAAATACATGGAGAAATGTACCATATTCATAGATTGGAAGAATCAATATTGTGAAAATGAGTATAATACCCAAAGCAATCTATAGATTCAATGCAATCCCTATCAAGCTACCAACGGTATTCGTCACAGAACTAGAACAAATAATTTCACAATTTGTATGGAAATACAAAAAACCTCAAATAGCCAAAGCAATCTTGAGAAAGAAGAATGGAACTGGAGGAATCAACCTGCCTGACTTCAGACTCTACTACAAAGCCACAGTCCTCAAGACAGTATGGTACTGGCACAAAGATAGAAATATAGATCAATGGAATGAAATAGAAAGCCCAGAGATAAATCCACGTACCTATGGACACCTTATCTTCGACAAAGGAGGCAAGGATATACAATGGAAAAAAGACAACCTCTTTTACAAGTGGTGCTGGGAAAACTGGTGAACCACTTGTAAAAGAATGAAACTAGAACACTTTCTAACACCATACACAAAAATAACTCAAAATGGATTAAAGATCTAAATGTAAGACCAGAAACTATAAAACTCCTAGAGGAGAACATAGGCAAAACACTTTCCGACATAAATCACAGCAGGATCCTCTATGACCCACCTCCCAGAATATTGGAAATAAAAGCAAAAATAAACAAATGGGACCTAATGAAACTTAAAAACTTTTGCACAACGAAGGAAACTATAAGCAAGTGAAAAGACAGCTTTCAAAATGGGGGCAAATAATAGCAAATGAAGAAACAGACAAAGGATTAATCTCAAAAATATACAAGCAACTCCTGCAGCTCAATTCCAGAAAAATAAATGACCCAATAAAAAAATGGGCCAAAAAACTAAACAGACATTTCTCCAAAGAAGACATACAGATGACCAACAAACACATGAAAAGATGCTCAACATCACTCATTATCAGAGAAATGCAAATCAAAACCTCAATGAGGTACATTACATGTCAGTCAGAATGACTGCTATCCAAAAGTCTACAAGCAATAAATGCTGGAGAGGGTGTGGAGAAAAGGGAACCCTCTTACACTGTTGGTGGGAATGCAAACTAGTACAGCCACTATGGAGGACAGTGTGGAGATTCCTTAAAAAACTGGAAATAGAACTGCCATGTGACCCAGCAATCCAACTCCTGGGCACACAGACCGAGGAAACCAGATCTGAAAAAGACACACGTACCCCAGTGTTCATCGCAGCACTGTTTATAATAGCCAGGACATGGAGCAACCTAGATGTCCATCAGCAGACAAATGGATAAGAAAGCTGTGGTACATATACACAATGGACTATTACTCAGCCATTAAAAAGAATTCATTTGAATCAGTTCTAATGAGGTGGATGAAACTGGAGTCCATTATACAGAGTGAACTAAGTCAGAAAGAAAAACACCAACACAGTATACTAACGCATATATATGGAATTTAGAAAGATGGTAACGATAATCCGATATGCAAGACAGAAAAAGAGACACAGATGTATAAAACAGACTTTTGGACTCTATGGGAGAAGGTGAGGGTGGGATGATCTGAGAGAATAACATCGAAACATGTATATTATCAAGGTTGAAACAGATCACCAGTCCAGGTTGGATGCATGAGATAAGTGCTCAGGGCTAGTGCACTGGGATGACCCAGAAGGATGGGATGGGGATGGAGGTGGGATGGGGGTTCAGGATGGGGAACACATGCAAATCTCTGGCTGATTCATGTCAATGTATGGCAAAAACCATACAATATTTACAATATTGTAAAGTAATTAGCCTCCAACTAATAAAAATAATTGGGGGGGAAAAAAAGGACTTCCCTGGTGGCTTGGATGGTAAAGTGTCTGTCTACAAATGTGGGAGACCTGGGTTCAATCCCTGGGTCGGGAAGATTCCCTGGAGAAGGAAACGGCAACCCATTCCAATATTCTTGACTAGAAAATCCCATGGATGGGGGAGCTTTGTGCAGGCTACTGTCCATGGGCTCGCAAAGAGTTGGGCATGACTGAGCTACTTCCCTTCCTTCCCTTCCTTCATAGCTTGACTTTTGATAATCATCAACTAAAAAATTTCATCTGTTGGAGGAGACACTGGATAAAAACCTCTCTTGAACCTCAATGGAAGGGACCTTATTAGGTATTGTTAAACAACTGTTGAAATACCTTTCTAGGCCCAAGATGGAGTCACTCTCGCCAAGGGTGTCACATTAGTAAACCAAAACTTAGATAACTTTTTCATCTCTGTAAATGCTCCACTTTACCAGAAATGTAGTATATCTAGTCAGTCAATCCCTAAGTGCAAGCCAGCTCTTGGCCTTCTCACCCAAACATGGTGAACTGTGTGGCCCCAGCTAATCATATTTTCTATTTTTCTCTTTTCTATAGCCAATAAAAGCTTCCTTCCTTCTACTCCATTTTGTAGTTCTTCACAAATAGACTGTCTACTTCATGAAGTGTTATATATAGTTTGTTTGCATTGCCTAAGTTGTCTTCTGTAATCATTTTTAAACAAAAAGTATATTAGTGAAACTTTAGCAAGTCAACTTTTGACTTAACTTTTCACAGCTAAAGAAAAAACTCAGAGTTCATGTAACTGGAAGGCTACTCCAATAGGAACTTCAAGTTAAGGATTGTTACAGATTCTCTAGAAGCAACTGACCTTTGGAAATAGACATTTGACCCAAGACCTTTGGGATAAAGACATGGGCTTGGAAAAATGAACAAATACCAACCAAGACATTACACCAGGACCCTTGTCTAATTCTTGTTTTGTTTTTCACCTGCTTACTGATAATCATTTTCATTCTCTATTACTATGTAGATCACTGATGCTGTCTACCCATAGAGCTCCCTTCTCTCCTCCCCCCCTTTATTATAATTGTTCGATTGGAACATATTCATATTCAGCAACACTCTACTTAGATTGTCCCAAATAGGACCCTCTGTCCTCAACCTTAATGACTGTTGGATACATCATTCATCATTAGACCTTCATGATGAAAATCTATAGTCTACTCTAGTCTCATCAAATGAGGTCATAGAGAATTATAGCCAATGACTATTCCACTTGCACCTACATGGACAAATTACCTTATACACATTAACCTATGTCTCTGCTAGTTTTCCTTCTCCCAGAGAAAGAATCAATTAATAAAGTTTATTGATCAGTCCTGGCTAATTCTAAATTTGAATTCAATAGCCTTTGTAGGGTGACGGGCCAAATACTTGCCACTTGGAAGAGACTAGTAGAGATCTAAATATGTAACTTCTTGGTTTTGATTTTATGTTTTGATAAAGTCTTTTTTTCTTGGATTTTCGTGTGCCCCTTTAGGCTGCTATTTCCTCGCAGACAGAACACATGGCCTCGTTTGCCTCAGACCATGACTTTATGCACTTTAGTAATAGTATTCTAAGACTTGTTTATGCACTATGACTTTAAATCTAGAAACCATCAACGATGGAAATTCTGACACAGATACAAGCTACAAAAGGAGACCACCCTTGATTGTTCAGGTACTGTACCTGACTCATTGGAGAATATGATGGGTCATTGTTTATCCTAACAATCAGAGCAGTCTTCTCAATAGAGAGAATTATACAAGTAGAAAATATTACACAAGAATTATACAAGTAGAAAAGACTATAAGGTGAATTTATCATTAACTTTGGCAGAATTAACTAATGTTTTGATGTAAACTCTACAAGATATATAAATCACTCTCAACTCATTGACATGATCAGTGGTGCACAAATCGCATTTGCTCTAGATCTTGTTTGCTAGTCATGGTGGTATCTGTGACTAGCAGACAATGACCAGATGATATATAACAATAGAACTTGACCCACAATCTCTGTAGCAGTCAGTCCAGGAAGCCAAACCATAACCTCTGCAACAATCTGCCTAGGATTGTCCTGATTTGATCATGTCTCCCAGCTTCCCTATTTTTTGCTCCTCACTGCCAAACCGAGATCTTTATGATTTACAGCCCAGTTTAGGTATTTCTGGGCTTCCCAGGTGGTGCAGTGGTAAAAGAATCCGCTTGCCAATGCAGGAGATGCAGGTTCAATGGCTGGGTCAGGAAGATCCCCTGGAGTAGGAAATGGCTACCCAGGCCAGTATTCTTGCCTGGAAAATTCCATGGACAGAGGATCCTGATGGGCTATAGTCCATGGACTCACAGAGTTGGACACAACTGAACACACAGTGCTCTTAGGCATTTCTATATTTAAAAAATCAGAACATACAAAAAGTGATTCTTCTCAAGGTAGTACTGTAAAAGAGTCTTCCCCATATTAAAAGAAATGACATAAAGAATAGAAGCAGTTGTGGAAACAAAGACTATTGACATGAGAATAAATAGACTATTAATTCAGCATTTGTTATAGAAAGCATCATTTGCATTTGGCAGAGTCTCAGACAACAGGGAGTGAAAAGGTTAATGGTGAAATAACGGGAAGACTTCAGAAATATTCTGATTATAATCTGGGATGCAGAAACTGGAGGTGGGCTAAGCAGAAGTGGGGCTTGTTATGACTTGGGGAGTTTTCTGGCTCATATTTGGACCACCCAGAGAATGCCAGGTAAACAGCTTTCTTGAGGTATAATCGACACACAACAAACTTCACATATTTAAAGCCTACATATCACCTGTTTTATAGACAAAGTATTTAGACTATTTACATTTAATGTAATAATATATATCTATTAACTTGCTATTTTCTATCTCTCATCTGTTATTTCTTTTTTTGCACTTTTCTGACTACTTTTAGATTAATCAACTATTTTTATTATCTGTTTTATATCTTTTTATAGATACCATTTCTGTTAGCTATAATTCTTACTGTTTTAGTGATAGCTTTAGAGTTTATAGCATACATCTTTAACTTATCACAATCTACCTTCAAGTAATTTTATAACACATTGGGAATAGTATAAGTGTCTTACAATAACATACTTCCTCTGACTTTTATGTTATTGTTGCCATGCATTTTACTTATATATATTATAAACCTTACAGTACATTTTTATTATACTTGTTTAAGTAGTCAATTATATATATTTTAAAAATATTATTTATATATTTTTGGCTACACTGAATCTTCCTTGCTGCATGTGGGCTTTCTCACATAGTGGACTTCTCATTGTGGTGGCTTCGCTTGTTGTGAAACAGAGACTCTAGGGCATGCAGGCTTCAGTAACTACAGCATGCAGGCTCAGTAGTTGTGGCACACAGGCTTAGTTGCTCAGAGGCCTGTGGGATCTTCCTGGACCAGGGATCGAACTTGAGTCCCCTGAATTGGCAGGCAGATTCTTAAGTGCTGGCCCACCAGGGAAGTCCAAAGTAGTCAATTATTTTTTAAAAAGATTTAAAGAGTAAGAAAAATAATCTATATATTTACTCCTGTAGCCATTTCCAGTGTAGATTTTCCATTTTCCATTTTCATTGTATAAATCCAGATTTGCATCTGATATCATTTTTCTTCTGCTTGAAGTACCTACTTTAACATTTTTCATAATGTGGGTGGGGGTTTGCTGGTGATAAATTCTATTAGTTATGTGGGGAAGCATTTTTTTCTTCCCTAACTTAAGAAATTTATTTTTGACAGACACAGAATTCTGGGTTAACAGCTTTTTTCTTTTAATACATTAAAAGAATGTTTTAATGTATTGTTTTCTTGCTTGCAACATTTTTAATGAGAAATATGCTGTTATCCTTATTTTTGTTTCTCTGTAATGTCTTCTCTTTGACTGCTTTTAAGATTTTTTTATCACTGGATTTGATTATCATGTACCTTGACGTAACGTTGTTTGTGTTTCTTATGTTCAGATTTTGTTGAGTTTGGAAAGCAGGTTCATGAGTAAAGATGCTGACAGGTGGATTGAATTAGTGATAGGAGCTTATGGACATTTTCTTCATATAGCTTCAGTGTTGTCAATGAAGTAGACAGCAAGGTCACTGGCTGAGACTCAGGACAGAAGAGATATTGGAGCATAAGAGGAAGTATAAAGTTGTCATCTAGGAGGGTAGGAGAATTAATGAAGCAGAGAATTCTGCTTCATTATAATATAATATGATCTTCAGTCATCTTTAAAGGGTCACTTAAAATTTGTGATCATGAATTTAAAGTCAGTATGGCTGAGTGTTTTTCGTCTTCCAGTTTCACCTGCAAGGATATAGGCACTTAGTAAATCCACTGTTGAGTTATCCAGGACTGTGGTTTTGCCAAGTTTACAGGAACTCAGAGAAGGGCAGAGAGTTGAAGATGTATGCAGGGGGATGATTATATTAATTGACCATTGAATAGAACTATATCAAACTTTCTCAACCAGAGCAGAAACTATTAGAAGGCAGTTCTCTGCATCTAGAAGATACTGAACATGTACTTGGTGACCCATGTACAGGTGTGTCCTTTCAGTTGAAAACCAAGAGCTAAAGGAGGTTGCATTATTGGAGCAAATTTACTCTGTTAACCAATGAAATGCTTTGTAAAGATCTTGACATGGGCCAAACAGCTTTTGTTTGTCTTGGCTTCCCCCAATTAGGACAACCTTACTTATATCAAGCTCCCACTGCTCTCTGAACACCAGACATACTGGACTTCTTCCACTCCCTTGCACTTGCCACACACCTTTGCATTTGTGGCTCCCCCTGCAGAAATGCTTTACCCTTCTTTGGTAATTTATTCATCCTTGCTTTTCAGCCCTTCTAGTAATTCAAATAATCCTGTAAATTTAGTATCTAGTTAGTATGCCTAATGTTTAGCACTTGTCACAATTTTAATCTTATCTTTGTATTGTTGATAGTTGTTTCCTATTATACAGTAAGCTTCCTGAGGATAGGGACCCCGTCGTAACCGTCTCTGGCACACTGGTAGGTATTAATAAACATTTTTGAATAAACACAAGTGAAAGCAAGTAAATGTGATATGTGAAGCTTGGGGTGGAGAGCTACATCTTTCTTTTCGAGAATTCACAAGAATCTGACTAATGCTATTACACGCCCATCCTCCAAAGCTTTGCCGGGAACTCTGCTCTGGGCACACCCGGGCAAGGCAGGACACAGAAAATCCTTTTAATCTCCTCAGTTAAATTCAGTTGCTCAGTCGTGTCGGACTCTTCGAGATCTCCTAGTAATCCCCTGGGCTTCCCTTATAGCTCAGTCGGTAAAGAATCTGCCCGCAGTGCAGGAGACCCGGGTTCGATTCCAAGATCGGGAAGATTCCCCCCCCCCCCCCCCAACGCCCCAGAGAAGAAAACGGCAATCCACTCCAGTATTCTGGCCCGGAGAATCCCATAGACAGAGGAGTCTGGCAGGCTACAGTCCATGCGGTCGCAAGAGTCCGACACGACTTAACGACTTTACTACTACTAGTAATCCCCTACTACAAGCCAAACTGAGAGGCGTCTGCGCACTGGTCTTGCCGGATATACGCAAGAGAATGGGGTGGGGCTCCGGTAACCTAGGCGACATCCCGGAAGTGGCGAGCTGAGTTAACTTGTGGCGGGGCGGACGGTTCTGGAGCTTGAGGTTTTAGTCGTGGTGGAGGCAGCTGTCGGGGAACGACAAGGCAGGTTGCAATGATGGGGCGGAGGCGTGCAGCCCCACGGAGTCTTAGGAACCCGGGCTACAGGGCGGGGCGTGTGGTGGTGGCGTCTTCCTCTCTGTTTCCTGGGGTTTCAGGCGTCTGGGTTGAGGATCCTTATTACAAAATGCACCTGCGACTCCATGTGTTTTGCGAGTGCATGTGCCTGTTAGGATGCGTGTCTGGATGTGTTTGTGTCTAGCGCACTACGTGTGAGAGCATCCTGAGAGTGCGCCTGCGCTTTGCTTTCGGTCACTTCCGCATAGAGCTAGAGATTGATGTGCCGTAATGTATTTTTCAAGGAATTTCCGATCACGCAGGAGAAAGATCAACTCCCCAGAGTACTTGGGGACACGGCGGATCGTTTAAGTCGAAAGGGTTTGTCAGGAGGGTCCCCCTGAATGAGTTCTGAAGAGTGAGTGAGAGTTAACCCCGTGGAAAGGGAGTGCAAGTGTGACAGGTGTTCAAAGCTGAGCTTGAGAGGCTGGGACTGTATACGAAGACGAAAGCTTTGTTTTAGGATGTGTGGGAGATGTGAGAGGAGAAAAGACTGCACGGAAAAGTCAGCCAGGCCACCCGGAGCGAGGAAAGGGCCTGAGTGCCAAGCTGAGTTGGATTCCTCTTTGCAGGGGAGAGCTGTTAAAATCTTTTGAGGAAGGTAGTGAAGTGTGGAGAGCTAAACTCCATCTGTATATCTGGGTAGGAATGACTGGAGGGACAGTGTTCGAAAAGAAGTCTTGTTTCCCTTTGATCAGTTTTCCACTATCCAGAGTGGGTAGGATAAATCCCATCATAATTACCCCTGCTTAAAACCTTTCAGTGTTTCCTGAATGTCTTTAGGATTGTGTTCCAATTCCTGTGGGGCTCAGGGCCACGTTCTGGCCTCTGCCTTTCTCTTCGTCCTCTTTCTAACCCTCTCAAATATTTGTTAGTCAAATAGAACCACTCAAACCCTTTGTAAATGCACTCCCCCGCCCCCAACCTGTAGCATTCTTTCCCCCACTTCTAACTTCTATTCATAGTTCTGCTCTCAGCTTAAACGTTTTTAGGGGAGTTGGAGGAGGTGGCCTTTTCTCACTAATTACAGTAAGTTAGGTATTTGTTTGGCACTGAATTTCCTTCCAACATTAGCCTTTTATTGCAATTGCTCATTTAATTGTGGTCTGGCACTCTAAGTTCTGTCAGAGTCCACAGTTATTCTGCTTCCTTGCTGTCTCTGTCGCCTGGCTCTTGGCAGGTGCTTTCAAATACTTGTTGGAGTAATAGATGGATGATGAAGTGGGTGACAGAATGTGTGAAAGGAAAATCAATTAGAAATAATGAGAACCTGTAAAATGCATTCATGGTAGAGATGCAGAAGAGGGGACATGAAAGGGATACTGGAGGGAAAGAATGAATAGATTCTGGTATCTAATTAGCTTTGAGACAGGAAGGTGATGCTAAGGTTTTAAACTGGAGCAACTAGAAGGATGGTAATTCTGTAGTTCAGCATTATTCAGCAGTGTTTACTGACCAAGCCAGTTATATATCAAGAACTAGAGATTGGTGGGGAGGTGGCATGAATGCTAAGCTGTATATTGGCCATATTGTATTTGAGATATTTGGGAGATGTGCGCAGAAGCCAGGTTAGAAACAAGCGTTAGGGGTTTGAGGAAAGGTGTGACTCTTTGATTTGAGGCTCATTTTCACAGTGCATTTGTGTACACAGTGCATTGATAGCTTTGCTCAAGGGTGTAGGTGAGATTGCTGAGGGAAGATGGGAACCGCCTTTTGGTGATCTAGAAAGTAAACTCCATGAGAACTGACACCATATTAAACTCATTTATTATTGTGTCTCTAGTGTCCAGCCAGGGCCTGGCATGTGTAGACTCTCAAAAACAATTCTTGGACCTAGAGAGAGGGTGTCTGATGGAAGGAAGAGAAGACTGACATAGAACTGAGTGAAGATCCTTGATTACATAGAATGTGAAGAGGTCCTACAGAGCCTGTGAAGAAAAAGAGAAAAGAATAGGAGAGAAACCAGGAGGAAGTGTGTCATGGAAGCTAAAAGAGGGGCAAGGTTCCAGGAGTGTGCATCTGTAGAGATGGAAAGGGCCAGAGAAATAGGAAACCAATAGGTCAGAGAATAGGGACCAATAATTTTAGCAATTAGGAAGCTATTAGTTTTTAGATTTTCTCCAAAGAAATCCAACCCAGATTTTCTATGCTAATTTTAATTAATTTCTATGCTAATTTTGTTATTTGACTTGTTAGCCCTGTAAACCATTAGCCTATCTCTGTAGTTTCACATTTTCAGCATGTAACATATAGCTCCTTATGATACCTGGTATCTGTAAGTGGCACAGAATCCCTTTCTTAGACCACAAAGTCTGATCCTTGGTCAATTATTGATGATGTTCAGGAGAATACTTTTCAGCACATAAGTAGTTCCTGTGTTGTAAAAGTTTGAAGTGAACTGGGGCTTGGTAAATCCCAGTGCTGAAACAGGCTTCTCCTTCATGAAGTTGGTTGGTGAAGGGAAAGTCAGAGATGGGACAGCAGCTTCGTTATACTGTGGTGAACTTAACCATTCACAGGCTGGATTTTAGAGTTGGCCAGTGCTTTCATTTTCTGTTGTTCATTTTTCAGTCGCTCAGTCATGTCTGATTCTTCATGACCCCAGCATTCTAGGCTTCCCTGTCCTTCACTATCTTCCAGAGTTTGCTCAAACTCATGTCCTTTGAATTGATGATGCCATGCAACCATCTCATCCTCTGTTACCCCCCCTTCTCCTTCTGCCCTCAGTCTTTCCCAGCATCAGGGTCTTTTCCAGTGAGTCGGCTCTTCACATCAGGTGGCTAAAATATTGGAGCTTCAGCATAGTCCTTCCAGTGCATATTCAGTGTTGATTTTCTTTCAGGTTGGTTTGATCTCTTTGCTCAAGAGTCTTTTCCAGCACCACAGTTTGAAAGCATCAGTTCTTCAGTGCTCAGCCTTCTTTATGGTCCAACTCTCATGTCCATATACGATTATGTACATTTTCTATGCTGAATAACATTTTATCACAACCTTAGTGGTTTAAAACAGCACACATTTATTATCTCACAGTATCCATAGCTTAGCTAAATACTGTGATTAAAGTGTTGGAGTCTGCATTCTCATTTGGAGGTTCAACTTGGGAAAAATCTGCTCCAGGCTCAGTTCACTTAGGTTGGCAGATTCATTTCTCTGGGGCTTTGTGAGTTCTCAACTTCTGACCAACTTTCTGCTGGAGGCTGCCCACAGTTCTCGGAGTTCCTTGACACATGCCTTTTTCATCGAGTGTCACAGCATGGCAGTTTGCTTCTTCAGGGCCAGCAGGAGAGATTTCTTCTGTTCTATTTTCCTAGGAGAGAGACTTTTATAACATAATCACAGGAATGACATGTCCACATTTGCCTTATTTTGTTGGATAAAACAAGTCACAGGGGGAAAAGCAAAACAGACTCAAAAAGATAGTCATAGGTCTCGCCCAAACTCTTGGGGAAGGAATTGTAGAATGGCACAACTCATTGGGGCTTCCCAGGTGGTACAGTGGTAAAGAATCTGCCTCCTAATGCAGGAGCACAAGCAGGTTCAATCCCTGGGTCAGGAGGAAGAAGTGTCAACCCACTTCAGTTTTCTTGCCTGGAAAACTCCATGGACAGAGGAGCCTGGCAGGCTACGGTCCATGGGGTTGCAAAGAGTTGGATATGACTGAGCGACCAGGCACGCACACAACTCATTGGGAGTCATCTTAGAATGATCACAGGCTGCTTTGCTAGGCTAAATTAAGGTGGGAAAAAAAGGCAATAGATATTTACTGTCTTAGTCCATTCAGGCTACTTTAACAAAATGTTGGAGACTGAGCAGCTTATAAATAACGAATTTATTTTGCATAGTTCTGGAGTCTGGGAAGTCCAAGATCAAGGCGTGAGAATGATCATGTTCTGGTGAGGGTCCTCTTTGTGATTCATAGCAAGCCCCTTCTTGCTGTGTCCTCACAAGGTGAAAGGGACTAAGATTCTCTTTGGAGAGATGTATATGTGTTCTCCAATCCGAGTGTTCAGGCAGTGTGAGTCTTTTTCTCATTTTGTATAATGTTTAGTCTAGTGCCCTTAGCATTGCTATTTTAAGAGTGGCAAGCAACTGTTGGCAATTTTCAGATTCTAGCTTAGTATCAATTATCACACCCATTTAGTATTATGTGAAAAATGTACTAGAGACGGTATCATAACTCATTCATTCTCTAAAATTTAGCCACCTTTATTTTAAGGTAAATACACATGTGCCTAGTAGTGATTTAGAGTGTTACATGCTTCAAAACAAACCCCAGCTATCTCTTGCTCTCCTCCTACATTCATATTGTTCACATGGAACTGACATTTCCTCTGTTCATTGAGATTTTGTGTAATGGGCGACAAAGCTTATGACTATTGTTCTAAAATCTCTGCTTTAGATCATAACTACTGCATTCCTGGAGTTCTTTATTAATCACATAATATTTAATTTGTTGACTTGTTATCATAGTTATCATATGATAACATATATAAATTTTATAATAGTTAGCAGTGTCAGCATTCTAATAACTGTGAAGGGAATGAGCCAAGTCTTTTGGTAACCTATTCCTTTCATTATGCTTAAATATGTCTTCTGATGTTTTAAAATTTATTTTCCTAGATATAATTTTCCCTCTCTGGTGATGATTAATTATTACTCTTTCATGCATTTAAAAAAATTGATATGATTATTACTCCTAGATGTCTTTTGTCCGAGTGAACCGTTATGGTCCCCGTGGAGGAGGAAGGAAAACACTGAAAGTAAAGAAGAAAACATCTGTGAAGCAAGAATGGGATGTAAGTCTAGGAAGAATAATATGCGGTTTTCCCTGGTGGCTCAGTTGGTAAAGAGTCTACCTGCAAGCAGGAGACCCGGTTTCTATCCCTGGGTCAGGAAGATCCCCTAGAGAAGGGAATGGCAACCCACTCCAGTATTCTTGCCTGGAGAATTCCATGGACAGAGGAGTCTGGTGTTCTACAGTCCATGGGGTCACAAAAGAGTCAGACACTACTGAATGACTAACACACATAACATTACATGGAAGGAACAGACATGATGACATGACTCTAGGCACTCAGGATGATTCTCTGAATGGGGTTAGCATGCAATACAGTGGCATGTGTTTCTGGGCATGTGATAGCCTAGGTCTTAGAGGGAAGAGCAGATGCCTTTGGGGAGTTTTTAAAGAATACGTATGTTGAGGCTATAACTTCCACCTCCTTTGAAGAACTGAAATCTTAAAGGAGTTGGGGGGTGTGTTTTTAAAAAGTCCCCCACCTCCACTTTGAGAACTCACTGCCTTAAGGCAACTCTTAGCTAACTTATGTCACTGTTTTAAGACAACTCTAGTTAGCTTGAAGTGTGAAATTTTTTGGAACATATTTTAGATTTGCCCATAGCAACCTGTGATACCATAATCATGGGATTGGTATTAATGACTGAAAAAACTGGGTAGTCCTTGCTCTATTATCAAATTGTTTTTTGCTCACTCCCAGAGACAGGT
Organism: Muntiacus reevesi; assembly: GCF_963930625.1. Lineage (NCBI taxonomy): Eukaryota > Metazoa > Chordata > Mammalia > Artiodactyla > Cervidae > Muntiacus > Muntiacus reevesi. The sequence goes on along the minus strand of NC_089256.1, from coordinate 37,261,433 downwards.
CAGTTTCAGTACAAAGGTTCTCATAAGATACAAGAGAAGCCTCAGGTACCTGAGGCATGATCCCTGACTCCTACCCTGAGTACCATGTGGTATTATCAAGGGGATTTTCTCTTTTGGAGCCTGGTTCTTTGATATAGACATGAGAGTTTAGGTGCCTTTACTTTCTTTTGTGGAGAGTGACTAGTCAGGGACTAGTATGCATCTTAGGGATTCTTTTGGAATTACAATATTCTGGGTTGTAGCCAATCACTCTCCTGGGAAAACTGACAGCCTTAGAAAGCGGGAGAGATGGATTTCTCTTTGTTTAGATTGCTTTGTTGTCATCTGGTTGTAAAATAGTAGAAGGATGTGACTCTAAGGTAATGAAACTGATTAAAAAGGGAAAAATAGCATAGATAATGTAAAGCTGTCCCCTTCTGAGTGGTTACTTTGGGAAGTTCCATATTTAATTTGATATGCTGCTGTTGCTCAAAGTATAATTAAAAGTCATCATTTGAAATTGCATTCAGAACCTTCCTCATTTATTTTGTATTCTCTCCAGTGCTGAAAGAAACTGTTTTTTTTTAAGAAACTGTTTTTTGAACTTGAAAGTAGTTATAGGTCTTTTGGTGTGAATGGTAAATGAGAGAGGAGAGATGAACTGAATAAAACTGTTGTGGTGAAAATATTGAGATGTTTTCTGAAATAGCTTGTAAATTAGATTTAAAGGCAATTTCAGGAGAAAATACTCTTGATCCTTGAACAACGTGGGGTTAAGGGCAGTGACCCTGTGCACAGTTGAAAATCCACATCTAACTTTACAGTTGGCCCTCAAGATCTGTGGTTCTGCATCCATGGATGCAACCAAATATGGATCTTGTAGCACTTTAGTATGTATTTATTAAAAAGAAATCCATATCTATAAGTGGACCTGTATTGTTGAAACTCACGTTGTTCACATATATACAATGGAATATTATTCAGCCATAAAAAAGGAATGAATTTGAGTCAATTCTAGTGAGGTGGATGAACCTAGAGCCTATTACACAGAGTGAAGTAAGAAAGAGAAAAACAAATATCGTATATTAACATATATATATATATAAAATCCAGAAAAATGGTACTGATGAACCACTTGTAGGGAAGCAGTAGAGATGCAGACATAGAGAATAGACTTCTGGACACAGTGCGGGGAGGAGATGGTGGGATAAACTGAGAGAGTAGCATTGAAATATATACATTACCATATGTAAAATAGATAGCCAGTGGGAATTTTCTGTATGACAAAAGCAGCTCAACCTGGTGCTCTGTGACAACCTAGAGAGGTAGGATGGGGTGGGAGGTAGGAGGGAGTTTTAAGAAGGAGGCGACATATGTATTCCTGTGGCTGATTCATGTTGATGTATGGCAAAAACCAACAAAACATTGTAAAGCAATTATTCTCCAATTAAAAATAAATTTAAAAAGCCCTACATTGTTCAAGAGTCAACTGTAGTTTTAAGCAATAATAGTATTAATGAAATTATATTTTCTCCCATGAAAATAATTCTAAGCATACCATTATATACCTGAATTTTTATTAGTTATTAAAAATAATTCTCATGATCTTATCATTGTACCTTGTATTTTGCTAAATCAATATGAAAGGATAATGGCTTTAGTATATAAAAAACTTGAGCTAAATATTACTCATGGTCCAAAAGTAAGGTCTTAGAGTATATCAGAAGTTTTTCACTAGACTCAGTTCTCTATACTTCTCTTGGAATTAAAACTACATTGCTTTGTTTCCTGCCTTACCAAACACAATGACTGAAGTCATTTTGGAAAGGGCCAGATTGTGAGGCTGCTACTTGGAGCTGTGCAGGCTGGGCACTGCAGAGTTCCAATGGGTGCTGTTTACACGGGCTGGGATATTGACGGAGCCTCCTGGAATTGTGCAGTGTGGAAGCCCTGCCTTGCCTTTTTACTTGAATGACTGTTTTCACATTTAATGAAGTTATGTTGTTGTTCAGCTGCTAAATTGTGTCTGACTCTTTGCCACCCCATGGACTGCAGCATGCTAGGCCTCTCTGTCCTTTCATAACTTATGAAGTTACACAGTACCCTCAAAATTCATCTCTTGTTATGATAGGATCTATGTTTAAAGTGTTGGCATGGACACAAATTGAACCTCTCTTGATCACACTATCTTTTAGGAATCTTTAGTGTTGCCTTGTTCCATGGAATATAGTTTGAAAACTATAACTTTAGTTAAACTAACCTATTTTGAATTACATGCTACCCTGTTTTATTTTTTGTTTTAATATGATGTATGCCTCCTTGTTGAATTTAGTGCTTAATTTCTATGAAACACTTAATAGTTGTTATTTTCTTTCCGACAACTAAAAGTAATCCATGTTAATCTTTAAGTTGAGAATTTAATTCTCAAAGACTCTTTGGTCTTAGGACTTTGAATCCATTTTCAGCCGTTAAAATCCAGCATGTAGTACTATTTTGTAAGAAACCTTTTGCATTTTAAAGAAAGTTCATCTTTTTTTTGCAGAACACTATGACTGATCTGACAGTTCATCGGGCAACTCCTGAAGATCTGGTAAGTTTACTGCAGAAAGTTAAGTCATTTGTTCAATGTCTTACTTGATACTTGGTTTTTAACTTACAGAATAGAAGGCATCTTGCAAGTTGTTCAGTTATTTTTAATCTTACTTATGTCTATATAGAATCAAAAAGTGTATGTCCTTGGCTGCCTTATTTTATTTAGGAATAATAATTAGCATGTATTAGAATTTCATTAGATAGGTTCAGTTTACAGTTCAGATCTAAGTACAGTATTGTCCTGTCCACATTTATCATTTTTTCCTATCTGTAGATACACTAGCGTTATTCACCATTACTTCCGTATTCAAACATACATAGTAATTTATTCCTTGAACATGCCATGTATATTTCCACATTTGAGCCTCAGGTCATGCTATTCTATTTATTTGGAATGGTTTCCCTACTTTCTTCTCCTCCTGTTCAAATCTTACTTTGCTTCTTTATCCTAGTTCAGGTTTTACTTTAAAAAAGTTTCTACTATAGATTTGTTATTTTTTAAACAGCTTTATTAAGATGTAATTCACATAACATAAAATCTACTCTTTTAAAGTGTGTGATTCATTGCTTTTTAGCATATTCACAGAGTTATGCAACCATCATCACTTTCTAATTTTGTAATATTTTCATCACTCCTTCCCCAAAGTAACCCTTCACCCATTAACAGTCACTTTCTGAGCCATGCGCCTCCAATCCCTGGCAACAGTTAATCTGTTTTGTCTATGGTTTTGCCTATTCTGGGTATTTCATATACATGCACTATAATATGTTTCCCTTTATATCTGGCTTCTTTCTTTTAGCATAATGTTTTCAAGTTTCATCTGTATTATAGCATGTATCAGTACTTCATTCTTTTTTATTGCCAAATACTATTTGGACATACCATGTTTTATTTATCATTTTTATTTATTTATTTATCATCAATTGTTGGACATTGGGGTTGTTTTCATTTTTTTTGACTGTTACAAATAATGCTGCTATGAATATGCATGTATAAGTTTTTGTGTAAACATATACTTTTAGTCTCTTGAGTGTATACCTGGAAGTAGAATTCTGAGTCATATAATATTTCTATATTTAACTTTCTGAGGAACTGCCAAACTATTTTCCAAAGTGGCTGTCCTATTTACATTCTCATTAGCATGTATGGGGATTCCATTTGTTCCACATCCCTTGCTGATATTTGTCATTATCATCTTTGTGGTTTTAGTTAACCTAGAGGGTATAAAATGGAATCTCATTGTGGTTTCAGTTTGGATTTCCCTAATGACTAGTGATGTTGAGTATCCTTTATATATACTTATTGACCATTTGTAGTATCTTCTCTGGAGAAATGTCTGTTCAAATCCCTTAACTATTTAAAAATTGTCAGAGGAAATATGTGACAACTATGAACTGGGCTTAGTGAAGAGAGGGATATAAAATATAAAATAAAAGTAAAATTGGATTATTTGTGTTTTTATTGAGTAATAGGAGTTCTCTATATATTCTTGATGTTTCTTATCAGATATATGATTTGCAAATGTTTTCTTCCATTCTGTTGGTTGTGTTTTTGCTTTCTTGATGGTATCCTTTGAAACATAAAAGTTGTAAATTTTATGAAGTCTAGTTTATCTATTTTTTTAGTCACTTGTATCTTTAGTGTCATATCTGAGAAATCATTGTCTAATCATAGTTCACAGATATTTACTTCTGTGTTTTCGTTTAGGAGTTTCAAAGTTTTAGCTCTTATGTTTCATCCATTTTGAGTTAATTTTTGTGTAAGGTGTGAGGTAGGAGTCCGGCTTCATTCTTTTGCAAATGGATATCCAGTTGTCTAAGCACCATTACAAAGACTGTTCTTTTCACACTGAATTGTCTTGGCACCCTTGTTTAAAGTCACTTGTCTATAAATATGAGGGTTTATTTTGGACTCAATTTTATATTCCAGAGATCTCTGTGTATCCTTATGCTAGTGTGATACTCTCTTGAGTTTTCGTAGCAAGTTTGAAGTCTTACTCTTTGAAGCTGCCCAACAGTTACTTTCATCTCTGAACTGTTGTACTTACTAGCTACATAAGACATTGAGTATATGCCATCTAATGCATGGCATTTATCTTTATATGTATATGTCCAATCTCTCTAGGCATATTATTAATGTTTTTTGATGGATAAAGGCCATATCTTATATGTCTTTGTGGGCCTAGGAATCTTAATCATAGTAGGTACTTATTAAATGTTTGTTGAGGATAATAATGATGCCCAACTGACTTAAAATTCTGTATTATGAAAAATTTCAAACTTATGTGAAAGTAGAGACAAAAGTAAAAGAACTATCATATACTGTTCACCTAGATATAATAGTTGTGAGAATTTTGCCATAGTTGTTTCATTTATCATAGCCCTCACTTCTTCACTGAAGCATTTTAAAGCAAAGCCCAGAAGACATGTTATTTTGTCTACTAGCTTGTTTTATTATTTTATTTTTTGGCCACACCCTGTGGCTTGTGGAATCTAAGTTCCCGACCAGGGATTGAACCTGGGCCATAACAGTTGAAAGCCTGGAATCCTACCCACTAGGCCACCAGGGAACTCTCTAGGTCTACTAGTTTTAGATACTTCTTTTTTAAAAAATCATTTTTGAAAATTTAGGAGTTGGTGAAAATTTTGATTGTGAATATAAGTTCTTCGCTCCTGAAACATTCTTTCATATATTTTTTCTTCTATATAGATCCGTCGTCATGAAATACACAAATCAAAGAATAGAGCATTGGTCCACTGGGAGCTCCAAGAAAAAGCTTTGAAGAGGAAATGGAAGAAGCAAAAACCAGAAATTTCTAATCTTGAGAAAAGGAGATTGTCTATCATGAAGGAGGTAATGATAAACTGCATTATCCACAGAATTAGAAGCGAAAAAGAGGAGAGTAGGTGTCTCTCTTTCCCCTCATATCTATTGACGTTGCAGAGACTTTAATCATTGTCATGTCCTTATACAGTGATCTCTCTGGAGAAGGGAATGGCAACCCACTCCAGTATTCTTGCCTGGAAAATCCCATAGACAAAGGATCCTGGCAGGTTACAGTCCATGGGGTTGCAAAGAGTTGGGCATGATTTAATGACTGAGCACGCACATAGGCTCATAGTGATGTACAGGTGGTCTTTGGATAAAGGAGCAGAGTGAGGATTACAGTCTAGTTTCATAGTTTGAATTCCTGCTCTACAGCTTATTAGCTGTATATTTGAAAGAATGTTTAAGGAGCAAAGAACTTATTGTCACAGTCAAAATTTTCTTACTAGCTCACATGGTTACTAGCCATGTAACCTTAAATTACTGACTTCTCAGCCTGAATTTCCTTATTTTAAACTGGAATAACACTACTTGCCTGCTTGTATTATTATGAGATTTCAATGATAAAATACTAATAAAGTGAATAGTATGGTCCTTGGCACATAATTAGTGCTATATACATACTTAGGCTGCTATAATTGTTTTTCTCGGTTCAACAGCCATGCTGTTAAATTACTTTGCAAAAAAAAAAGTGTGCTTGTCAGTTGCTTTTATTTGGTTTAATCTTTTACCAGATGTAGGGTGTTTGAATAAGTAATTGTGTGCAGGAATAAGCAATATGGAAAATAAGAAGAAACTACAGAAGAAAACCCTTTTTATTTGGGCTGAAATCATTGTAAAAGAAATGCCCTTTTTCTTCTTGTTCAGTGTTGGAGCTTATGACACTTGTCTGTCTGGGTGACCTACTGTAGCTTCAAGTCACATTCTGTCTTTTGAGGAATGTGTTAGGCTTCCTAGTGAAATATGAACGTCTTGACTTTCTATAACATGAGAAGAATTATATCTCCCAAATAAATGCTTACACAAACTTGTTAAAAAACAATGGATTGAGAGAGAATGATTCTTTAGAGGTATGTATCTTTTAGTGATCTTAGATAAGTCATGTGCTTTTGGATATTATGTGGTAATTCTCCGTGAAAGAGCTAAGAACACAGATCTGGCCAGGGAAAAGGATGACTTTGAGTCACCCAAAAGTCACTTTGAGGTGACTTTGGGCTTTTGTTTCCCCTCCCTAGTGGTCCCTGCTCATGTCCCAAATCTCTTATACCTAGTAGATATGGTAGAATTAGGGGTTGAAGAGGAGTGATCAGAGAGGGTGAGTGAAGTTTCTTTACCTTCTCTCTGTAATGCTGCTTCCTCATATTCTCATGTAATGTTTCTCAACCCTGATTCTAACTTCCATTAAAAAAAATTCCCATTCAAAAAGCAGTATCTGGATTCAGACATACTTATAGTCGGATATTCTGGTTCAGTGAATCTGGGATGTGGCCCTTCTTAGGTATTTTTTAGACTGTTGCTATGTAATTTTTAACATTTCACTAGGATTGAGAGCCTCTGCTATTAGTGGGATTTAGACATTTCCATTTAATAACATATTTTGAAGGTTTTGCTGTATTAGTGTTTAGAAATCTACCTTTTCTTTTTAATGGCAAGGTTGTATATGGATGCACCACAATATGTTTATCTAGTACCTTATTGGTGGACATTTGGGATGTGTGTTAGAGTATGGTACAGCATCTGGGAAAAAAAGGCCCTAGAATATAGTGGTTTAAACAAAATAGAAATCTGTTCCTCTCGTGTGGAACAACTCAGAGGCACATGGTAGTTGGTAGAGAGCTCTCCAGTCCTTTATTACAGGGCATCCATGTCTGACTGCAGAGTGGTTGTTCCTGCTTCCTTGAGCTGTTTCCCAGGCAAAGGGTAAGATAGTCCATGCTGCTCCTTTTATGCATCACCCAGAAGCTCTGGCTTCTATCCGTTTTCCAAAACTTCATCAAGTGACCATTCTCACCTATGAGGGTGGTTGGGAAATTAGCTGTGTACCTGGCTAACTTGGGAGTTTCCCTGTTAAGGAGAAAACGGAAAGAAAGGGTATTGATGGATAAGTAGTGTGTCTGTCACCCACAGATTATTTCCTGCCTTGTCATGGAAATAATGTAATGAATATCCTTGAATATGTTTTTGAGTACATGTATAAATAAATATATCTGGGGCTTCCCAGGTGCCTGTAGTGGGAAAGAACTCGCCTGGCAATGCAGGAGACATAAGAGATGTGGGTTTGATCCCTGGGTCAGGAAGATCCCCTGGAGAAGGGCATGGCAACCCACTCCAGTATTCTTGCCTGGAGAATCCCATTGACAGAGGAGCGTCGTGGGCTACTATGAGACCATAGGGTCTCATAGAGTCGGACATGCCTGAAGCGACTTAGCCTCACATGCATGCATAGATAGATTTGTAGGATAAATTCTTGAAAGTGGAATTGCTGAGTCAAAGGATACATACATCTATTATTTCAATGTTGCTGTATTATGTCTGATAAGGGATGTCAGGGGATCAACCGAAGAGGCCTCCTTGGGCATATCCACTTGGGTGTCATCATGATGTGTTAGAGCTACCAGCACCCATCCCCAAGAAACTGGGCTCCTAGATCAACCTAAATTAAGAGAAAAGCTCTTTGACCAGTGTAATTTTAGATTTCATTTGCTGTATGATGCACCCATGCTGTGGGAATCAAGCAAGCAAGGGTCCAAACCCAAATCAGAGACAGCAAGGCTTTGATAAGGATTTTAATCATTCCAACAGTATAGTAACTAACTTATAGTCTCCTTAAATTTTCCCAGTGCTGTCTGGTTTTTATTAGCAGAGAACAAAACTGTTAGCATGAGAAGTTTCCAATACTGTTTTTTTAAGGGACTTTTATCTTTTGAAAGTCCAAGATATGTTCTATTAGTACCACTCATAAGTTTGGCTTTGTGCTCTGCAAACCCATCTGGGGAAGTAATATATACAGATGGGCCTGCAGAGATTGATTTTCCTATCATAAGGGTGAGTTTTATCATAGAGAAGTGGTAAAGAAATCCCGAAAGAGCAAGAGAAAACCATTGCACTGACCTCTGGCCACTGAAGCCATCTGCCACCAGGAGCCTGTGCAGGGACCAGCAGAGAGAGGGCTTCAGGACAGTGGGTTTACTGGAGACCTCACTATAATTAACATCAGGTCTTAAAACAACTCTTTAAATTGAAATATAGTTGATTTATAGTGCTGTGTTGGTTTCATGTATACAGCAAAGTTATTGTTATGCATGTATATGAACATTGGGGTGCATGTATCTTTTTGAATTAAGAGTTTTCATCTACTCTGGAAATATGCCCAGGAGTGAGATTGCTGGATGATATGATAGCTCTGTTTCTAGTTTTTTAAGATTGCAGTCCCCAACCTTTTGGCACCAGGGACTGGTTTCATGGAAGACCATTTTTCCACAGACCAGGGGTGGGGGAATGTTTTCGGGATAATTCAAGAACATTATATTTATTGTGCACTTTATTTCTGTTATTATTCCTTCGGCGCCACCTCAGATTACCAGGCATTAGATCCCAGAGGCTGGGGACCCCTGTTTTAAGGAACCTCCATCCATACTGTTCTCCATAGTGGCTGCACCAGTTTACATTCCCACCAACAGTGTAGGAGGGTTCCCTTTTTCTACACCCTCTTCAGCATTTATTATTTGTAGGTTTTTTGATGGTAGCTGTTCTGACTGGTGTGAGGTATTCCCTCGTCGTAGTTTTATTTGCATTTCTCTAATAATTAGCGATGTTGAGCATATCAGGTCTTGATATGTTATTCCTCAACAATCTGCTTCTGACAATTTATGTTTCTTTAATTTGATAGGAGGTCAGTGCCTTTTTAAAAAATTTAAAACAGTAAACTTTTAAAACTGCCATTAAGAAATATACCTTGTATAATTTTTCTAGTGTAAGTGGTAGATTATAATGCTCCATGTATTTTCTTTCTTAAACTCTTATTGAATGTACTGCAAGATGGCTAACCAGGGATGGAAATTTAAGTTGTAACCATGTTCTCAGATATCCGGAGAGTTGTAGACAGATTTGCAGTGTGTTCGCAACCTTATAACACCGTGTGTGTTGGGGAAGTGGTTGTACTTCATTTACATATCAGGAAACTAAGTTTAAAGAGGTTGGATTTTCCTTGGTATCTCTTGACTGGGCCTAGGATGCCAGTCTTCTGACTTCAAATGTGCTCTTTGCCTTATGCCATTCCAAAGCTTACTCTTTGTGGGAGGACAGATTTAGGACTTTATTTTCGCCACCTTGAGCCAGCCAACCTGCTTGACTTTAGCAGGGGAAGAAGGGGAAAAAGAATGTGACTCGTTATTTTTCTTCATGTCAGAAAACAATAACCAAGGTCATATTATATACTTGTTTTCATGGTTCAGAGAAATTCTGGTAAGAGCATTTTTTCCCAGATGTTTTGATTTGAATCAGTGTTGGAAACTGGGCAGTTTCCAATTTTGAAACTCCTTTCAACCTAAGAATGCCATCTGGTGGTGGTGGGTAGAGTTCACTTCTTTTACTCTATTTTGTGCATCCTTGCTTGTAATTAGGAAAGTTCCTAAGTTACATGATCAGAGACTCTGCTGTAATGGTATTTTTTGAGTTTTCATTTTTCCAGGATAAAAACTGGAGGAGAATGGATACATGTGTATGTGTGACTGAGTCCCTTTGCTCTCTACCTGAAACAACATTGTTAATTGGTTATACTCCAGTACAAAATAAAAAAATATATAAAAATGGCGTTGTCTAAAAAAAAAAAAGGCAAACCAGCTTGTTTACAAATGCAGATGCATCGCTTTTTTGTTTATTGCCCCCAAACTCATGTCTAACATTGTGTTTTCTAAGTGAGTCATGACCCATTAGTGGTTGAAGCACCAACGATTCACACATCTGAGTTTATGGCTCAAAGATTCATATGTTTACTGAGTTCTCAACTGTGGATCACAACTTGTTTATGGATTATAAAATGGAGTTAATGGGTTGAAACCATCATTTGAAAAATAGAAAATAAAAAGAAAGTATAAGAGTGGTTCTCAAAGAGTAAGGTTAAGGAAAACTTTTATTTGGTGTATATTTACATTTACCTTTACATTTGTGTGTAGACTGGGTCATACTTTAATAATGCATTTCTTTGGGTTGAAGCCAAGCATTTAAAATCCACTAATTATTGTAGTGACTCAGTGGTATAGATTCTGCCTGCCAATGCAGGAGAAATGGTTTCAATCCCTGGGTTGGGAAGATCCTCTGGAATAGGAAATGACAACTCACTCTAATATTCTTGTCTGGGAAATCCCGTGAACAGAGGAGCTTGGTGGGCTGTAGCCCATGGGTTCGCACAGAGTCGGACAGGACCGAGCAATTTTACTTAGTGACTAAACAACAACAAATTGTTGTAATAGCTCCATCTACTGGTACTTAACAATAGTGCCATTGAGGATTTTAGATGATTTTTCTGCTCCTGAACAGGCTTTTCCTTTGTGATTTGTTGAGTATATATGTGTATATATGTATATTTTCCTGAATAATAATGTTTATCATTAACACGTCTAGATTCTTTCTGATCAATACCAGCTGCAGGATGTATTGGAAAAATCTGATCATTTGATGGTTACAGCAAAAGATCTGTTTGTTGATTTTCCTCGCAGGCGCACAGGTAAAGTATTCACGTCAAACAAAAGTTTCTTTATCTTATTAACCACAGCCCACACCTGGCTGTTTGAAAGAATTTAAAGTCTTCCTTTAGGTGTCATGTTATAATAAATGTGAGTTGCTATTATTAAAAATTTTCATATGATGATTCACTTATGGCAGTGTAGAGTGCATGTGAAGTCAATTTAAATGAAACAAAATCATCATGGCTCATTTTCCTTCTGCAGGATTTCCGAATGTAACAATGGCTCCGGAGTCCTCTAAAGGTCCCATTGTGGTCAGTCAGGACCCTGTCACCCAGACCATCCGTAGCGAATCTGTTATAGAGCCTCAGGTAATGTGCTTTGCTCACAGCCATAATGCTCATGCTAAAATTAAGTTGATGTAGATAGGTATTGTGGCAAACATTTCAAAAGCTTTAATATCAAAATACCGAGATGTGGTTGCTAGAAATATTCTTACTCAAGCCCCATCTACTGGTACTTAAGTGAGTAATGCTTATACTAAACAAGATAGGACTGGAGAATAGTAGCTAACCTGTATTGAATGATTATCTTGGAGGTAGTTACTATTATTATCCCCATTTAGCAGATGAGAAAACTGAGACTCAGAAAAATTAAGTGACTTGTCCAAGCTTACATAGCTAGTTAGCTTGAGAGATGGCATGCAAATCTAGGCTGGCGCCATAAGATTGTGCCACCATCTACAAATATGGAAACAACAATGAGTCTGTGTCCCACTACAGACTCCGGTGAATCGATATTCATATCCTGTTACTTGCTAGCTGTTTGCTATTGAGTTGATTTCTCAAGTATCTAAGTTGACTCAGAGTTTTTCTTGTTAAATGGGAATAGAGTATACCTGCTGTGGTTGTTGTGAGGATTAGCTGAGATAGGTTATATAAAGTGTCTAGCATAAAACCAGATGCTAGTTCTTCGTTAAATCTTTGTCCCTTCGAATGTATTGTTATTGTTATTTAGTCGCTCAGTCGTGTCCGACTTTGTGACCCCGTGGACTGTAGCCTGCAAGGCTCCCCCATCCATGGGATTCTCCAGGCAAGAATACAGGAGTGGGTTGCCATTTCCTTCTCCATCTAATGTATTAGTATGTTTAAAAAGCAGCTACCCAAGAAACTTAGAATTTACTAGTTACATGGGAAAAGCATAGTAATAAAACATTTAACTAGCTGTATCTTAACTTAATCAGAATTCTTTATTAAAATCTTTAGAATTTTGAGATAGGAAACATTTTTTAAAGGCTATGAAAAATTTACTAGTAAAATAAATCAACTTTTTATGAGTGACTATAGGCTTCCCAGGTAAAGAATCCGCCTGCCAGTGCAGGAGATGTAAAGAGATCAGGGTTCAATGGGAAGATCCTCTGGAGAAGGAAATGACTATCCACTCCAGTATTCTTGCCTGCAGAATCCCATGGACGGAGGAGCCCGGTGGGCTATAGTCCATGGGGTCCCAAAGAGTTGGACACGACTGAATGACGTATATATGCATGGGCTTCCCAGGTGGCTCAGTGGTAAAGAATCCGCCTGCCAGTGCAGGAGTCATGAGTTCAATCCCTGGGTTAGGAAGATCCCCTGAAGGAGGAAATGGCAACCCACTGCAGTATTCTTGCCTGGAAAGTCTCACGGATAGAGGAGCATGGTGGTCTACAGTCCACAGGGTCACAAAGAGTTGGATATGACTGAGTGACCAAGCAAGCACACATAGAATTCAGTACCTGTTTAATGCAATTTCCTAAGTTATTTATATCTTCTATGAAAAAAAAAGAGAATCATCAGTTAGATGGATGATCCTAGGGAATTACCAAGTCCAGAATCATATAAGTGTACTGTTTGCTACTTGTAAAGGCAGTTAAGTAGAATGTTGTACATATTTTTAATAGCTAAAGCCCATTAACCATATCCCTAGCCAAAAGTCAGGGATATATATGTATGTTTTGGTAGTTATTACAAAGTTAGCTTTCAGATAATCATGTGATGAAGGTGGGGAAGTAGCAAGAGTCAGGGTTAGAAAGAAAGGAAGGAGCTGGGTCATGAAGGGCTAATGAACCAGAAAGCAAGAGTAGAGCTGCTAAAGGATTTTAAAGAAGAGCACTGTTATGGTGAAATTGACAGTAGTGTGGAAAATGGATTGGGGAGGGAGGGGCAAGCCTGGTGAGAGGGTCCTGTTAAAAGACTCAGATTGGAATCTTGGTGAGAAGTGATGAGGACTGACCCAAAGCAGTGGCAGTAGGGAAGGAGGTAAAGGGGAAGAGGGATTGATTTGAGAGCTTTAAAAGGGGTAGAATTGACAAGATTGGGTGACTGATTGGATGTGGTGGGTAAAGAAGAAGGATAATTTCCAGTCTGCTGGCTTGAGAATCTGAGTAGATGGTTATGCTGTTCATGGTCTTAATAATATGGCAGGAACAAGGTTTCTGGAAGAATGATAAGGGAGGCTTAGGAAAATGATAAATTTTATACATGATAGGTATTTATATGTAGGATGTTCTCCTTGAGATATCTTTTAGGCAGTTGGACATTAATGTTGAGGGCTCAAGAGACATCTGGGTGAAGATAGAGGTTTGGAAAGTAACAGCATTTGACTTGTAATTGCACCTTGGAATTAGATGTAAACATCAAAAATGCGTCAAGTGAGAGGAGAATGACATTAAACAGAGGGGAAGGATAGAAAAAGAACCAATGAATGAGATTGGGAAGGAATGGCTAAAAGAAGAAGAAAAACCAAGAAAATAATGGTATCACGGAAGTGAAAAAGAAGAGTTTATAAAGAAGATTTTTGAAGGAAAGAAATGAGTTGCCACTGATATCTAATGAGTGAGAAGTAATGGAAGACAAAGACAGAAGTACCCATTTGGTTTGATAACAAGTGTGTTGATGTTTACCATGTAGAGAACAGTTTACACGGAGTGGCAGGGCAGAAGCAAATTTGAAGGGTACAAATGGTGAATGAGAAGTGGGGGCAGATCTCTCAGAAAGTTTTTGGCACAAAAAGGCAAGGTAAATAGTAGCTCAAGGTCAGTATAGGATCAGGATAAGATGGGAGAGACTTACATTTAAACGTGGGTGAACTGAAGTTAGTAAGGAGAGGTTGAAAATGGAGAGAGAAGGGGTAATTGATGGACCAGAGGAGATAGGAGGGTTTGGTTTCTAGACCACGTGTGGAGGAATTTGCCTTAGAAGGAAGGACCTTTCTTCTCTTATTACAAAAAGAAACAAAAGATAAGTGTGTATGTAACCGGTCTATGTTGTTATTTAATTGTAAGGCTCTTAATGAAGTAGATGATGATGAACAAGAAGGAACTGTTAACAGTCAGTCAGAAGAAAGTGAGAATGAGTTGGATAACTCTCTAAGCTCTCAGTCAAATGCAAATGCAGGAACGTAAGTATATATGGCATAAATATCTACAGTCCTTCCTTTTTTCCAAGGCTATCTCTCCCCTCCTCAGCTTTATTGAGGTATAATTGATAGATAATGTTGTATAATAGATATATAGATATATATAATAGATATAGATAATGTTGTATAAGTTTAAGGTGTGCAACTTGTTGGTTTGGTTATATATACTTATATACTGCAAAATGGCTACCATCATATCATTAAGTGATGGGTGGTTAATACCTCCGTCACATCATATAATTACCATTTCTTCTTTGTGGTGAAAACATTTGAGATCTTCTGACTTAGTACCAGTCTGTAAGTCTGTTTTGTAAATAAGTTCATTTGTATCATTTTTTTTTTTTTTAGATTCCACATATAAGTGGTACCATATGATGTTTATTTTTCTCTGTCTGACTTCACTTAGTATGATTATCTCTAGGTCCTTCTGTATTGCTGCAAATAGAATTATTTTGTTCATATTTATGGCTGAGTAGTATTCTATTGTGTATATATACCACATCTTTATCCATTTATCTGTTGATGGACACTTAGATTGCTTCCATGTATTGGCTATTGTAAATAGTGCTGCAGTAAACATTGGGGTGCATGTATCTTTTTTTTTTTTTTTTTTTTGCATGTATCTTTTTAAAGTATGGTTTTCTTTGGATATATGCCCAGGAATGAAATTGCTTGATCGTCTGGTAGCTCTGTTTCTAGTTTTTCAAGGAATCACCATACTGTTCTCTGTAGTGGCTGTACCAGTTTACATTCCCACCAACAGTGGAGGAGGGTTCCCTTTTCTCCACACTCTCTCTAGCATTTACTGTTTGTAGACTTCTTGATGATGGTCATTCTCACTGACCTGAGGTGATACCTTATTGTAGGTTGATTTGCATTTCTCTAATAATTAGCAGTACTGAGCGTCTTTTCATGTGCTTTTTGCTATCTGTATGCCTTCTTTGGATAAGTCTCTATTAGGTCTTCTGCCCATTTTTTTGATTGGGTTGTTTGTTGTTTTGATATGTATCTGAGTGAACTGTTTGTATATTTTGGAGATTCGTTTTATTTGCAAATATTTTCTCCCATTCTTTGGATAGTCTTTTTCTTTGTTTATGGCTTCCTTGCTGTGTAAAAGCTTTTGAGTTTAATTAGGTTCCATTTGTTTATTTTTGTTTTGGTTACTGTAGCTTTGTAATATTGTATGAAGTCTGGGAGGGTTGTGCTTCCTGCTTTGTTCTTTTTCCTCAGGATTGCTTTGGCAATTCTGGGTATTTTACGGTTTCATATACATTTTAGGATTATTTGTTTTAGTTCTGTGAAAAATGTCATGGGTAGTTTGATAGGGATCACATTAAGTCTGTAGATTGCTTTGGGTATTATGACCATTTTAACAATATTAATTCTTCCAATTCAAGAATATGGGATGTCTTTCCATTTCATGTGAGGTTGACTCCTCTACAGAGGTTGCAAATTCTAATGTACTCATCTCACACGCTAGTAAAGTGATGCTTAAAATTCTCCAAGTCAGGCTTCAGCAATACATGAACCATGAACTTCCAGATATTCAAGCTGGTTTTAGAAAAGGCAGAGGAACCAGAGATCAAATTGCCAACATCCGCTGGATCATCGAAAAAGCAAGAGAGTTCCAGAAAAACATCTATTTCTGCTTTGTTGACTATGCCAAACTCTTTGACTGTGTGGATCACAATAAACTGCAGAAAATTCTGAAAGAGATGGGAATACCAGACCACCTGACCTGCCTCTTGAGAAACCTGTATGCAGGTCAGGAAGCAACAGTTAGAACTGGACATGGAACAACAGACTGGTGCCAAATAGGAAAAGGAGTATGTCAAGGCTGTATATTGTCACCTTGCTTGTTTAACTTATATGCAGAGTACATCATGAGAAATGCTGGGCTGGAAGAAGCACAAGCTGGAATCAAGATTGCCGCGAGACATATCAATAACCTCAGATATGCAGATGACGCCACCCTTATGGCAGAAAGTGAAGAGGAACTAAAAAGCCTCTTGATGAAAGTGAAAGAGGAGAGTGAAAAAGTTGGCTTAAAGCTCAGCATTCAGAAAACTAAGATCTTGGCATCTGGTCCCATCACTTTATGAGAAATAGATGGGGAAACAGTGGCTGACTTTATTTTTCTGGGCTCTAAAATCACTGCAGATGGTGATTGCAGCCATGAAATTAACAGATGCTTACTCCTTGGAAGGAAAGTTATGATCAACCTGGACAGCATATTAAAAAGCAGAGACATTACTTTTCCAATAAAGGTCCGTCTAGTCAAGGCTATGGTCTTTCCAGTGGTCATGTATGGATGTGAGAGTTGGGCGATGAAGAAAGCTGAGTGCCGAAGAATTGATGCTTTTGAACTGTGGTGTTGGAGAAGACACTTGAGAATCCCTTGGACTGTAAGGAGATCCAACCAGTCCATCCTAAAGGAGATCAGTCCTGGGTGTTCATTGGAAGGACTGATGTGGAAGCTGAAACTCCAATACTTTGGCCACCTAATATAAAGAGCTGAAAAGACCATGATGCTGGGAAAGATTGAGGGTAGGAGGAGAAGGGGACGACAGAGGATAAGATGGTTGGATGGCATCACTGACTCAATAGACACGGGTTTGGGTGGACTCCGGGAGTTGGTGGTGGACAGGGAGGCCTGGCATGCTGTGGTTCACGGGGTCGCAAAGAGCTGGACACGACTGAGCGACTGAACTGAACTGAACCAGCTGATCAGTCACAGTTCTTAGTGGGCTCTGCAGGCCCAGATCCTCCAACTTTTAAAAGGAAACCAGAGAATATAGAAACCTAATTTTTAAATTTTGGAGACTTTGAATGTAAAAAATTAAAAAATAAAACCAAACTGTGTGAAACACTGTTGGAGCCAAACAAAGCACATTTTCTGCCTGGAGCCATCCCTCTGGTTGCAGTTTTCAACCTCTGCCCCTGGGACTTTTGAGAGCTGCAGTTCAAGGCACCACTAAAGGATGCCTTGCTGAACAGTTCCTGAGGACTGTAATGCAGAAACTCCAGAAGAGAAAAGTTGCCGGGCGCTTCTGGGATGCTTCACCATCATTGTATGTGTCTCCTCATGACAAATGGCATATGCTCTTATTTGGTAATTTTCCTTATTTGGTGCTCTTATTATTTGGATATTTCCATGGTTTCTAAGAATACGAGAATTTGCAATATTTTGTAAAACACTTTTTCTCTCTCTGTTGTCAACCAGAGTCATTTCTTCCTTGTGATCATTAAAACCTGGCCTTTGGTAAAACCCATATCAGTTTTCTGGATTAACCTTCAATATCTCTATCAGTGATTGTGGAATCTTCAGGAAGACAGAGGCACCAAGACAAAGCAGAAATTTTAAATGAAGTCAATGCGTTGTTGCATTTGTTCAGCAGTATGAAGACAGGGTCCTCTGTTAAAAGTCTACTTAATTATTTCCCATCTTTCACTCTTAACCATGGAAAAGTAAAGTGTGAGTGGGTTTTCATTTGGGAGGAGGTTTGCTCTGGGTCTGTGCAGCTTCAGAATTTAAATCTCTGCTGATTAGTTTAATCAAATGTGTACCTATAATAAATTCTTTAAGCACTGCCCTCAACTCAAAACTTTCTCAACTACAGAGCTTATACTGATACATAGCAGGTATAAAAGCACCTGTACTTGCATCATCCAAAGGATAAAATACATAGGTAACTTTTTACTTTTCAGGAGGAAAGGCTAAGAAGCAGATGTCTCTGTGTGAAAAAGGGCGTTGTGAAGCTTTAACAGGTCAGGACAGAGACCCCCTGGGAGGGTAGGAGGAAACATGAAGGGGGCCCCTGCAGAATTTTTAGGTTAGCTGCCCAAACCCCAGAGGCCAACTCTTACATATATGCAGTGGGACTGTAAAAGTTACAGTCTCAGCAGCTTTATGGTTTTCCACAGGATCTTGGGAGCTGTGTTCCCTTTTTATTTGGTTTCCTTAAAAGATGAATGGAATGAGGGCTTTCTGAGACTTGGGGTAGTCCTCAAAATCTTGAGGTAGAACCTGTGGTGGTGAAAGGTTCACAGCCTAAGGAAAGAAAGTGAGAAAAAAAATGCAAGTATAAGTGCTGAGAAGAGACCAGGTGGCCAGGACATAGCTCATCCATTCAGTGATCTCAGAAAGGAAATTGATTCCAGAAATGTACGTGAACAAGCCACTTTGTAGAATCCTGTAGATGATTTCTCTAGGCTTCCTGAGCTGGAGGCATTATAGTCACTATGAATGTTGATTCCCATTACCAAAATAGATAAGAAGACACCAGGGCTAAACTGTATGTCTGTGTACCACTCAGCAGGGTACTCAACACAGTAAACCAAATAGTAGCCTTGGAGGAATCTGTTTCCCATGCAGAAGAACAAAGCCCCTGAAAAGGAATACATCTGGAAAAGGCCTCCCTCTAGTGAGCAGTGAGTAAACAAATGCCCTACTGGTCTTGGAGGATCTCCTGGGGGCGTGGCGGGTGGCTTTGGCTCTCTGTGAGGACAAGTACACTGGTGGCAGAGGTACTAGGGAGTTCTCATTGTTGTGAGCTGTCCTAGAGGCCACCATTTTGATGCCAAGCTGATTTTAGTGTTTTATATTGATATTCTGCTACCTTTCTGAACCTTGGTTGAGTTAGTTTTAGCATTGGTTTTCTAGGGTTTTCCTATCATGTCATCTGCAAATAGACATAGTTTTGTTTTCTGAGTCTTGTATTACTAGCTTGTTTCTTTTGTGTACTGCAGTAGCTAAGGGACAGTGGTAAATGATGGTGGAAATAGTGGGCATCCTTGTTTTGCTCCTGATCTGTGAAAATGGTACTTTTGTTTCCTCTTTAGTAAAGTGCTGGCTTCAGTACTCAGGTCTTTTTTTTAAAACAAAAGCAATGCTAGGGAAACATCATTCAAATCCTGTTTTCTTGAATGTTTTTATCAGAAATGAATTTTGAATTTTCTCAGACTTTAACATTTGTAGATAATCATATGTGTTTCCTGGTTAAATCTATTTGTACGGTTCTTTATATTACAGATGCCTTTTTGAAATATTCTTGAATCCCTGAAATAAATTCCACTTGGCATATTGTTTTTATTATTGTGATACTGGATTTTGTTTGTTAATATTTTATTTAATAGTATTCTTGCATTAATATTCATAAATGATTTTATCTATAATTTTTAAATATATAGTATCAGATTGAGGTAACAGTGTTATACTTGATTTTATAAGAAGCATCTATTGGAAAGTTTTCTAACTTTTTAAGTTCTGGAACAATTTATGTGGCATTGGGACTATCTGTACTTTGAGTGTTTGGTAGAATTCCCTTGTGAAACTATTTGAACCTGGTGCTTTTTGTGTGGGGAAGTACCATAATAACTTTGTTTCTTCTATGAAGATTGGATTATCTAAGCCTTCTATATCTGTTGATGTCAATTTTGATAAATTACATTTTCTCATAAAATTATCCATTTCATCTAGATTTATGAATATATGTCCATTGAGGTGTGCAAGTAATCTCTATACTTCTGGAAAATGTCTTTTGTTTTCTTAACTAGAGCTATAATTTTTCTGATTTCTTCCTTATCAATTTTTGCTTTTATCTTTATTATAATCTTCTTTGTGCTTTTTTTAAAGCTTTTTGAGTTGAGAATGTAATGCATTTATTTTCATTATTTTATTTTAATTGATAAGCATATTTAAGGTTCAGAATTTTTCCATGATCACTGCCTTAAATGTGTACTGCACAACTGAATATGTGGTGTTTTATTATTTTAGAAATTAATTTCAGTTTACATTTGCTCTTTTACCTAATAGTTATTTAATAGTTTTTATTGTTGTTTTCTTTCATTTTTAAGCTTCCAGATAGAAGAGTCTCTTGGTTTTCTTCTACAGTTGTTTTTAGTTCTACTGCAGTCAGAGTGTGGTTTGTAATATTTCTACTCATGAAATTTAATGATGTTTTCTTTGTGACTGGAATATATGATCAAATTTTTGTGAATGTCCCAAGTGTGTGTTTGAAAAGAAGGTATATTCTGTATTAATAAAGTATAAAGTTCTTTATGTATATCCATAAGATCTACCTTATTGATTATATTGTATATGTCTTCTATATCCTTATTTATTTTTGTCATTATCTTGTATTGAGAGTGGTGTTTTAAAGTCTCTCACTATTAATGTTTGTTTCTTTGCATTTGATGTTTAAGTATATGTAATTTGGTTTGGAGTTAAATACCTCCATCCTTATAAAGATGGTTATTTTTTGATACATGGATATCCATGTATATTATATCGTCATTGTGAATTATGGCTTTTAGCATTATAAATTGGCTAACAAGTCAAGTTAGTGTCTCTTGGCTTCAGTTGTACTTTGATAACAGGAACAAAACCTCTGCTTTTTTTCTTGTTTCTAATCACCTGGATTGTCTTTGCTTATTCTTTTAGTTTTTCTGAATTATTGTGTTCTAAATGTGTCTTTGTATTTAACATAGAATTGGATCTTGCCTTGTTAGTCAATTTGAAAATCTTTTTTTTTTTTAATTGGTGAAGTAGGCTTGTAACATGTATTGATATGATTGATATATTTGGTGTCAACTTTGTCATTATTTTATGATACTGAGTGTATTATACTTTAATTATAATTTTCCTTCTTTATGTGAGATGTCTTCTGTCTTCTTTTGAAAGGTTTCATTGGTATTTAGGAAGTTTGTATTTTTTGTCCTTGCTCGTTTCTTTATATCAACTTTCTGTAGAGCCTTTAGTTCCCTGTTTTCTTACTTAAGCTTTCACTGTCAGGCTTGCAATGGTGTTTTTGACTTTCATCTACTACCTGTGCAGCAGGTGAGTCATGCTGCATTCCCATTTCTTCCCTGCTTTTCTCTCCATCCTCATCCTCATTTTTGAGCTGCATATTTGATCTTTAACGAAGCATAAAACATTTACATATTATTTTTCTTCTTATATCTCTATTTTTGTTTTTGTTCTTGAGCTATAAATAAATATATCAAATGCTTATCATTTTTTGACATATCCCTAGTTAACTTTTGACATATCCCTAGTTAACTCTTAGTTGATTCTCTCAGACGAAGCTTATGCCATAGGACTTGTGAATTCAGTTTTCCTTGAGTTTTTGAAACTTTAGAAGTTTTTGTATGGCTTTGATATTTGAAGGACATTTTGTCTGGATATAAAATCTATGGTTCCTATTTTTTTCCCCTTAACATTCTTAAAAATATTACTCTATTCTTGGTTTGCTTGGAATGGTTTTTTTTGGAAGTCTGATGCTAGGATAATTTTCTTGCCCTTCACTTGCCATTGTAAATAATTTGGCATTTTTATCTAGTGACTTGATTTCTTTTATCCTTAAAATTTAAATTTTGCTAAACTATATGTTAGATTACCTTTTCAGGTCAATTTTTCCTTTCCCACACAGTTGGCCTTTTCCTATATTTATATATGGGCCTTTTCCTATATGTAAGAAGTATGTATATATTCTGTTCTTTTTCTTTCTTTCTTTTTTGGCCTTAAAAGTTTTCTTTGATTATAGTTGTGGTTTTAAAGTATTAGTTCTAAATCACTGTTTCGTTTTTCTTTTTCAGAAACTTCCCTTATAGACACAAAAGATTTTTCCTGGTTTCCCTCTTTAGGCACTTTCTCTTTGACCTTTTGTAGTCTTGTTAATCTTAATTATATTCTTTTTGTTGTTCTGTAATTCTTTAATGTTGCTTATTAAATGTTTGTTTAACAATTCTTCAATGGAGACATTGTAATTTAACCTTTATTTCTGACATAGTTTTTCTTTGATTTCTTTCCTCAGTTTAATCAGTTCTTTTATTTCTTCATGTTCTTTGTCCATTTCTGGTTTTAGTTTTAGAATTTCTGACTAAAGAAATGCTTTTTAAGGTATATTTAATTCTACTTAAAGTATTGTGTTATAGTTTTCTTCTTCTTTTTTCTGCATGTTGGGGGCAGGAATTTCAAAGTATTTCAGTTTCAGTTTTCTGGTTTGATGTACTTCCTTTGTTCTACTGAACATTTTGTGGAGAGGATTGGGAGTTTGGAGTGATTTTTCTCTCAGTTACAGTGAAGCACAACTTCTTTAAAGCTGTTTTTTTTTTTTTTAAAGAAAAAAAAAGTATTGGTAGATTAAAGGTGGCTTCTCCTCCAATATTGTGGCTCTGTTTTGTCTTGCAGGTCTTTTGCATCTTTTCCCCTTCAGCACTCAGCCTCCAAAGTGCATCTTTCCTTTTCTGTTTACTGTCTTCTCCTTAAGAAGTGATGCCTTCCCAAGACTACCACCTTGGGTTCTGCACACTTCCTCGTTGGGTTATAATTGCCCATTTTTTTTTAAAGTATTTGCATACTTAGTGTGGACTTTTTCTTTCTAGAGGTAATTTTTGCCACCAGTAGGCTCTCAGTTTTCATTTTCTCTTTGCAGTCATTTTGAGCTGCCCCCATTCTTTGCAAAGGTTTCCTGCAGGAGCTCAAGAAATATGTTTGTTGGAATTTGATGCTTATTTTTATACTTACAGGTAGTTTGAAATTAGTAGTATTCTCTCTCTTCCAATAATACAGAAGGTATGGGTTGTATGCTGTTGTATTTGCTTTTCTGTTTCACTGTACAGTGTTTGGAGGATATGTGGAGTAATTCAAGTTTAGCTGGTCACCATTTTCTTCAGAAAACCTGGAAATATGTATCATCTTTTAAGTACTTTTCTTTCAGAACCTAAATGTAACTAATCTTGTGCAGAATAACTTTTATTCTTTACACTTGAAGTAAATAATTTTTTTCATTCAATAGGTTAAGATTAGTTTTATCTGATTAGTTGTTTGAAAAAGCAGTTTCTAATTTATGAATACCTTATGTCTCAAAATGTTAGTTATTGACTGCTGAGCATGGGGTATAGGTAGAAGATGAATTAGACTTGGAATCTGGGGACTCAGCCTTTGGCTACTTACTATTTAGATCATCTCTGGTCTTTATTTCCTCAGTTGTAAAATATGAGGAGGGTAGAAAATAAGATTTCCAAAGTGCCTTCTGGTCTGAAAATTTCTGTGAATTCTGTGAGTTCTTGTGAGCACGGAATTGATTTCTCATATGATAATATTATACATTATCAATAAATCTGTAACCTAGTCCTCAAAAATCTCTACTGAGTCATTGGTGTTTTTGGGGATCAGCACATTCCAAGTGAGGAAGCAATGGTTGTAAGCCTTTCTCTTACTTAACCCTTACCACTACCTTACTTCCTCTGTAGACCTTTGTATTACAGGCTAGGGAGAGGAAGAGGTGATGTTGGAGGCATTCATTGTGTGAAAAAAGGGAGAAAGAATTGAGAAGACGAAATCCCAAGTGGCAGAAACCAAATGACAAGGAAAATTGCTCTTTCCAGTAGGCTTGGGTAGCTTCTTTTGGATGGGATATAAATTAGAGATGCTGATATTCCTAAGTTGTCTCTAAAATAAAGTCATTAAAACACTATTTTAATTGATGCTGCCATAAAAGAGAATTGGTGCACTTGTGCTAATCTCCAGAGCCTACTTTCCTAACAGTGACTCCTAATTTCAGCATCTTTTGCAATCTGAAGAGTAAGGATTTCTCAAATCCAAACCTGGTTTCTTTTTGCTTAAGAGTTATTCTCTCAATTTATCTCTTTACTCTTGTGTTTAGCAAGAAGAAAAGCAGGCCGCATGTTCAGTGTGTGCGTATGCATGTGTGGTCGCTTCAGTAAGTGTCTCGACTCTCTGTGACCCTATGAACTGTAGCTCGCCAGACTCTCTGTCCATGGGGATTCTCCAGGCAGGAAAACTGGAGTGGGTTTCCATGCCCTCCTCCAGTGGATCTTCCCGACCCAGGGATCGAACCTGATCTCTTATGTCTCCCATGTTGGCAGACAGGTTCACCACTATCTCCACCTGCACATTCAGTACTTTTCCTTGTAAACCTTGACAGATAAATATCCAGTTTCATTGCTTACAAATTCTGCTTCCCCACACAACTCAGCTTTTCTACTGCTTTATAGTAAGGATTGCCTTTTTCCCAGTTTCCAATGTTCCTCATTTCCTTCAGAATCCTCACCAGAAGCTTCTTTAATATTCATATTTCTACCAACATTCTATTTATGATGGTATGTTATTTTCTCAGATGATACAGGCTTTCTCTACCGTGCTCCTGACTTCCTCTTGAGTCTTCAATGGAAGAATCTGTAACATTCATATTTCTACCAATAATCTTTTTAAGGCAATCAGGTTTTTTCTGTTGTTGTTCCGAACTTCAGTTGCTAAGTCATGTCCAACTCTTTGCAACCCCATGGACTGCAGCACGCCAGGCTCCTCTATCCTCCACCATCCCCCAGAGTTTGCTCAGATTCGTGAGTCAGTGATACGATCCATGGAAAGGAGGCTTTTCCTATCGTTCACCTAAAAATTATTCTAGCCTTTATTCATTATCCAGTTCCAAAGCTACTTTCATATTTTTAGGTATTTGTTACATCAGCACTCCATATCTAGATACCAAAATCTGTAATAATTTTCTGGGGCTGTGTTAACAAATTTCTACAAACTTGGTGGCTTCAAACAGCAAATATTTATTCTATCACAGTTCTAGGGGCCAGAAATTCTAAATCAGTTTCACTAGACTAAAGTGACGATGCTGGTATTGCCACATTCCCTCTGGGTACTCTAAGTGAGATTCCATCCCTTACCTCTTTCAACTTCTGGTGGCTGAAGGTGTTGGCTTGTGTCCACATCACTCCAGTCTCTGCCTCCACCTTCATGTCACCTTCTCTGCTTGTGTGCATCAAAATCTCCCTCTGCTTCCCTCTTAAGGATGCATACGATTGCATTCAGGGCCCACTTGGAGAATCCAGAATCATCTCCCTATCTCAGGATCCTTAGCTTAATCACACCTGCAAAGTCCCTTCTTAGTTAGATAAGATAACATTCACAAGTTCCAGGGATTAAGTTATGGGTGTCTCTTTAGAGGGCAATTCTTAAGCCTACCATAGACAGTATTGTATTATTATTTTGTTGTTGCTGTTTGATACAACCTGATTCTTAAAAGTATAAACTTAGAAGACGTTAATGGAGATTTTCCCAAGTTGTATAGAAATCTCATTATGACACTTTTCTTATGATTTATCCTGAAGGTTGGATTTAGACCTAACTTATACTATGCAATGCAGGAGACCCAGGTTCAATCCCTGGGTCGGGAATATCCCCTGGAGAAGAAAATGGCAACCCACTCCATTATTCTTGCCTGGAGAATCCCATGGACAGAGGAGCCTAGTAGGCTACAGTCCATGGGGTCGCAAGAGTCAAACAGGACTTAGTGACTAAACCACCACCACTTATACTATGTTGCAGTAGGAGTCTTCTTGATGCTTTGATAACTAGCCATAATGTGTGTGGACCACATTACAGGCCTTTTGTTAAACTTTGTAGCAGCTAGTGTTCAATGTGCTGTCCACAGGTTGCTTGAAAGCAGCTCCGCTAGATTGAGGTTTATGGAGTCACTTCTGCTGTTTTCTCATAACAGTTTCATTGATTTATCATTCATATACCATACAATCTATCCATTTAAAGTATAATATTAAGAGAATTTGAGATTTTTTTTTAGTATATTCACTGAACTGTGTGACCCATAGTCAGTTTCAGAACATTTTCATTACCCTCAAAAGAAGCCCTACACTCTTTAATAATCAGATCCCATTTTCTCCCAAACCTTTCAGCCCAATCTAATCTATTAAATGAATGTGTGTGTGTGTGTTAAATCTCTGTAGATTTGCCTATTCTGGACATTTTCTATATAGAATCATGTAAAATGTGATCTTTTGTGTCTGGTGTCCGTCACATGTTTTCAAGATTCATCCATATTTGTAGTGTGTTAGCACTTCATTTTTTTACGGCTGAATAATGTTCTTTTGTGTGAACAGAACACATTTTACTTATTCATTCATCAGTTGGTAGACATTTGGGTTGTTTCTACTTTTAGCACCCTCCCCCTTTAAATATTAGCCCAATTGGGAAATAGGCAAACAAATCAGACAACTAGAGACTGAAAAATCAACTTTATCACTGATAAAGATGATTACAGCAAAAGGCTTCTCTTTCTCACCCCCTGCACTGCAGCTCTTCTCATTCCTTCTTCCCGCCTCAATGACACACAGGGGCAGAGTCTGCTCCAATCACTTTACTTCAGTGATGGGCAGAGGCTGTGCTCGGAGAACCAGCTCCTTCATCAAAACCATATACTTTCTCTAGAGAAAGAGAGGGGAGGATGGAGCCTATAGCACAAAACTTCAGAAAGGGCAGATCACTGTTGTTTTGGGAGCCATCCTAGCTAGGAAACTGGAAGGGAGATGAACAGTATCTTCTAACACTGAGAAGATTGGCATTTTAGTTGTTAACCTTGTAAATTAAAGCAAAACATATTTCTCTTTGGATATGAATTATTAAATGTTTCTTCACATCAAACATGTAAACAGTTGAACAAGTTAAATGATAGCACTTACTAATTCTAACATAACTTGTTGTCCTGTAATTTATAGGTTTCTCCACCAAATAAAGGAAGAAAATTCTGAGTTAATTAATAAACTATGGACTGATATTCAGCAGAAAGTAGCAACACAGTCACAAATAACAACCTCTTCAGGAACTCCATCATCTGCTTCTCCATCAGGAGAACAAAAAGGTTTGGTCCCCCACTGTATTATTTCTCCCAGAGTAGTAGCTTACTTTCTTTCTTAAACCCAGTAATTTTTAAAGGAATGTCACTTGAGTTTTTACTGTCTTAGCCTGATTGGTAAATACTGATTGACCTGTTGATTGAAATGCTTAAAAATTTTTTTGTTGTTTACTTGAGATTCTTTTGGAATTGTAGCTGCACTGAATGCTACCAATGCTGTTAAGAGAATCCATACGAGGCTTCAACCTGAAGAATCTACTGAGACTCTAGACTCAAGCTGTGTTGTGGGACAGGTGCTGAACTCAAGGAAACAAAAACAGCTGCTAAGTAAAGGTTCAGTCTCTTAATTGACAAAGTGGGTTATTATGACTCAGGGAACTCAAATAGGGGCTCTGTATCAACCTACAGAGGGGTGGGATAGGGAGGTTATACACATTTAAAAATAAATAAATAAAATAAATTCTCTGTTTTGGAAGCATTAAAAAACAAACAAACCAAAAAAAACTTTGTAACTTGATATAGCTATCTTAGCCTCTTAGTACATGTCTTTCAAACTCATCCAGTCAGATCCTGCATAGTAAGAAGTTGTTGAATGGTAGCCATTTAGTGCTTCCTTTTATTCCATGTAACTCTAGAAGGATGATTCTCATTCATTTATTTTAGATAGTATAAATCTGGTTTAAACAGTATAGATTCTTTATGAGAAAATCATGATACCTTCTGTAAAAAAAACCTTTTATAAACTGTGAGCAACATTGAAACATTTCTGTAGTTTTAATTTTTCCTGGTCTTAACATAGAATGACTTCTGTCATTATCAGTGAAAAGAAAACCAGATTCACGTGCTCCTTCCAAACAGAAGAATAGCATGTTATCAGCCAGCACAGCCTCCACAGACTTACCAAGTAGCAGTAACCCCAGCCTGGATGTCCTCAAACACATGATACATGAAGTTGAACATGAAATAGAAGAATATGAACGGTGGACAGGCCGCAAGGTCCAGGGACTGCAAAATAGTCAGGGTCTCACTGGCTTCACCCTGTCCCTCGTGAGCTCACTCTGTCGCCTGGTTCGGTACCTTAAAGAGGTAAGGTTATTAGAGTCTATTCTTCTACTAGACTGATAGCAGAGTTGGGTAGGTTTTTCCCCTCTACACTTAAATTATTGCATTTTCCAAATAAAGTATAGTCAAGTTTGAGTAACTTTGTTTAAAATGGCTCAGCTTTGGATTATCTGTTGGAAAGGTTTATCCTCTTAATTTTCTCTACATCCTGATAAAGATATGCCAGATAAGTGGTGTTGATTTTAGTTTGGTAAATAGGTAATAACTAAGTGATAATTAGTTAGGTCAATCTGCTTAAATAAAATTATATCTTGTGCTAATAGTTAACATTACTGTTTGGCAGTTATAGATTAATTGAACTACTAATCATGTCCTCATTCTACTGCTTTTCTCTGCTTGCTATACCCAGTTCAGTTCAGTTTGGTGAGTGGTATACTTGTGATCTGTAGACACAGATCAGGAAAATTCTTTCTGATTCCTCCAGCTCCATTTTTCTTTCTCAAGATTGCTTTGGCTAGGGACTTCCCTCATGGTCCGGTGGTTTAGAATCTGCCTAGCAATGCAGGGGACATAAGTTAGATCCCTGATTGGGAAACTAAGATCCCACATGTCGCAGAGCAACTGAGCTTGTGTGCCACAATTACTGAACCTGTGCGCTCTGGAGCCTGTATGCCACAACTGGAGAGGACACTGCAATGCAAGATCCCTGTGATGCAACAAAGATCCCACACGTTGCAACTAAGACCTGATGCAGCCAAATATGTTTTAAAAGAGATTGCCTTGGCTATTTGGGGACTTTTGTGTTTCTGTACAGATTTTAAGATTTTATTTTGTCTTGGATTTGCAACAAGTGACATTGGTAACTTGATAGAAACTGTTGAATCTGTAGATTACTTTGGATAGTATAGTCATTTTGGCAATATTGATTCTTCCAGTCCAAGAACATGGTATATCTTTTTATCTGTTTGTCATTTTCAATTTCTTTTATCAGTGTCTTATGGTTTATACAGGTCTTTTGTCTCCGTAGGTAGGTTTATTCCTAAGTGTTTTCCTCTTTTTGATGTGATAGTAAGTGGAATAGTTTCCTTAATTTCTTTTTGACTTTTTATAGTAAGTGTATAGAAATGTATTAATTTTCTATAATACAACTTTACCAAATGTATTGATGAGCTCTAGTAGTTTTATACTAGCATCTTTAGGATTTTCTGTGTATAGTAGTAGTGTTAGTTGCTCAGTTGTGTCCGACTCTTTGTGACCCCGTGGGCTGTAGCCCATCAGGCTCCTCTGTCCATGGAATTCTCCAGGCAAGAATACTGGAGTTGGTTGCCATTCCCATCTCCAAGCATCTTTAGGATTTTCTGTGTATAGTATCATGTAATCTGCAAATTTGACAGTTTTACTTCTTTTTATCCAATTTGGATTTTGTTTGTTTCTTTCTCTTCTCTAATAACCATTGATAGGACTTCCAAAACTATGTTGCATAAAGGTGGTGAGAGTGAACATCTTTGTCTCGTTCCTGGTCTTAGAGGAAATTCTTGCAGCTTTTCACTGTTGAGTATGATGTTAGCTGTGGGTTTGCATATATGGCCTTTAATATGTTGAGGTAGGATTTCCTCTGTGCTTGCTTTCTTTTCTTTTTTTCTTTTTTTTGTGCTTGCTTTCTGAAGAGTTTTTATCATAAATGGATGTTGGGTTTTGATGAAAGCCTTTCTGCATCTATTGAGATGATCATATGGTTTTTATTTTTCAGTTTGTTAACATGGTATCTCATGAGGATTCATTTGTAGATGTTGAAAAATCCTTGCATCCCTGGGATAAATCCCACTTTCTAATGGTGTGTGATTCTTTTAACATATTGTTGGATTCAGTTTGCTAGTATTTTGTGGAAAACTTTTGTGTCTGTGTTCACCAGTGATATCGTCCTGTAATTTTCTTTTTTGTTGGATTTTTTTTTATAAGCCATGATGTGGTTTTAATTATACTGAATCTGTATCACACATGCTGATTCTTTTTTTTTTTTTGAAAGTGAAATTCCTTTTAATTTTAACCCACAGACATGACCATTACTATAATTTATGTATGGTTTTCCAGAAATCTTTTGATGTGTCTAATAAATACATATATTAGCACAGATAAATCTTATAGATAAATCACATTAGATCCACTCTTCTATAAATTTTTTCAACCTAAAATATTTCATGGACATCTTTCTGTGCTAATACATATAGATTTCTTTTTCTTTTCCAGTGCTTAAGAGTATGCAGTTATATGACTGTAGTACTATTTATTTAATTTGTCATTTGGATATAATTAAAACTTTTAAAATAAGCTAACCTGGAAAAAGAAATAATGTATATTAATTCTTGTTCATTTGTTTATTTCTACAAGCTTATCAGCTAGGTCAAAAGGAATATTTATGTAAAGTGTTGGTGGGAATGGCTATCCACTCCAGTATTCTTGTCTGGAGAATTCCTTGGACAGAGGAGCCTAGTGGGCTACAGTCCATGGGATCGCAGAGTCTGACATGACTGAGCAAAAGAAGTTAGTATCTCTATTTTCTGAAGAATTCTTATATATCAATTTAAAAAGAGAGAAGTAATCTCTTCTTCCCCCAAAGTAAGTGAAGACTCATGAACAGCACAATTTCAAAAGAAGAAACAAACTGCCAAAAAAACACATGAAAAGGTATTCAACCCAATTAGTAATCAAGAAATGAAAATTAAAATAACAATGGAATATCATTTTCCACCCTAAGATTTGCAAATCTTAGTTGGTGAAGGTACAAATACTCTACTTGTGAAGTATGCATTAGTTTAACTTTTGGGAGGGTAATAAGTGAGACAATGCACACCAAAAAAAAAGTGTTAATTGCTCAGATATGCTGATTCTTATTTTTATTTTTTGTTGGATCTTTGTCTGGTTTTGGTATCAGGGTGATGGTGACCTCATAGAATGAGTTTGGGAGGGTTCCTTCCTCAGCAGATTTTGAAATAATTTCAGAAACATAGACATTAACGTTTCTCTGAATGTTTGATAGAATTCACCTGTGAAGCCATCCGGTCCTGGGCTTTTGTTTGTTGCAAGTTTTTAATTCAGATGTTGTTGTATTTAGTGTGTCCCAGAGGTCTCTTAAACTGTCATTTCTTTTCATTCTTTTTTCTTTATTCTGTTCCATGGCATTTCTTCCCACCATTCTTCCAGTTCACTTATCTATTCTGCCTCATTTATTCTGCATTAATTTCTTCTAGTGTATTTTTCATCTCAGTTATTATATTGTTCATCTCTGTTTATTCTTTTTTTTTTTCCAATGGCATCATGTTAATTTTATTGAATAAGCAAGAAATAGATGGCATGATGATGTTCCAGAGTATGGAACATAGAGAAGGAAGAAAAGAAGTAAACTCTGAAAGGCAGGTTCAAATAGATTTCAGCAGGTTTTACACTGTAGTGAAGTCGCTAAGTCGTGTCCAACTCGTTGCCACCCCACAGACTGCAGCCTGCCAGGCTCCTCTTTCCATGGGATTTTCCAGGCAGGAGTACTGGAGTGCGTTGCCATTTCCTTCTCCATCTGTTTATTCTTTATATCTTCTAACTCTCTGTTAAATTTTTCTTGTCTCTTCTCAGTCATGCTTTCTTTTTCTGAGATCTTGGATCATCTTTACTAACATTACTCTGAATTCTTTTTCAGGTAGATTGCCTAGCTCCATTTCACTTAGCTGTTCTTCTGGGGCTTTATCTTATTCCTTTTTCTGGGACATAATCCTGTGCTGTTTCATTTTGTCTAACTTTCTGTGTTTGTGGTTGATTATGGCTTGATTATGGTTTCTCTTTTGGTTTCTGCCTCCTAGTGGATGAAGCTTTTCTCAGAGGTTTGTGCAGGTTTCCTGGTGGGAGGGACTGGTGTCTGCCACTGGTGGGTGGAGCTGAGTCTTGTACCTCTGGTGGGCAGGGCTGTGTCAAGGGGTGTGTTTAGAGATGGCTGTAGACTCAGGAAGACTTCAAGCAGCCTGTTTGCTGGTGGGTGGGGCTGTGTTTCTGCCCCGTTGGTTGTTTGGCCTGAGACATCCCACCACTGGCGCTTTCGGACTGTTGGGTGGAGCTAGGTCTTGGCATCAAAGTGGTAGTATCCAGGACAGCTCACGCCAGTGAATACCCAGTACCTCCGCAACCAATGTCCTTGTTTCTACAATGAGCCAAAGCCACCATCTACCTCCCTGAGAGACCCTCCAAGACCAGCAAGTAGGTTTGGCACAGGCTCCTATGAAGTCACTGCTTTTTCCCCTGGGTCCTGGTGTGCATGATACCTTGCATGTGCCCTCCAAAAGTGACATTTCTGTCTCTCCCAGTTCTGTGCAGTTCCAGTGATCAAGCTCCACTGGCTTTCAAAGCCAAACACTCTGGGGGCTCCTCCTCCTGATGCCAGACTGGGGAGCCTGATGTCGGACTCAGAACTCTCCTGGGGGAGAACTTCTGTGATATAGTTATTTTCCAGTTTGTGGGTTGCCCACCCAGAGGTGATGGGGTTTGATTGTATCATGAATGCACCCCTCCTACAATCCTGTTGTGGCTGCTTCTTTGTCTTTGGAAGTAGAATATCTTTTTTGTCTGTAGATGGTTATTCAGCAGTGAGTTGTGATTTTGGTGTTTTCATAATAGGAGGTGAGCTCAGGTTCAGAAGGACTTCACCATCTTGTGGAGATCTATCTAAATTTGCTTTTTACAGATTTGTTTTACTGTCAGACTTGTGACAGTCTTAACATTCTTAACATCTATAAGTTAGGAATCTCTAGGAGTGTACTTTTGGCTCTCTGAACATATTACAGGCTTAGAAGCATGTACTTTTTAGTTAATCACTTGTTTTACGAAGCTTAATCATTTAAGCCTGCTTTTTATTTTTAATTACGTTTTAAGAAACTTAATTTTTGAACTGGTGATACATTTACCATGGTATGCGATTCAAAGATAACAAAAGACTGTATGGTGAAAAATCCCCGCCCCTGACTTTCGCTTAACTTGTTTACTTCCTGTAGCCAACTGTCATTATCAGTCTGTCCTAGAAATGGCCTGCATGTATTCAAGCAGTTTGTATATGTACTTCCTTCCCCTCTCTTCTACAAAAATTGTAGTTGTTTGATTTTACACGTCATTCTGTTCATTGTTTTATATTTAAAGAAAGGAAGATGATAAAGTAGCACATTTTAATGAAATATAAACCTTTTAATAAAAATATTTAATTTTTATTACTGTCATATAATATATACTTTGTAAGTATTCTCTTCTTTGAAAGCTTTGATTACAAACTTTTAGTTTGCAACATGTGATGTTTTGGAGGGGAGTTTATTTGATTTTTTTGTTTTTTGTAGAGTGAGCTCCAACTGCGTAAAGAAGTAGAGACAAGGCAGCAACTGGAACAAGCGCTGGGTGATCATCGAGAGCTCATTGATGCGCTGACAGCTGAAGTTCTTTTCCTTAGAGAAGAAAATACTACTACCCAGGTATTTAGATGAGATCCAAAACTTTTCTGTGTTTAGTAGTATAAAACATCTTTACAGGTGTATGAGATTCTCTTTTAGTTGCCTTTGATTTAGTTGTGCTGGTGTGATTATTTATCATTTCTTTAGTATCCTCAGCAGTAACTTTTCAAGAACATTTATTATATTGGAGGTACTGTAGTAAAAACTTGAATTATAAATAGTGTAGAATAAATATCCTGTCTTTAAGAAACTTATATTTACTGGGGAAGACAGAATCTATGTTTAAATAATAACTACTCATATTATAGTGGTTTATCCAATATGTGAAATGAGTGTTATGAAAAATGAGCTGCTTTTCATTTTAAATAACAGAGGATACCCTGTGAGGAATCCTCCTATAATATATGCCATTTAAAGTTGTTTATAGTATCTTCAGTATCTTTATTAATCTTTTTGTCAAACAGTGGTTACAGTTACTGATACTTTTATTTATCAGCCACAAGAGACTAGGAAATCAGTAGTAGACAAGTTGTGTTTGTGTCAATGGACATTAGATACAAGACATGCGATTTTTATTGATATATCATTCACATGCAGTTTCTTTAAAATTGAAGTATAATTGTTTTACAATGTTGTGTTAGTTTCTACTGTACAACAAGAATCAGCTATATGTATGCATATATTCCCTCCCTCTTGAGTCTCCTTCCCACCCCCACCATCCCACCCCTCTAGGTCATCACAGAGAACCGAGCTGAGCTCCCTGTGCTATACAGCACTTCCAACTAGCTATCTGTTTTATGCATGGTACTATACATATGTCAGTGCTACTCTCTCAATTCATCCCACCCTCTCTTTCCCCTCCTGTGTCCACAGTCCGTTCTCTATGTCTGTGTCTCTATTCTTGCCCTACAAATATATTTATCAGTTCAATTTTTCTAGATTCTGTATATATGCATTAATATATGATATTTGTGTTTCTTTTTCTGACTTACTTCACTCTATATGACAGACTCTAGATATAGTTCACTTACCATTTAACGCACCCTTTTGTAGTGTGCAGTTTGGTGTTTTTTTCTGTGCTAGTACCATTATCTAACTCCAGAGTATTTTCGTCACCCCAGAGAGAAATTCCACACACATTATCATTCACTCTACTTCCTTCAGTCCCTGGAAACGACAAATCTGCTGTATGATTTTATAGATTTGCCTAATCTGAATATTTTATCTAGGTGGAATCATGCAATATGTGGTCTTAAGTGTCTGGCTTCATTCACAGCACATCATGTTTTCAGGGTTCATCCATGTTGTCTTGTCAGTACTGCATTCCTCTTTATTGCTCAATAATCTAGTATGGGCTCTACCACATTTTGATTATCCATTCATTAGTTGAAGGGCACTTTCGTTGTTTCTCCCTTTTGTGTATGATGAATGAATAATGCTGCTGTGGATGTTCATGTACAAGTATTTGTGTGAACGTGCATGCATGCTAAGTCTCTTCAGTCGTGTCCAACTCTTTGCTATCCTTTGGACTGTAGCCCACCAGGGTCCTCTGTCTATGGGATTCTCCAGGCAAGTGGGTTGCCATGCCTTCCTCCAGGGGATCTTCCTGACCCAGGGATCAAACCCATGTCTCTTACATCTCCTGCATTGGCAGGTGGGCTCTTTACCACTATTGTCACCTAGGAAGCCCCAATTGTGTCAGGATATATTTTCAATTCTCTTAGGAAGATAGGCACTTTTAAAGTGTACTTATATGTTCAGCAAATCTTTTATTGAGCACTTACTGTGTATCTGGCACTGTTCCAGGTGCAGGAAATAGAGTAGTGAATGACAAAAAAATCTTGGTCCTCAAGGAACATAACACTCTAAATAAACTTTGCCCCCTAAAAAGTGAAGTATATTGTTAGTTAGATGGTTATTATGTATCATAAAGAAAAACAAAGCTAGTAAGAGGGATGGGAAGGGTTTGGGATGGGAGGGTATAAATGGGATGGGACATGTCTGTCTGAGGAGATGAGAGAGCAAGCCTGCCAATAGCTGAGCGAAGAGCACTCACTGCAAAGGAGCAGCAAGGGCTTAGGTCCTGAGGTGGGAGCATAGCTGTTGAGCTCAAAAGCTACGAAGGAGACCAGGGTGGCAGGGGTGGGATGTGGGAGAGGGAGCACAGGAGGAGACAGGATCACAGGGGCCCTGCAGGCTGGGTGAGGGCTTGGACTTTTGTTCTGAATGAAATAGGAAACCGCAAAAGGGATTTGGGAAGAGATGTGATTTAATTCAGTTTTAAGAGAATCACTCTGGGCGGCTGTTTTGAGATTAGATCAGAGATCACCGCCCTGTCTGTGTTTACAGTGACCTTAGTGTCTCAGGACACCCCTAGGCCAAAGAAAATACCCAGCAGCTCCATATATTCAGTTCAGTTCAGTTCAGTCACTCAGTCGTGTCCGACTCTTTGTGACCCCATGAATCCCAGCACGCCAGGCCTCCCTGTCTATCACGAACTCCCGGAATTTACCCAAACTCATGTCCATCGAGTTGGTGATGCCATCCAGTCATCTCATCCTCTGTTGTCCCCTTCTCTTCCTGCCCCCAATCCCTCCCAGCCTCAGGGTCTTTTCCAATGAGTCAGCTCTTCCCATGAGGTGGCCAAAGTATTGGAGTTTCAGCTTCAGCATCAGTCCTTCCAATGAACACCCAGGACTGATCTCCCTTAGGATGGACTGGTTCCTGGATCTCCTTGCAGTCCAAGGGACTCTCAAGAGTCTTCTCCAACACCACAGTTCAAAAGCATCAATTCTTTGGCACTCAGCTTTCTTCACCGTCCAACTCTCACATCCATACATGACTACTGAAAAGACCATAGCCTTGACTAGACGGACCTTTGTTGACAAAGTAATGTCTCTTCTTTTTAATATGCTATCCAGGTTGGTCATAAATTTCCTTTCAAGGAGTAAGCATCTGTTAATTTCATGGCTGCAGTCACCATCTGCAGTGATTTTGGAGCCCAAAAAAATAAAGTCTGACACTGCTTTCACTGTTTCCCCATCTATTTGCCATGAAGTGATGGGACCAGATGCCATGATCTTAGTTTTTCGAATGTTGAGCTTTAAGCCAACTTTTTCACTCTCCTCTTTCACTTTCATCAAGAGGCTTTTTAGTTCCTCTTTACTTTCTGCCATAAGGGTGGTGTCATCTGCATATCTGAAGTTATTGATATTTCTCCCGCCAGTCTTGATTCCAGCTTGTGCTTCTTCCAGCCCAACATTTCTCATGATGTACTCTGCATATAAGTTAAATAAGCAAGGTGACAATATACAGCCTTGGCGTACTCGTTTTCCTATTTGGCACCAGTCTGTTGTTCCATGTCCAGTTCTAACTGTTGCTTCCTGACCTTCATACAGGTTTCTCAAGAGGCAGGTCAGGTGGCCTGGTATTCCCATCTCTTTCAGAGTTATCCACAGTTTATTGTGATCCACACAGTCAAAGAGTTTGGCATAGTCAACAAAGCAGAAATAGATGTTTTTCTGGAACTCTCTTGCTTTTTCGATGATCCAGCGGATGTTGGCAGTTTGATCTCTGTTTCCTCTACCTTTTCTAAAACCAGCTTGAACATCTGGAAGTTCATGGTTTACGTATTGTTGAAGCCTGGCTTGGAGAATTTTGAGCATTACTTTACTAGCGTGTGAGATGAGTGCAGTTGTGTGGTAGTTTGAGCATTCTTTGGCATTGCCTTTCTTTGGGATTGGAATGAAAACGGACCTTTTCCAGTCCTGTGGCCACTGCTGAGTTTTCCAAATTTGCTGGCATATTGAGTGTAGTACTTTCACAGCATCATCTTTCAGGATTTGAAATAGCTCAATTGGAATTCCATCACCACAGTAAGTATTTGTGCGTCAACAACTTAGATGCTGTGTGAAAAAAATAATACATGAAAACTGATAGAAAAAGTATTCTATTTTTTTATTCATGATTAAATAACCATAGTTATTTACTAATGGAACATGTATACCTATTGGGCATTGTACAGCTTCTCATAGCCTGGAATAATATTGAACACCATCACTCTTACTTCTTGTTCCATAATTATTTTTATGCAGTGTTGCTTTTTTAGCACGGCAGCTACTGAAAACTCAGCCTTAGGAAGATATGGTATCATCAAAAGGGGTGTATCTTGATCTAATGTTGAATCTGTGAACACTTCGAGCTAGTAGGTCACTAGTACCTGACAGATATTGAGAATCAGCAGTTTCCTTGAGAATTTAAAAATTTCCTCTGGTGCCCCCGCGAATCCGTACTGGCACTCCAGGGTGCAGGTTGGGAGCAGTGTAGGACTAGACTGTAGGTGGTCAAACACAGAAGTAGAATATTACAGATAGGAGTCCAGAATAATTAAGGTGAGACATGGCAACTTGGTTGAGGTTGTAAGTGGGATAGGTTGTGAAAAGTAACCAAATTCTGAATATATTTTGAAGTCAACCAGTAGGATTTGCTGATGGACAGGATATGGAGTGAAGGAGAGGATGTGAAAGAAGAGTCAGAGTTTTGGCCTGAGCAGCTGGAAGAATGGAGTTATTATTGATGAGGCAGGAATGTTTACGAGGAGTTGGTTTTTTTGTATTTTAAGTTTGAGAAGCCTATGTGAGTTCCTCATGGAGATGTTGGGGGAGCTATTGGATATGTGATGTGGATTTTGGGAAAAATTTGGACAAATATAAAAATGTTTATTATATATCATTCAACAGTCCTACTAATAATATTTCTGACTTCTGACCGCACCTGACATTTAACAAATGTCTGTTCATGTTGGAGCTATGTATGTCTCTGTATATGTACAGTTGATCCTTGAACTGCACCAGTTTCTACTGTGCTGGTTCACTTATATGTGAGTTTTTTTCAATATATATGTACTACAGTCTGTGACTGGTTGAATCTGTGGATGCAGAACCTTGAATATGGAGGGCCAGTGGTAGTTATACATGAATTTTACCTGCACAGAGTGTCGATGCCCCTAACCCTGTCTAGTTCAAGTGTCAACTGTAATATATAATACACATATACATATATATAATCTCTTAACACTATTTTATATGCATTACCATACATTTTTATAATGCTTATGTTTATCAGTTTAAATACCTGAATAATATTCTATTGAGTTTCTTCCTTGGTCTTTTGGGGTAGCTTAAGAGGCAGTAGGTATCATCATCAGTCAATAGGTATAAAATCTATTATAAAAGAGATTTTATAAATTGAAAGCCCTATGAAAAGGTTCATTCTTAGTATTGTAGCAGTGTATTTATTTATTAATAATATTCCATGATTTATTTAACCATCCTTCTATCAAAGAATTTTTAAAAATGTTCATAATTATATATTTTCATGAATGCATGGTTTTAGTATTTGAATAAAAGGCTGAAATTCCTAGAGTATTTAAAACAATGATATAGTTAAACACACCTAGGTGGCTTGCTGTCTGATAAGCCAATGATATTATTTTGTTCATTTTTCTCTAGGCGAGACTTCAGCAGTACATGATCACAACAGATGAGCAACTTATATCACTCACACATGCCATTAAGAACTGTCCTGTGATAAGTAACAAAGAAAGTCAGGCCTTAGAAAGGGGAGCCACAAGTCAGAGAAATATGGATAATCCAGGTGAGTGGGATAATCTTACTATCCCAAATGGGCATTAAAATACTTTCAGAGAAAACAAAACTGTAAATTTATATGTAACTATATAATGTAAATTTATATGTAACTATATAGTTATATGTAACTATTGTCTGTTCATGGATAGGTAGCATTATCACCATTATATTTGCTATAATTATTCCAGCTAATATTTATTGGATACTTGCTCTATGCCAGGTTCTTTTGCAGTCTTTTACATGCATTATCTCATTTAATTCTCATAATAAAGCTTTCATTTAATTTTCAAAAGAGTTCTTCACTCAGTCTTATGAGGTAGGTGTCATTGTTATCCCCATTTTTTAGATGAGAAAACTAAGGCTTGGAGAGAGGGTTGGTAACTTAATAAAGTCACAGAAATAGAAAGTAGCACAACTAGCTTCCTAGACATGTGGGAATTTAGTGCCAGCACCTTTAATTAGGTTACCCCTGGTTTGGAGGGGAAGAGATGGTCTTGAAAAGAAAAAAATACTGAATTTCAGAAATTTGTGACCTTAGTTCATTCATGGTGATGCTTTGAAAGCCTATCTTCACCTCATCTGCCATTATTATATGCCATAGGCTGAATAGGACATTGAGCATTTTTTGTGTTTTTTACTTTGATGCGTGTCTCTGTGTAGAAAGAGTTTTATGTATTTAGGAGTGTTTTCTTAGAAGTGACTGACTCTAAAATTTAACTTGCTTGAGGTAAACTCAGTGGCGAGGGCAGATCTTCAAGAGCAGTGCTTTTCTCCAAAATAGCCACTTCCTCCCAGTGCTGGCACCACAGGAGCTTGGCCTGTGAGTGACTGCTCAGTGAGGGTATGGACTAGAAAGTGAGGGCTCCAGAGGCCATGTGATTTTGCCCTCTGTGGAAATGCGCCTATGTCTAAATGCCTGAAGTGTGCTCATAATTCCTTTGAGTACTAACAGCCTCTCATCTTCAGAGGACCCAGCTGTAAATGCTAGTATCTCTGTGCCACTGATGTTCAGAGGAGAAGACGTCGTTGAGTTCCCACAGGAAGATTTGCCTGTCAAACTGTCTCAGGTGCCAAACCCTCCAGAAAGTGGGAACCTGGCCAGCAGTCTTCCAGGACATATATTTGAGCCAGCAGTGTTGTTAACACCACCCAGGCAGAAGAGCAACTCAGAATTCTCTCCTTTGCAGGACGGTAAGCAGGCTTCTTCTAAAGTTATATGGCAGTTGTTTTTCTTTGCTTCATATATGTCATACAGTATGTTCATTGTTCCCTCATAAACAGGATTTGAAATGGTACTGATGATCATTTTAACCTTTTAGCTGAAGGAGAGTTTTTCAGAGTGGTTTATATCATGTGCATTATACCTATGGTGAAATGTGACAGTGCATTTCATCATGTATCTGTTCTGTCAGGCATTGTAAATGTCAGTTAAACTCAGATCAAAGGACCAAGTTCTCAGCAATGAAATGCAGAGTAAGGGGATATCCCATTTGTCTGTATGGTCCAGGGGTATTGTTGTTCAGTTGCTCAGTCGCATCCAACTCTGTGACTCCATGGACTGCAGCACACCAGGCTTCCCTGTCCTTCACTATC
Organism: Muntiacus reevesi; assembly: GCF_963930625.1. Taxonomy (NCBI): domain Eukaryota; kingdom Metazoa; phylum Chordata; class Mammalia; order Artiodactyla; family Cervidae; genus Muntiacus; species Muntiacus reevesi. The sequence continues at coordinate 37,220,438 of NC_089256.1, read as the reverse complement.
TCCTAGAGCTTGCTCAAACTCATGTCCATTGAGTCAGTGATGCCAACTAATCATCTCGTCCTCTGTTGTCCCCTTCTCCTGCCTTCAATCTTCCCAGCATCAGCGTCTTTTCTAATGAGTTGGCTCTTTGCATCAGGTGGCCAAAGTATTGGAGTTTTAGCTTCAGCATCAGTCCTTCCAATGAATATTCAAGATTGATTTGGTTTAGGACTGGCTGATTTCGTTTAGGACTGACTGATTTCCTCACTCTCCAGGGAACTCTCAAGAGTCTTCTCCCGTACCTCAGTTTGAAAGCCTCAAGTCTTCAATGCTCAGCCTTCTTTATGGTCCAGCTCTCACATTTGTACATGACTACCAGAAAAACCACAGCTTTGACTATGGACCTTTGTCAGCCAAGCAATGTCTCTGCTTTTTAATACGCTGTCTAGGTTTGTTATAGCTTTTCTTCCAAGGAGCAAGTGTCTTTTAATTTCATGGCTGCAGTCACTGTTTGCAGTGATTTTGGAGCCCAAGCAAATAAAACTTTGAAAGTGAAAGAAAGTGAAGTCTCTCAGTCGTGTCTGACTCTTTGCGACCCCATGGACTATAGCCTACTAGGCTCCTCCCTCCATGGGATTCTCCAGGCAAGAATATTGGAGTGGGTTGCCATTTCCTGCTGCTGGTGCTGCTAAGTCGCTTCAGTTGTGTCTGACTCTGTGTGACCCCATAGACGGCAGCCCACCAGGCTCCCCTGTCCCTGGGATTCTCCAGGCAAGAACCCTGGAGTGGGTTGCCATTTCCTACCTCACTCTCAATGTTAAGTTCTTCATGTCCTGATACTGGTTTCTTCTCTCACTATTACTTCTGTCTAAATAATCTCACTAGTTCTTGTGGCTTCCAATACCTTCTCTATGCCAGTGACCTCCAGTTTTAGATCTTCGCCTAGATGATCTCTTGAGTTTCTGACCCATGTTTCGTCTCCTTGGATTGATATATAGGCACCTTAAGCTTAGCATGTTCAAAACAATTCTTGATAATCCTCCTTCCCCTAAATCTCTTCTCCTGATGGGTTCCATCTTACTAAACAGCATCGCCATCCATTCATTTGTGCATGCTGTCATACTCTGTGTTTTCCCTCACTTCTTGCTTTCAGTGCATCATTTGTAGTTCAGTTGCCAAGATATTTCTCAAATGTGTCTACTTCTCTCCTTCTTCATAGCCAACATACCTTAGTCAAAGCTACCATCATCTTTCTTCTTGACTACTACAGTTGCTTGCTGGTCTCCCTACTTCTCTTCCTGGACCTTCTAATTTCTACAGCATTTAGTAAATTTAAATTATGTAAATTGAGTTGTGGACAAACCTTCTCCAGATTTCATTGCTCTTGGATTAAATTATAAAATTTCTAACATGGCTTAAAAAGCTCTGTGAGAAATGGCCCCTGCATGCTTCTCTAGTCTTATATATTGTATTCCCCGATGCTCCCTTGTTGGTATGCTACAGACAGACTGGCCTCCTTTCTTTGCTCTTTCCTATTTTGGGGCCTTCACATATGTTGTTATCTCTGATTGTAATGGTCCTTGCTCCACTCTCTGCCACATATGTAATCATTCAAGTGTCACTTCTTGGGACTTCCCTGGTGGACCAGTGGTTACACTCTGTAATCCCAATGCAGGGGCTGCAGGTTCGAGCCCTGATTGGGGTACTAAGATCCACACATAGAGTGGCCAAAAAAACCTCCCAAAATACAAAGCAAAAAAGTAAATAAAAAGTTTACTTCTTCAGAGATACTTCCCCATCCATCTTTAGTTTACGTTACATGTCTATACTCCCCCCAGGATTCCCAGATATGAGTTAATATATGTGTTAAAATGTGAACTAGGTAGATGGTTTTTCACAAGGTTGCTGATAAAGCTCTAAGGAGTATAAAAGACTCTGTACTTGATTATTAGGAGTAGTATTGCTGGTATATTCTCTGTTAAAATAATTGAGGCATTCAGAAACCAAATCCTTCCTTTGAAATGCTTCTCAAATGCTAACTACTAAGTGTGGGGGGGGGGTCATGAGATGATTATAGTGCCAACTGTGGTTCAACAGTACATGTTTATTATGTTCTAACTGTATCTACAGCATTGAGGAGGACTGTTCAAACTCGTCCTGCTCCACGAATTCCTCCGACTGTGGAAATAATTGAAGAGGAACAAAATTGGGAAAAGAAGACCTTACCTGTTGGCGCAGACATTCAGAACTTAAGTGATGAGAGTCACCTCTTCACTCAGAGGTGGAGGGCCTCTCACATGGGAGAAGACTTGCAGAGCAAAACCCAGGCTCCTTTTGTTAGCCTCTCACAGCCTCTCTGCAGTTCGCAGTCAAGCATGCAGCAATCAAGAAACCCCACACTCTCAGAAGAACCCCTGGTGCTGGGAGATGGGCAACAGCTTAGAACAAATGAGACATTAATACAGAGAAAGGACATCATGGCACGAATTGCGGAGTTGACCCTGCAGAATTCAGCTATCAGGACACATCTGAGTAATATTATTGGTCCAGGGGGAGAACAAGGGGACGGACTTCGGGAGTTTAACAGACAGGAGACAAGTCACGCCAGTGACACGATGGCTGTGAGTACCAGTTGAGGATTGACTCCAGATGTATGGGAATTTAAGTTTATTACTGGAGCATCTAGAAATGACCCTGGATATCTTTGAGGCTGGTACTAGAGGACTTATGCTTTGTCATGTCCTCATCACAAAATAAATAGAGGTTATTTATCAGTTTATGTCACACATGTTAGAAGAAGACAACATAAAATTTAAATGGGGAAATGAATGAGGAAAATAGGACAAAAGTAAAATGGGTAGAAAAGCTAAAATTAAGCTAGGAATGAAATTTTTAATATAGAATGTAGAACAAATATGTTTTGAACGTTTGCCACACAACTGCATTTTAATTGAAATCATTTTTACTCTCAAAGGGGCTCATAAAGGAGAGTTGCATGTAGTTGGCCCTCAACTCATGAGTAGTTAATTTTTTAGGACACAATGCATTCTTCTATGGAAATGATGTTTTAAAGAATTATTGAAGTCAGACTTTACTGTATATGAATTATCTGGGGATCTTGCTAACATGCAGTCTCTGATTGAGTGGGTCTGAGGTAGAACCTGTGTGTTCCTAATAAATTTCAAATGATATTGGTCCGAGGATTACATTTTGAGGAGCAAAAGCCTACACACTGAGCATATTTGAGTTAGTTCCAATGAGGTGGATGAACCTAGAACCTATTGTACAGAGTGAAGTGAGTCAGAAAGAGAAAGATGAATATCATATTCTAACACATATATACAGAATGTAGAAAAATGGTACTGAAGAATTTATTTACAGGGCAACAGTGGAGAAACAGACATAGAGAACAGACTTATGGACATGGGGAGAGGGGAGGAGAGGGTGAGATGTATGGAAAGAGTAACATGGAAACTTACATTACCATATGTAAAATAGATAGCCAATGGGAATTTGCTGTATGGCTCAGGAAACTCAAACAGGGGCTCTGTATCAACCTAGAGGGGTGGGATGGGGAGGGAAATGGGAGGGAGTTTGAAAAGGGAGGGGATATATGTGTACCTATGGCTGATTCATGTTGAGGCTTGACAGAAAACAGCACAAGTCTGTAAAGCAATTATCCTTCAATAAAAAGAAGTTAAGTTTTTTAAAAAAAAGGCAAAAAAATTAAAAAATGTCTACATACTGTTGTGCTGAAATTTTGTTAGTTAAGTACACCGTGGGCTGACCTGGCAGTGTAAACCTCATTGCCTTGTTTATGGGGAGAAAAGGGACTCTAAGTTCCAATTGTGAAACATGCCTTCATGCTGATCCCAGTGATGGGAGAGACTTCCTTTTACCTTGCCACGAAGCCAGGGTGGCACCTCTGAAAGTTCTGTTGGGGACGAGGCCATGGGAAGGAGCTGGCCAGCTTTGTGGATTAGGGGATCCATAGTGATGGCTTCCATAAGGGCTTTAGCAGCAGTGGATTGAGGGTCCCTATGAAGAAGGTTGAAAGAGAGTAGGGGTGAGGGCCATCTCTGTCAGCACTGGCTCAGGGGGAATGTGAGTATCAAGTCACAGAAACAGCCGTCAGAAGGGACTGGCAGACGAAGTCAAGAAGGAGATCAGGAGTGGGCCGAAGTCATCAATACACACTGTCTCAGTTCTAGTCAATGGAAACATTGCTGTGTTTGCAGAGTTTTGAAGATTATTTGAAGTAGGCAACTCTTGGTTTTAAAAAGACCACAGAATTAAAAATTGAGCTTTACCCACTGGGGTGACAATCAGGCAAGAGAAGACAATCTAGTTTTATTGTGCTCACTATTTTTGTTATTTTTTTAATTCATACTATTTTGCTGTTTCTTTTTTAACTAATGAGTGTAAACTGCAAATTAGTGACTTCTATTAGGAATTGATTTTCCCTCAAAGGGACATGTTTAACTAAATGAAATACTTAAGAGTGACATATACATTTCTTTCAGGAATTTTCACATCAAACTTTCATGATATTCCTTGACTGGCTTCTTCTTACTCTTACTTCCCATATTTTTTTTATACTCACCAGCCTTCTGAAATCAGTTATCATAGGCCAAAAGCAGCCTGGAAGGGCTGACATGTGGTCAGAAGGAGTGATTCGATTCCTAGAAGTCTTTGCCAAATAGCTCATGGTGCATGAAGATTATAATTATAGAATCATCTGTTTCAACTACAGCAGAACCTCTTGTGTATATTGTGATTCAAACCCCAGACCTGTCTTTAAATAGGGATTACTTAGAAGCCAATCACTAAGAGTAGTATCTTTGCTTATGTGATCTTTGTGCAGCTCAATAAACACTAAGAGATGCAGGAAAGTTTTGCTTTGTCTCACAGTCACTCTACATGGACAGAGGAACTAGAAGGCTTATGTGGTATTGATATTAGAAGGACAAGTATCCCTCCACTTTAGCCTTTATTTGTATATTAAGAGATCTGTAAATTCTGTTACTGTTTGCCCAGTATTCAAGTTTGCATGTAGCAAGGACTATGAATACTAATTTGCTGGCTCTTAGGAAAAGTTTATTTTTACAAAAAGTGAGAATTGTTTGGATTATTTTTAACATGGAATCTGTGTCTTTTTTTGTTTTTAAAGAATTTTCCAGCGGTGCAACCTCTGACACCAAGTAGCATGGAGGAACGGATTGCAGAATTGAATCGACAGAGTATGGAGGCTCGTGGAAAACTCTTGCAGTTAATAGAGCAGCAGAAGCTTATTGGCTTGAATCCTTCCTCTCCACCAGTATCACCTGTGCAGTCACCTCTCAGAGCATGGTCTGGTTAGTCACAAATTCATAATTTAAAAACTTAGATGCATAGAAACTTTCACTTTCTTGACTATGAATATATATTTAGCTAAAAGAAATCTCAAGCCCGTATATTTCAGTGTCTTCAATTGTACATAGAAAGAAATAGACCTCAGTGACAGAAATGGGACCAGAAGGCCAGTCTCCACTCTAGCTTCTGGAAAGCTATCCATGGTGCCTGCAGTTCATCTTTGGTGTCTGAGTTCCTAAGTTGCGCTACATGTAAATGGGATCGATTGCAGGACATGATTCAATTATGGCATATACTGCAGCTACTTATAAACATGAACATCAAAATGATCATTTAGAATTTCATGAACAACAAATTACAAGTTATTATTCTGTTAAAACCTTTAAAACATTTTCATTTGTAAGTTAAACTTTCTATTCATTGTTACATTTAGGGAATGTGGGATGCTAGAGGGAATTCTAAACAATAGAAATATAACTGAAAAATTAGTTGTCACAGTGATCACATTCTAAAAGGTACTGATGAAACAAAGTAGACCTCAAGTTGCTCTTTAGCCAAAAATTCAATTATTAAGACCCTTAAGGGGTAGAGCTGCATAAAGATTCCAGAGAGACTAATTGGGCCTGGTATACAGAGAAGGTTCTAATTGTCAGGAAAAGACAAAGCTCTGTATCAGTAAGTGTTGTGCTCCCTGAGGTGTTCAAGCAATGCTGTTTTAGAAATTCCTGCATCTTGTGGCTGGTTGAAGTAGGTTGCCTTTAAAGGATCTACCAGTAAGACTTTTATTCTCAGATTTATTTTCTTTTTGAAACTTAACAGACCCAGAAAACAGAATGATTTGGTTAAAGTACTAGAAAGTGGTGGGTAGTGCATTTCCCTAAGGCCCTTCCTCTTTGTTTATTCTAGGCTCCTTTCACATTGCAGTTTTGTCTACTGTTCTTCATAGTCAGAAAGTCTAGAGGCAACTTCTGACTAGAATAAATAAGTGAAATCACTCAATGTATATGAATACCAACCATGCGCCACCATGTTCTGGGCACTGGGGATACTGCATCGAACAGGACAAGTTCCTGCCCCGCTTGACCACACCAGGGTTCCAGTTGGGGAGCAGATAATACAAATAAACAAATAAATATATGACACACTGTCAGTTAATGCCAAGTACAGTGAAGAAAAATAAAGCAGATCACTCTTAAGAATAATGTTGTGATAAAATGAGACATGTATTTCAGTAGTTCTTTGAGGGTAATACTTTCATTTTTGTTGGCTCGTTTAGTTTTTGACACCACTCAGAGCAGACAAAGCTGATCCAACTCTTTCATAAATAAGTAAATCGAGACACAAAGAGGTTGAGTGATTTGTCTGAAGTTCTAAAGCAAATTGGTAGATTTGCAACCTTGTTCTTTCCATTCCAGTGCTTATTTGTCTAAGGTATTCTTAAGTGAAATTCTTGGTTTCACAGGAACCTCTGTGGACTATAATGATAAAGATAAAAATAAATCATTTGCCATGCAGAACCTCTTGTTTTCTAGGGTAACCAAGGAATATGTTTTAAAATTGAAAGAGTGTCATTACCCCTTAAAAAAGCACTAGTTGTAAGCAGTGATTCACAGGAGCATTGACTGAGCCTTTCATGAGTAGATACTTAGTTAATATTTGTTGACTGATTATCTACTTCTGAAATATTGAAAATGTACATAATTATAGTTGCCATTGGCCATATGAACTCTTCAGCCAACTTTCCCCTCCAAATTTAATGTCTTCAGTAATGGCAGTAATGTAATAGATTTAGATTTAGTTTTACAGCATAACTCCAGAACTTTTCTTTTTCCATTTTTTTTTTTTTTTGGAAAGTTTTAGATAAGCCACTCTAACCAGGATCTCCTGTTCTTTAGGGATAGTTCTTAATTTCTGTTTTTCACTTGAGGATCTGACATGATACCACTTGTCTGAAGATTTTGTCTCTCTAAGAACTGGCATGCTCCTGAATTGACACTAGTGACTACAATTTTTTGTCTCACAGTTTGTTTTTAAAAAATCCTTGAAGTGTATTTGTGGGCCATTATAATAAAAATATAGACAGAACCCTCAAATTTATAATGTAAAATTTGCAGTAAGACAGAAATCAAGTTAAATTTTAATTTTCATTGTAAAGAAAAGTAATGTAACTAATGTTTATTTTTATATTACAGAGGGAGGAAAGAGGACAATTGAGGTGTCTATTCCAGGAGCAGAAGCCCCAGAAAGCTCAAAATGCAGTACTGTCTCTCCTACTAGTGGGCTAAATTCGAGAAGGTAGGGTTAAGATCAAAAGCATGGTTTATGTTTTATGCTTTTTGTGAAAAAAGGAAGTGCATAGTGTCTGACTTAGATTCAGATAGATTTACTTATGTAGAGAAAATCAGGTGATTGGGGAGGAGAATTTGGAGGGCAGGGAAAAGAGGAATGAGGAAAAAATCCTTCATTACGTAGAAAAGCATTGGGTTGGTTATTGAAAACAAAAATGGGATAATGGCACATATGTGGAGCACTTTATGGGTTACAAAATTTGGAGGTAATATGTGACAGTGTGGATAAATTGAGCAGTAGTATTTTGTTCTCTACAGTAAGTGAAACCAAAGCTCATACAACTAATTGGGTGGTTTGCCTAGATGGGACATGTGGTTGGTAAATGGGGATGTACCTGGCTTTCTTTGTCCACTCAACATGCTACCACTACACTGCTCCAAGTCTCATTACTCTTCCATGACTTCAGCCTTCTCCCCCACCCCTCCACATCTGTACTTCCTCTTTTAATGTTAAAAACTTATCTGTATGGTACTGTAATGGTCTTTGTACATTCCATGCAGTCTTTCTGTAAACCTAAAAATACTTCAAAAAAGAAAACCTACTAATTAAAACAAGGCTTAGGTTGGTGAAAATATGTTACAAATAATTTATCTCATTTGGATTTAAGTCAGCCATTCCATTTCAAGCTCTTGGCAGTATTGAGAATTGTGTCTTATATAATTTTTAAAGGTTAATAATGATAGATTACTCTCTCACTTTTTTTTTCTCTTAACTAGATCTTCAGGGGCTGCTAGTAATTCTTGTTCTCCCTTAAATGCCACCTCAGGAAGTGGGCACTTGACGCCTCTTAATCCAAGAGCAAAGGTATATGATAAAGTGTAATTCTGAAATGTGTGTAGAGGTTAGGAGGGCAAGAGTGGAAGGTGGTTGATCTGGCAACGGTCATGCTTAATTATTATTCCTCTTATCTTAAAGATAATATAAAATGTTCAGAAGAAAAGAAATACTAACCTTCATTAGAAAAAACAAGCATGCACTTCTTTTGTTTTCTAGGGTAATTAAGGAATAGAATACAATTCAATAAAATTTCAACAAAGATGGACATTATTGTTTCCTGCAGAGCAATCTAAACAGTGTGGCAAGAAACACAGGGGTGTCTTGGGTGGGTTGTGGGTTTATGAGGTGTTGGTTTCCTCAGTCCTTGCTGTGGCTTTGTAGGCCTTGGGATAGCTGGAGCCCTGGGACCGGTCACTCTCCTTGCCACTTTGCCCCAATGTGCATATCTGAGTGTGCCACAGAGAGGTTTCATGCCATATTTAGAGAGTTCCAGCACAAACGGTTAATAAATGTCTTACATATTTTTATGTATTCTGATTTGTTACAGGAATATATAGAAACTAAGTTTCTTAAAATGTATCCAGATTTTTTGCAAAAGGAATGTTTCTGTGCTGGTAATACAGCGAAATATATTAATAACTTTCCTTTGTTTGGTCATAGCAAATTGTGAGGATAACTTTAAAATCATAAACATTACGTTTGCAAATGTGAGCTAACATCTGTTTGATGGGGGAGAATGGTCTTTGCTATTCTTATTACTGGCTTCAGTAATTAGACCAGATAGTGAGTGCTTCAGTAAGTGTTGAGTATTTATAGTCCAAATTAATTGATAGGCTCAGATAGCCCAGTTGCCCAGCACTGGAAGATTTGTCTGTTCTTTACTGTTTCTTACATCCTAAAAAGAACTTTAATGGAAACTATTTTATATAATCTGCCCTTAATTTCTGGAATTTAGTAACAGATTTAATTTACCAAGATCAAATAACTTTTTGTTATTTTAAAAAGTTGTATGTATGACTTGCATAAAATACTGGTTGATCCTTTTTTAAAAAAGTAGGCCTTCCAAATCAATAAGGAGATCAGTTGACCAGGGAATATTTGGGAGTGTCTCTGTTACAGAATAAAAGTTGCTAGTATCGATAATTTTTAGTACCATTCAGTGGTATAGGATAACTTTGGTTCTTTGTACTTGGTATGAATAATTGTAAATCTTGAGTGGTCTTGTGATCCTGATTACTTTCTAAAGTTTTTTGCATCTTTGTTCAACAGATTGAGAAACAAAGTGAAGAAGGCTGGTTTGCTCTCTCTACCCACATGTCATAAGTGAGGTCGAGTTGTAGAGTTTGTTTTCAGTAATATGTTCTTGAACTTCTACTCCCCTCTCCCTGCTCCTGCTTTCAAGTTTCTATGTTTTTCTTTCAGATAAAACTTAACAAAGATCTTGTGAATTAGCACTAACGGAACCAAGAAAAATTATTTTAATTTCTGCCTTTTCAAAAGATTTCCAACAAGTAGCCTTGTAAATAAAATTTGACTAGAGGAAAATTAAAATTGTGTATTCTAATAAATTCAAGAGTTTTTTCAGTATTATGTTTTTATCTTTATCATCTTTATTCAGAATTTTTTGGTCTAGTATATCTTAAATGTTTATTTTTTTCTGAAGAACTAAGTTGGTTTTCATGTAACTTACAATAAAAATGCCTCTGTGTGACTAAATTCTGGCTTTCAGAAAAATTTAACACCCCTTTTTTGGGGAAGTCACTGTGTGTATCACTTTTTCTATCAAGCAAATGTATGGTTTTAAAAAGTAAGCATGGGAGTATTTGTTTATATTTGCTTAAGCAGGTAAGAGTGGTTATATATATTATAAAGTTCTTCAGTTCAGTTCACTCAGTTGTGCCTGACTCAACCCCATGGACAGTACCACACCAGGCTTCCCTGTCCAGCACCAACTCGTGTGCAGCTTGCTCAAACTCATGTCCATCGAGTCAGTAATGCCATCTCATCCTCTGTTATTACCTTCTCCTCCTGCCTTCAATCTTTCCCAGCATCAGGGTCTTTTCCAAAGAGTCAGCTCTTCACATCAGGTGGCCAAAGTACTGAAGCTTCAGCTTCAGCATCAGTCCTTCCAGTGAACATTTTAGGATTGAGTGGTTTGATCTCCTTGCAGTACAAGGGACTCTCAAGAGTCTTCTCTTCACTATAAAGTTCTTACATAGTCTTCAAATGTGAAAATGTCACATTAGTTATGGTAATGTATAGTAAATAAATAACAATTGAGCTTGAATATCTCAGTACAGAAACATTGATTTATAGCTTATTTAATGTTTGGGACAGAATTGAGTATAAAGCATTGCTAGCACATTTTTCCAGCCTTTAATTTACTATACCTTCAGGGTAGATTTTTCTCAAGGTACCTGTTTGGTCTCACATATTGGTTGCTATTTTAAACTTGAGTTTTTGCATGGTCTCTGTTCCTTGACTCTATGATAGGAATTCTCATCCTAAGTGAGGTGCGACTGGGAAGGGGAAACATATTGAAACTACTTGGGGGAACTTTCTCAGACAGCACAGGTATCACTGATTGTATTTATGTGAAACCATCTGTGTGCATTTGCATTATTGTGGATTCTTCCATCTGTATTGCACTTTTTTTTGTATTGCACTCTTTAAAACTTGGTATTTAATAAATACTTTCCCTGTCTGGCATATCAAATCATTTTGGTGTTATTCCTTGTATTATTGAAATGTCAGGTTATCTGCTTGGTTTGTGAATGCATTATTTTGACATACATTGGGTTGAACTTTTTGGCCAACTCAATATTTTCTTTCATATTCTCCAACTTGTTGACTATTTTTTTCATCTATTTTCCTTTCAAACTCTAAGATGCCTTTGCATGACATTTTTAAAAGCTACTTAGGGTAATTTCATGTGCAGTCAGAGTTGAGAAACAATGCAAAGAACTTTTACCGGTAGCTCACTGGCAACCTCTGGGACTGGCATGTAAGTCTTCATCCTGTTACTGTTTGTTTTTGCTGATAAAATACAAAAGTAGATTGAAAAAACTCCAATAATAATAGATGCAGAGTAAGGAGGCTTTCTTTCTTAGGCCTTCTAAAGTAATGCTTCTCAACTTCAGATGCCGTTAGAGTCATCTGAGGACCTTCTAAAGTTCCCAATTCCCAGTCCTCACTCCAGACCAACTAAGTTAGAGTCTCTGGGGGGTTGGGGGTGGGGGGACACAAGCACTAGTATATTAAAATCCTCCTGAGATGATTCCAGTGAATAGCCAAGTTTGGAAAACATCATTATAAAGATATTTATTATCCCCAAATCATAAATTAGTGCATATTTGGTTTTAATTAACAGTTAAACTGCCTTTATTAGCTCCTGTTTATCAACTTTCAGAGCCAACAGCATCAGTGGGTCTTGAAACATGAACCCCAGCTAGCACCATCAGTATCACTTGGTGTACTTACTAGAAATGAAAATTTGGGGGCCCTACACCAAACCACCTGACCTGCCTCTTGAGAAACCTGTATGCAGGTCAGGAAGCAACAGTTAGAACTGGACATGGAACAACAGACTGATTCCAAATAGGAAAAGGAGTACGTCAAGGCTGTATATTGTCACCCTGCTTATTTAACTTATATGCAGAATACCTCATGAGAAATGCTGGGCTGGAAGAAGCACAAGCTAGAATCAAGATTGCCGGGAGAAATATCAATAACCTCAGATATGCAGATGACACCACCCTTATGGCAGAAAATGAAGAGGAACTAAAAAGCCTCTTGATGAAAGTGAAAGAGGAGAGTGAAAAAGTTGGCTTAAAGCTCAACATTCGGAAAACTAAGATCATATCATCTGGTCCCATCACTTCATGGCAAATAGATGGGGAAACAGTGGAAGCAGTGTCAGATTTTATTTTTTGGGGCTCCAAAATCCCTGCAGATGGTGATTGCAGCCATGAAATTAACAGATGCTTACTCCTTGGAAGGAAAGTTATGACCAACCTAAATAGCATATTAAAAAGCAGAGACATTACTTTGCCAACAAAGGTCCATCTAGTCAAGGCTATGGTTTTTCCAGTGATCATGTATGGATGTGAGAGTTGGACTGTGAAGAAAGCTGAGCACTGAAAAATTGATGTTTTTGAACTGTGGTGTTGGAGAAGACTCTTGAGAGTCCCTTGGACTGCACAGAGATCCAACCAGTCCATCCTAAAAGAGTTCAGTCCTGGGTGTTCACTGGAAGGACTGATGCTGAAGCTGAAACTCCAATACTTTGGCCACCTCATGTGAAGAGTTGCCTCATTGGAAAAGATGCTGATGCTGGGAGGTATTGGGGGCAGGAGGAGAAGGGGACGACAGAGGATGAGATGGCTGAATGGCATCACTGACTCGATGGACATGAGTTTGAATAAACTCCAGGAGTTGGTGATGGACAGGGAGGCCTGGCGTGCTGGGATTCATGGGGTCACAAAGAGTCGGACTGAGTGACTGAACTGAACTGACCCCAGACCTATTGATCAGAAACTCTGATGTCTTTTTAAAAAAGCCTTTCATGTGGCTTGGTTCATGGTAAAACTTGGGAACCATGGATCTATAGCATTGCAGACCAGTGAACTCTGTTGTATTTGACTGTGACGTATTACTTGTATTTACTTTTAACAGTCCAAACTCAGATTACTTGTGTTTCTTGGGTTTAGATGCAAGTTTTTTGCTAACATGTCTTCTCCAGTATGCCCCGGAAAGCCAGTGATCACTTGCTATATTTTAATAAAATTTGCAGTTCTCCAGATTACAGCTTGGGTGGAAAACTATGTGGATAGCTAAATCCACAGTTATGATATAATCATTCCTATACTATATAACAAAAACATTTGGATTAGCAAAATTTAATAATAGTTTACTGTTTGCTAAGCACAGGCACTGTTTTAGCCACATGATTTCATGACACCGTAAGAACTGGACATGACTAAGTGACTGAACAACACCACCACTATTAATATAATCCTTATTTTGCAGATGAGGAAATCTGGCTCAAGGAGGTAAGCCCTCTATCAAGGTCACATAACTTGGCAGTGGTGGCACTCGATGGGAACCCAGGCAGACTTTCTTCAAAACCTATGCTGTGCTGCCCTCTTACTGTATGTATGGTATGGAAGCACCATAATGATAAGAGCTGTTCTTTATTGATCTATTCCTGTGACTGGTACTGTGCTAAGCTGCAGTAACCCCTTACCACATTTAACTCTCACAGTTAACCTATAAATTGAGTATATTTAAATACCATCCCACTCTTCTTTATAGATGAGGAAATTGAGCTCTAGAGGTGGAATAAGCTACCCAACGTTAGAATGCTTATAAGAAGTAAAGCCAGGACTTGAAGCTCTTTTTTCAAACAATTATTGGACTTCTATTAACTAAAAAGAAATAATATAACATGGTAGCTAAGGGTGCAAGTGTTGGCATCAGAAAACTTGTGTTCATGTGCTAACTTTGTTACTTTGGCTATGTCCTTTGGTCAAGTTAATTTCTCCCATAGAGGTATTACCTTTCTTATAGGGTTGTGAGGATTATGTGAGATAAATGGATGTAAATATGCTAAGAACAGGACCTGATTCACAAGCATTCCATAATGACTGCCAGTTTGGGGATGTTAAAATAAATGCACTAGTTCCTCTGTATTTCTCGATTTTTAAAGACATTCTATAGTACATTTATGTTTTTCTCAATATTTGGATCCAGTGTTTTAAATTTAAAGATATTTTAAGGCGGAAATAAAACATGTTGAGCATATTACTTGAAAACAACTAACATGCTGTTTAAAAATAAGTTTGTTATTTAGTCGCTAAGTTGTGTCCGACTCTTTGCGACCCCTTGAACTGTAGCCTGCCAGGCTTCTCTGTCCGTGGGATTTCCCAGGCAAGAATACTAGAGTCGGTTGTCATTTCCTTCTCCAGGTGGTCTTCTTGACCCAGGGCTCGAACCTAGGTCTCCTGCCTTAGCAGGCAGATTCTTTACCACTAGCACCATTGGGAAGCCCATTATTACCAATAAATGCATAATTCTTGGAAAATCATTGTGTAACATGAAAGAAACCAATAGAATGTTATATAGCTATTTTTCTTATTAACGAGAAATAATTTATATACAATAAAATACATCCTTACGTATGTTTAAAGACAACAATTCATTGACTTTGGCAGTTGTGTATGCACACAGCACTATCAGCACAATTAAGACCATTTCCTTCATCTCCAGAAGAGTCTTCTGTCTCCCTGCAGTGCATCTCTCCCTTTGTTCCAGCTTTAGGCAACCACTGATCTGCTTTTGATCATCATAGATCTGTTTGCATTTTATATAAATGAAATCACACACACTGTAACATTTTGTACCTGGTTTCTTTCATTTATCCTAATTGAGATTCATCCATGTTGTGTGTATCAGTTTCTTCCTTTTTACTTCTGAGTTGTCTTCCTTTGTATATATATTTATCCATTTACCTGTCAATAGCCATTTTAGTGGTTTCCAATTTTTTTGCTATTGTGAATATGGCTGCTATGAACATGCACATATAAGGCTTTGTATGAACAAATTTTTTATTCTCTTGGGAAAATACCTTAGACATGGAATGGCTTGGTAAATATTTAACTCAAACTACCAATTGGTGTGTCCAAAGTGGCTGTGTTACCTTTCATTTTCAACAGCAGTATATGAAAGTTCCATTTGCTCCACATCCTTCCACATTTGGTACTGGCGATTTTTATAAACTTTTACCCATCCCAGTATGAAATGTGTGCATTGTGGTGTGCAGCTCTCTAGAGCCTACTCTTATGCATCTTTCCATGTGTTTATTGACTGTTCATATATCTGATGTGAAGTATTCGAAGTCCTTTGCCATTTAAAATTTTAGGTTTTTTTCTTATTGAATTATGAGGTTTTTTAAAAATTCTGGATGCGAAGTTCTTTGTCACATATTGTGAAATTGTAGCCATTTAAAAACAATGTTTTGTAACCAGTAACATTAGTTAGGTGCTTAAAAATAATAATGATCTCTGGTTGTGCCACGGAGCAGTTGGGAGAACAACCTGCTAAACTGAGAAATCTGTCAAGCCAAGTCTATATTTTGTGCACTTAGAGTCCTGCGACCAAAGAGCCCACAACATAAAATATTACTCCTAAAGACCAACAGAAATAACATAGTATAAAATAAATAAATAAAACAAAAATATCTCCATGACATATATCTTTGCTGATGATAGTCTGTGATCAGGGAAACTTTGAGCCATTTTGTATTATTGGGCATATCTTTCAAAGTGTTCAAGTTACCAATAAAGCATTCTTGGATAATAATCATGAGCTAGACATACATATTAAACTGGGATGATAAACTGGTTGGATGCTGGACTTTCTGTTTGGCTTTGATCCTGAATCCTGGGCCACAAAATGGGCGGGGCCAGAGGGCGAATGAGATTGAGCTGACCCAGAAAGTCACCTCGGGCAGCGCATGCGCCGGCAGTCCCCTCCCATCTGGAAGGTGTATTGGCGTTGCTATGGTAACCGCTGTAAACGGAGAACTGGGACTGATGCTGTGACTGCGAAAGCCGAGCGCCCGCGGAGTACTTTCGGTAAGCCTGGCAGTTCCCACAACTTCCCCCTCAAATCTGTTAGTCAAGGAGAAGTAAGCTCTATTTGGACTTCTCTTAAGCTGAGCTAGTGTTTTCCGGACTTCATTGAAACATATTCCTTATCCTGTCTATGGATCAGTTCGCTAAACATTTGAAGTGACAGCATTCTTAGGAATGGGGTTCCACACCTCAGATACAAAGTGGACACGGTTCCTGCCTGCAACGAGCTCGTAATCTAGCTAGGGAGGAAGACAGACAACTGGAGTCTGAGTTAGACCAGGCTGAGCCAAAAGCAGGGGAGGTGGGGTGGTTGGTGGGAAAGTGCCTGGGTTCTCAGTCAACAAGACACCCCATCCCACACTAAGCGGTGTGACACTTGGCAGGTTGACCTTCTACACTTTAGTTTCCTCATGTAGGCAGGGAAGGTGGTGGGTGGTGGTGCTTACTTCATGGGTTTCCTGTTACAATTAAATAGGATAATACAGGTCAAGTATGTAGCACATGCAAGACACAGCAGGGTATAGTAGCGTACAAGTAGGCAGCATGTCCAGGCAACCATTGAATTGTCCCAGTTGGCTACTGACTAGAGCTTTTGGGAAGGAGGAGGGGCTGAGGAGGGTTCAGGAAGGGGGAAGGAGATGAACTGCAGACTTTACAGTGAAGACCTTTGTGCCACACCAAGGAATCCGAGTTCTTATTCTGTGGCAATGAGGAACCACGAAGTTTTAAACAAGAAGAGTGGCACACAAAAAGCTGAGTTTTAGAAATGCAAGAGGCAGTGCAGAAATGGACCAGAGAAGGGAGAGAATGAGGCTGTGGTAGTGGTAGAGGTGAGACAGGATGGGGACCAGAACTAGGATGGTGATGGTAGGACTAGAAGGCAGAGAATGGATACAAAAGGCATAACTGGACACTGGGCAACAGGACTTGGAAGTCAATTGCATGAGCTGGGTGAGAGGAAAGGATTCAAAGAGTACCTGCTCTGCTTTCTCATCTGTAAAATGTACCTAACTCATGGAGTTTTGAGAAATACATGAAACAGTAAACAGTATGTGTAAAATTCTCAGACCTGTGCTTGACACATGGTAAACATTAAAAAACAAAACAAAAACAAAGCCACGAGCTATTGTTCTCTCCACAGTTGTATTTCACACTGTAAAGTAAAAACTGAGTGTCTGTTTTTATGCAGGAACCTATGACTCTCAACGTGAGCGGCTCTGGCACACTGAGTTTGTGAGAGTGGGGACTGACTCTGGAATCTCTAGGCAATGAATCTGAGTAATGTCACCTTGGGGAGCTCTCTGTCTGGCTTCCAGTCAACCTCCTTCTAGCAAAACATACTCTGCATCACTGTGTACTGTAATTTTCTTTTTTCTTTATACTTCTTCAGGGTTGACCCAAAACTTCACAGTCTACCTAGTGAGTTGATTAACAGGGTTAGCCATAGGCTGGAACAGTGAGTGTGAGTCTAATGAAAATAGATGTAAGATAGTTTTACAAATAGACTCCCAAACCTAGCTAGTTTAGTTGTATAAGATAAGACATGGTTAGGAACACACAAAAAACGTTTAGTGATTCTAGTTGGCCACAAATGGATTATGAAGAGTCAGTATATAATGAGCCTACTCACCCCACCCTGGCAATACAAGGTAATATTAGGCTACCTTGAAAAAACACAATGTCCCTAACCAGTAAAGTGATGGTTCATATCTTCTGGAAAGTGTTCAGGTCCTTCAAAGTACGTATAAAATTGGGAGAGGTATATGATGCACTGGGAATTAATTTCTTGATCTATCCAGATGCTGAAAAAAGTTGAAAGCATGTTAGTGAGGAATAGTTGAAAGAATTGAGATGCTTTAGCTGGGAAAAGAGGATCTGGGGAGGAAAAGTAAACCAGCTACAATTATTTGAATGGCTATAGTAAACAGAAAAACTTGTCCTATGTGTTCCCAGAAGAATAAGGGCCAATAGATCCAAACTGCAGAAAGGAGGACTTCGTATAATATAAAATGACTTACTAAGAAATAGAAAGTACTCATTAACAGAATGTGCTCACTCTCTTGATATGTTTAAATTGAAGCTGATGTCTCTTGGTGTGTTCTTTCATTTGTTCCTTTATTCAGGAAGTGATACATTCATTCATATTTCATATAGTGAGTGTCAGGCACTGTTCTTTGAAAACTTTAGTGTATTAACTCATTGAGCTCTGAGAACAACCTTGTGAAGTAGATATTGCACTTTATAGATGAGAAGGCACAGAGAAGTTAAATGCTTATTCAACACCCCAAAACTAGTAACAGGAAGAGCCTAGACTGCTTTTCTAGTGGTGCTGGGTTTGAGCTATAGATGTGTGACTTATATTGGGTGAGAGGTTGGACCAGATTAAACCTCTTTGAACTGTCAAGATTGTATGATCATATTTATTGAGCCCTTGCTGTATTAAAGAGAATGTATAGTAATTATAGTAAAACCCCCATTTTCCAGTACCTAACAAAGAGTTTGCTCTAAACCGCTGATCTTTACCTCTGGTTCCTATTCTCTGGCTGCCTAAAAGAATTACACAGAGAGTGAGACCGTAAGAATAGTATGTTGTGAAACATTTTCCAAGTGATTCTAAAGTGCAGCCAGAGTTGAGAACTGTGGCTATAAAAGATCTCATTTAATATTTACAATGATTCTGCCAGAAAACCTTATCATCCCCATTTTACATATAAAAAGACTAACAGGTTAAGGGATGTTAGGAGCTTGGCCCTTGGCCAAGCTAATCTTTCTTTCTTGATCAAACAAGAGACCAAACAAGTCTCTCTGGCATCAAAGCCTCACCAGGTTACAACTTCCCAATTCCTTCATTCTAAAAGAATTAAAATGAACAAAAAATCAAGAGAGGGTGTCATTGTTATGTCAGTGCAAGAAAACAGATGGATTAAAGTCTATGTTCAGAAGATGAAGATAGGTGATAATCATCCTACCCTCTCATGCACTGATCATATAGTGTAGATCATAGCTGCTTTGGGATATATCTTTGTTTGGAGATCAGAATGGTATAATAATGTAGCAGTTCAGTTAATTTTCATAGTAGTCTTATAAAAATTTTTCTCTACATTCCAATTTTACAACTGAGGAATTGATGTAAAGTTTTATTAGCTAGTTATGTGGCAAAACTGGGATTCAAACCTGAATCTAACCACAGATCTGATCCAAATAGAACTTCTATTCTACCTGCCAGCCATACCATAGAAGAATGCTGAGGAAACAGGCAATGTTTAGTGCAGGGAAAGGAAGACTTAGAAGAAAGATATAGTAGGTGTTCTCATCTACAAGAGCTGAAACAGAGAGAGAGGACAGAGAAAACTTCTCATGTCATTCCTCTCCTTAAAGACCTTCAGTGGCATTCAATTGCCATAGAAATAAGTTCTAAACTCCTTAGCAAAACTTCAAGACACTTATATAATCTGCGACCTGCCTCCTCTTCAGTGTCCATTTTACTCTCCTGATCTAGCCAGTAGCCTGCTTTCAGACCTTCACAGACGCGAGCATCTCTCTGAAGCTCCCTCACGTCCCACTTCATGCCTGACCAACCTCTTCTAATCTCCCATCTCAGATGCCTCTTTGCTAACTCCAGACATGGTTTCATCTTCTTGCTATATGTGCCCATAGCACCCTAATTTTTGTAAAACTCATTACATTTTAATTGCTTGTTTAATACCTGTCTTTCTAAACAAGCTCCACTAAGTTAAGGGCTGTATGTTTCTAGTTCAGTACTGTAATTTAGTGTAATAAGACTTGATACAGAGAATATGTCAACAAGTATTTAAATATTGAAGTTGATTAGCAACACCAGGGGAATTTGATATTGGGAAGAGGAAGCAGGGGGGATGAACCCAAAGCAGGATGGCAGAGGGTTAATTTTAATGGTGGAGCATTTAGGAAATGATGATGGGCTTGGGTGGTGTTTCACTGTGGACCTCTGGAAAACCAGAGGGCACCATGGTAACAAGTTTGCTTGGAGGAAAGGAGTATCTGACTCTATTTTGCCACTCTGCAGAGGTCTCTGATGGTAGTTGTGGCCTCCCGCTGGTAAAGTCATTTCTGATACTATGTAAACATATGATTGTCAACATATATGGTGTTTGGTGCTTGTGGAATTTGTTGAGGGGAAAAAAAATTCTGATTTCTGTTTTATAACTCTCTCCCTTTCTCTGTCTCAATTTTATGCTTACAGAGAAAATGAAGGAACCAGATGATCAGGATACTGATGGGGGGAAATCAGATAGATCAAAGAGTGACAGAAGGCAGTCTCATTCCTCTAGATCTGCATCAAGGAGTAAGTAAAGATTATAGTATACACTAGGGTCTTTATTATTAAATTTAGATAAAATAATTTTTAAAGAATGCACATCTAAGTTTATATGACAGAAAAGTTTACTTGTTTAATTCCCTTACTAAACTCTTAAGTTGTTTAGGGGGCAGATTCTGTCTTTAATCATTTTATCTCTAGCTTCTAAAGAACAGAGAAGCTACTGTCATCTCTGTATTGATAATGACCCATCTTTGCATCTGGTCTGGCTCCTTCCTGTCGGGTCTACAAGGTCTTTAACAGGCCCCTCTGATACAATGTAGTGGAAAGAGAATTGGACTTCAGTTTTGAGTCCTGGGTCTACTATTTAGGGATGCTTGATCTTAGATAAATTATTTCAGCTTTCTGCGCCTCAATTTTCCTACCCACAAAATGACCATTGTAAGCTGTCTGAGAATTAAATTGGATACCATACGTGGAAGAATATCATCACATGTAGATAGAAGGGAAAGTGAAGAATTTTGTAATAGGATTTTTAAAAGACTGCTGGTTCTTTCTGACTGGGCATCATGGTGTGAGGTAGTTTAGTGGAATCTTGACTTTTTTTTAGTTTCTAGTCCTAAGTCTAGCTTCAGAAATACAATTTTTACTATTCACCTAGAGGAGATCAGGTCCTGGGGAAATCAATTTACTTATAAATTGTACATTAAGTTCTTTCAGTTTATCTGAGTCATTATCTGGCTAATCCATGATTTCTCCATATTATGTTTTATTTTAGGTGTTTATCTCCCCTTGCTTGGACTTTTGTAACAAGGATCTCTACTCAAGTCATCCTGTCCATACCTCCACTAGAGTTATCCTCCCCAAATATCACTTTCTTCAACAAACTTCAGTTTGCATCTCTTTTGTTTTTCCATTTACACTTTTCTCTGCTTCCTGCATTTATGACAGAGGATTGTCTACTTTATAGTTTCCAGTCCTTTGCAACATTTTCCTGGATGGGTGGATTTAATGATAATGACCCTTTGTCCAGCACTGCTTGTTAGTTTTTTCTTTCCAAGCTCCACTTTTCCTATCAGAGCCCTTCAACTAGGCTCAGAATATTCATTTTTAGAAAAATGATTTACTCCCCTTCACCTGTATTCACTCCCAATTCCATTATCCTAGCTGACAGCCTTAATTCATTTCATGGCAGCTTGGGTATCAAGCTTTTAATATTGTAATCTAGAGACAGGAAATAATATTTGATTGTGATAGTCACATGGAAGAGCTAAGATATCTGTTCAGTGGTATTATTGGAGAATAGTTACCCAAGGGTCCCTCTTGGGGCAATTCAAGAAATGGGGCCACATTTAGGTGTCCAGGATTATTTTCTTTCCATCCAAATGCATGAATCCTATAGAACCCTATCCTCTTGTCTTGTCGATTGGCTTGGCCCAACTTTCTTACCCCATTCATATTAGTCTTGGGCCTTGTTTCTCATCTTTTACCTTCATCCCAGCTAGATCTTAGCTCAGACAGTAAAGAATCTGCCTACGGGTTTGATCCCTGGGTTGGGAAGATCCCCTGGAGAAGGGAATGCCTACCCACTCCCGTATTCTTGCCTGGAGAATCTCATAGACAGAGGAGCCTGGCGAGCTACAGTCCATGGGGTCGCAAAGAGTCAGTCACGACTGAGGACTAACACTTTCACTTTCACAGCTATATCTGCTAGGTGGTCCCACTTATTTCTATCACGCTTACCATTTCTGCCTTGTTATTCTGAAACTTTACCTGGCCCTTTCACCTGCTTGACATGGTATATTTGAATCACACTCATGTTTGGACTTGATCTGAACGTTAGCTTAGACCTGTTAGTAGGTCTGTTTTACTCCCATTCCAATTCTCTTTCTCTTCTACCTTGTTCTAAAGAGAATAGTCTGACTTATTCCTGGGGTATCATTCAGAGATAAATAGTCATACCCAGAGAAGTTTATTCTTGTCTGTGCTTAGTCGCTCAGTCAGCTTTATTTATCTTTGACATAAAAGTGAAGTGAAAGTTGCTCAGTCATGTCTGACTCTTTGCAACCCCATGGACCATATCGGATTCTCCAGGCCAGAATAGTGGACTGGGTAGCTGTTCCTTTCTCCAGGGAATCTTCCCAACCCAGGGATCAAACTCAGGTCTCCCATGTTGCAGGCAGATTCTTTACCAGCTGAGCCACTAGGGAAACCCTTAAAAGGTCCTATATAAATAATAGGTTGGTCAAATCAAATTAAATTGAAAAAATGATAGCAGCATACCAGCCAATCTTTTTTTCTTTACCTTTTACTTTCTTATAAGTCTGTTTTGGTAGGAAATAGACTGGTAATGAAGTGAAAATGGAGATTAACTCACAGGAAAAGCTTGAAACAATTTTTGTAAAGCTACAAGAGTGACCAAATAAAATGATTTTTGTAGGAATTTTTGAGTTTAAAATTCATTCAATTTAGAGTACAAACGAATTGGACATATTAGCTTCTCTGAAAATAAGAAAATATTTAATTCAAATTTAGAAGTTTTTAGAACAATTTATTTTTAATAGCCTCTATGAAAGAGGATCACAAGTCTATTAACGATACCACAGGTGAAGCATTTACTGAAGGGGAAGAATCATACATAGAGGATGATGAATCTTATGTGGAACATTTGGAAGGAAGTTCAAGTTCATTTCAAGATGATTATACAGAAAGCTTTGGAGGTAATTATTATTAGTTTTCTATCGGTGATTGTCCCTGTTTTAATTTAACAGTTGTAAATCCATAAAAAATGTTTGCAAGGTATGTGGGAGTGATAAAAGAAAGAACACAAAGCATATTCTGATAGGGTGGGTTAGCAGCCCTGGAGCTGTATATTTCATTTCTGAGAATCACATACTCATACTGGATTTTTCTGGGCAGTGGGATGGTATAAGGAGAGAACAACCCTACGTTAGTGAGAATAACTCTTCCTTGGAACTGATCATGTACTGTTTTTGAGCCTGCTGTAACCAGGTGCTCACTTGTTGTGCATCCAGTGTTCAGGCCAGAAATAGTAGTAACTGCTAGAGTATTATAGGCTAGATACGTTCTTCTCATCTTCATGAAATATGATATTAGGATTGATCAGACACTCTCCTTAGTTAAAATATTTTTAACTTTTTAGAATCTCGGTATATGGAAACTCCTGCCCCAGATGCAGAGGAGGCAGAGGAGGAAGTTAAGAAGAAAATATCAGAAAGCTTCTTCTACGATTATATGGAGCTTGTCTCAACGCCTTTTGTGACTCCAGATTCAAACATACCACTGGATCTTCTTACACTTGTGTATCCACTCCAGTCATGTATAATTTTGAAATTTCAGCTCTTTAGGTCAGGAGTTGGCAAACTGTAGCCATGGTCTTAATTTAGACTAAGCTTTTGTTAGAAGCCAAATAACCATAAAAAGAAATAATGCTTTTCTGGCTGTCATTTCAGGAGATCTGATGTAAAGGAAACCAGGAGGACTTTTATCCCCATTATCTCTACCAGCTTGGCACCCTTTCTCAGTGTCTGTCAAGTGAAAATCATTGATCTCCCTTCTTAAAACACTAACATGGCCATTCTCAGGCCTTAGTGCTTTCACATTATTTATTAGATAAGTTATAGAGAAGATAACCCTGAGGAGGAAGCAGGGAACAGGTTTTAATAGGAGAATAAGACTCTATAGAGAAATACCAAATAGGATAATTAACAAGGGGATTTGGGGTTTACTATCACTTTGTGATGTAGGTTTGTAAGGCACTGGTTTGAAGACAATTTCCATTAAGGCTTTTGTTTAGCAGTTTAGTATGCTTACCTTCCAAAGGGCAGTGGTTGTGACCACATGGCCTAAACACTGAGGTTTAGGCTCTTTATAAAAGGGGTGCTTACAGAGCTAGGGAGTGTACTTCCTGACTCAGTTTTGCTTTTTATTTAAAAATTGAACAGATTGTTATTTTAGCTTCTAACTCTGTTTCTCTAATCCTAGGTATAACTAAAACTAATTCACCGTGAAACTTATAACCTGGAGTTTTCTCTCTTGAGGGCCTTTAAAAAAAAAAAATCTGTAGCCCTTGGACAAGTTACCAATGAAAGATCTGTGGCTTTCTAGCCTATTTTTTCAAATGAGGTGGTTTATTAGTCATCTAGAAGCTTCTCCTGACATGCACATGCTCAGATAGCTTCCTGGACCTACTGGCGTTATTTCCATGAGGACAGGGCCTTGGCATATGTACTCTGAAAAACTTCTCAGGTAATTTTCACTGTGCTGCCTTCTCCTGACTGTCAACACTAGGGACTTGCTGCTTCAGAATACAAGGATCTCTGTTTTAGAGAGAGATGCCGAGTTTATAAATCAGGGAGTCAAGAGAGATCTTGACTTTTGACTCAGCGCATGAATCCTTTCTACTCATGCTGGATGAGTGAATGCATGAGCTTTGGGCTTGTCTTGATCACTTTCAAAACCAGCAGATCCCATTTTTTAATAGCTTCCATTATTAGAGAACTCCTCCAGATCTTGAATCAAAATCTGCCTTTATGGATGTCCTACATTAGACTTTGTCCTACTCTCCAGAGATGGAACAAATAATCTCTATTTCTTGTGAGAAGCTCCAAGAAGTCAGCTGTCATGTGTTCCCCAGATACTTTTAAGATTCTTTATATATATCAGACTCAACATTTGTGTCTTCTAAATAAATGTGTAATTTATAAAATATCACCTAAGCCACAGCATAATTTGTAAAAGACACTAAACAGAACTTAAGATAGTATTTAGACATCATTTTAAAGTGGAGGTCCTAGATGGCTATGGATGGACAGTGAAGTCCCTAGGCCTTTGGTAAGAAGTTAAGAAAAGATGCCAAAAGAAAGGATGAAGTAAAACACAAGGGAGTTGGAGATGTATCAGAACACATTTTTACATTTTCAGAGCTCTGCTTATGGACTGCCTTGTTTTCTGGGTTTAAAAGGGGAAGTTCAGACTCTAGTTATGCATTCATTTATTTATTCATTTAGCGTAATAGGTTCAAGACTCTGGTGGGCATTCCAGGAAACAGATAAATGAGAAGCAATCTCTGCCCTCAAGCAGGTTGTGATTGATTTAGAAAAAGAGTGCCTGGGAAGATACAGTCTTACCCATTCTGCATTTGAAAGGGCTCTCAATCAATGCAGCTGCAAGGCAGAGTTTCCCCCTTGAAATCAAAGGTGATAATACTAGATTAATGAGCATGTCTCTGATTCTCTACTATCATCCAAATTAGTGAGGGGATTGTACCTCATTTCTCCTTTCATAGTTACAGATGTACCTCCAGCCCTCTAGAGTGTTACACTGGTATCTGGGAAAGGGGAAAAGAGAGGAAGAAGAAGGAAAGGTGACAGCAGTGATTAAGGAGAGGGAAAAGGAGGGTAGGCAGAACTTCCTGCCCCATACCAGGCTCTGTCAAGGCTGTATATTGTCACTCTGCTTATTTAACTTACATGCAGAGTGAGTGCAAGCATGCTAAGTTGCTTCAGTCATGTCTGACTCTGTGACCCTATGGACTGTGGCCCGCCAGGCTCCTCTGTCCATGGGATTCTCCAGGCAAGAACACTGGAGTGGATTGCTGTGCCCTCCTCCAGGGGATCTTCCTGGCCCAGGGATCAAACCAGCATCTCTTGTGTCTCCTGCATTGGCAAGTGGGTTCTTTACCACTAGCACCACCTGGAAAGCCCTATATGCAGAGTGAAAGTGAAAGTCACTCAGCTATGTCTGACTCTCTGCAACCCCATGAACTATACAGTCTATGGAATTCTCCAGGCCAGAATACTGGAGTGGGTAGCCTTTTCCTACTCCAGGGGATCTTCACAACCCAGGGATTGAACCAAGGTCTCCCACACTGCAGGTGGATTCTTTACCAGCTGAGCCACAGGGAAGCCCATGTGCTTAGTACATCATGCGAAATGCCGGGCTGGATGAAGCACAAGCTGGAATCAAGATTGCTGGGAGAAATGTCAACATCCACAGATATACAGATGATACTATTCTAATGGCAGAAAGTGAAAAGGAACTAAAAAGCCTCTTGATGAGGGTGAAAAGAGAAGAGTGAAAAAGCTGGCTTAAAGCTCAACATTCAGAAAACTAAATCATGGCATCCAGACCCATCACTTCATGGCAAATAGATGGGGGAAAACTGGATACAGTCACAGACTTTATTTTCTTGGGCTCCAAAATCACCACAGAAGGTAACTGCAGCTGTGAAATTAAAAGACACTTACTCCTTGGAAGAAAAGTTATGACAAACCTAGATAGCATGTTAAAAAGCAGAAACTTTTGTCGCTTATCCGACAAAAGTCTGTATAGTCAGGGCTATGGTTTTTCCAGTAGTCATGTATGGATGTGAGAGTTGGACTATAAAGAAAGCTGAGTGCTGAAGAACTGATGCTTTTGAACTGTGGTGCTGGAGAAGGGTCTTGAGAATCCCTTATGCTGCAAGGAGATGAAACTAGTCAATCTTGAAGGAAGTGAATATTCATTAGAAGGACTGATGCTGAAGTTGAAGCTCCAATACTTTGGCCACCTTATGCGAAGAATCGACTCATTGGAAAAGACCCTGATGCTGGGAAAGATTGATGGCAGGAGGAGAAGGGGATGCCAGAGGATGAGATGGTTGTGGCATCACTGACTCAATGGACATGAGTGTGAGCAAACTCTGGGAGTTGGTGAAGGACTGGGAAGTTGGGAAGCCTGGCATCCATGGGGTCAAAAAGAGTTGGACACGACTGAGTGACTGAACAAAAACAAAAACCAGGCTCTGTAAACATAAGGGGCTATAGATTCTATTCTTTATTTGTGAGGCAGTCCCAGGTATTCTCCATAAGGCAAGAATAGCTTCATCTAGATCTTAGATCACATATTCATTTGCATTTCTACATAAGATTCAATTTTAGACATTTGTGTCTTTAAATTTATAAAATTCCTTTTTCTTGTACAAATGCCCCTGAAATATTTTCTCTTTCTTTTTCAATTTAACTATTAGGCAATGAGATAGGTATAGTTATTTGTTGTTAGTTATAATTTATACTTCATAATTCAAATTACATTAGTTAAAATTTGATCATTTTTTAACATCCTACAGATCCTCTTGTTAAAATCTGTAATTTTTTTTTTCTGGAAGTATTTACTAACAAATAAGAGGAATTCTCTAAAATCAGATTAAAAAGAAAACCCTTGGCTCAAAAATAGCTACTTGTCCTGTGAACCTTCAACTTTTGTGTTCAGCAATGAATTCTTGGAAAATAAGAATCTATCTACTTAAGTTACACTATGTAATATATTTCCTTGCAAACTATAATTTTTTAATAGATTGAGCTCATTTAATTATTATAGTCATATTTTGGATTATGTTAATTTGAGCTTGAGTATAATAACAATGTACATTTGAAAATAGTTTACAGCTCAATTTTTTAAACCTATTTTGAATTAGCGAAGTTACACTCTATAGCATAAATGCACACACATTGATCTATATACATGTGTATACTAGTGATCCCAGAAAGGAAATGTTAGCCTATTTATTTTATGTACTTTTGTACTATATGTTATTTAGTCAATTTTCATTATTTTTCATATGATTAAATTTAAGTTATAGTCATGTGAATTTATTAGAGTAGTCACTATCACTGGTGTGTCAGAATTTCACTAACATGTCAGAATTTTAAACATCTTGTCTTTTAGCATCAAGGCAGAGGCCTATGGCTTCCTGGTGGCTCAGTGGTAGAGAATCTGCCTGGCAATGTAGGAGACGGGGATTTGACCCCTGGGTGAGGAAGATCCCCTGGAGGAGGGCATGGCCACCCACTTTGGTAGTCTTTGGGAAATCCCATG
Organism: Muntiacus reevesi; assembly: GCF_963930625.1. Lineage (NCBI taxonomy): Eukaryota > Metazoa > Chordata > Mammalia > Artiodactyla > Cervidae > Muntiacus > Muntiacus reevesi. The sequence goes on along the minus strand of NC_089256.1, from coordinate 37,192,172 downwards.
GACAGAGAAGCCTGGCGGGCTAGACTCAATAGGGTCAAAAAAGAGTTGGACATGATGTAGTGACTAAACAACAACAGCAAGAGGCTATGTGATCCTTTTACCGTATTGAGACAACAGATTGAACAGGCTTTGGGAGTACAAAGATAACAGACAGACCTCCTTTCATATTATAATGTTGATTTAGTTTTAGCAGGAGAGAGGAAAATGAAATTATTTAGGAAGCTCCTTTGCTCCTTGGTGGTGGTTTAGTCACTAAATCTGTCTGACTGTTGTGACACTGTGGATTGTAGTCTGCCAGGCTCCTCTGTCCATAGGATTCTCTAGTCAAGAGTACTGGAGTGGGTTGCCATTTCCTTCGCCAGGGGATCTTCCTGATCCAGGAATTGAACCTGGGTCTCCTGCATTGCAGGCAGATTCTTTTTTTTTTTTTTTTTGCAGGCAGATTCTTTAATGACTGAGCTATGAGGGAAACCTATAGTACTCAAATTGAAAGTTCAACTTTATTTTTTATTGAAAACAAAATTAAATAAAATTAATGTGCTTTCAGGGTTTTCCTAGGAAAATTGAATTATTAGCTTGGAGTATGAGAATTTTCATGTAATTTAAAAATAAGGTTACATTAGTAACCTTAGTAATACATTAGTATTAGTGTAATACTAACCTTAGTAATACATTAGTAACCTTTAGTAATACATTAAAAAACTCTGTTTTGGCATAAAATTTAGCTACTAAGGGTATGGGTTTAAAAAATATATTCATTTAGTTGCTTACCACCCCCCCACCCCCCACCCTCTGCCCATGGTTACTTTGTTTCACTTCTTTTCCTTAGCCACTTACCCACAGACATTCCTTTGGTTATGACTGCAGAAAGCGGGCCAACTTACAACTTCTGGAAAGCAATACCGTGATGTACATAGCTGGGAACCAGCTGATTTTTCTGAATTTGAAAACCAAAGAACAGACCTACTTGCGAAGTAGCAGTGGAATAGGAATTGGTGTCATTGGGGTATGTCTTTGGTAATTTAGGAAAAAAATCCAACTGTGTGTTCATTTGAAGTCTTATGGGATTGCATGAGGTGCAAAGCAATCTTTATTCTAAGGCATTTTCGATTTGTGATTACAACCACTACATTCACTGACATTAGCTCCATGCAATATTATACTATTTATATGATATTAATAATATTGTCATCTCATTTTGCAGATAAGAAAATGCGGCTAATAGAGGTTGAGTGACTTCCCTAGAGTCATGCAGGTTTTTTCCATTAAATGCTATGTTGCCATTCTGCAAAATTACTAAGATGAATAACATGAGTGGTAATTCATGTAATAATTAGAGCTAAATGCCAGATAAAATGCAAGTATAGAGTTGAACATTAGGAGATGAAGTATTAATTGTCTATTCAGTAATTTCAAGTAGTCGACAAAAAAATGTGTGATTTCAAGTCTGTCTCTTCCTTCCTCCCAGGTGTCTGCCTCCATTAGTCATTTTCTGTCTTGTATCTTCACCCTCTACTTCCTTGGGCATCCTCAGCAAGAAAGCATACTATTAAATCAACTTGTTCTCATTTTAAAAGGCCCCTCTCTGGGACTTCACTAGGGGTCCACTGGTTACCCTCGTTGTGGAATTAAGATCCTGAAAGTCTCAAGCCCTGACTTAAAAAAACAAACAAACCCGTTCTAACCACGCATTCTCTTTACCTGCTGACTTTTAAAAATATATAATTAAAAAAATGTCCTTTTGGCTCTGCTGGGTCTTCGTTGCTGCATGGGCTTTTCTGTAGTTGCAGAGAGCAGGGGCTACTCTCTAGTTGTGTTGTGTGGGCTTCTCATTGTGGTGGCTTCTCCTGTTGCAGGGCACAGACTCTAGGGCACCTGGGCTTCAGTAGTTGTGGCTCCCTGGCTCTAGAGCACAGGCTCAAGAGTTGTGACACATGGATTTAGTTGCTCTGTGGCATGTGGGATCTTCCCGGATCAGAGGTTGAACTCGTTTCTTCCACATGGGCAGGCAGATTCTTTACCACTGAGCCACCAGAGAAGCCCTACCCCCTGATTTTTTATCTTTCCCTCAAAGCTGAGCTTTTTCTGTCTTCTTCCTATCACCGCTATCACCTCACTAAGATGGCCAATGACCCTATTAGCGGCCACATCAAAAGAATACCTTTCTAACTATCTTACCTGACCTCTGAATAGCAATGGCTTTTCTCTTGGTTGTTTCTCTACTCTGTGCTGCTTAAAATAGGCCTCCCAGATCTGCTCTTACCGGTAACAGGCAGCCTGAGGGGTCCTCTCAGCGTCACTGGTGTCAGGAGAAGGGCATATGTTGAGATTAATCTGTGAGAGACCTCACAGGGAAAGGGAAAGGAGGAGAAATGGACAGGATGTGGGGCTTATACAAGCGGCAGTTCCCTGTGAGATGCTCGAGAGGGTTTCTAGAGGGATCATGATCCGAACATCTAATCCTTCCCTTGTGCTTCCTACTGGTTGTGAGCAGACCAGACAGAGCTAGTGCAGAGCCTGCTGTGCAGAAATGGATGTAAACTTACTGAAATTGTGAAAGATACAATTTCTAAGTCAGATGCAAAGGAAATACAGTAAATATTCCCTGGATAAACTATTTGTGTCAATGAACAAAAATAACAGGAATGAACATACTATTCCATCCAATGTATATGGCCATCATTTGAAATATTGAGATATTTATTGCTGGTTAGGTGAAATTTAAAAAATTGTGACACAACTTACTCTGAGACATGGATTTTCTCTTCAAGAAGGTAGGTTGATTTATATGCAAGGAAACAGTCTGACTTAGTTGGTTTCAAGCAGCAGTCCTCAGATTCAGCAGCACCAGCATCACCTGGGAAACTGATAGAAATGTAAATACACAATCTCAGATCTAAGCCCCAATTTACTGACTTAGACACTCCAGTGTTAAAGCTTGAAGTCTACGCTTTAATAAGCCCTTCTTGTGATTCTGATGCGTGCTAAAGATTGAGACCCACCGTTCTAGCTCTTCAGATGGCAATTTAAAAAATTGTAGTTAAACATGACTCTATTAATGAAAGTAAAACTTCAGTGTGTAGCCTTCTAGTTCTCAGTTTAAATTATATCCACTATCAAGTATTTCATAGATGTCCAGCTTTGAGTTTTCTGTTGGAGTGGATCCTAATAAACCAATTATAAAGTAACAGGTTCTAAATACTTATTAATATAAATATTTATATGAATATCTCCCTTTTAATACTTTAGTGACCTTTTGTTTTTTATAGGTTCACCCTGATAAAACTTATTTCACAGTAGCAGAAAAAGGAGTTTTCCCAAAGATAATCATTTATGAATATCCTTCAATGAGGCCCTATAGAATCCTTCAAGGTGAGTCTTAGAATCTTTAAAATATCGCATGTTTGAGGTGAACAGAATTCTCAAGATGACCTCACATTACTGTAGCAGTCAGGGTCTGCCAGAGAAACAGAACCAGTCAGAGAGAGAAGAGAGGTTTATTTGAAGGAATTGGCTTATATAATTGGGGGCTGGCAGATCTGAAGTTTGTAGGGCACGCTCACAGTATGGAAATTCTTGATTCTATGTCTTCAGGCAGAATTTCTTCTTCCTGGGAAGAAGAACTGGGAAACCCCAGTTCTGCTTCTAGGTGCTTTCAGCTGATGGGATGAGGCCCACTCAGGTTATTAAGGATGATCCCCTTTTTGGTTCTTTCTTAGGATTTTCATCTCTTCGCAAACATTGCTCTTAATGTTGGCTACTTTATCCATTAGAGCCCTTAGCATGTTAGTTGTAGTTGTTTTAAATTCCAATCTGATAATTCCAGGATCTATGCCATGTATGGTTGTGATGAATGCTTTATCTCTTCAAGTTGTCTTTTTTTTTTTTTTTTTTTGCTTTTTGGTATGCCTTGACATTATTTCTGAATAGTGAGACATGATGTATTGGATAAAAAGAACTGTGGTAAACAGGTGTTTGGTAACCTGATGGTAGGTTGCAGGGGAAGGAAAGAATTCTTTAGTACTCTGATTAGGTCTCATTTTTTTGGTGAGCCTATGCCTCTGAACTGTGAACTTCACAAACATTTCTCAGCATTTTCTCCCAGCTTAGGTGGGAGAGGATGGTTAGAGTGGGCTGGGTTGGATATTTCCTTCTGCAGGGCAGTTCAGTTCAGTCACTCAGTCGTGTCCGACTCTTTGCGACCCCATGAATTGCAGCACGCCAGGTCTCCCTTTCCATCACCAACTCCTGGAGTTTACTCAAGCTCATGCCCATTGAGTCGGTGATGCCATCCAGCCATCTCATCCTCTGTTGTCCCCTACTCCTCCTGCCCCCAATCACCCCCAGCATCAGGGTCTTTTCCAATGAATCAACTCTTCGCATGAGGTGGCCAAAGTATTGAAGTTTCAGCTTCAGCATCAGTCCTTCCAATGAACACCCAGGACTGATCTCCTTTAGGATGGACTGGCTGGAACTCCTTGCACTCCAAGGGACTCTCAAGAGTCTCCTCCAACACCACAGTTCAAAAGCATCCATTCTTCGGCGCTCAACTTTCTTCACAGTCCAAATCTCACATGCATACATGACCACTGGAAAAACCATAGGCTTGACTAGATGGACCTTTGTTGGCAAAGTAATGTCTCTGCTTTTTAATATGCTATCCAGGTTGGTCATAACTTTCTTTCCAAGGAGTAAGTATCTTTTAATTTCATGGCTGCAGTCACCATCTGCAGTGATTTTGGAGCCCCCAAAATAAAGTCAGCCACTGTTTCCACTGTCTCCCCATCTATTTCCCTTGAGGTGATGGGACCAGATGCCATGATCTTAGTTTTTTGAATGTTAAGCTTTAAGCCAACTTTTTCACTCTCCTCTTTCACTTTCATCAAGAGGCTTTTTAGTTCCTCTTCACTTTCTGCCATAAGGGTGGTGTCATCTGCATATCTGAGGTTATTGATATTTCTCCCGGCAATCTTGATTCCAGCTTGTGCTTCTTCCAACCCAGCGTTTCTCATGATGTACTCTGCAAATAAGTTAAATAAGCAGGGTGACAATATACAGCCTTGACGTACTCCTTTCCCTATTTGGAACCAGTCTGTTGTTCCATGTCCAGTTCTAACTGTTGCTTCCTGACCTGCATACAGAAGCAGAAGATATTAAGAAGAGGTGGCAAGAATACACAGAGGAACTGTACAAAAAAGATCTTCACGACCCAGATAATCACAATGGTGTGATCACTCACCTAGAGCCAGACATCCTGGAATGTGAAGTCAGGTGGGCCTTGGAAAGCATTACTACAAACAAAGCTAGTGGATGTGATGGAATTCCAGTTGAGCTATTTTAAATCCTGAAAGATGATGCTGTCAAAGTGCTGCACTCAATATGCCAGCAAATTTTGAAAACTCAGCAGTGGCCACAGGACTGGAAAAGGTCAGTTTTCATTCCAATCCCTAAGAAAGGAAACCCCAAAGAATGCTCAAACTACTGCACAATTGCACTCATCTTACATGCTAGTAAAGTAATGCTCAAAATTCTCCAAGCCAGGCTTCAGCAATACGTGAACTTCCAGATGTTCAAGCTGGTTTTACAAAAGGCAGAGGAACCAAAGATCAAATTGCCAACATCTGCTGGATCATCAAAAAAGCAAGAGAGTTCCAGAAAAATATCTATTTCTGCTTTATTGACTACGAGAAAGCCTTCGACTGTGTGGATCACAATAAACTGTGGGAAATTCTGAAAGAGATGGGAATACCAGACCACCTGACCTGCCTCTTGAGAAACCTGTATGCAGGGCAGTTAGGCTGCTGATAAACCCCAGCTGTTCAGGCTCTGGTTAATTGGTTAATGAGTTTCCCCTGAGGGCAGACCTTATTAAGATCAGAGGACTCCAGGGTATTTTCAAAATGGCTCCTTTCTCCCTCCCTCTGCTGGAAGTCCAGAGATTTTTTCTGGATATTTTTAGTTTAGAAATCTAGTCAAGCTCCTGGAGATAAATCTCACAATGTTGTTGGGGCCACCTTGTGACTGGTTCCCCTGGAGTTTTTAATTCTCAGACCTGTCCACACTGAGCCTCCTGCAATCAGAGTTCAGGTTTTATTGTCCAGAGTGGTTCCTCGAGCTGTTTTGGCTGTTTCTGCTTAGAAGTCTCTGCTGTGGTGACTTGAGTATCTCTATATTTTCCTGTCAGTCTCTCCGTTCTCAGAGGCAAGGCTTTGCCCCGGTTTCTTCCCTCTCTTACAGATTCAAGAAGAGCTGTTGATTTTTTCATCTTTTCAGCTTTTTAATTGTTGTTAGGATGGAATGGTAACTTCTTAGCTTCTCACATGCATAAGCAGAAACCGAGAATCATCATTTTTATTTTGTGAAAAATTCAGTGGCCGATTTTAAATTGACTTCTCTCTGCTGTCTAACATGTTTTTGTTAGACATGTTGTCTAACATGCCTTTCCTGCTTCATAAAATAGAATATATTCTCAATGTATTTTTCTCAGGCAAAATGTGGTTAAGACTTCTTCACCCTTACCCCTTCCTTCCATATTATATAATACATTCTCCAGCCAGAGGTGATGAATGGTTTTGAAATTGTTTCTTTAGGGGATTCTTGACATTCTTCCACCAATGCACATCACTATGGGTGTTCTCTCTTGCCTTTTCATTTTTGAAATAATACAGTTTTGAAAATGAAATGCTGTCTCTGTTATTAGACTCCCATTCATCTCCTCATCCTTTCAGATGGAACTGATCTGGCCTATGCGTACGTGGACTTTAACTTCGATGGTACCCTGCTGGCTTCTGTTGGTGGCAGCCCTGATCACACCCTGACCATCTGGAACTGGAAAGAAGAGAAGCCTCTACTGAGGACAAAAGCTTTCTCCCAGGAAGTTTTTAAAGTTACTTTCAATCCTGAAGATGACGAGCAGCTCACTACCTCAGGATCAGGCCACATCAAGTAGGTTGCACACATGATACAGATGCTAGTTTTTTATTGTTAGGATCTTTTCTAAGAGGTTTGGTCATCTGGAGATGACTTTTGCTGATGTTAACATTAGGATACTTTTTAAATGCATTATATTGAAAACTAACTATAGTGCAACTTTTCTAGTTGGTTATGGAGATTTTATTACTGAAAAGAGCATAGATAAAAGAAGGGCTTTGAATTTAGCCTTCTGCCTTCTTATAGGCTTCACTTCCTGAGTTTGTGTAATATCTTACTAACATTGATTGGCATGCTGTGTCCAAGTTCATACTGTGCTTTCAGATCGACTATTCAGTGTGTTGAAGTGATTCTGTATGATGGACAAGTCATTTTGATGTTCCTGAACTCAGTCTTCACTTGTGAATTGAGAGTTATAGCAGAGAGTTATATTCTTGACACCTGACTCTTAATACTAAATGGTAGCAGAGCCTATTCTTGACCTCTGATATCTGGGTATTTTCTCTGTATCACACACTGTTCTTTGTTCAGGATGGAATGATTTTGTCTTTTATTTAACAGCCTTCTGGCACTACTCTAAAGTTGCCCATAACTTGCTTCCAGTACCTCTTTATGAGAAATAATCTATCCTAAATTCTTTTTATTCCAACTTAAAACTGGTCTTTTTAAAATATAGAATAATTTAACAGATTTTTGAATCTTGAGACGTCTCAGCTAGCTCTCTGCTAACTATAGGTTGAAAAATCTTAATTTTCCCATTGCTTACTAAAGTGTATATTTTCTATGTACTATATCTTTGGAGAAAGGCTTTAAAGGATTTCATGTGTGATGTGGTATAAAAAGAAATGCAGAGGAAATGGAAACATATGATCAAGGACCTACCATAGCCTCCGAGAAGGATGTTGATTGTTTAGGCTCTTGACTTCATATTATTAACTTGTTAATACTGTCCATTATCTATTTTACATCCAGTTAGTAGATCATATTCTTTTTTCAACATAATTTTCTTCATCCCAACTATTCATTTGTTTAGGTTATAAACAAGAAGATATTAGTAACTTAATATTTATTGATTTTATGTGCTAGACACTCTTCCAAGAGTTTTTTTTCAACAATTTCATAAGGTTGGTGCAAATAATATTCTCATTTTACACATAAGAGAAAGAAGATACATATGTGATTAAGAAAATTACACAAAGTTACACAGCAAGTAAATTAGAAATTTTGGAAAATATTTACATCCTCTAAAGCAGTACTATGTAGTAGAACTTTCTTCCAGGGTGGGAGTGTCCTGTGCTGGTCAGTCTAGAGACACTGGCCATGTGCAGCTACTGAATTCTTGAAACTGGTTGGTCTGAATAAAACACTAATTTTTAAATTTTATTTTATATTAATTACTTTAAATCTGAATAAAAATAGTCAAACATATGGCTATTGCATAGGACAACACAACTCTAAAATGTAAGATTGACTCCAGTATCCTTGCCTGGGAAATCCCATGGACGGAGGAGCCTGGTGGGCCAGGAGGAGCCTGGTGGGCCACAGTCCACAGGGTCGCAAAGAGTTGGACACGACTGAGTGACTTTAAAAAAAAAAAAATGTAAGATTGACAAAGGCAGGAAGTTTTTTCTTTTTGGACTACTTTGCTTGATGCCGAATTCATGTTGCCTAGAGCTTTGCCTGACAGGTAGTTGATGCTTTAAACAAATTAACTGAATGAATAGATAAATGAACTAATATGTGACTTTTAAATATGTAAATGATTGACATTAAAGTTAAAGTAAGATTTCTTTTAGGTACATTCAATCTCTCATTGTTTGCAGGTTCTGGGAAATGGCTCTAACATTCACTGGCCTCAAACTTCAGGGTTCGTTGGGTCGATTTGGCAAAACAGCCACAACTGATATAGAAGGTTACATGGAGCTCCCGGATGGGAAGGTGAGTACAGTTGCTATTCTACAATAATGAAATTAATGAAATGAAGTGATGTACATGTATGAAAGCATGCTATACAGTCTAAAAAGCATTGCCAATATTGTCAATAACAGATACTATAATTGTAAATATAATGAGCCTTTAATTTTGCCTTTTCAGATTATCAGTTTTAATTCTGTGAATCTAGTCCACATGTACATATAATTTTGTCTTTACTAAATATTATATGTACATAGAAAGTATGCAGGCATTTTCATATATTAATGTAGTGACATACTTATCATTTTTAATTTTAATTATGTCACGGAGTTGCAATGTCTATAGTATTTCTCTCCCTCCTGTCTTCTTCACCATTATGCTTCAAGAGGATTTACTGGGTCAAAGGTTAAATACAGTCTTGCAGCTTTTGTTTTTATCACTAGATTATTGCAGAGTGTCAGACATGACTGAGTGACTATCACTTATTCACTCACTCACTATTATTCAGGAAGATTGAGACACTTTATAGTGATATCTGCAACATTGCAGTTGTTTTTTTTAAAAAGCTTTTAATTTTGTATTGGGGTATAGTCAATTAACAATGTGAAAGTTTCAGGTGAACAGCGAAGGAACTCAGCCATACATATAAATATATCCACTCTCCCCCAAACTACCCTTCTATCTAGGCTGCCATGTAACATTGAGCAGAATTCCATGTGCTATACAGAATTCCAACAAAGTAGGCTGTTGTTGGTTATCCATTTTAAAAATAGCAGTGCAACATTGCAATTTTAATCTTTTAGCTTAGTCTTTTCTTCTTATAAAACTTATAAGCATTTTGCCTGTAGAATAAATTTTCCATTAATATTTTATTTGGCTTCTTAGTAGGTTGAGTTGTGTGCTTCCCAGGTGGTTCTAGTGGTAAAGTACCCACCTGCCAATGCAGGAGACATAAGAGATGTGGGTTATATTAGTATTTGTGATCACCTCAAGTATAAGAAAGTGCCAATATACAAATATACTACTCTGAGAAACCAAATGGTCTAGTCATTGCCTAGTGGAAAATTATCAATTTGAAATAATGATGTATGGGAGGAAATAAAAAGCCTTGGATGCTGACTAAATCATTAATTATATATCTAAACCTGTAAGATGATGATAAATCATTCTAGCTTCAAATTCTACTAAGAATTAGGCTAAAATCAGTTCAGTTCAGTCCCTCAGTCGTGTCTGACTCTTTGCGACCCCATGAATTGCAGCATGCCAGGCCTCCCTTTCCATCACCAACTCCCGGAGTTTACTCAAACTCATGTCCATCGAGTGGGTGATGCTATCCAGCCATCTCATCCTCTGTCGTCCCCTTCTCCTCCTGCCCCCAACCACTCCCACCATAAGGGTCTTTTCCAACAAGTCAACAATTGCATGAGGTGGCCAAAGTATTGGAGTTTCAGCTTCAGCATCAGTCCTTCCAATGAACACCCAGGACTGATCTCCTTTAGGATGGACTTGTTGGATCTCCTTGCAGTCCAAGAGACTCTCAAGAGTCTTCTCAAACACCATAGCTCAAAAGCATCCATTCTTTGGCGCTCAGCTTTCTTCACAGTCCAAATCTCACATGCATACATGACCACTGGAAAAACCATAGGCTTGACTAGATGGACCTTTGTTGGCAAAGTAATGTTTCTGCTTTTTAATATGCTTTCTAGGTCGGTCATAATGTTCCTTCCAAGGAGTAAGTATCTTTTAATTTCATGGCTGCAGTCACCATCTGCAGTGATTTTGGAGCCCCCAAAATAAAGTCTGACACTGCTTTCACTGTTTCCCCATATTTGCCATGAAGTGATGGGACCAGATGCCAAGATCTTAGTTTTCTGAATGTTAAGCTTTAAGCCAACTTTTTCACTCTCCTCTTTCACTTTCATCAAAAGACTTTTTAGTTCCTCTTCACTTTCTGCCATAAGGGTGGTGTGATCTGCATATCTGAGGTTATTGGTATTTCTCCCGGCAATCTTGGTTCCAGCTTGTGCTTCTTCCAGCCCAGCGTTTCTCATGATATACTCTGCATATAAGTTAAATAAGCAGGGTGACAATATACAACCTTGACATATTCCTTTTCCTATTAGGAACCAGTCTGTTGTTCCATGTCCAGTTCTAACTGTTGCTTCCTGACCTCATATAGATTTCTCAAGAGGTGGGTCAGGTGGTCTGGTATTCCCATCTCTTTCAGAATTTTCCACAGTTTATTGTGATCCACACAGTCAAAGGGTTTGGCATAGTCAATAAAGCAGAAATAGATGTTTTTCTGGAACTCTCTTGCTTTTTCGGTGATCCAGTGGATGTTGGCAATTTGGTCTCTGGTTCCTCTGCCTTTTGTAAAATCAGCTTGAACATCTGGAAGTTCACAGTTCACATATTGCTGAGGGCTGACCGAATGTGGTCCACTGGAGAAGGGAGTGGCAAACCACTTCAGTATTCTTGCCTTGAGAACCCCATGAACAGTATGAAAAGGCAAAATGATAGGATACTGAAAGAGAAACTCCCCAGGTCGGTAGGTGCCCAATATGCTACTGGAGATCAGTGGAGAAATAACTCCAGAAAGAATGAAGGGATGGAGACAAAGCAAAAACAGTACCCAGTTGTGGATGTGACTGGTGATAGAAGCAAGGTCCAATGCTGTAAAGAACAATATTGCATAGGAACCTGGAATGTTAGGTCCATGAATCAAGCAAAATTGGAAGTGGTCAAACAGGAGATGGCAACAGTGAATGTCGACATTCTAGGAATCAGCGAACTAAAATGGACTGGAATGGGTGAATTTAACTCAGATGACCATTATATCTACTACTGGGGCAGGAATCCCTTAGAAGAAATGGAGAAGCCATCATGGTCAACAAGAGAGTCCAAAATGCAGTACTTGGATGCAATCTCAAAAATGACAGAATGATCTCTGTTCGTTTTCAAGGCAAACCATTCAATATCACGGTAATCCAAGCCTATGCCCCAATCAGTAATGCTAAAGAAGCTGAAGTTGAATGGTTCTATGAAGACCTACAAGACCTTTTAGAACTAGCACCCAAAAAAGATGTCCTTTTCATTCTAGGGGACTGGAATGCAAAAGTAGGAAGTCAAGACACACCTGGAGTAACAGGCAAATTTGGCCTTGGAGTATGGAATGAAGCAGGGCAAAGGCTGATAGAGTTTTGCCAAGAGAACACACTGGTCATAGCAAACACCCTCTTCCAACAACACAAGAGACGACTCTACACATGGATATCACCAGATGGCAACACCGAAATCAGATTGATTATTTTCTTTGCAGTCAAAGATGGAGAAGCTCTATACAGTCAGCAAAAACAAGACCGGGAGCTGACTGTGGCTCAGATCCTGAACTGCTTATTGCCAAATTCAGACTTAAATTGAAGAAAGTAGGGAAAACCACCAGACCATTCAGGTATGACCTAAATCAAATCCCTTATGACTATACAGTGGAAGTGAGAAATAGATTTAAGGGACTAGATCTGATAGACAGAGAGCCTGATGAACTATGGACGGAGGTTCGTGACATTGTACAGGAGACAGGGATCAAGACCATCCCCATGGAAAAGAAATGCAAAAAGGCAAAATGGTTGTCTGAAGAGGCCTTACAAATAGCTGTGAAAAGAAGAGAAGCAAAAAGCAAAGGAGAAAAGGAAAGATGTTTCCATTTGAATGCAGAGTTCCAAATAACCACAAGGAGAGAAGAAAGCCTTCCTCAGGGATCAATGCAAAGAAATAGAGAAAAACAACAGAATGGGAAAGACTAGAGATCTCTTCAAGAAAATTAGAGATACCAAGGGAACATTTCATGCAAAGATGGGTTCGATAAAGGACAGATATGGTATGGACCTAACAGAAGCAGAAGATGTTAAGAAGAGGTGGCAAGCATACACAGAAGAACTGTACAAAAAAGATCTTCATGACCCAGGTAATCACGATGGTGTGATCACTCACCTAGAGCCAGACATCCTGGAATGTGAAGTCAGGTGGGCCTTAGAAAGCATTACTATGAACAAAGTTAGTGGAGGTGATGGAATCCCAGTTGAGCTATTTCAAATCCTGAAAGATGATGCTGTGAAAGTGCTGCACTCAATATGCCAGCAAATTTTGAAAACTCAGCAGTGGCCACAGGACTGGAAAATGTCAGTTTTCATTCCAATCCAAAGAAAGGCAATCCCAAAGAATGCTCAAACTACCACACAATTGTACTCATTTCACATGCTAGGCTAAGATAAAGATCATTAAAAACTTGGTTTGAGATATATTTTAAAAAGGCTCAGTAGAGTTTGTGTAGATGTAGGGGAGAAAAGTCACTTTAAATGAGAGCCACAAAAGGAAATATTTAGAGTTAAGAGTAAATATTACATATTTATAGGATTAATTTGGAGCACTCATCTTGGGAAGGAGTGGGAAATTAGATTGAGAAGTATGGTGGGCTCCCAAGGTACAAGGACTTGAATAGTCAGGCAGAACTATTAAGCATTGGAAGAGTAGAGATACAAATGGAAAAAATTATTTATTAAGCTTGTTCAAGCAAGTTAGGAGAATGGGGTCATGGAGATGAGCTCAGAAGAAAGATACTGCTTTTATCCAAGAAGAGATGATGAGAATCTGGACTCTTCTCAGGACAAATGGAAAAGGAAAGCTTTTCCTTTTGTGACATTTCATGAAATGTGACATTTCAGAAAGGAATGAGTGATAGCCTTTATTGACTTTGGATGGCTTTAGTTACTGGACAGAAAAAAAAGCAAGTCTAAAGAAAGACAAGTGGGCTGAGGCTCAGCAGATAGAATAGATAATAGGCAGGCTGGAGAAATACAAAAAAGACTGAGTAAGGTCATAAGTGACTCGGGGAGAAGGCTGCAGAGTCCTCGAACAGGCAGGCAAGAATTGGATCAGAGTTCCCCAAAGGACATTTCATGCAGTATTCTTTTACACAGAAGCTCTCTGAAAATAAGACTTTCCTGGTCAAATTCCTTTGTACCTAAAAATTTCTTATGATGATTTCCAGTGAACACTTCTGTATTAAAGCTTCCAAGGGGTTCTAGAGAAAAGAAACTTGTTTGACTTTGTTTATCCTAGCATATGTTTACTGAGGGCAGCGCTAGTTGAGGGCCTGGTTTAGAACCTTGACTCCTGGGTAATTTGGGGCAAGGTAATTAATATGCTTCAGGCTTTTTTTTTTTTACCTTGTGAGATGGGGGATAATAATAGGACTTCCATTGGCCCTATGGTTTCTTTGTGTCAATGAGAAAAACTGTGCCCAACCTGTACAACTGCACATGGTATCCTCGATAAATGTACCTAGTTAATATGGTTTTTAGGATTAAAGAATAATATGTGTTAAGTGCTCAAGTAGTGCTTGTCATGGAGTCAATATTCAATTAGTATTACTTACTATGTAATACTAGTTCGATATCTTAAGAGTTGGTGTTTGGTGCTATATATTTTGGGATGTGCTGGATTAAATGCATTAAGTGAGGTGGTTTCAGGTGATTATCCTTGTTTGAAATTGGATATTGTTCTGCTATAATTTGCAGTAATGGCCTCACAATTTATCAAACATCTTATAACATTTGATTGTTATCACTCTCATCTATCAAGAACTTTAAACATATCTCTAAATTTTGACCCAGTAGTTCCACTCCTGGGTTATGTCCTTAAGAGATGTACAAAGAAATCTGCAGATGTGTTTGAAAATTTAACCACCAACATACTGCCTGACATCATTATGTAAAACTACATATTGTGATAAGTGGTTGTTTCTGGGGTCGTGAATTTTCAATGCTGTATTTTCTTATTTTAAAAGTTGAAAAATTTATTTTCATAGCCAGGAAAAATCGTTAAACATTTCTCACCAGCTATTTGAGGCAAATATACATGTTTATCTGTCTCATGTACATTCTTTCCTTTCCTCACACTTGCCAGGTGCTCTCAGGGTCAGAATGGGGCAACATGCTGCTTTGGGAAGGAGGCCACATCAAAGTGGAGTTGAGTCGAGCTGCAGGCAAGCCTTGTCACCAGGGTCCCATTAACCAGATAATGCTGGACGAGGGTGAAGTCATCACCATTGGGTCAGATGGATGTGTTAGGGTAAGTCTTCTTTAAACTTGAACAGTAGCACCTGCATCAAAGTCTTTTAGGTGATCATATGGGTTTTATCAGATTTTTATTTCTCACAAAGGTCACTTGAAGAAGATCAGTGGTCATTTACTCCCAGGGCCAACTCATTTTAAGTAATGCTTCTCTTGTGGTAGATTTATAGTCACTAATTCATGTCTGACTCTTTGTCACCCCCTTGGACTATAGCATGCCAGGCTCCTCTGTCCTCCACTATTGCCTGGAGTTTGCTCAAACTCATGTCCATTGAGAAGGTGATGCTGTCTAACCATCTCATCCTCTGCCACCCTCTTCTCCCTTGGCCTTCAGTCTTTTCCCAGTATCAGGGTCTTTTCTAATGAGTCGGCTCTTTGCATCAGGTTAAGTATTATAGCTTCAGCATCAGTCCTTCCAGTGAATATTCAGGGTTGGTTTTCTTTAGGACTGACTGGTTTGATCTCCTTGCAATCCAAGGGACTCTAAAGAGTCTTCTCCAGGACCACAGTTCGAAAGCATCAATTCTTCGGTGCTCAGCCTTCTTTATGTCTTTGTAAATTCTGGTCAACATTCATTAATATCTTGCCACTGAAATTTTCTGAGGGGACCTTTTGTTATTTTGATTCTGTTGTTGAAATAGTAGCTTCAGAAAATGAATTAGCACAATATTAACAGTGGATGCCAATGTCCTTCCAAAATGCCTATTATAAATTGGTCATTTTCTAGGGACAACAAGGCCAAACATTTATTTATTTATTTATTTTTACTGATTTTACCAATTAGAAATACACAGGTGAGCTGATGGGGTTTTCTAATGGATGCTCCCCTCCCGTTACCCCCATACTAATGAACTTGCTTGTCCTCACCTGTGGACACCATCCTGCCCACAGGACTAATCTGGGACACTGCTTCTGCATCTTGGTCTTTCTAGCTGTTGTCACACCTCTTCTCCCATCCCTCATGTGTAGTTACCCTGCTGTTGCTGGCCAACCTGCAGTCTTCTGGTTTACTTTGCAGTCCCCTCAGTATGTGTTTCTTCTGGGGCCTTTCATAAGAAAATATTCTTAAGGTAGTATTCTCGGGACATTCTTTAGGAAGTGGTATTATCAGAAGTAAGACCATTTTTTTCCCCCCAACCATTTGGTTACTCTGACACTTACTGAGCTTACTTATGGCTCAGACAATATATTAGAGCCATGTCTTCCAGTTTGTCCTCTTACCATTGGCCCTTTGAACCCTGTTAAGTTTAATTTTGTTCTATTATATTTATTTCTCTGAGAATCTTTTATGTCCTTTATTATGTTATACAATACATTCACTATCCTTCCAAAGCATATGTCACCCCCAAATACATCAAGATACCAAGGGGTGGAAAATTTCAAGAGAAGTTGGATACTTCATAGAGAATTCCTTCATGGCCATCACTAATGTCTAAGCTTACTTCCCCTTTGCAAAGCCCACCCTCATCTCTTCAGTGTTTTATATTGTAAATCTCTACCTCTAGCCCTTTAGGAAAAACCCACTCCAACTCCCAGGTGTTAGTCTGACCCTAGGACCTGGGACTCTCCTCCACGAGAGTACTCAATGGGACAACACCAGTCCTTCCCAAGTCTGAGTTGCTGAGTCTAGGATGATGTAGCAGGATGTGTCTGCAGAACCATCCAGCCTGGGCTTTGGCATCACCCAGAGGAAGTCCCTCCGAGTTTCTCTACCACATTAAAAACTGCTCCCTCCTTCTTCCCCAGTGCTCTTCTGGTCTCCTATCTTAAGAACAACAGTCATTACCTGAATAGTACAGTCTAAATCCAAGATAAGGAAGAGAAACATTATCTCATGAAGACATTACCTACATCTTTTTTTTTCCCCCCTGCTTAATTAAGATTGTGCTTGGATCATTCAGCAAGAAGGTCTGTGTCTCCTTTCTAGGGTCCCACGGGTCTAATATAACACAAGGCTTGTCATAATGTTTCGGTGAATGACTGAACCATTTATTCCTTACAGTCACTTTATATGCAGAAAGACCTGATACAAACTTTGAAATAAAGTTTACTTTGGGCAAACTAGAATTCTTATTCAGGACGGACTTTTTCTCACTAATCTCCATAAATAAAAGGAAATTATGATAATTCATTATTTCTGAGTAAAATCTCAGAGGTTAGGTTTTGTCTGGTGTTTTAATTATATCTACTCATCATTAATTTTCATGAAATAAGAAATGACTTGAAAAAATTGGGGTCTTTCCTGGCATAGAAAATATATATCCATTCTGACTTAGAAAATATATATTCAGAAACTGCTGATTCATTAAGGTATTTTCTTATTTTTTAAGATATGGGATTTTGAGACTATAGACACTGCTAATGTTATAGATGAGACTGGATTACTAGAGATAGAGCCCATTAATGAACTTCAAGTAGATAAGAACGTCAAACTCTTCTCTATGATAAAAATGAATGAAGTTGGAAATAACTTTTGGTTGGCTCAGGTAAGATACACCGTTTTCTCTTTGCTCTTTAAAGTTATCTGGATATAAAACTAACATAGTATTATACTTTACTGTCACTGTAAGTCCACAGAAATATCAAGACTGCTATTGATAGTATAATGAAGAGTTCCCTGAATTCTGATATTTAGAAGTGAAGTGAAAGTCACTCAGTTGTGTCCAACTCTTTGCAACCCCGTGGCCTATACAGTCCATGGAATCCTCCAGGCCAGAATACTGGAGTGGATAGCCTTTCCCTTCTCCTTTCCCTTCCCAGTCAAGGTATTGAACCCAGGTCTCCCACATTGCAGGTGGATTCTTTACCAGCTGAGCCACAAGAGAAGCCTAACAATACTGGAGTGGTAGCCTATCCCTTCTCCAGTGGATCTTCCCAAGTCAGGAATCGAACTAGGGTCTCCTGCACTGCAGTTGGATTCTTTACCAACTGAGCTATCAGGGAAGCCTAATATTTAATTGACCTATATTTTATACATAGAAAACCAATTAGCATTTTTACTATGTTAAACTGACTACAAGGTTTATGAGATTGCTTTATTATGTGGTTGCTATTATTAAATTTCAATCACACTTTAAAATATATGTAAGTGCTGGTATTGTTGGTCCTTTAAATCATAAAAAGAAAATCCTTTAATTTGATAAAATTTCAAAATGATGAGCAATACATTATTGAGTATTTAATTTTTTAGGATTCCAATGGAGCCATATGGAAGCTTGACCTTAGCTTTTCAAACATTGTAAGTTGCCTGTTTTTCTCATTTATTTCAAACTCTCATAGTAAAATGTTCATTATTCTTTTTTAAAAGATACTTTATCTTTCTTCATATTTGATCGTTGTTCCCATCAAAAACTTGCTCAACATATCCAAAGAATTTATGTTGTGTCTGTCTTTCTCTTGTTATGATTTTACATACAAAATTTTATATGAAAAAGATTCTATCTCATAAAAAAATTTACAAGAAAAGTGGCAAGAAATGGCCTAACATTTTATAGTGCTTTATAGTTTTCATAAACATTTAACATTTTAATGTATATTATCTCAAATAATCCTCTCAACTGCTAAATTTTGTAGGGAGGCAGTTGCCATCATCTCATTTTACTGATGTAGAAATAGAAATTGGCATTTGAAGTTACTTGCATCAAATCACACAGCTATCAAGTGCAAAGCCAGTATTCTCTTTCTCCTAATTCTGAACTTCAGCATTCTTGCTATCTTATAATGCCTTTTCTTATATCTATTCAGATGAAGTCATACATGATACAGAATTCTATTTGTATTTCCTTAAACTTGGCTTTAATTCTATGTTAACCTGTCTTTGAGCTCTAATAGAATCTCTCTGTTATCAGACCCAAGATCCAGAATGCCTGTTCTCCTTCCATTCTGGAGCCATTGAAGCTTTGGCCGTCTCTCCTGTCACTTACCTCATGGCCACTACCGGCTTGGACTGTAAGTAAGAACTCATATCTGGCCTTTTGTGTTGTATTTTCAGTACATTTTAAAATGTGTTTGATTAAGTCATTTGAGAATTTTCCCAGAAGGGAAGCCTCCTGATAATAATGAGGTAAGTTTTTGCAGAGGGGACGGGCCTAGAATATAGTAGCCTTGGTTATTGTGAGACATAAAAGATATATCAATAAATTACTCATGAAAATACCATTCATCTTGGTATTCTCCACAGTAGTGCTTTTCCTTTTCTTTCCATGTCCTTTTTTTCTTCTTGACTTTCAGTAAATCTATGTGGACTGTGAAAGGTAAAACTGACTCACTAGTCAATCAGCAGTTGTTTTCTTTAGTACAGTTGTCTCTCAGTATCTGTGGTGGTGGTGGGGTTGGTTCCAGGACTCCACTGATACCGAAATCCATAGATGTTCAAGTCCCTTTTGTAAAATGGCATAGCATGTATTCATGTTTATAAATTACCTGATTGAGGGTATACATGTAAAATTTTAACTAATGTAAAGAAAGACTATGTCAGTTGATTTTCTATGACATTTCTTGTTATAGTGCTTAGATATAAAGTGAACCATGGTTATTAGAGCTGTTAACATATATATATATACTATATATATAACTTGTTTCTTTAAAACTGTCTTTCTATAGGCTCTATTAGATTCTATGACTTTGCTGGCAAAACTCCTTTGCTTCAGATGAAATTCAAGCAAGGAGGTACTGCCCTTGCTTGGGTACCACGGCTGGTAAGCTTATTATAATGAATTTTACTAAAAATCTATTTGTAAATATGATATATCAGTGCTATTTCTTAGAAATATAGATATTTTATGACCCTGGATTTTAGAGAAGAATAAAAATTCGAACTTAGTTTATCCATTCAGAATATGATAGAAATCATATCATGACTTTGCTATTGTGTTTTTAATGAAAAGTCTATTCTTATGCCACCTATAGTTTAGAAATAATTTTGTGTTAAAAAGTAATCACCTGATAGAACTTTGTGTATCTGTCTTCTGTTTGACTCTGATTCATTCTATGTACTTCTAGAATGTCTCCACAATGTGCTGGGCCTATTTCTAGATTCTGTGAATATAGCAGTGAACAAAAAGACAAAAATACTTGCCAGCATGAACCTTTACCCTGATAGGAGAATGTTATACCCCCATGGGAGATGGTGGGAAAGACAGACAGTAAACAAAATAAGTAAATTTATGTGATATGTTAAATAATGGGAAAAAATTAGAGCTTTGTTCTAGTTGTCTGTTGCTGTGTAGTAAACCACTCCAAATGTAGTGGCATAAGAAAGCAATCATTTTTTTTTGCTCATATACTCCGGTTTGGGAATTCAGACAGGTGACAGCAGGGATGGTTTATCCCTTCTTCACAGTATCATGGCTTCAGTTGGGGAGACTTGAATGGTTGGGGCCTGGAGTCATCTAAAGGCTTCTTTGTCCCAAGTATGGCACCTGGGTTGAAGGCTGGGTTAAGCTGTGATGCTAATAGGAGTGCTTACCTGAAGCCCATGTCATACAGAGAGGTCATTATCACAGCATGGTGGCCTCAGGGCAGTCGAACTTCTTCATGGCAGCTCAGGGCTCCAAGATCTTATGTTCCAACATAGAAGGCAGAAGCTGCTGTCATTTCATGACCTGGCCTTAGAAGTCACATATTATCACTTGTACTATACTCAGTTAGGGGGTGAAACAGCCACAAGCACCACACAGATTCACAGAGAGGAAGTTCAGCTATTTTTCTATAGGAGGTATGTCGAAGAATTTGTAGCCATGTTTTTATAAAACGTCATGGGAATATTTGGGGAATGGTTTATCCTTAATCCTTTGAGTTGAAATCAAAGAGAAAATGTTCCAGGTCCAAATCAGATGTAGAGATGGCTGGAATGGAGGGGACTTTAATGATGGGATCAAGATCAGGAGAACTTAGGCCAGGAAATAGAAGCAGAACTATGATGAGGCTAGATTAAGTAGAAACCATGGAGTATTTAGATTACCAAACCTGGATCATTCTTTATCTAATCTATTTACACTCTTATCTGAAGTCTTTAAAATACAGCTTATCAAATTGAATCATTTTTTTCAGAGTTTTGTGGAATGTTCATAGAGCATTTAATTTTTAGCCTTAAATCCAAGTAATGATCTTATAGATATAATGCTAGAATTTCCCCTTCTCCATACCCTCTTACCTTTCTGGAAAGCTGCATATCATTCTTCACAATTTAGCTCAGGTCAAATATCATTGCCTCTGCCCAGCCCTCTACGAACCCATCTTGAAGGGTACTCATTTCCTTCATGATCTAGTACTGTGTTTAAGGACTGTGTATATACCTCTTTTGTAGCACTTAATCACAGTGTACTAAGATGACTTGCTTCATTGTCTGTCTTTCTCACCAGACTGTGTTCTTCATGGCAATACCATATCTTATTCTTCTTTGTGTTAATACTTCCAGTGCCTCTACACTTACTGGTACATATAGGCACTTAGTAAATTTGAATAAGCCACATTCAATTGGAATTGAATGTAGTTCTTATTCCCAAGACTTTCATAATTGCCTGGCCTTAAGGGATGATCACTCCATTCTAAAGAATACCAGGGCTCTTGCCCTTTTCCTAAATGCCTTCCAAGATGGCAGATTTAGTACATACAGACATTGCTAGATTTATATCTCCAGCCAAGATTTTTCTTTTAAGCTGCATACTATTTGTCATCTTCATTTTGAGATCTCCAGGGGACCTCAAACTCAACATGTCCAAGATTAAGTTCATAATCTTCTGCTGGTCCCCACTCCCCCTCCCCCCACTTCAAAACAATAAATGCAACAACAACCCCACACACTCACATACCTGGCTCCCTTCCAGGATCTCTTGTCTCAGTAAATATATGTCATTCTTGACACGTCCCTCTGCCTCATTCCCCATATCTAGTCACCACCAAATAGGACCATTATACCCATCTCTAAAATGTGTCCATGTCTCTCAGCTCCACTATACCACTTCAGACCACATGACATTAATCAGTCTCCAGGAGTAAAACAGTCATCATTTTAAAAGTCTCCCTACACAAAAATAAACTCAAAATGGATTAAAGATCTAAATGTAAGACCAGAAACTATAAAACTCCTAGAGGAAAACATAGGCAAACACTCTCTGACATAAATCACAGCAGGATCCTCTATGACCCACCTCCCAGAGTAATGGAAATAAAAGCAAAAATAAACAAATGGAACCTAATTAAACTTAAAAGCTTTTGCACAACGAAGGAAACTATAAGCAGGGTGAAAAAACAGCCTTCAGAATGGGGGGAAATAATAGCAAACGAAGCAACTGACAAAGAATTAATCTCAAAAATATACAAGCAGCTCAATACCAGAATAATAAATGATCCAATCAAAAAATGGGCCAAAGAACTAAACAGACATTTCTCCAAAGAAGACATACAGATGGATAACAAACACATGAAAAGATGCTCAACATCACTCATTATCAGAGAAATGCAAATCAAAACCACAGTGAAGTTCTATCTCACACCAGTCAGAATGGCTGCTATCAAAAAGTCTACGAACAATAAAAGCTAGAGAGGGTGTGGAGAAAAGAGAACCCTCTTACACTATTGATGGGAATGCAAACTAGTACAGCCACCATGGAGAACAGTGTGGAGATTCCTTAAAAAACTGGAAATAAAACTGCCATATGGCTCTTCCTCATCCAGCTTGTGTCTGATAGCAGGCGCAAGCACAGCGGCCGCTGCCGGCCGCCGTGTCTGCTGTTCGGTTGGTGTTTGAAAGTCGGTGCCAGTCGAACTTCCCGCCATGGCTGAGTTAGATCCGTTCGGCGTCCCCGCTGGCGGTTCCGCCCTGGGGAACGGAGTGGCCGGCGAAAGAGGACCCTGCCGCGGCCTTCTTGGCGCATCAGGAGAGCGAGATTGCGGGCATCCAGAACGACGAGGCCTTCGCCATCCTGTACGGCGGCGCCCCCGGACCCCAGCCTCACGGCGAGCCGCCGGGGGTTCCAGATGCTGTTGATGGAGTGAAGAATGGAGAATGCTATCAGGAGAGTAATGGGCCGACAGACAGTTACGCAGCTATTTCACAAGTGGATCGGTTGCAGTCAGAGCCTGAAGTATCGGAAAATGGAGAGAAGAGCAAACAGAATGCTTGGAAGCCCTTGATGCCAATTCTCGGAAGCAGGAAGCGGAGTGGAAAGAAAAAGCAATAAAGGAGCTGGACGAGTGGTATGCAAGGCAGGACGAGCAGCTCCAGAAGACAAAAGCCAACAACAGGGCAGCAGAAGAAGCCTTTGTAAATGACATTGAGGAGTCGTCCCCAGGCACTGAGTGGGAACGGGTGGCCCGGCTATGTGACTTTAACTCCAAGTCCAGCAAGCAGGCCAAAGACGTCTCCCGCATGCGTTCTGTGCTCATCTCCCTCAAGCAGGCCCCCCTGGTGTACTGAAGAGCCTCCCTGCGGAAACACTACATCTGCAGCATCTTAATCCTACTCAGTGAAGCTCTTCACGGTAACTGGATTAATTATGTTGAGTTCTTTTGGACCAAACCTTTTGTATTTAGAGTTGATCATTGTTTGTGATTGCATGTTTCCTTCAACTGTTCTCCCCGGCATTCAAGGAGGAGGTGAGGTGGCGGCAGAGGAAGGGAGGGAGGCCTCCCAACGGCAGCCTCAACCTATGCTTTTGTGCATTATTCTGAGAATAAATTTCTGTTCCAAGAAAAATTAAAAAAAACCAAAAAAAAGCCTGCCATACGACCCAGCAATCCCACTGCTGAGCATACACACTGAGGAAACCAGAATTGAAAGAGACACATGCACGCCAATGTTCATTGCAGCGCTGTTTACAATAGCTAGGACATGGAAGCAACCTAGATGTTCATCGGCAGACAAATGGATAAGAAAGCTATGGTACATATACACAATGGAATATTACTCAACTATTAAAAAGAGCACATTTGAATCAGTTCTAATGAGGTGAATGAAACTGGAGCCTATTATACATAGTGAAGTAAGTCAGAAAGAAAAACACCAAATACAATGTATTAATGCATATATATGGAATTTAGAAAGATGGTAACTACAAACCCTATATGCAGGACAGCAAGAGACACAGATATAAAGAACAGTCTTTTGGACTCTGTGGGAGAAGGCGAGGGTGGGATGGTTTGAGAAAATAGCACTGAAACATGTATATTACCATATGTGAAATAGATGACCAGTCCAAGTTCAATGCATGAAACAGGGCACTCAAAGCTGGTACACTGGGACAACCCTGACGGATGGGATAGGGAGGGAGGAGGGATGGGGAGGGAGCTAGGAGGGGGGTTCAGGATGGGGGGATACATGTACACCCCTGACTGATTCATGTCAATGTATGACAAAAATTGCCACAATATTGTAATTAGCTTCCAATTAAAATAAAATTAATTAAAAAAATAGTCTTCTTAAAGTCTCCTGTGCATCCTGTCCTGGCCACCTCAGATCCATTCTCTACATTGTACCTAGGATGATTTTCCTGAAATAGTAGATCTGATCACATCACCTCCCCACTCTCCATCCCCAAACTAAAAACTATTTGACTCCTTACCTCTCTGGGATGAAAACTATCTTTAATGTGGCATATAAGCCATTTTGTGACCTAATACTTGCTTGTGGAAGCACTGTTCCCTCACTCAGTCTGTTTTAGTCAAACTAACTTTTTCCTGGTACATTATTTCCTGCCACATGACCTTTGCACAAGCCGTATGCTCTCCCAGAGGTATTTTTATGCTTAATTAACTCCTGAGCATCCCTCTGTTCTCAGCTTCACCATATCTTCCTTAAGGAAGCTCTCAGTCTAGGTCAGCTTTCTTTGCTATACATTCTCAGAGAATGTTTCTTTCCTTTAACACTTATTTAAGTTTATAATTCCACGTTACTTTGTCTGGTTGATTAATGAAGCTCCAATACTTTGGCCACCTGATGTGAAGAGCTGACTCATTGGGAAAGACCCTGATGCTGGGGAAAATTGAAGGCAAAAGGAGAAGGAGGGGATGGCAGAGGATGAAATGGTTAGATGGCATCACCAACTCAATAGACATGAATTTGAGTAAACTTCAGGAGATGGTGGAGGACAGAGGAGCCTGGTGTGCTACAATCCATGGAGTCACAAAGAGTAGGACATGACTTAGTGACTGAACAACAATAACATGTCCTCCCACTCAACCATTAATTTGTGAAAATGGGTTGAGACTGTCTATGCTTACTCTTGGGTTGCTGCTGACGGGTCTTTGGCACATAGTAGATAGACTGTCTTTGTTTACCTGTCTCATGGTCAGCAGTGATAATGGACTGTCCTAGAAGAGATGGAGCTTACCATAAAGTGGTACAAGGAATTATCAGTGGGCCCTTATTTTAGTTCATTATTTGGTTAAATTACTGAAGTCTAAATAAAATACAGAAAATTTTCCAGGAAAGAGTACTGAAGTGGGTTTCCATTTCCTTCTCCAGGGGATCTTCCTGATCCAGGGATCGAACCCTGGTCTCCTGCATTGCAGGCAGATTCTTTACCAAATGAGCTACTAGGGAAGCCCAATTATTTAGTTAAATTACTTAAGTTTAAATAAAATACAGAAATATCTGTAATTCGCTCAGTCATGTCTGATTCTTTGTGATCCCATGGACTATCCTCTGTTCATGGCATTCTGCAGGCAAGAATACTGGAATGGCTGTCATTTCCTTCTCCAGGGGATCTTCCTGACCCAGGGATTGAACCCAGGTCTCCTTCATTGCAGGCAGATTCTTTACCATCTGAGCTACCAGGGAAGCCCATAATGCAGTGCAGCTCTCTTAATTAACTAATTTTGGAAACCTTGCATTTCTTTTTTGTCCAAGATAAGCTATGGTGGAGCACAGATCACTGCAGGATTTGAAGATGGCGTTGTTCGAATTCTTGAACTTTATGATCCAAAAGGGCTCACGGTTTTTGTGGGACGGAAGAAAGTTTCAGATGCAGATATTCGTTTGAAACAGGTTTTCAAACCTCATACTGCTGCTGTCACTGCTTTAGCTTATGATCGTGATGGAGAAGTTCTAGCCACAGGGGTAAGGAGTAAATTTCCTTTTGTTTCCTATTGAATTTTTGTGGTTAACCTTGCCTTATTAGTCTTCCTACTTAATGATGCCTTCTTTCCTTGTATTTCTTTCCAAGAACATATATCTATTTCTTGTTTTCTTTGTATTCACATTCTTTCAGTATAATCTGTGCCTGGCTATAAAATGTTAAAAATATGCTTACAAATTGAGTTGTAATGCTTATTTTAAATGAATAGAAATTCTCAACTGGGAATAATGCAGCATGTTTTATGTATGGTCAGTGTTTTAAATGAAGAGAATAACCATGTAAATTCATTATGCATAAATAGGTGAGCATATGCATTGTGGATGTTTTTGTGAATTAATCTTATACACAGGTATGGTGATCATTTTTTTTTTTAGAAACACAAGAAAACATTTGACAGGTTTGTCAAACATTCTCACAGGGAAAATGAAGCAAATATTTGAAATAAGGATGTTCCCAGAATAATTTGGGATATATGATCATTGTAGGTATAAGTATACAGTGGGTATAATATAGCTGTTAAATATTTCTTTGTACTCTCTGGAATAGATTTCATAATAATATATATTTGGATATCTCTCTTTTAATTAGAGTAAAGATAAAACTGTCTTCTTTTTCGAAGTGGAAAGGGACTATAAGCCTATTGGTTACATTACTACTCCTGGACCTATTTGCCAGTTAACATGGTCTTCAAGCTCTCATGTAAGTAGTTATTTGTCTTCATGTTTAAATCTCAATTACTACATAGTGAAGTGATCTGTTAGAAAATAGTGGGTGGAATTACTAGCTCCGCTCTTGAGTCCTACAACGAGGGGCCATGGAATCTGTTCAGCTTGACTAGTGGAACATCACTCAGGAGCTCCAAGCCACCACCCTCCATACTCCCACTGCCTCCTCTCTCTTCTATAATGTAATCAGTCTATTATATCAAACTTTGCTTCAACACCTGCCTTGCCTCTTGAGAAACCTGTATGCAGGTTAGGAAGCAACAGTTAAAACTGGACATGGAACAACAGACTGGTTCCTAATAGGAAAAGGAGTATGTCAAGGCTGTATATTGTCACCCTGCTTATTTAACTTATATGCAGAATACATCATGAGAAACTCTGGGCTGGAAGAAGCACAAGCTGGAATTAAGATTGCCGGGAGAAATATCAATAACCTCAGATATGCAGATGACACCACCCTTATGGCAGAAAGTGAAGAGGAACTAAAAAGCCTCTTGATGAAAGTGAAAGAGGAGAGTGAAAAAGTTGGCTTAAAGCTCAACATTCAGAAAACTAAGATCATGGCATCTGGTCCCATCACCTCATGGGAAATAGATGGGAAGACAGTGGAAACAGTATCAGACTTCATTTTTTTGGGCTCCAAAATCACTGCAGATGGTGATTGCAGCAATGAAATTAAAAGATACTTACTCCTTGGAAGGAAAGTTATGACCAACCTAGAAAGCATATTAAAAAGCAGAGACATTACTTTGCCAACAAAGGTCCGTCTGGTCAAGGCTATGGTTTTTCCAGTGGTTATGTATGGATGTGAGAGTTGGACTGTGAAGAAAACTGAGCGCCGAAGAATTGATGCTTTTGAACTGTGGTGTTGGAGAAGACTCTTGAGAGTCCCTTGGAGTGCAAGGAGATCCAACCAGTCCATCCTAAAGGAGATCAGTCCTGGGTGTTCATTCGAAGGACTGATACTGAAGCTGAAACTTCAATACTTTGGCCACCTCATGCAAAGAGTTGACTCATTGGAAAAGACCCTGATGCTGGGAGGGATTGGGGGCAGGAGGAGAAGGGGATGACAGAGGATGAGATGGCTGGATGGCATCACCGACTCGATGGGCATGAGTTTGAGTAAACTTTGGGAGCTGGTGATGGACAGGGAGGCCTGGCGTGCTGCGATTCATGGAGTCATACACGACTGAGTGACTGAACTGAACTTGCTTCAACAACAGAGACTTTATCATGAAATACAACATGTCAGAATGTGTTTACTTGGGTCTGGCAGCCCTTCTGACATTAAGTTCATTTCTAAGGTCTGAATGTATTTGTCCTCATCTTTATCTCTTTCCTGCTCCTCTGTCTGAATTTCATCTCCATATTCTTTTCTAACTTCCATTGCCTGTTTCATAACGACAATGGTGATTCAGCATTGATTACTAACCTTACTAAATGCCTCCAATTTCCCTAATTTTGAGCATAGCATAATTCAATCACCTGGATATTGATTGTCTAAGCCAGGTACTGTACTAGGGTCCTAGCAAAATAATAATACTGATGAACTACATAGATGTACTGTCAGAATTTTGGGGATAGCATCTGTAATCTATTTTTTAAGAAGTTATATTGCTCTGTGATAGAATTATTTAAGGTTTCACAAGGGAATGGGTGACTAAAATATCAGTATCAGTGGTATAGATAGTATGTACTATGAATATGGGGCTTTTCTGGGGGCTCAACAGTAAAGAATCTGCCTTCAGGAGCCCCAGGGAGACACAGATTCAATTCCTGGGTCAGAAAGATCCCCTGGAGAAGGGCATAGCAACCCACTCCAGTAATCTTGCTTGGAGAATCCCATGGATAGAGGAGCCTGGCAGGCTATAGACCATGGGGTTGCAGAGTCGGACACGACTGGAGCGACTTAACAGGCACGTATGCACTATGAATATAGAGCAGGGGACTATCAAGAAAGGGAGAAGTTAACACGTTATGTTATATTATTCTACCTTAATCTTAAGGAATTGGCAGAACATGAGTCAGAGGGGAGGTGAGTGCAAGTGGTATAGGTGAAGGGAATGAGAGCTGCAGAAGATGCTCTTTGTTAAAGCATGAGCAGTTATATCACAACATATTTGTGCATCCTTCAATCATTTCTCTCGATATTAAAGTTACAAAAAAAAAAGCAGGGCAACATTTTTCAGAAGTTAGGAATGATGGGTGGGAAAGGGGTGGGTTTGACTCTATAAAGGCACAGCTTGAAGGAGATCTTTTTGGTGGTGGAGTAGTTTGTATTTTGCTTGCTGTGGATGATTACTTGAATCTGCACATGTGATAAAATGACATGGAACTATACACACATTCTATATTAATGTTGATTTCCTGCTTTTGATATTGGTGCATAAGAGGTAACCAGTGGGAGAAACTGGGCAAAGGGTACATGATACCTCTTTGTACTATCTTAGTAACTTCCTATGAATTAATATTTCAAAATAAGAAATGTTTAAAGAAGTAAGCAGAAAAGACCCCTCTCTCCCTCCACCAGGATGAGATGGTTGGATGGCATCACTGACTCAATGGACATGAGTTTGGGTAAACTCCGGGAGTTGGTGATGGACAAGTAGGCCTAGCGTGCTGTGGTTCATGGGGTCACAAAGAGTTGGACATGACTGAGCAACTGAACTGAACTCCCTCCACCAAAACAGATAAAAAGACATTTCAGGCAGTGGTACCAGTTAGCACTTGTATTTCTAACATTGTTTGGGAGTTACTAACGTAAAAGTAAATTACTCTCATTTCACAATATATACATGTATCAAATCATCATGTTGTACATCTTAAACTTATACAATGTTATGTCAATTATAATTACAATGAAAGTGAAAGAAAAAATAAATTACCATTTGTAACTGCACACTTCAGTTGTCCAAATAGCAGTAGCTGTTAGCCCTGCCAGCTCAATGGTCAGTCCTATAACCTTCCTGAATGCATTAAGCTTCTGTCCATTATTTTCTTTTCCAGTAAGAGTACATCACTCAAATAATTATTCTTCCTACAGTTGTCACTACTGTGATCACTTAGGCAGTAGATACAAGGGAGAAGTTATAAGGGGGCCAGATGAGAGGCAGGTAGATCTATTAGGCAACTGTGTTCCAGAGAAGATGACACCAAGGTGTGCATAAAAGCTAGGTAGAACTGACAGAACTTGATGATCTTTTGAATTTCTGGGGATAATTTTGAGGTTTATAAATGAAATTCATTGGAGTTTCTCTAAGTGTTATTTTTTTTCTCTCTTCTGCATTTTCTGAGAGCACCATTGTTCCTGTTTCCTAAACCAGGAAATCTTTGAGCCATCTCTTCCTGACCTCTGACCACCCTGCTTCACCAAGCCCTGCCGTTGGTGAAGATGCATCTTAAACATCTGTTAAATCTGTCTCTTCTGTGTCCTTTTTGCTCCTCTCTGTTTCAGCCATTAAGCTTCGAACTTGATCTTCTCTGCCTAAAATGACCTCCCTCTATCCTCCTGACACACATCAACTCACTATTTTTTAACACACACACATAATTTACTAATGGGGGCTTTTCTGGTGGCTCAGATGGTAAAGAATCTACCTGAAATGCAGGAGGACTGGATTTGATCCCTGGGTCATCAAGATCCCTTGGAGAAGGGAATGGCTACCCACCCCAGTATTCTTGCCTGGAGAATTCCATGAACAGAGGAACCTGATGGGATACAATCCATGGGGTCTCAAAGAGTCAAACATGACTGAGTGACTAAGGCTAACTAGTTTACTAATATTCTAATAAAGATTTTTATATATAAATACGTAACAGTGATAATACCCCCGTTTTGTAATGTCCTTACCAACTTTGGAATTGAGGTATTACTGGCCTTATTTTTGAAAAAAAGTCTTCTATTCTCTTGACCTGAATTGTTTGTAGGAGGAATTTTAATAATTTCTTCAATAGATATAGAACTATAAACTGCTAAAAGAAGATAACTACCACCCCACAATTTTATACCCAGTGTTGCTGCTGCTAAGTCGCTTCAGTCGTGTCTGACTCTGTGTGACCCTGTAGACGGCAGCCCACCAGGCTCTGCCGTCCCTGGGATTCTCCAGGCAAGAACTCTGGAGTGAGTTGCCATTTCCTTCTCCAAGGCATGAAAGTGAAAAGTGTAAGTGAAGTTGCTCAGTTGAGTCTGACTCTTCGCGACCCCATGGACTGCAGCCTACCAGGCTCCTCCGTCCATGGAATTTTCCAGGCAAGAGTACTGGAGTGGGTTGCCATTGCCTTCTCCAATACCCAGTGTTAGTATCATTCAAAAATGAAACTAAGTAAACAATAATGTGATTTTTTGGATGAAATGAGCAACTCCTGTTCCCATGCAGCTTTGAAAGTGAAGGCGCTCAGTCCTGTCCGACTCTTTTTGACCCCATGGACTGTAGCCTACCAGGTTTCTCTGTCCATGGGATTTTCCAGGCAAGAATGCTGGGGTGGGTTGCCATTTCCTTCTCCAGGGGATCTTCCTGACCCAGGGATTGAACCCAGGTCTCCCACATTATAGGCAGACGCTTTACCCTCTGAGCCACCAGGGAAGCCCCTAGGGTTATGTAAATGTTCTAAAGGCAAATGCCCAGCAGAATGTCAGGCTCACATTTCTGCATTTCCTTTTTCTCTGGTATCCTGTGCCCTCAAGTTCTAACTTTCATGTTGGTTGCTTTAAATTTCAACTTGTGTCTGTTTATGTCTGTTGTTGTTTTTCAGTCATTTAATCATGCCCGACTCTTTGTGACCCCATGGACTGCAACATACCAGGTCTCCCTGTATCCTTCACCATCTCCCAGATCTTGCTTTAGCTCATGTCCATTGAGTCAGTGATGCCATCCAACCATCTCGTTCTCTGCCATCCTCTTTTCCTCCTGTCTTCAATCTTTTCTAACATCAGGGTCTTTTCCAATGAGTCAGCTCTTCGCATCAGGTGGCCAAAGTATTTGAGCTTCAGCTTCAGTCCTTCCAATGAATATTCAGGGTTGATTTCCTTTAGGATTGACTGATTTTATCTCTGTGCAGCCCAAGGAACTCTCAAGTCTTCTCCAGCACCACAGTTTGAAAGCATCTATTCTTTATGTCTGAGAGAATGCCTAAAGCTCTAGAACACTGCATTCTGTTTGGCTTCTAGGTCCCATTCTGTAAGTTGGCCAATGCCCTGAGAAGAAAAAGTGCAAAGAATATTCACCTCACCTCAACTAGCTTCCCTTTTCCTGCAATCTTGGCTTCAGAGCTATAGTTATACTGATTTCTCTGTGATGTCTCTAGCTGGTTTAGCAAACTTTTCTTGTTATTGAATTGTTAGCTAATATATAGCTAATATAGGGATTTTCATCTGTTTATAAATAAGGTTTGGCTAATATTTTCTTTCTTCATAGTTCTTCAGTTTTGTTATTAAAATTTTTTAGTCTCCTAAGATGAATTATAAAATATCCCTCTTTTTCTATTCTCTTGAAGACTTTAAATTAGAACTTTAAATTTTCGGCAGGCTTGGAAATGTAGTCATCAGAGCATGGTGTCTAAGGTAGTTTTTTAAAAATTAATTCAATGACTTTAATAATTGTGTGTGTGTGTGTGTGTGTTCAGTCATGTCCGACTCTTTGTGACCCCATAGACTGAACCCGCCAGGCTCCTCTGTTCATGATATTTCCCAGGCAAGAATACTGGAGTGGGTTGACATTTCCTACTCCAGGGGATCTTCTCGGCCCAGGGATCAAACCTGTGTGTCTTGTGTCTCCTGTATTGGCAGTCGAATTCTTTACCTCTGCGCCACCTGGGAAATCATAGTCCTTTAAAAATTTTTTAAAATCTGCTGCTGCTGCTGCTGCTAAGTCGCTTCAGTCATGTCTGATTCTGTGCGACCCCATAGACGGCAGCCTACAAGGCTCCTCTGTCCCTGGGATTCTCCAGGCAAAAACACTAGAGTGGGTTGCCATTTCCTTCTCCACTGCATGAAAGTGAAAAGTGAAAGTTAAGTCGCTCAGTCATGTCCTACTCTTCATGACCCCATGGACTGCAGCCTACCAGGCTCCTCCGTCCATGGAATTTTCCAGGCAAGAGTACTGGAGTGGGTTGCCATTGCCTTCTCCATTTTAAAGTATAATTGACATAAATTAGTTTTAAATAAACAACATGATTTGATACTCGTATGATTTGCCACATACTGATTGCCACAATAAGTATAGTTAACATCTGTCACTGTACATGAGAACTTTTGAGATCTATTCTTTTTTTTTTTTTTATTAGTTGGAGGCTAATTACTTTACAATATTGTAGTGGTTTTTGTCATACATTGACATGAGTCAGCCATGGATTTACATGTATTCCCCATCCTGATCCCCCCTCCCACCTCCCTCTCTACCCAATCCCTCTGGGTCTTCCCAGTGCACCAGGCCCGAGCACTTGTCTCATGCATCCAACCTGGGCTGGTGATCTGTTTCACCCTAGATCTATTCTTGAGCAACATTCAAGTAAGCAAAGTATTATTGACTATAGTCATCTTGCCGTACATTACATTCCCATGACTTAATTTATAATTGGAAATTTGTACCTTTTGAACCCTTTGCTTTACCCATCCCTAAACTACTTTAGCAATCACCAGTGTGTTTTCTGCATCTATGTTTTTTTTCCCTTAAGATTCCACATACAAGTGAGATCATAGTATATTTATCTTTTCTTTCTACTTATTTAACTTAATGCCTTCAAAGTCTATCCATATTGTTGCAGATTACAAGATTTCATTCTTTTATGACTGAATAATATTCCATTGTGTTATATAATCATAAGGGAATATTTTCTTTTCTTTCTCCATTCATCCTTCAGTGTACCCTTAGACTGTTTTCACATTCTTAGCTATTGTAAAGAATGTTGCAATAAACATGAGGCTGCGCGTATTTTTTCAAGTTAATGCTTTCATTATCTCAGATAAATACCTGGAAGTGAAGTTGCTGGATTATATGTAGTTTCTTTTAATTTTTTGAGGAATCTCCACATTGTTTTCAATAGTGGCTGTACTGATTTATGTTACTACCAATAAGCATTCCCTTTTCTCCACCTTAGCCAGCATTTCTTGTCATTTTGATAATAGCTATTTTGGCAGAGGAGCCTGGTAGGCTACAGTTCACGGGATCACAAAGAATTGGACACGACTGAAGCGACTCATTCTGAGAGGTGTGAGGTGATATCTTGTGGTTTTGAGTTGTAATTTCCTGATGATTAGTGATGTTGAGCTATGTAGTGATGTTGAGCTATGATGTTTTTATGTACTCGTTGTCTGTCTCTGTCTTCTTTGGAAAAATATCTGTTCAGATCTTCTGCCCATTTTTTAATTAGATTGTTTGTTTGTACTGCTGCTCAGAGTGCATGCCTGGGAATTAGGGGCAAGCCCTTCAGTTACAAATGGGGTTAGCGGGCCTCCAGCGTCATTGCAGAATGATGGATCAGGTTTCATGGGGGAAATAGTTTGACAGGACACCTGTCCTTGCATGTTGGCTGGTGTGTTTGAGAAATCCACTAGAGGAATGCTTTTGCAGCTTTAATCCTCTTAGTTTCCCTCAGACCCCTCTTTTGCATCCTCTCTGTATGTATTCTTCCAGCTATTTTATAACTTTTCCACACTAATCAAATGCCACTAGGTCCACTCTTGTTCCTCAGATCTCAGCAGGCCAAAAACCCTGGTCTTCGGAGGCATCTCTGAGTTTACAGACCTTCTTTATTAGTCCCAGAACTTTGTGCTTTCTGAGAAAGCACACCTTAAGCTCCATACAGAACCCTGCCCAGTTCCCTGCTCTCAATTTCTTAATGGAACATGTATCTTCTGATAAATCACTTCCATAGGAGCTCTGGATTCACAGATGACAGGGATCTGTTCAGACACAATCATGTAACGTGCTCTGAGCTTCTTCACACTCACAGGGTATATCATAATTTACCATATGTATGTAGATTTATTTTGGGGTTCTCTATTCTGTTCCATTGATCTTTATGACTGTTTTTATGACAATACTATATTTTGATTACTATAACTTTACAGAATAGTTTGAAATCAGGTAGTTATGATGCCTCCAGCTTTTTCTTTCTCAAGATTGCTTTGGCTATTATGGTTCCAATCAGATGTGTTCTTGATTTAGTTTTGGTAAGCTCATTTTCCCCCCTAGGGAACTTGTTTCTTGTCTGTAATTTTCATAATATTCTTAATGTCACAAGATCTATAGAGATGTTTCCTTTTTATTTTTTTATATTGGTTATTTTTTCCCCTCCCTCTTGCTTAATCTTCCTAGAAGTTTGTCAGTATTTTCAAGGAACTTTTCACTATATTGATTTTATTTTGTTTTTTGTTTCATTAAGTTATGTTCTTTTATTATGATCCTATACCTACTGTGGGCTTCCCTGGTAGCTCAGCTGATAAAGAATCTGCCTGCAATGTAGGAGACCCTGGTTTGATTCCTGGGCTGGGAAGATCTGCTGGTGACGGGTTAGGCTACCCACTCCAGTATTCTTGGGCTTCCCTGGTGGCTCAGCTGGTGAAGAATCTGCCTGCAATGCAGGAGACATGGGTTTGATCCCCACGTTGGGAAGATCCCCTGGAGAAGGGAACAGATACCCACTCCAGTATTCTGGCCTGGAGAATTCCATGGACTATTCTATGGGGTTGCCAAGAGTCAGACACAGCTGAGCAACTTTCACTTTCATACCTACTGTATTAAGAGTTTATTTTCTAATTTCATGAGATGGGTACTTACATTAGTTATTAATCTTAATATTCATCTTTATGTGCACCCTCACTTTGCAAGGATGATATCTGAGCTGTGAAATCCCCCTCCTCTTCTGTGTTCTCTCCTAGGGGCATGAGTCCTGACCTGATTGCTTCTCCTCCCTACCCAACTCCTTGTGGATCTCTTTTGTAGCCTTGGTTGCAGAAGACCTTTCTATTAGTTTCTAGTTTATTTTCAGTGAGAATTGATCCATATATAGGGTTTTTTTTGGTGTGTTTATAGCATGCGTTGAGCCCAGTGTTGTCCTACTCTGCATGTTGTTCTCTTTTAGAAATACTAATTTCTTAGGCAGGCAGTTCAGTCGCTCAGTCATGTCCAACTCTTAGACCCCATGGACTGCGGCATGCCAGGTTTCCCTGTCCATCACCAACTCCCAGAGCTTGCTCTTAATTTCTAAACACATGGAATTTTTACTTTTAAATTGTTGATGAAGTGAATGAAGTGTTAGTCACTCAGTCGTGTCTGACTCTTTACAAGCCTATGGACTGTAACTTACCAGGCTCCTTTGTCCATAGAATTCTCCAAGCAAGAATGCTGGAGTAGGTAGCCACTCCCTTCTCCAGGGGATCTTTCTGACCCAGTGGTCGAACGTGGGTCTCCTGCATTGCAGGCAGATTCTTTGCCATCTGAGTTTGATTGCATTTTACTTTAGCTCTATTATTTTAATCTTTTGAAATTGAGGCAAATTTTATAAATAATCTTAATGTACTTGTAAATATTCTTCCTGTGCTTTATAAATATTCTTCATGTGATACTGTATGTAGCCTGTTCTCAAAGTTCTATGCAGTTTTTGCTTATGTCTATTAGCTCAGATTTTTAATTATATAGTTAAATTATCTATATTACTTTGATTTTTCTATTCGCTTGTTACTGAGAGACTTTTAAAAATCTTTATATTTTTCCCTTGTGGTTCTGCCCTTCTTTGCTTTATATATTTTGAAGTCATGATATTAGTGAAAGTGAAAGTGTTAGTTGCTCAGTCCTGTCTGAGTCTTTGCAACTCCATGGATTGTAGCCTGCCAGACTGCTCTGTCCATGGAATACTCCAGGCAAGAATACTGGACTGGGTTGTCATTCCTTTCTCCAGGGGATCTTCCCAACCCAGGGATTGAACCTGGGTCTTTGGCGTTGCAGGCAGATTCTTCACCGTCTGAGCCAACAGGGAAGCCTATTAGGTATATAGAAATTTAACTCATCAATTTTCTAATAAATTAAACCTTTTATTTTGAAGTAAATTTTTCATCTCTATTATTTGTTTTATGTGTGTCTTTTGTGAACAGCTGGATTTAAAAAATATCCAATCTGATCATCTTTGTCTTTTAGCTGAAGCACTTAATTAATTTATAAGTAATATAATTATATAATAGAAATTATATAATTTACTAAATTATGTTACTTATAAATATATATAGTATAATTATTATATATTATATATAATTATATTACATGTTAATTATTATATTACAGATTATATCATTAATTATTGTATTATATATATTATATATTATATTTTGAATTTATACATTATATAAATATTACATATAATTATACAATTATATAACATATATAATAGAAATATTATATATAATATATAGTATATATTATATATCATACATTATATATTGTATCTATTATATTAATATATAATATTATATTTATATATTATATTTATTAAATATTTATATAAATATATACTTATATATCATATGATATATGTAATATTTATATATTATATAATATATATGTGTTATATGTTATATTATATATCTTATATATCATATATAATAACCTTATATAATATATATAAATTTTATATGATATATAATAAAATATAAATATATAATAAGTAAAATATTATAGATAATATTATATTATGTTATAATTATATATTATGTATATATTATAAAATATTAATTTATATATAATTATACATATAATTATAAATAATATTTTATATATATTTATAATATTATAGTGTAATATACAATATATTATATATTTATAATTTAATGTATAATATATATTATATAATATATATAATATCTATACTTATATATAATTACATACATAATTATAATTATATATGTAATTATAATTCTAATTGTATGTAAATTATATAATTTTTTATATAACTATATTACCAATAAATATAATTATAATCATATATTATTATATATATTATTTAATATATTATATATATTTTACATGATATATATTATTTTAATCATTATATATAGTATGTATTATATTGTATATATATTACAATATATATAATGTTCATATATATAATATATATAATAACATGTAATAAATATAAAATATTATATATAATAATTGTTATGTTATATATATTATTATATATTATATGTATATATGTTATTACACATATTATATATCATATGTTATATATTATGAATTTTATTATAATATTTAATTTATATATAATTATAATTATATATAAAATTATATAATACATATTATATATTATATAAAATGTATAATTTATATATAATATAAATATATAAAGTATATATAATATATATAAATAAATACTTATAATTATATATTTATAGAAATTTATATATTTATAATATGCATTAAATATATCAAAATTATATATATTTTATATATATTTATAATTATTTGTAAATTATATTATTTCTATAAATTATCTAAATTTATAATTTGGATCAAATCTACCATCTTATTTTGTGCTTTTTAACCCTTATTTTCTTGGTTTTTCTTTCCTTATTTGTCTTATTTTGGATTGTTTTTTAATAATCATTCTAGTTTTCCTTTTGCTTGTTTGGAAGTAACACAGTTATTTCTATTCTTTTAATGTATACTTTACACTTTAACATATGTCCATAACTTATGAAAGTTTATTGTTGATTCTTTACCCAAGACAATGCAAACACCTTAGAAGTCCTCTCTACCTTCCTTCTGGAGTGATATTCCATTGCTGTGTATTTTTAAAGTAATCTTTTAAGATATATACATATATATGTATAAATTTTTTACAATTGATGTATTGTTGATTTTACAACATGAGTTTCTAATGTACAGCACAGTGACTCAGTTTTTTTTTTTTTTCAGTTTCTTTTCCATTATAATTTACTGCAAGATAATACATTTTGTGGTGCCATAACAGTAGGACCTTGTTGTTTATCTATTTTATACACAGTAGTTTGTATTTGGTAATCCTAAACTCCTGATTTATCTCCCTCTTCCCCCTTTGGTAACCATAAGTTTGTTTTCTATGTCTGTGAGTCTGTTTCTGATTTGTAAATTAGTTCATTTGTATATATTTTTTTAGATTCTGCACATAAGCAGTATCATATGATATTTGTTTGACTTCACTTATTATGATGATCTCTGGATCCATCTATGTTGCTGCAAGTGGCATTATTTCATTCTTTTTAATTCTTTGTATATATATCACATCTTCTTTATCCATCCCTCTGTTGATGGACATTTAGGTTGCTTCCATGTCTTGGCTATTGTAAATAGTGCTGCTCTGAGTATTAGGGTGCATGTGTCTTTTTGAATTGGAATTTTCTCCAGATATATGCACAGGTGTGGAATTACTGGATCATACAGTAACTGTATTTTTAGTTTTTTAAGGAATACCTATATTATTCTCCATAGTGGCTGCACCAATCCACATCCCCAGCAATAGTGTATGAGGATTTGATTTTTAAGACTTGTATTTTTTAAATCTCACAAGATATATTCAATTAACCATTACTAAGAATTACCCACATATTGACCACTTTCTTTGCTATTTATTCCTTCTTGCATTTGGGACATTTTCCTCTTATTTGCAAGTTTGCTGTTTGCAAGCCCTCTAACTTTTTCTGGAAGTTTTTCTTACAGTATTAAAGGATATTTTTGTTGGCAGTGAATTCTAGATAGCAGTAATTTTCTTTCCGCTCACTCAAGATGCCATTCCACTGCTTTCTAACTTCAGTTACTTCTCCTACCTGTTGGTGTGATTGTCACTCTTTTGAAAGTAATTTGTCCTTTTTTGGCAGTGTTTTGGATTTTCTGATTTTAGTGTTCTGCAATTTTGTTTTGATGTATATAGGTGCTTGAATCCATGGGTTTGTAACTTGTATCAATTCTGGAGGAAAAATTTAATCAATTTGTCTTGAAATAATTGCTTTTGTTTTTTTCCCTTTCAGATGTGATCAAGTATGTTAGAATTTCTCAATCTTATTCTCTAAATGTCTTGGTCTATCTTCTGTATCTTCTAACTTAAAAAAAACTAAGTTGTATTTCATAGATTTCTTCTCATCTGTTTTCTGCTGACTAGTTATCTCTTCAGTTAGTAGTGTTAAAGTCCCCCTTCACCATACTAATTTCAACTTTTGTATTTTTAGCTCTTGAAGTTTTATTTGATTATTTTTTTGTATCTGTTTTGTTAGTTTTAATAGATAAAACTGTTTCCTGCAGATATTTTAAGATTTTCTCTTGTAACTTTAAGCATGGTAGGCATAATTATTTTTTGGGCTATGTCTGATCATTTCAACATCTGAAATCTTAATGGATTTTTAAAATTTTGTTGACTCTCACTCCTGATGTTTTATTTCTAATATGTCTGATTATTTTATTTTAATGAATATGGATTTACCATATCTTCACTGAAAGAATAAATGAATGCCCTTTTTCTTTCTTGAAAAAATTCTATTCTGAGGAGAAAAGTGTGAAAGGATACACATCAACTTCTCAGCATTCATTATACCTGTTCAGGGTGAGGGAGAGAAGTGTAGTAGTTAACTTTGATTACATTTGTGGCAATATATATATTACTATTCTGATTTGACTCATAAAACACAGCTGCTCTGAGGCTCACCCTCTCTCTTTTTATAGTGCTGTTATCTTCTGACCACCTGGTCACGTCTTCCCCTTTTAAAAATTTTAAGACTGTGGTTATCTTTCTCTTCATCCAAAGTATAAACAAGTATCCTGAATGATATTAACAACATGTGCCTAGTTGATCAAGTTGCTTCAGTCTCTTGACCTTTTCATTTCACATGACCTTTACCGTTTATCCACACACTCAGAGCCACCAAC
The DNA here is from genome assembly GCF_963930625.1 of Muntiacus reevesi. Classification (NCBI taxonomy): domain Eukaryota; kingdom Metazoa; phylum Chordata; class Mammalia; order Artiodactyla; family Cervidae; genus Muntiacus; species Muntiacus reevesi. Next base: position 37,151,508 of record NC_089256.1, on the reverse strand, counting down.
TGGGCACTATGACCACCTGTTGATTAATTTACTAGAGCTTTCATAACAAAATAGCTACAGTCTGTGTGGCTTAAAGAGCAGAAATTTATTTTCTCACGGTTTGTTTAGGCTAGAAGTTTAAGATCAAGGTACTAACAGTTTCGATTTCTTCTGAGGCCTCTCTCCTTGGCTTGCAGATGGCCTCCCTCTCATCGTGTCCTCGCATGGTTGTCCCCCTGTATCCTAATCTCCCCTTCTTAAAAGGACACTGGTCCTACTAGATTAGGGCCCTCTCTATAGACCCTGTCTCCAAATAACACATTCTGTATATGAATTTGTGGGGACACAATTTCAACCACAAAATCTTATAAAAACTCAGCTTTAAAAGTCAACAGTTCAGATAAGATGGTTGGATGGCATCACCGGCACAATGGACATGAGTTTGAGCAAGCTCTGGAAGATGGTGAAGAACAGGGAAACCCGGCATTCTGCAGTCCATGGCATTGCAAAGAGTCAGACACAACTGAGTGACTGAACAGTGAACAATTCAGATAGCTCACATTCTGACCTCAGCCTCTCTCTTGTTCATCCTGTTCACTTGGCTACTTCTGCTCCACTTGTTCTCTGAAGGCACCTCTTGTTCCTTCACCACTTGTTTTCTCTCACCTATTAGTCCATTCCTGTCTTAAAGTGAAGTCACTCAGTTGTGTCCAACTCTTTGCGACCCCATGGACTGTAGTTCGCCAGGTTCCTCCATCCATGGGATTTTCCAGACAAGAGTACTGGAGTGGGTTGCCAATTTCCTTCTCCAGAGGATCATCCCTACCCAGGGATCAAACCTGGGTCTCCTGCATTATAGGCAGATGCTTTACTGTCTGAGCCATCAGGGAAGTCTTTAGTTAAGACTCTTATCTTAAGTTCCTCCTATATCTGGCTTAAATGTCATGATTCTTTCTATCAATAAGGTTCAGTAACACTCTTCCAATGCCTTGAGCTCCTTTCTCTTTTTTTCATACATTTCTGGCAAAAACCCATCCCTGACTGTACCCAGTTGATCTATATTTGCCTACAGTGATTACCAAGGGCAGTTAGAGATAGTCATGCAACAGGAAAGATTAGCTTCTTCATGATTTAGTGACTCAACTGGCCTCAACACAATTCATAGTAGGGCTTAGCGATTCTATGATGTTTTTCTTATCACTCTCTTTCACCCACAATGATCATTTAAAAACCCCTCCTCTCCTCAAAGCTTCAAGTCTCCCACTTGCTCACTCACTCTCATTCTCAGCATCACTTATTTCACAGAACAAGTAGGAGACCTATGCCAGGAACTCCTTCACCTTCCCACTACCGAATGTAAAATCCTATTACTTCTGCAGGTACCTGTTCCTCTTCCCTTTTTATTTTTCTTACAGTAGAGGTGCTATGTGCCTTCCTGCTTGAGGCCAATTCCCCCTTGTGACCTTGGGAATCTACTCTCACTGTGTTCAACATTTCACACTGTTTTCTCTTTTCTGTCATATAAATTTAACCCCACCTGTTTAATGAATTATTTCCATTAATATTGAAATATATTCAAGCCCTGTTACTTATTCAGAAAAAATTCCTTGTCCTCATGTTCTCATCCAGTCACTGCCCCATCCTTCTCCTTCCATTTTTCTCCTGGGGGTTGGTTATTCCCATGAACTGCATTTCCTTACATCCTACTTCTTCCTTCACATGCTCTTACAAGTTTGTTGTCTCATAATCCCACCTGGTTAACACTTTGCAGAGATACCAGTCGTATTCATTTAACAATTTTAGTTCTTATCTTTCTTGCCCTCTTAGCCTCAGTTGACCTTGTTGACCCTCATTTCCTCTTTGAAATACCATTTCCCTTCGACTTTTTGGGACATTATTCTCTCCTGATTTCTTCTCCAATGTCATGTCACTCCTCAGCCTTCTTCATTCAGGCATTGAGTGTTGCTTCTCCTAGGCTCTGTCCCAATCTCTCCTCTCACTTTTGTTCTCTTGACCTTAGTGATACCACCAAGGCCACAACTTTCTTAAAAGCCCATATGTGCCACAGGATATTTGCACATGGTGTATTCTTTACATAGCATATTCCCTCAAGCCCTCCCCCAACTTATTATGGAAATAATCTTCTACTCATCCTTCACATCGACACTTAGGTACCACCTTCTCAGGAAACTTTTTACAACCTCCTTGTGGTACCTCTGCAACAGTGGTTGCAGTTATAATTTACATTTATTTATATGATTTGTTAAATGACAAGCTTTCCCATTGGAGGTAAGCTCCATAATGGCTGAGACAATTCCTATTTTTCTTATTATAATTTTACCTCTAGCACTTTACAAAATTCTGAGTACATAGTAGGTACATAATAGAGAAGTATAGAATAAAATAACTGAATGAATAAACATTTTGAATAATGCATCTATGGAGTATCAAGATGGGAATTTCCCACAGTGGTTAAATACATGATTTTGAAACTCAGGAGAGAGGTCTGGACTAGAGTGATGAATTCGGAGTCTAATTGCTTGTGAGTGGTAATGAAGCCATGATGGCTACAAGATTTCTCAGGGAATGTTTATGGAGAGAAAGAAAAAAAGAGGAGAGAATAAGAATCCTGGGGCATTCACATTAAATGAATTCAAGCAGAGGATGATTCATCAAAGGAGGCAGAGGTTGTATATGCTGTCCACATACTGCAGATTTTCCTTGGAAGTCCTAATTTTAATATTCTGCCCTTTCAGCTGACATATTTCACAACTTAATTTTTGGCTCAGGAAAGAGGGCATCTATAAAGGAAACAAATATAAATCTAATTTTAACACTTGGTTTATTAATTAATAATAATATAAGTGTATTTATGTGTATAGTGATTGGTAAGATTGACTTAGTTCCTTACTGTGGTTATTGCTGGTAATAAGTATCTTTTTAAAATGGCTAGTAATCATAGCAATTATAGGCTTTATAATTTTAAAATTATAGTTTAAAATATTTTCAAACTATGCTTCTAAAAGCTTGCCTAAATGTAAATGATATGTTTAATCATTGTTTTTTTTTTTTAGCCTGAAAGTACTTTACTGATTATTTGTGAGGATGGCTATGTTCTTGAAGCTCCATTTCCAGCTATAAAGGAGGAAGAGGAGGACCATGATGTAGTTTCCTATGAAATCAAAGACATGTGTTTAAAATATTTCCATTTCACAAGTGTCAAATCTAAGATTCTGGTATGAAATATTCTTGAAGCATTGTCTTCTAATTATTTTCTTTCTTATGATATAAAACAGTCCGTGTTAAATGCTAGGAAAATATGAAGAAGAAGATACAAACTTTTACTTTAAGGAGCTTATCTGGTAGAAAGCAGCTAACTGTATTAGAAGGAGGTAATGAATAGATACTAAAATCACAGTGCAAAGAAAAGAATTTTAGGGGCATGCAGAGGAAAGAATATATGGTTGTGATGGAGGGATGAGAGGAGGTCAAGGATGACTTCACTGAGCAGACATTTAGTATTTAAAGAAACGGAAGGATTTTGAGAGGCTAAAAATGGGAAAACATTAAAAACTTGGAGAACATCCTGAGGGAAGGCAGAATTGCAAGGGTTTTGTTGTTTCAAGAGATGAAGACTGGGCCATGAAACAGAGGGACGCAGTTTGTAGAGGAGTTTGATAGGAGGCTGTGACCACCACAAAGGACCCCCTAAATTCTAGCCAAGATGATTTATTCCTTAGGCCACTGGAATAAATTGTGACAGGTTTTTTATTGTATTTTTTAATTTAATTTTTAATTGGAGGATAATTACAATATTGTGATGGTTTCTCCTATATGTCAGCTATAGGTATACATATGTCCCCTCCCTCTTGGACATCCCTCCCACCTCTCTCCCCATCCCACCTCTGTAGGTTGTCACAGAGCATGGACACTGGCTGTCTATTTTACATAGATATAAAGGACAGACCAGGGGATACCAAGGGAACATTTCATGCAAAGATTGGCCCGATAAAGGACAGAAATGGTATGGAACTGACAGAAGCAGAAGATATTAAGAAGAGGTGGCAAGAATACACAGAAGAACTGTACAAAAAAGATCTTCATGACCCAGTTAATCACAATGATGTGATAATTCACCTAGAGCCAAACATTCCGGAATGTGAAGTCAAGTGGGCTTAGGAAGCATCACTACAAACAAAGCTGGTGGAGGTGATGGAATTCCAGTTGAGCTATTTCAAATCCTGAAAGATGATGCTGTCAAAGTGCTGCACTCAATATGTCAGCAAATTTTGAAAACTCAGCAGTGGCCACAGGACTAGAAAAGGTCAGTTTTCATTCCAATCCCAAAGAAAGGCAATGTCAAAGAATATTCAAATGACCACACAATTGCAGTCATCTCGCATGCTAGTAAAGTAATGCTCAAAATTCTACAAGCCAGGCTTTAACAATACATGAACCATGAATTTCCAGATGTTCAAACTGATTTTAGAAAAGGCAGAGGAACCAGATCAAATTGCCAACATCTGCTGGATCATCAAAAAAGCAAGAAAGTTCCAGAAAAACATCTATTTCTGCTTTATTGACAATGCCAAAGCCTTTGACTGTGGATCACAATAAATTGTGGAAAATTCTGAAAGAGATGGGAATACAAGACCACCTGATCTGCCTCTTGAGAAACCTGTATGCAGGTCAGGAAGCAACAGCTAGAACTGGACATGGAACAACAGACTGGTTCCAAATAGGAAAAGGAGTATGTCAAGGCTGTATACTGTCACCCTGCATATTTAACTTATATGCAGAGTATATCATGAGAAACGCTGGGCTGGAAGAAGCACAAGCTGGAATCAAGATTGCCGGGAGAAATATCAATAACCTCAGATATGCAGATGACACCACCCTTATGGCAGAAAATGAAGAAGAACTAAAGAGCCTCTTGATGAAAGTGAAAGAGGAGAGTGAAAAACTTGGCTTAAAGCTCAACATTCAGGAAACTAAGATCATGGCATCCAGTCCCATCACTTCATGGCAAATAGATGGGGAAACAGTGGCTGACTTTGTTTTTCTGGGCTCCAAAATCACTGCAGGTGGTGATTGCAGCCATGAAATTAACAGATGCTTACTCCTTGGAAGGAAAGTTGTGACCAACCTAGATAGCATATTAAAAAGCAGAGACATTACTTTGCCAACAAAGGTCCATCTAATCAAGGCTATGGTCTTTCCAGTGGTCATGTATGGATGTGAGAGTTGGACTATAAAGAAAGCTGAGTGCCGAAGAATTGATGCTTTTGAACTGTGGTGTTGGAGAAGACTCTTGAGAGTCCCTTGGACTGCAAGGAGATCCAAGAACCAGTCCATCCTGAAGGAGATCAGTCCTGGCAGTTCATTAGAAGGTCACTGAAGCTGAAACTCCAATACTTTGGCCACCTGTTGTGAAGAGCTGACTCATTTGAAGAGACCCTGATGCTGGGAAAAATTGAGGGCAGGAGAAGAAGGGGACAACAGAGGATGAGATGGTTGGATTACATCACCGACTCAATCGGCATGAGTTTAGTTAGACTCCAGGAGTTGGTGTTGGACAGGGAGGCCTGGCGTGCTACAGCTCATGGGGTTGCAAGACAGACACAACTGAGTGACTGAACTGAGCTGAATTGAAAGAACAGACTTTTGGACACAGTGGGGAAAGGAGAGGGTGGGATGATTCGAGAGAGTAGTATTGAAACATATATATTGTCAGTTTTTGAGGAGGGGATTGATATGATGGGTCATATAAATTTGGAAGTTAATTCTACAGGGTAAACAATAAAAAGGTGAAAGATGGGCGGTCAGGATGCTAGTGTTAGGGGGCTTTTGCAATAGTTGATAGAGGCTAAGGATATAAATCACTTTACCACCAAAGATAAATCACCTTCTTTCATGGACTATTTCAATCCACAGAATTCATGGATTGACAATGATAGGCTCTGAGAAAAATTTTACTTAGCTTCTCTCTTAGGAAAAAAAGGCAAAATAATTTCTATAAAACCGGGATCAAATTCATGTTGATGTATGACAGAAATCAAACCAATATTGTTAACCAATTATCAATCAATCAAAAATAAATACTGTAAAGAAAACAAAAAACCAAGATCAGTGGGAGTTATGCAGAAAGTCATTCCAATGATTTGAAAAGTTTAATGATAAAGATATATTCCCAAATTGATAATAATTAAAAATAAATTTTATCTTTAAATTATGAAAGTATGTAACACGTTTGCAGGAGACTTGGAAAATACAAAACAAAGTTACATATAGTTCTACCATATATTACAATTATTTTTTTTAAGTAAGAGTTTTAGTTGGAGTGTCAATATCAAACTCTCAAAAATTAATAGAATGAATATATAGAGAAGTAGAAGGATACAGTAGACCTGGAAAGCACTGTGAACTGATTCAACATAATTAAGATTTATACAATTTTCACACAGTAGTAGGATACAAATTCTGTTCAAGTTCCCCTAGACTATAAACTAGCAGACTCTGGAACATATCCAGGGACACAAAACAAGGTACAAAAATTTCATGGTCTAAAGGTATTGAAATCATACAAGTCTGTTCTCTTACCAAATTGATAATAATTTTTAAATGACATTTGTTGTATTAGAGCTATAAATTTTCCTAGGGCTCTATCTTCTATTTTCTTTTATTATAGTGTGAATGAGTGAATTACAGTTTTTTTTCTTAAATCCCATCATATCTTTTGCTAAAGAGATTAATAGAAATTGAAAGGAGAAAGAAACAAAAGGAGCTGAAGGAGAAGGAAAAGCAAGAAAGAAGGAAAAGGCTAGAAACAGAGATGGGCGAAGATGTGGAAAAGGAACTCCAGGGAGAAGAGGAGGAGGAGGAGGAGGAAGAGGAAGAGGAGCCCTTACCTGAAATCTTTGTTCCTTCAACGGCCTGTCACATCCTCTGTGGATTTTACTCTGAGCCAGGAAAGTTCTGGATTTCTTTGGTGAGTAATAATGTAATAAATTTTTATCTCAGTCCTAATCCAATATATGTGTTATTTTCTATCACATTCTTAATTTCTAAGACTCTGTGCTAAGACTTCAGTTATTATCTACTATTGAAGGCTTGGATTTTGACAAATGAATGTGTTAGTTTTTATATCATCTTAAAATCTTTTATATGTCTGTCTACTATATCTTTTATCTATGACAATCACACATGTTTCAGAAGGTCAAAGGAAAGAAGAATCAAAGATAGAAGGGCAAAGGGCTAAGAGGTTTTCCAAGTGAGTCTGTCATTTAAAAATTTTGAGAATGATAGCAGCACAATCCACTGGACTTGCTTACCTTTCATTACCTACAACTATGCTATGTAGCCACATGGAAATCTGGGTAAATGGCTGTTTTTATTAATAGATGATCACAGTGCCACCGTCAAAGAAATTGGTACTTGGCTAATAAGCACAGAAAAATGGGAGACAGGTACCTAGGAATGTTACCACAGTGTGACAATTACATCTCATAAATACATATTTTCTACTCTAATAAAATATTTTATTGATCTATTGCAAAGCAAGATTTCCTTCACTATATAATAAATTTCTCATAAATTCACATAGAAATATATGTGAAAGGGGGCGGTCCTAAGATGGCGGAGGAATAGGACGGGGAGATCACTTTCTCCTCCACAAATTCATCAAAAGAACCTTTGAGCAAGTTCCACAAAACAACTTCTGAATGCTGGCAGAGGACATCAAGCACCCAGAAGGGCAGCCCATTGTCTTCAAAGGGAGGTAGGACAAAATATAAAAGATAAAAAGAGAGACAAAAGAGGTAGGGATGGAGATCCATCCCAGGAAGGGAGTCTTAAAAAAGAGAGAAGTTTCCAAACACCAGGAAATGCTCTCACCGGTGGGTCTGTGGCAAGCCTTGGAATCTCAGAGGGCAACATAACCAGTAATAAGAATAAATAAATAATTAAAACCCACAGATTACGTGCCTAATGGCAATTCCCAGCAGAGAAGCAGCACAGACGCTCGCATCCACCACTAGCAAGCAGGGGCTGGACAGGGAGGCACGGGCTGCATTGCTTAGGGTAAGGACCGGGCCTGAATGGCCCCAGGGCAATCTGAGGGAACTAACTTAAGGTAGCAACCCAGACTGTGGGATGGCTATCCCGTGAAAAGCCCTAACCTAAGACACTGCCAGGCCTGCTCACAGAACAAAGGACTGAGTAGAGTTAGCCAGCTGTGGACCAGCCCATCCCCGCCGGAGACAGGCAGGCAAGGGCAGTCAGAGCTGGAAGGGGGCAATCGAGGCCCCAGAGAGGCATCCTCTACCAAACTGCAAGCAGGCTTTGTTGCTAACCAAGAGTTTTTGGGATTTTGGAGAGTTGACGTCTGCCGGGAGGGTCGCAGCCAGAGATCAGCTCCCCAGAAGAGACACATGGCACACCTGAGAAGGCACACCCATTGTACACCCAGAAAACCGGGCTGCTGGGATGGGGAGGCGATAAGATGCACCGCCCACCTGGGGGTGACTGTGCTTGCCAAGCATCTGGTCACCTGAGCTGCTCGGATCTGGGAAGGGCACAAAACTCAGGTCCAATCAAGTTTGTGCCTTTGTTGAGTACCTGAGGACCTGAACCTGAGTGACTTAGACCTGGAAAGTGCACGCAATCCAGGGCCGCCTCAGACAATTCTGGCAGAGCAACCTAGAGCCTGAGAAGTGTAGACCATGAAAGCACACATGCCGTGAGCAGGGGCAAACCCAGTGCAGCTGAAACACTGCGAGCACTCCCCACACACGCCAGTGATATTTGTTTGCAGTGCTCCTCCCTCCCCACAGCAGACTGAACAAGTGAGCCTAAAAAAGTGACTACCACTGCCCCCTTGTGTCAGGGTGGAGATTAGACACTGAAGAGACCAGCAAACAGAAGAAGCTAAAATAAACAGAACCGCTTTGGAAGTGACAGGTGCAACACAGTAAAACCCTGTAGTTAGTTCCGACTACATAGGAAGGGCCTATAGATCTTGAGAAGTATAAGCTGGATCAAGGAACTATCTGAAAATGAGCTGATCCCACACTGTCCACAACAACTCCAGAGAAACTCCTAGATATATTTTTATTATCACTTTTTAAATTAAAATTAAAAAAAAAATTTTAAGTCCTCTATTACTCCTTTAATTTTCATTTTTATAACCTATTGCTGCTGCTGCTGTTAAGTCGCTTCAGTCATGTCCGACTCTTGTGTGACCCCAGAGTTGGCAGCCCACCAGGCTCTGCCGTCCCTGGGATTCTCCAGGCAAGTATACTGGAGTGGGTTGCCATTTCCTTCTCCAATGCATGAAAGTGAAAAATGAAGGTGAAGTCGCTCAGTTGTGTCCGACTCTTCGCGACCCCATGGATTGGAGCCTACCAGGCTCCTCCATCCATGGGATTTTCCAGGCAAGAGTACTGGAGTGGGGTGCCATTGCCTTCTCCTTATAACCTACTATTACCTTGCAGAAAAAAAAAAAAAGACCCCATTTCTAAAGAAAACATATGTATATATATAATTTTTGTGACTGTTTTGTTTTTTTAATATTGTATTTTTGAGAATCTAACCTCTACTCTAGATTTTTAGTCTTTGCTTTTTGGTATTTGTTACCAATTTAGTACCTTTAAGAACCCAATTTTCAGTACCTATATTTACTTGGGAGCGAGATTACTGGCTTGATTTCTGTCTCCCCCTTTTGACTCTCCTTTTTCTCCACAAGGTCGCCTCTATCTCCTCCCTCCCCCTTCTCTTCTCTACCCAACTCTGTGAATCTCTTTGTGTGTTCCGGATTGTGGAGAACACTTAGGGAACTGATTACTGGCTGGATCTGTCTCTCTCCTTTTGATTCCCCCACTTCTCCTCCTGGTCACCTCTATCTCCCTCCTCCCTCTTCTCTTCTCTATGTAACTATGTACCTCTCTGGGTGTCCCTCACTGTGGAGAAACTTTTCATCATTAACCTAGATGTTTTATCATCAGTGCTGTATAGATGGAGAAGTCTTGAGGCTACTCTAAGAATAAGACTGAAAACCAGAGGCAAGAGGCTTAAGTCCAAAACCTGAGAACCCCAGAGAACTCCTGACTCCAGGGAACATTAATCACTAAGAGCTCATCAAAAGCCTCCATACCTACACTGAAACCAAACACCACCCAAGGGCCAACAAGTTCCAGAGCAGGATATACCATGCAAATTCTCCAACAACATAGGAACATAGCCCTGAGCTTCAAAATACAGGCTGCCCAAAGTCACACCAAACCCACTGATATCTCAAAACTCACTACTGGACACTTCATTGCACTCCAGAGAGAAGAAATCCAGTTCCACTCACAAGAACACTGACACAAGCTTCCCTAACCTGGAAACCTTGACAAGCCAAACGTCCAGCCCCACCCACAGTGAGGAAGCTCCACAATAAAGAGGAACCACAAGCTGCCAGAATACAGAAAGGCCACCCCAAACACAGCATTATAAACGAGATGAAAAGACAGATAAATACCCAGCAGGTAAAGGAACAGGATAAATACCCACCAAACCAAACCAAAGAGGAAGAGATAGGGAATCTACCTGATAAAGAATTCAGAATAATGATAGTGAAAATGATCCAAAATCTTGAAAACAAAATGGAGTTACAGATAAATAGCCTGGAGACAAGGACTGAGAAGATGCAAGAAATGTTTAACAAGGACCTAGAAGAAATAAAAAAAGAGTCAATATAAAACGAATAATGCAATAAATGAGATAAAAAGCACTTGGGAGGGAACCAACAGTAGAATAATGGAGGCAGAAGATAGGATAAGTGAGGTAGAAGAGAGAAGGGTAGAAATAAATGAAGCAGAGAGGAAAAAAGAATTAAAAGAAATGAGGACAACCTCAGAGACCTCTGGGACAATGTTAAACATCCCAACATTTGAATCATAGAGTCCCAGAAGAGGAAAACAAAAAGAAGGACCATGAGAAAATACTTGATGAGATAATAGTTGAAAACTTCCCTAAAATGGGGAAGGAAAAGTCACACAAGTCCAAGAAACCCAGAGAGTCCCAAACAGTATAAACCCAAGGCGAAACACCCCAAGACACATATTAATCAAATTAACAAAGATCAAACACAAAGAACAAATATTAAAAGCACCAAGGGAAAAACAACAAATAACACACAAGGGGATTCCCATAAGGATAACAGCTGATCTTTCAGTAGAAACTCTTCAGGCCAGAAGGGAATGGCAGGACATACTTAAAGTGATGAAAGAGAAAAACCTACAGCCCAGATTACTGTACCCAGCAAGGATCTCATTCAAATATGAAGGAGAAATCAAAAGCTTTACAGACAAGCAATAGCTGAGAGAATTCAGCACCACCAAATCAGCTCTCCAACGAATGCTAAAGGATCTTCTCTAGACAGGAAACACAGAAAGGGTGTATAAACGTGAACCCAAAACAACAAAGTAAATGGCAACGGGATCATACTTATCAATAATTACCTTAAGTGTAAATGGGTTGAATGCCCCAACCAAAAGACAAAGACTGGCTGAATGGATACAAAAACAAGACCCCCTATATATGCTGTCTACAAGAGACCCACCTCAAAACAAGGGACACATACAGAATGAAAGTGAAGGGCTGAAAAAAGATATTCCTCGCAAATAGAGACCAAAAGAAAGCAGAAGTAACAATACTCACATCAGCTAAAATAGACTTTAAAATAAAGTCTGTGAACAGAGACAAAGAAGGACGCTACATAACGATCAAAGGATCAATCCAACAAGAAGATATAACAATTATAAATATATATGCACCCAACATAGGAGCACCACAATATGTAAGGCAAATGCTAACAAGTATGGAAGGGAAAATTAACAATAGCACATTAACAGGGGGAGACTTTAATACCCAACTCACACCTACAGATAGATCAACTAAACAGAAAATTAACAAGGAAACACAAACTTTAAATGATAAAATACACCAGTTAGACCTAATTGATATCTATAGGACATTTCACCCCAAAGCAATGGATTTCACCTTTTTCTCAGGGGCACATGGAACCTTCTCCAGGATAGATCACATCCTGGGCCATAAATCTAGTCTTGGTAAATTTTAAAAAATTGAAATCATTCCAAATATCTTTTCTGACCACAATGCAGTAAGATTAGACGTCAATTACAGGAGAAAAACTATTAAAAATTCAAACATATGGAAGCTGAACAACATTCTGCTGAATAACCAACAAATCACAGAAGAAATTAAAAAAGAAATCAAAATATGCATAGAAATGAATGAAAATGAAAACAAAACAACCCAAAACCTATGGGACACTGTAAAAGAGTGCTACGGGGAAAGTTCACAGCAATACAGGCTTACCTCAAGAAACAAGAAAAAAGTCAAGTAAATAACCTAACTTTACACCTAAAGTGTAAATTTTCTAGTTAGAAAATGAATAAATGAAGAACCCCAGGGTTAGTAGAAGGAAAGAAATCTTAAAAATTAGGGCAGAAATAAATGCAAAAGAAACAAAATTGACCATAGCAAAAACCGACAAAGCCAAAAGCTGGTTCTTTGAGAAGATAAAGAAAATTGACAAACCATTAGCCAGACTCATCAAGAAACAAAGGGAGAAGAATCAAAACAACAAAATTAGAAATGAAAATGGAGAGATCACAACAGACAACACAGAAATACAAAGGGTCATAAGAGACTACTATTAGTAACTATATGCCAATAAAATGGACAATTTGGAAGAAATGTACAAATTCTTAGAAAAGTACAACTTTCCAAAACTGAACCATGAAGAAGTAGAAAATCTTAAAAGACCCACCACAAGCACAGAAATTGATACTGTAATCAGAAATCTTCCAGCAAACAAAAGCCCACGACCAGATGGCTTCACAGATGAATTCTACCAAAAATTTAGAGAAAAGCTAACACCTATCCTACTCAAAATCTTCCAGAATTGCAGGGGAAGGTAAACTTCCAAACTCATTCTACGAGGTCACCATCACCCTAATACCAAAATCAGACAAAGATGCCACACACACACAAAAAGAAAACTACAGGCCAATATCACTGATGAACATAGATGCAAAAATTCTTAACAAAATTCTAGCAAACAGAATCCAACAACATATTAAAAAGATCATACATCATGAACAACTGGGCTTTATCCCAGGGATGCAAGAATTCTTCAATATCTACAAATTCATCAATGTAATACACCACATTAACAAATTGAAAGATAAAAACCATATGATTATCTCAATAGATGCAGAGAAAGCCTTTAACAAAATTCAACATCCATTTGTGATAACCCTCCAGAAAGGAATAGAAGGAACATACCTCAACATAATAAAAGCTATATATGACAAACCCACAGCAAACATTATCCTCAATGGTGAAAAATTGAAAGCATTTCCCCTAAAGTCAGAAACAAGACAAGGGCGCCCACTCTCACCACTGCTATTCAACATAGTTTTGGAAGTTTTGTCCACAGCAATCAGAGCAGAAAAAGAAATCAAAGGAATCCATATTGGAAAAGAAGAAGTGAAACTCTCACTGTTTGCAGATAACATGATCCTCTACATGGAAAACCCTAAAGACTCCACCAGAAAATTACTAGAGCTAATCAATGAATATAGTAAAGTTGAAGGATATAAAATTAACACACAGAAATCCCTTGCATTCCTATACACTAACAATGAGAAAACAGAGAAATTAAGGAAACAATTCCATTCACCATTGCAACGAAAAGAATAATGTACTTAGGAATACACCTACCTAAAGAAACAAAAGACCTATATATAGAAAACTATAAAACACTGATGAAAGAAATCAAAGAGGACACAAATACATGGAGAAATATACCATGTTCATGGATTGGAAGAATCAATATAATGAAAATGAGTATACCTCCCAAAGCAATCTATAGATTCAATGCAATCCTTATTAAGCTACCAATGGTATTTTTCGCAGAACTAGAACAAATAATTTTACAATTTGTATGGAAATACAAAAAACCTCGAGTAGCCAAAGCAATATTCAGAAAGAGGAATGGAACTGGAGGAATCAACCTGTCCAACTTAAGGCTGTACTAAAAAGCCACAGTCATCAATACAGTATGGTACTGGCATAAAGACAGAAATATAGATCAATGGAACAAAACAGAAAGCCCAGAGATAAATCCACTCACCTATGGATACCTTACCTTCGACAAAGGAGGCATGAATATACAATGGAGAAAAGACAACCTCTTTAACAAGTGGTGCTGGGAAAACTGGTCAACCACTTGTAAAAGAATGAAACTAGAACACTTTCTAACACCATACAGAAAAATAAACTCAACATGGATTAAAGATCTAAACGTAAGACCAGAAACTATAAAACTACTAGAGGAAAACATAGGCAAAACACTCTCTGACATAAATGACAGCAGGATCCTCTATGACCCACCTCCCAGAGTATTAGAAATAGAAGCAAAAAAACAAACAAACAAACAAAAAAAACAAAGGGGACCTAGTAAACGTAAAAGCTTTTGCACAATGATGGAAACTATAAGCAAGGTGAAAAGACAGCCTTCAGAATGGGAGAAAATAATAGCAAATGACAAAGAATTAATCTCAAAAATATACAAGCAACTCTTGCAGCTCAATTCCAGAAAAATAAATGACCCAATTAAAAAAAATGGGCCAAAGATCTAAATAAACATTTCTCCAAAGAAGACATACAGATGGCTAACAAACACATGAAAAGATGCTCAACATCACTCATTATCAGAGAAATGCAAATCAAAACCACAATGAGGTACCATTTCATGCCAGTCAGAATGGCTGCTATCTGAAAGTCTACAAGCAATAAATGCTGGAGAGGATGTGGAGAAAAGGGAACACTCTTACACTGTTGGTGGGAATGCAAACTAGTACAGCCACTATGGAGAACAGTGTGGAGATTCCTTAGAAAACTGGAAATAGAACTGCCATATGACCCAGCAATCCCACTTCTGGGCATACACACTGAGGAAATCAGATTTGAAAGAGACACGTATAACCACGTTCATCATAGCACTGTTTATAATAGCCAGGACATGGAAACAACCTAGATGCTCATCAGCAGACAATTGGATAAGAAAGTTGTGGTACATATACACAATGGAATATTACTCAGCCATTAAAAAGAATACATTTGATTCAGTTCTAATGAGGTGGATGAAACTGGAGCCTATTATACAGAGTGAAGTAGGCCAGAAAGAAAAACAGCAATACAGTATGCTAACACAGATATATGGAATTTAGAAAGATGGTAATGATAACCCTATATGCGAGACAGTAAAAGAGGCACAGATGTATAGAACAGTCTTTTGGACTCTTTGGGAGAGGGGGAGGGTGGGATGATTTGGGAGAATGGCATTGAAACATGTGTATTATCATATGTGAAACAAATCGCCAGTCCAGGTTCAATGCATGAGACAGGGTGCTCAGGGCTGGTGCACTGGGATGACTCAGAGGGATGGGATGGGGAGGGAGATGGGAGGGAGGCTCAGGATGGGGAACACATGTAAATCCATGGCTGATTCATGTCAATGTATGGCAAAACCACTACAATATTGTAAAGTAATTAGCCTCCAATTAAAATAAATAAATTTATATTAAAAAAAAGAAATATATGTGAAAGATTATCACTAGTTCGTGAGTGGTCTCAAGTCCTTGGCCAGGCCAGAGGACTGCCTAGCTAAGGCCTGTTGTTGTAAGGAGTGATGAGGGTTCATGCGACTCCTCACCAACATTTCTTAGAAATATATCTTTGATAGCAATTTCTAAGGAGGCAAGCAGCAAGAAGGATGGAAAGTAGGGATGAAGGCACCTTAGGATTCCATGTATTAGCCCCTTGACCCTTTGCCTTCTGTGCTTTATAAAATAATTATCGATGGATTCTGTTGTGTGGGTTTCAAGGGGTAAAGATAAATAGGACATGGTCCTGCCCTCGGGAAACTTCCTCATATCATGAGGGAGAGAGGTACAGAAACAACTGTAGTAGAATAGAGTTCTAGTGTCTTGAAACATGCAAAAGTTACTAATTATCTAACAAACATATTTAATGCTTATTAGCTTTAGGGTTGCCAGATATTACATGGAACATGCTTGTACTAAAGATAAACTTGGTGATTATCTGAAATTCAAATTTAGCCATGCACCCTGGATTTAAAGTTTTTTTACCTAGTTTTACTGAGATATAATTAACTTGTAGTACTGTATAATTTAAGGTACATAGCATAGTGATTTGATTTGCATGTATCATAAAATGATTGCCATGATAAATTCATTTAATATTCATTCTGTTTTTTATTTGAAAAATCTGGAAACCTGATTATTCCATACCAGGCACCATTCTAAGTGACCACGTTATAAAATATGTGCTCTTAATAATTTGCATTTTACATTAAAAAAAAAATCCATGGCAGGGAGAGGTTAGGTTACTTATTTGCAGTCATATAATTAGAGGTGGAACAGGATCTGGACTCAGGCAGTTGGGTCCAAGCTCTTAACCATTAAACTACACCAGCAAACAAGGTTAAGGTATAGTTTAGAGACAGTGACACTAACCCTGTTTGATTCATTTGCCAGCTTTGTGCCTGTACCACACAGATGCTGTAGAAAACCAGCCTTGTTTTGAAACCACGACCATAGTTCTCATATCTCAGAGTGCTCACACTGTAGGCTGGTTTCACATTCTCACTTTCCAAATGATCACTAATTCTTCTCCCATCAGTCATTTTCACTTTCCCTCAATTTCTAGTCATAACCTTACCTCACATTTTCTTTTCTTTTTGTTTCTGTTTTGTTGTTTTTGGTTGTGCTGTGTGGCTTTTGGGATCTTAGATCCCCTGTCAGGAATTTAACCCAGGCCGTCGTGGTGAAAGCACTGAGTCCTAACCACTGGACTGCCAGGTTATTCCCATCTCACATTTCACTGAGGAAATAAAAACAATCAGATGGAATTTCCTTATCTTGTCTTAGATCTCATGTTCTGTGGGGATCCATACAAGTTTGTCTGCTACTGTTAACAATTGGTGAATTGCCTGTTACATCTTTCCAAGGACACTATTCCAAATGGCCTCTTGATCCCATCCCTTCTCACGTTCTTAAAGGTTTTACTTCTGAAATAAATGAACTGGTCTCCTGTATCTTCACCCTCTTTCTGTTTACTCACTTCTTATCATCAGCACATAAACATACTCCTAGTACTTACCAACTTTAAATTTTTCTTTAACATCCTTTCTTCTCATCCATTGCTCCTTTATAGGAAAACTTCTTGAAAGAGTTGTGTGTAACCATTGGCTTCATTTCTTCATCTCCTATTTGGTCTTTAACTCATTCCAGTTGGGTTTTTATCTTTACTATTTCACATCATCAAAGATTTCCATACTGTAAAGCTCAGTGGCCACTTCTCTGTCCATTTGGCCTCTCTGAAGCATGTGATAGAGTTTACCCTCTGTCTTTCTTAAAGCATTTTTTGGGGGGCCTGGCTTCCATGACACCACTTTCTGCTGGCCAGGTCACTCCTTTTTAGCTTCTCTTGCTGGCTTCTTATTTGTTGAACTAGCTTTTAACTTTGAAGAACTTGAAGATGTTCGAGTTCTTGGGCAGCCTCCTCCTTGCTAGATGCTTTCATCTAGTCCCATGGCTTTAAATATCAATTATATGTCAGCAAATCTCATGTTTATCTCTAGTCTTGACCTCTCCTCTCATATTCAGCCTTGAACATCCAACTTGACATCTCTACTTTTCACCTCAAAATGAACATGTCCAAAATAGAACTTTAAAAATCACTCTTGCTCTATGCAAACTTGCTCCATCTCCATCTCAGTAAATGGAACAACCATCCACCCAGTTTCTAAGCCAAAACTCAGAGCTGTTGATGATTCTTCTTTTTCCTTTACATTTGATATTCTTATTTCGAAGTATATCTTTTGTAAGCAGCACAAAGTTAGGCCTTTTCTTTTTAATCCTGTAGTAAAATCTTTATTTTAATAGAATGCTGTGTCCATTTACATTTAATGTCATGACTAATATATTTTAGATTGAATCTACTGTCCTGTTATTTCTATTTATCATACCAATTCCAGTTATATGTTCCCCTTTTTACCTTCTATCAAATGATTAGGTAGCTCCCCCAATTTTCCTCCTCTATTAAATTATTATATATATATTAATTATATTATATATTATCTAATATATTGTTATATTTATTATTTATTATATATAATATTTATATTATATAAATATATATATTATGTGTGATTCTAAAGATCATAATATATACCCTTATTTTAATATGCATGCTCAGTTGCTTCAGTCCTGTCTGACTCTTTGTGGTCCTATGTACCATAGCCATGAAATCAAAAGATGCTTGCTCCTTGGAAGAAAAGCTATGACAAACCTAGACAGCATATTAAAAAGCAGAGACATTACTTTGCTGACAAAGGTCCATCTAGTCAAAACTATGGTTTTTCCAGTAGTCATGTATGAATATGAGAGTTGGACTAGAAAGAAAGCTGAGCACTGAAGAATTGGTGCTTTTTGAACTGTGGTGTTAGAGGAGACTCTTGAGAGGCCCATAGGCTGCAAGGAGATGAAACTAGTCTATCCTGAAGGAAATCAGTCCTGAATATTCATTGGAAGCACTGATGCTGAAGCTGAAACTCTAATACTTTGGCCACCTGATGCAAAGAACTGACTCATTGGAAAAGACTCTGATGCTGGGAATGATTGAAGGTGGGAGGAGAAGGGGATGACAGAGGATGAGATGGTTGGATGGCATCACCGACTTGATGGACATGAGTTTGAGCAAGCTCTGGGAGTTGGTGATGGACAAGGAAGCCTGACATGCTACAGTCCATGGGTTGCAAAAGTCAGACACGACTGAGCGACTGAACTGAACTGTACCATAGCCCTCCAGGTTCCTTTGTTCATGGGGTTCTCCAGGCAAGAATACCAGAGTGGGTTGCTATTCCCTTCTCCAGGGCACCTTCCCAAACCAGGGATTGAACCTGTGTCTCTTATGTCTCCTGCATTGGCAGTTGGGTTCTTTGCCACTAGCACCACCTTTGAAACCCATAATTTCACATAAATTTATTCTTTTACTAGCTCTAGAGAAAAAAGATCTTTGGGCATTTAATGCTGTGTATCCTTCCCCACACCTCATTGTAAAATTATTTATATACACACACATATATATGTATATATGAGTTTGGGTTTTGTTTTTGCCTTATTGTGCCTATTTTGCCTTTAAGTTTTTTTATTTCTTCTGTATATTTTCTTTTCAAAACTATATTTTTATCATCTTTTGTCTTCCATTCTACCATTTATATCTTTTTATTATTATTTCTTTGTAACCTTATGCATCTTTTTTTCTCATTGCTTTGAAGATTTTGTGTTAAAATGTGTAAATTCTTTATTTTTTTTTTACTGATGTAAAGTTGATTTACAATATTGTGCCAATCTCTGGCTATACAGCAAAATGACTTGGTTATATACATATAGATATTCCTTTTTTAAAAAAATTATTTGCTATTATGGTTTATCACAGGATATTGAATATAGCTCCTTGTGCTATGAAGTAGGACCATGTTTGTTTATCCATCTATATATAAAAGTTTACATCTGCTAATCCTACACTCTCAGGCCTTCCCTCCCCCATCCCTGTGGCAACCACAAATATGTTCTTTATCTCTGTGAGTCTGTTTCTGTTTTGTAGATAGGTTCATTTGTGTCATATTTTAGATTCTACATATTAGTGATATAGCATGGTATTTGTTTTTCTCTTTTTGACTTAATGTCACTTAGTATCATAAGTCCTAGTTGCATCCGTGTTGCTGTAGATGGCATTATTTCATTTTTTTTATGGCTGAGTAGCATTCTATTGTACATATATACTACATCATCTTTATCCATCCATCTGTCAGTGGACATTTAGGTTGTTTCCATGTTTTGGCTATTGAATAGTGCTGCTATGAGCATAAGGTTGCATGTATCTTTTTGAATGATGGTTTTGTCTGGATATATGCCCAAGAGTGGGATTGTTGAATCATACAGCAATTCTATTTTTAGTTTTCATTGTAGTTTTGATTTGCATTTCTCAGATGGTGATTGCAGCCATGAAATTAAAAGATGCTTACTCTTTGGAAGGAAAGTTGTGACCAACCTAGATAGCATATTGAAAAGCAGAGACATTACTTTGCCAACAAAGGTCCGTCTGGTCAAGGCTATGGTTTTTCCAGTGGTCATGCATGGATGTGAGAGTTGGACTGTGAGGAAAGCTGAGCGCCAAAAAATTGATGCTTTTGAACTATGGTGTTGGAGAAGACTCTTGAGAGTCCCTTGGACTACAAGGAGATCCAACCAGTCCATCCTAAAGGAGATCAGTCCTGGGTATTCATTGGAAGGACTGATGTTGAAGCTGAAACTCCGGTACTTGGCCACCTCATGCGAAGAGTTGACTCATTGGAAAAGACCCTGATGCTGGGAGGGATTAGGGGCAGGAGGAGAAGGGGACGACAGAGGATGAGATGGCTGGATGGCATCACCGACTCGATGGTCATGAGTTTGAGTAAACTCCGGGAGTTGGTGATGGACAGGGAGGCCTGACGTTCTGCAATTCATGGGGTCGCAAAGAGTCGGACATGACTGAACAACTGAACCGAACTGAACTGAGTTAGTGATATTAAGCATCTTTTCATGTGTCTGCTGGCCATCTATATATATGTCTTCTTTGCAGAAATGTCTATTAAAGTCTTCTGCCCATTTTTTGATTGGGTTGTTAGTTTTTCTGTGTGAAGTTGTATGAGCTATTTGTATATTTTGGAGAGTAAGCCCCTGTCTGTCACATTGCTTGCAAATATTTTCTCCTATTCCATAGGCTGACTTTTTGTTGTTGTTGTTTTTTATATGGTTTCCTTTGCTGTGCAAAAGCTTGTGAGTTTGATTAGGTTCCATTTGTTTTCATTATTATTATTATTATTTTTACTTCTATTGTATTGGGAGACTGACCTAAGAAAACATTGGTATCATTTATGTCAACAAATGTTTTGCCTATGCTCTCTTCTAGGAGTTTTATGAAATTCATGTTAAAAGGTATAAATTCTTCATATATCTTGCTTGTGGGTAATTGGCGTTTCTTGTACTTTAATGCATTTTATTCAGTTTTAGAAAAGTCTCAGACATTTATAAACCACAATACTGTTTCTAGTCCATATTATTGGTCTTGTGGAATTCCAATTTTGTATATATTAATCCTTATCATTATGCCTCATACAGATCTTACACTCCTTTTTAAAAAAAATTTACATCTTTATCTTCTCTCTCCTGCCTTAGTCTATTTTTTCTGATTCTGTTTCAGTTTCATAACTTTAGCTTTGGCTGTGTCTAATTGTTTTTAAACCAATCTATTGAATTCTAATTTCTGTCATTTTATTTTTCAGTTCTAGAATTTTCATTTTTCCCACTATCTACTTTTTTATAGATCCTAGTTGGCTTCTAAAATTTTCTGCCTTCAAAAGTCCTTAAATATATTAATCATAGTTATTTTGGAGTCCATTTTGGAAACACCTCTATCAATATTTCTTATAATTTTGTTTCTTGAATCTGTTTTTATCTCTTGATTTTCAGTCAAGACTTTGTTAATACACTTAGTTGCTTTTTTTCTTTCTCTTTAATTGAATGCTAGACTTTGTGAAAAACTGTAACGTCAGCTTGAGTCTCTGTATATTGCTATTATTGCCTGGAAATTTATTTTCAGTTCTGGAAAGCAACTAGAAACCCTAGGTCAGTTTCATCCAGTCAGTGACTGAGATGACTTGAAATTAGGTTTTACTTTCTGTGAGGACCTGTCTGTTTCTAGTTTATTCATACATGTGGGATTGCAATGGAAAGCCCAGTGGAAGGTGGGATTGCAATGGAAAACCCAGTGGAAGGTGTGTTTACAATGGCTCCTTCTTCTTGGAGGACCCTGGGAATTCTTTGCCTTTTTCTAAGCCCATGAGACTACAGATTGCTCAGCTTCTTAATTTCTCAGCTGCCGTTTTCAAGATTAGCAATTGCCTTAGGGAGAAAAAAAAATGTCCTAGACTGGAAATCTCTGAAAATCATGATCTACAAAACTCTGTTGTTAAATACTACTTATACTGAATAACCCTTGAAATAAAATGAAATTCAGTATGTAGATAGAAGTGATATCTCTCTTGTGTTTTAAGTGGGAACAAATCATTGTAAGGTATTTTATTTTTATAATTGTATGTCTGAATATAAATGAATAATAGACATGCTTTATAAAACTTATCTATAATCATAGAAATTTTATAAAATACATGTTTTAAGACATCTCTTATATGTGTTAAAATTTGAAATTATCAAAAACTCCTCATGTAGTCATATGTGTCTTATGTTCAAGTACTATCTTCTATGTTGTTTCACTCTTTTTTAGAGTGGCTATGATTCTGGTTTTCTATATCACTGTGAATTCCCTCCAGATGACAAAAGCAGTGATAACACAGTAAGGAAAGATGAACCTTTTGATTTCCGTCTTCTTGAGGATACAGAGGATAATCCCATCACAACTATCACTTTCAGGTGACCAGAATTTCAGAATTCTTTAAAAAAAAACAAAAAACTGCATCCCATTATTGTCTTTTTTTTCCATCATGAGTATTACCATTTCTAAAGATCTGTCCAAATGGAGGAATACTCAATTTTTTAATTTTTAGTTAAATCAAATGACTAAAGTAGAGTCAAAGCTAATCCTGAAACTACTTCAACCCTTCTATCAAACATTCTGTCATAACTTATTACACAACTGAATTGTATCAATTTTCTTTTTGTTACTTAGGAGGATGCTACTGCATGGTCAGATAACAGAAGTTCCACGTTACAATGGTTCTGGAGAAATCACAAATTGAATAATTGAGAATTAAGCATATATGCTGATCATTCTTTTAAAGACCAAATATAATAGCCCCAGATTTCAAATTGTCTTTTTGTCCTTCTACCCTTTTGTATTAGTTTACTAGAGCTGCCATAGTTTTTTAGGGCTTCAGCATCTGAATTTTGTGGGGACACAATTTACTCCATAACATCTTTGTTGTTAAAACTTTAGCTGTTTGTCGATTAATTTGAAATTAAACATTTTCAGATTAATAGGAAGAACAATGTACTTTCCTTGTGTTTCATAGTATTAACCAAGAAATGATGTTTTGTGGAATGCAAAATGGAGCGATTCGAGTATATATCCTAAGTAAGAATGATCCTTCATTGACCAGCATGGAGGACTACTGGCACTTCAATATGCATGACAATAATTATGGACGTGTTAATGCCATGTCTACTAGCTTTGATGACCGGTTCTTGGTGACTGCTGGAGCAGATAGTAATATCTTTGTTTTCAACATTTTTTCTGAGTTTGAGTTAAAGAAAGTTGTGAAAGCCAAAGTGCCATCTCCCAGGGTATGTAACTGACTAATAACAGTAACAACAACTTTGCTTTAATGTTTTGGTGTTAAAATGTTCACATTCACTTAAAGATGAATTTGGATATAAATACCTTACAGTCTAATCTTCCCACCAGTATTATAATTTGGCCTTTCTGGTGTCTCTGTGATCAAATACTAAAGATACTGAATTCACCTTATTACTTTAGTCATTTGATTTATTATTTAAAGGTATAGAAGTCCCTCAAGTAAAAAGACTGTTAATTCTTCTGTCTCCATCACTTTGCAAAGTTTTGTTTTCAGGATGCACAGTTTTTTTTTCAGATATATTTTGCTTTCTATTTATTCATTCACTTATTGAAGAGGCACATGTGGGATGTATACCATAATTTGTACTTTTGAAAGGGGTTGTAAAAGTATTATCGTCTTTACTGTTAGAATGTGACAGTGTTATCAAAGACTCAGTCAAATTATTGTATTCTTAAAAGAATACATTACTGACTTTGTAAAGAAGATTAAAGGTTTGGATCCCCAAATTATATCCCTTTACCCTATCACAAGACCTAAATTTTCTGTTATCAAAGTGATTCCTTTGGCTAAAATCACTAATAACTGTTACAATTGCTTGTAAAGAATGAATTGTGTTTGACCAAAGTTAAAACTCCTGTGAACACATCAACTTCCTATTTAACAGGTAACCCATTTCAAAAGAACATGCAGAGAAGGTAGGGAAGATTTGAGCAGGTAAATTTTCATTTCTATTAACTGCAGCAAAATTTGGAGAATGAACTGTTGTCTAAAGAGATCCAGCTCAGGAAGAGAAATTTTCCAGAAGACAAAATAGATGAACAAGAAGAAAATCTTTATCCTTCTACTTAGTACCAACTCTCCATGGAAACCAATACTGAATAGAAAAAATCCATTCCACATTTTTATAATGATCTCCTTTTATTTGTGACTGCAATTAGTGTTTAAGTTGCTGAAGCAGCCTCTAAGAAGGCAAAATCAGACAGAATTGAATATGCAAAGTACAAAAATTAAGCTCTGCACCAGTCTGAGGTTCTTAACATATTTTAGAATAACTGAGGAGCTCTTAAAAGCATTGATGCCTGAGCCCCACCCAAGAGCAATTAGGTCAGAATCTCAGAAAGTGGGTCCCAGGCATTAGTACAGATCTTCTTCAACCTATGATGCAATGGGGTTGTGTCCTGATAAGCCCATCATAAATTGAAAATATCTTAGGTTGAAAATGCATTTAATACATCTAAGCTACTTAATATCACAGCTTAGCCTAGCCTAACTTAAATGTGCTTAGAACACTTACATTGGTGTACAGTTGGGCAAAATCATCTACTGCAAAGCCTATTTTATAATAAAGTGTTGACTATATCATATAATTTGTTGAATACTGTACTTAAGTGAACATAATGGTTTTGTGGGCACAGCCAGTGGTGAGGGTACCGGTTCTTTCCCCTTGTGGTTGTGTGGCTGCAGCAGCTGCCAGCATTTTGAGGGAGGATCTACTGCATGTCCTTTGCCAGGAAAAGGTCAAAATTCCAAACTTGAAGTATGCTTTCTACCAAATGCATATTGCTTTTGCACCACCATAAAGTCAAATAGTCGTTAAGCTGACCATCCTAAGTCAGAGACCATCTGTATTTTTAAAAACTTGTCCCTTCCCCAGCCCCAACGGTTTTAGAGTGCAGTCAGAATTGAGAACAATCGGTGTTTTGGAACTCTTTGTAAGCACATTTGTTTAACTTATTTGCTGTAAACAGCAGATGTCAGGAGATGGTTGGCTGTTATTAGTATCAAGTCTTGCAAATTGCAACTGATATTGGAGAAGCAAGGGGCTTAGCTCTGAGAAATAAAAAAGTTCAGTCAAGTTCTGTCCTAAGTGATTAATGGTAACTAAAATGTATTAGCTATCCCTTGTCTCTGACATTAGTCATGACTTATAACTTCACTTTATGAAAGTCATAGATCTTATCTTATATAAATGTAATTTGTATTTTATGTGTATCAAGACTAGTGCTTAAAAAACCAACTTGATCAAAAGAGAATCATTATTTCTTTACAACAAATGACAGCAAAACAAAGACCTATGTGGTATGAAAGAGAATAGAAAATAAGTTCAATTTTACTTAAGAACTGGTTAGCTAGAAAACTAGGACTTTTTGTTTCATTCACTGGGTCATAAATCCTCTTCAGCACCCTAAGACATTTTTAAGCACAGAACCTCTATTAAACAAAAAGTACTTTTAAGTGATTTACTTCATGGTACTTTTTAATTTAAGCTTCCTTTCTAAAGGAGAGTCATATTTCTGATTTCATATCTTTCTCAAGGAGAGGGATTATATTATTCTGTGTATTTCCCACTGAATGTTTTTGATAAGGTCAAGTGAAACATTTAAAATTTTTAAAATATATGTATTTGAAATTTTTCATTGCATATGCATGAGGTATTTTGAAGGAAATCAAAACATGTATGAAAGGAATATGCTTTTTAAAAAAGTATTTGAAAATAAATGACCTTGAGGATTTCTTTTGCTGTATTTTTGTTAGTAACACATGAATATCAATAATTCCTATTTGGAAGTGGAATGTGATGATATTAACATTTTGTATACACGGGATTGGGTTTCTTTTTCTATTTACACCTTTAACTGAAGTAAAAACAAATATAAATTTTTTCCCTAGTTTATGTTTTTGTGAAAGTACTTTCCGGGCCTCCAATTGTTAGAAGAGAAAAACCCTTGATTTACTGCTTACTGAGTCTTTTAAGGGAAATATACAACTTAAAGGGGCTAACCTTTCGTTCCTTCTCCTACAGTTTGGAATAGAAACAGAGCCAATTCCAGAAGATATTGAAGATCCTAAAGCCTACAGGTATGGGGATTTTTGATCAATACCTACTAGGTCTGGGCTTTTGCAAAACACATCAACATTTTAACAAAGTTGGCCAAGCTGAATGAGTTTCCAAATTATTAGATACTAGTTTTCTTTTTGCTATTTCTATATTAAAGATATGTTATCTTTTTAAATTTCTATTTTCAGTATTGAGAATGCCAGAAGAAAAAGAGAACATGACAAGTTAATGAAAGAAGTAGAAGAAATCAAGGCTGGAAAGAGAGAACAGATCAAAGCTTTAAGGAATCAATTACAGAAACTACTACAGATGAATGAAGAATTACCCAAACATATGCAGTTTAAACGGACAGTAAGCCTCAAATAAATTTGATTTTAATTTTAACATATACTGTTTCTGAATCGAGACTGCTATTTGACCAACAAGTAGGAACACTTAAAGCCATCTTTAAATTTCCCTTGCCTGGCTGGTCAGTGTTTTGGCAGCAGCTAAACTACTATAGAACTTGTCACACAAGTTGGTTTGGATGTAGATGAGTCTCTTTGTACAAAGTTTACTTTTGGATTTAGCTAATTCACATGCTTTTGGTAATAAGATAAATATAAATTTGAATCTGGTTATCAATCCTTATCATACCTAACCAATTTATCTGTTGGATAGGCACATACTATATAAGTTGATTCTCTCTGATTTCTTTTGTATAATTCACCAGCTCTGTTGAAAAGATAAAAGTTGGTTCATCCACAAAGTTACTAAAAAATAACAGTATGTTTGTAGCTATGGGGACAGTCGCCAAATTAAGCTGATTTTTTATTAAATTTTTCTGTTGTGCTTTATTGACAACCCCTTCTGAGCCACCAGGGAAGCCCAAAAAAGCTTCTTGGTGTGACCCAAATGGAACAACCACTTCTACCTGTTAGTAATTATTATTCCCCATTTTTGTTATCTTAAATGCAATTACTATCAAGAGGCTAATCAAATAAAAGCTCAGAATTTATTTTCTTGACTATACCCATGGATTACCCAGTCCTATAATTCTAGAAGCACTTAGCCAATTTCATTAAAAAAAAAAAAATTGGTGAAATCACATTGATAAACTCATATTGGTGAAAAGACAACTTAATGGTTAAAAGATGTTTATTATTATACTAATAAAAGGATTGACACTTGCAGAATATGGGTGACTTAATCCAAAATAAAGAACAACTGGGGCAAGTTCTGTGGCTGATCATTTTACATACATCATTACTAGAAGCACCAACACATCTGGAAAAAATAATTACTTGCAATTTAGTGTGAATGAGGGCCCTGTTATTTTTCCAGTAGTGAAGTAAAGAAACATGAGGTCCCTAAGTATCCTCATGGGGAAAATGGCCCCTTTGGTGAAGAATATTCAAGCCAGACTTGGTTTTATCAGCAAGTCCCCAAAGACATTATGGCCTTTCCTAGGTGGGGTCACTAGGGAGGGGAGGTTCAGCTGATGAACATGTGCCATGAACTTCTACCCTGTGCACAGCTAGTTGTGTAATAGTAGTTGCTTTGGGGTAGAGAGAGTTCTTTTTTTTTTTTTAAACTTGGTACACTCTGCAAATGTTCTGTTGACATTCATTGATTTTTATTATGGGACAAATCTTTCAATATGTAACTCTGTTTCATCATTGTTAATTATTTCTGAGAACTTTTCTCCATATTTTGTGACAGTGAAATCAGTCTGTGGTGTCTAGAATGAGAGAGTTTATGATATTTAGGAGAGAGTTATGATGTTGGAATGGAGGAGTTATGCATGGAATGGAGGACAAACCTTAAAATCTATATTTATGTATGAAATAGGATTGCTAAAATCCATTGATAAAAGTACCCATTTTGTTGAACAAGTCTACTTATCTGCAGGATTTTGATCTAGATTCCAAAATTCGTGCTGAGATTGGAAAGAAAACAGCTAACAAAATTCAACGAGTGGAAAAGGAATTGGCTTGGGAAAAGGAGAAACACCAGCTTGGCCTAAAGAAGCTACAGAATAGGTAGGATCCATATTTCCTACAAGTCAAGATGTTTATGAACAGATATTTGAATAAAGTAGTTTCCAGTGGTTTTATGGAAGTGGTCAGATAGTCGGTCTTCTACCGTACCTACTAATTCCTAAAACTCAAGTCGTCCTCTTGTCACTGCTGCTGTCTCCCTGAGCTCATTCCTTTCTCATTTAAATCTGCAAAATTTTTACAAACCAAATTATGTCATATGTATTTGTTTTCGGTTTGTGACAAATTATTTATCTTATATTTAATTAACACAGTATGTATGTGTGCATGCTCAGTCGAGTCCAACTCTTTACAACCCCATGGACTATAGTCCGCTGGCCCAGGCAAATATACTGGAAGGGGTTGCCATTCCCTTCTGCAGGGGATCTTCCCAACCCAGGGATCAAACTCATGTCTCCTACACTGAAGACAGATTCTTTACCACTAAATCACCCAGGAAGCATCAAAAACAAAGTAGAGGTAAAGGACTTGTAGTGAAAGATGACGACTTCCTATCTGATTCCTCTCATGCATTAATGTGACTTCCCAGAGACTGCTTTTACTTTCTGCCTTTTTAAGATATAATTTACATACATAAATACATAAATCTCAATACATTTTTGTAGATATTTAAACACAAATATCCACTACCTAGATTAAGAACATTTGTAGCACTCCAGAAAGTTCCCTTGTGTCCTCCTCCCACTATTTACTCTCCAAAGATGAATGTTTATCACTATAGATTAGTCGTGTCTGTGAACTTTCATATATATGGAAAGCTTCAGTATGAACTCTCTTGTATCTGACTTTTTTTATGCAGTATCATGCCTAAGATTATCCATGTTGATGCAGGTAGCAGTTTTCATTACTTTGTAGTATTCTATTCAATGGTTATACCACAGTTTATTCATCCATTTAACTATTGATGGATATTTGAGTTGTTTCTATTTTTGGCTACAGTGAATAATGCTACTATGAACATTCTTGTGTATATGCCTTTTGGTTGACATAAGCACTTTTTTTCCCCCTAGATTTATTTATTTGTGGCTGTGCTGGATCTTCGTTACTGTGTGCAGGCTTTCTCCAGCTGCAGTGAGCAGGCTTCCCTGGTGGCTCAGTGGTAAAGAATCTGCCTGCCAATGCAGGGGGCACAGGTTCAATTGCTGATCTGGGAAGATCCCACATGTTGGAGACAACTAAGCCCTGTGCCACTGTTACTGAATCAGCACCCTGGAGCCTGTGACCCGCAACTACTGTGCTTACATGCCACAGCTACTGAAGCCTCCATGCCTAGACCCATGCTCAGCACTTATTTCAGTTTGCTTGCTGATATAACATTCCAAACCTTCTGTCTTTATGTGGAATTCTCTCTGTCTCTTCAGATTCCCTCTGTGCTCGTCCAAATTCCCTCTTTTTATAAGGATACCAGTCATGTTGGATGAGGATCCACCCTAATGATCTCATTTTTTCTTGATTACCTCTGTCAAGACTTTATTCAGATAAGGTCGTATTATCTGAGCCACCTGGGATGGTTAGGACTTCAACATATTCTTTTTAGGTGACACAATTCAACCTGTAACACTCATGCTTGCCATCACTGGGCAGTGTCAGATCTTTACATTTCAGTTATTCTGTAGTAGTGTGTCAATGTAATTTAAATTGACATTTCCTGGATGAGTGACAATTTTCACTCCCTTTTCCTATACTTATTGGTTATTTGTATGTCCTCTTTCATCAGATGTTTGTTCAAGTCTTTTGCTCATTTAAAACTTGGGTTGTGGTAGTCATATTCTAGATGAGACTTTTGTCATATACGTGACACATGTATATAGTGACATATCCGTGCATGCATGTAAAATATCTTGCTCTACTCTGTAGCTTGTCTTTTCATCTTCATTATAGTGTCTTTTTGAACAGAAGTTTTAAATTTTGACAAAGTTCTGTTTACTGGTGTTTTTCTTTTCAGTTTATCAACAGTTTCATTGACTTAAAAAACAAATTTATTTGGCTGTGCCATGTCTTACTTGCAGCATGTAGGATCTAGTTCTCTGACCAGGGTTCAAACCTGAGCCCCCTGCACTGGGAATGTGGAGTCTTAGCCACTGGGCCACCAGAAAAGTCCCTATATTTTCCCTAACTTTTTATGGTTAGTGCTTTTATGGTAGTTAAGGATTCTTAGCCTATTTCCAATTCATGAAATAATCCTCCATTTTCTTCTAGAAGCTCTACTGTTTTGCTGTTTTCTGTCTTGGATAATTTTTGTGGGTGCTGTAAGAGAGATCAAGTGTCTTTTGTCTCTATAGTGATATCTGGTTGACCTACTTTCATTTGCTGATAGGTACATTCTTTCCTCACTAGATTGTAGTGATGCTTGTTTCAAAAGTCAGGTAACCATTATGTTGAATCTATAAATCAACTTAGATGCAACAGACATTTAAAGGAATGATTACATAAATAAATTAAATCCTAAAGTTAAAAGATGAGGAAATGTGAACTGCTGCCAAAAAATAGCAACAATGAAATTGATGAAGAAATTTTTAAAGATAAATCTCTGGAGGCTATAAGAGGAAGGTGAACCAGAAAGTAGTATGAACTCCTGAGCTTAATATTTTTATAGGGAAAAGAGGGTAATATATGATATACATTTATCATCTCCCCATCTATTATCTATATGAAATATGGAGAAACTGTGTGAAATATGAAGAAAAATGGAGAAATATGGAGAAAAATTGGAGAAGGAAATGGCAACCCACTCCAGTATTCTTGCCTGGAGAATCCCATGGATGGAGGAACCTGGTAGGCTACAGTCCACGGGGTCACAAAGAGTCAGACCTGACTGAGCGACTTCACTTTATATGAAAAAAGTATTATTTTGTATATATACTATATGAGATAATAGGAAAATGAATTGCACTTCCTCAGAGTTTAATATGATCCACTTACCATAAACTGCAGCCTATTCGAAAATTTTGACTCTTCTGCATACTGGCAAAACCATGGTATGCTGTTAATAATGAGATGTTTAGTAGTTTCATTAGAAAATTCTACTTTAAGTGCTATTCAACTTCCACTACATCCTTGTTGGTATATACATGGTTGAATTTTGGACTCAACATGATATAATGATATTGTTTATCAGCATAGTACATTGTGATCTTATTTTATTGTGTAATAATTGTGTAGCATGATTGAAATGGTGACAAGTCCTTATTTTCCCCCAGATTTCGTGATTCATTGGAAAGTGATACTATTGTAGTTCATGCCATTCAGAGTGATCACAAGATATCCTCCTATAGGCTCGTGAAGCCCTCTAAATACTCCAAAACCAAACGGGCAAGTCAATCGGAGAGAAGGCCAAGCAAATTTGAGAGGTTTGAAAAAGAAGGAACTGGAAGAAAGGATAGTCAGAGAGATACAGGTAACCTAAATGATAAGAAGGCTTTTGAGTCCATATTTATCAAAATTTCAAAATTGAATTCTCTTTTTGTGAGCAGAACCTTTGATTCCCAGTCATGTGCCTAAGGGTGGATAACAGCACCAAGTACTACTGATTTCTTGCTTCCCTTGTCCAACTGTTCTTAAATCTAGGATGTTCTTAAATCTAGGATGCTAGTTTTCCTAGGAACTGTTTGTTCCCAGACTCGTGGGCCCACCCCAGAGCGTAGGGCTAGAACACAACTCACACTCTTTTCCAAGGACATGTATTAAACAGAGTGATGAGCTGAGAATACAGGTGTGAAAATAAATCTCTAATCCCTGCCTCCTGTGACTGCCCACAGGGTGACTGGGGTGAGAAGGAGCAAGACAGGAATTCTGGGAACAGATGTGGAGAGCCTAGTCAAGGGTAAAGGGCACTGCAGCCTGGCCAGATGTAGGCTAGAGCATATGATTCAGTACTGACATTATTACTGTTTCACTCTCTTCATTGAGAAACCTTTAATGGCTTCTTTCTGCTTCTAGGATAACTTCTGAAACCCTTATCACATATTGAATCCTTCTGCAACATATCTCTATTTTATCCCCAATAAAATACTGCTTGACTGGCACAATTAGCTTATCGTCCTGCTTGCTGCTTTCTAATTATGTCTGAAACATCCACATGCAGGTTCCTAATGAAGTGACCAATTCACTCCTCTCCTTTCTGAATTCTACCATTTTGGGGGGATCTAGATCAAATTATACTTTTAATTTTTATTGAAGTATAGTTGATTTACAGTGTTGTGTTAGTTTCAGGTATACAGCAAAGTGATTGTTTAAACACACACACACACACACACACACACACACACATATTCATTAATCAGATTCTTTTCCTTTGTAGGTTATTACAAAGGTTATGGATAGTACCCTGTGCTATGCAGTGGGTCTTGGTTGGTTATCTATTTTATATATATGAAATATACTTTAATTATCAAATCTTTCTGTGACCACCCAGGACATGTTTAACTTATTTTTCCACAGTACCATATATTTGAAATATGAAATAAAATGGTAACCATCCATATTATTTAACATTCTTCATGTATATCTAAAGTATATCTCTATGTAGCTTGGACAAAAATTGAATAATTCGTCTAGTAGGTACTTATAATTGATAAAACCAATAGTTTTATTTTAATTATTTATTACTGAAGTATAATTGACCTTCAAAACTGTGTTAGTTCCAGGTTACAATATAGTGAATCCGTATTTCTATACATCATAAAATGATTACCGTGATAGGTCTAGTTATTATCTGTTACCATACAAAGTTATTACTACACTATTGACTGTTTCCTTTGGTGTCCATTTCATCCCCCTGGCTCATGTATTTTGTAAGTGGAAGTTTGTACCTCTTAATCTCCCTCACTTATTTCATCCTCTGACCCCTTCCTCTCTGGCAACCAGCTATTTGTTTTCTGTATTATGAGTCTATTTCTGCTTTGTTATGTTTATTCATTTGTTTTGATTTTTCAGGTTCCACATATAAGAGAAATCATACAGCATTTGTTTTTCTCATCTTATTTCAGTCAGCATAACCCTCTTTAGGTCATCCATGTTGTCACAAATGGAAATATTTTATTCTTTTTTTATGACTGAGTAATGTTCTGTTGTGTGTGTGTATGCCTCATATTCTTTATCCATTCACCTATCAATGAACACTTAGTTTGCTTCTATATCTTGGCTGTTGTAAATAATACTACAATGAGCATAGGGGTGCATATATCTTTTTGTGTTAGTGGCACTTTTTCCCTTGGAAAAATACCCAAAAGTGGAATCCTGTATCCTCATATGGTAGTTCTATTTTTAATTCTTGAGGAATCTCCTGCACCAACTTACATTCCTACCAACAGTACACAAGTATTCCTTTTTCTCTATCTCCTCACCAACACTTGTTATTTGTCATCTTTTTGATAATAGCCATTCTGACAGGTGTAAGGTGATATCTCATTGTGTTTTTTATTTGCATTTCCCTGATGACTGGGAGTCCCTGGTGGCTTAGGCAGTAAAGAATCTACCTGCAATGCAGGAGACCCAGGTCCAATACCTGGGTTGAGAAGATCCTCTGGAGGAGGAAATGGCAACCCACTCCAGTATTATTGCCTGGAAAATCCCATGGACAGAGAAGCCTGACAGGCTTCTACAGTCCTACCTACAGTCCATGGGCTTGCAAAGAGTTGGACAAAACTGAATGACTAACACCTTCCCTAATGACTAATAATGTTGAGCATCTTTTCACATGTCTGTGATAAAACCATTAATTTTAAGTTCTAGATTTGTGTGTTTCTGACCAGTTTTAAATTGGCTGCAGACCACTACAGTTGGTAGATATCACCTCAAATTACACATCAAATAGGACTCACTTGCTTTTCTCTTTCCCCATCATCATGTTACAGAACTCTTTCCCAGCTTCCCAATATCTGCCAGTAGACTGTTATTCATGATCATGTTCTTTACTTGTTTAATATATGTCTTATGTCATCAGTTTTTTTTTTTTAAATAAATTTCCAAGAAGTAAAAATTGTGATTTAGATCTCTTTATTTTGGTGTTCTAAAGTACTTTTTTGGTGGGGTTTAATTCATAGTAATATATACCATAACTATGGATTCAATATATTCTTGGATTTTTTAAAATGTGGCAGATTGAAAATAATATTTGAGTTTTGTCTTGATATTCCAAAAAGATTGAAAAAAATTGTTGGCTGTCTGTATAGGTGGAAATATTAGTGTGCCAGAAGAATCAGTCATAGAGAAAGGGAAGAAATTTCGGCCTAAAACCCTAAGTGAAATTATGGTGGAAAATCAAATTGAGAAAACAAGGAAACTTATATTAAAAGCTGAAAGGGCCCAAATAAAGATTCAGCAACGAAAAAAAGAATGGGAGGAACTGTAAGTTTTTTTTTTAATCTGAAATTTCATCACAGACTCAGAATTATGCTTTTGCTTTATGATTGAATTTGATTCTATACCTAGAATAAAATAGAAAAGTTAGAGGTTATTTTTATGTTTATGGCTGTGTTTTCGGTTTTTCTGATAGGTACAAGAGTAAACCTGATGATGACTATGAAGATCCCAAAGATGTTCAGGCAATCAAAGAGGCCCAGTTATTTATGGGAGACTTTAATTTGAAGACAGCCTCAGACTACAAGATACCTGAACACATGAGAATAAATGCTGCCAAGAAGGAGGAGGAACTGGGATACCTAGACTCTATGGTACTTACCCATAGTTTTCATGACAATGAGACATTCCTTGTTGTTTGTTTTTTTTTTTTAATTCTGCTAAGACCACCCATTTTGTTATCTGATCCATAAAGATATATAATCATAGAAGTTTAGAATTGGAAAAGGCCTTCGTCATTTTCCTAGAGTAATGCCCATTTTTACATATGAGGAAATTGAGTCCCAAAGATAAGAGATTTATCCATGATTATTAACATTGCAGAACCGGTGTTCAAATTAGTT
This sequence comes from Muntiacus reevesi, assembly GCF_963930625.1. Lineage (NCBI taxonomy): Eukaryota > Metazoa > Chordata > Mammalia > Artiodactyla > Cervidae > Muntiacus > Muntiacus reevesi. The sequence goes on along the minus strand of NC_089256.1, from coordinate 37,116,210 downwards.
CTTTGGTTCAATACCAGTTTCATGGGTGAAAGCCTTATATTTTATGGACTTCGAACCTCTGAAATTCAAACACATCCTTGGATATTGTTTTTGGCTGCTGTGGACTACCAGGAACTTAGGGAAAGAGGCTACTGTGTTTAGCCTTTGTTTGAAGGACTTCCAGACTTTTGTAGATGTAGACTTTTTTAGACTCAATACTAAACAACTAATATATTCCATTTTGATTCTCTCTGCATTCTTTCAAACTGCTTCTGGTCATCCTGATCTCTCATACCTATTTTCATACTAAAGTTTCCTCTCCCCATCATAGTAATTACTTACTTTGAATTGACAAGTGATTTTTCACATTCAGAGGCTCAAAAGGCATCTGAGCTAATATTTTGAGGAGACTTTTGTATGTGGTCACTTAGTATGACTCTGCACATTGCCCATTTCGAGGCATCACATTGCAAAGAGTGCCAAGTCATACCACAGGTATAGTACATTTGAATATTTTATAATTTTATGAAAAATGGAAGTAAAGTATCTTGAGAAAGGAGTGTTTTTCAATTTCACCAAAGATGCTGTACTTGCCAGCATCAAAGATTCCAGTATGGCAATTCATAGCCACAGGTAAATCTTCATAGATTTTTCTGATCAGATGGACATTTTGAATGTTTTATTAGTGACTGGATTGTTTTTCTAGCTGTTTGTCTAAGGAAATTTCTGTTTCAACTACCATGTGTCATCCTTTCTCATAGAGAAATGTTTTTTCAATCACAATTTGCCAGTCAGCCAACCTGAAATTTCATGGTCCAGCTAGAGGTGATGGACAGGTGTGATGTCTTGAGCTGAACTACACTATATTGAAATCTATTTTATTAAAGTAATAGCATTAAATAATGTAGAACACACTAGTCCACAGGTCAGAACGTCAGAGTTCTGTTCCACTTAATCTCTGCCACTTAGTAGTTATATAAACTTGGCTAGTCATGTAAATCTCCCAAAGCCTCAGTTTTATTGTCTATTAAAAACAAATAGTATTTCTACCAGTTAACAACAATAAGGCAAGACATGTCTAGTCTTCTTTAGAGAGTTAATAAGCAGTCATTCTTTTTTTAAAAAATTAATTTATTTTTTATTGAAGGATGATTGCTTTATGAGCAGTCATTCTTATCATGGTTAAATTCAAAGTCATTGAAAAGTATCAAGCATTTTATTTATTAAAAAAATTAAAAAAAAATTTTTTGTGGCACCGTACATATGCCATGCCATGCCATTCCATGCCATAGACATGGCATTTTGGATCTTAATTCTCCAACCAGGAATCTAACCCACACCTCCTGCCTTGGAAGCATAGAGTCTTAACCACTGGACCACCAAGGAAGTCCCTCCTCAAACATGTTAGAAATAGTATATTATACATCCCCCTCCCTGTGGCTAGTATTTAGTGTGTGAGATACTTGGAAAACTTGAAAAAGAAGCTTGGTATGTAAATAGGGCTCCTCAAAGACATAGGCCTTACAGGCATCAGGCTGGTTTGGGTTTGTTCTTCTCGGCTTAATTTTCAATCCTCCAGGTACTTCAGATGTGGCCCCAACTCACCCAAGGGCTGGATTTTGACTTTAAATCTTAATGCTTTAAAGGTTTATTCTTAACTATGTAAAACATGTCCTCTATTTTGTTGCAGTAGCTTGTAAACACACTGTAAGTTTTATAAGACTACTCAAAGAAGTGCCTTTGATCTTTAATTTTCATTAATCTGTATATTTATGTAAAGTTACTCTTAATAGCTCTTCGGCCATCTAATTGCATAACTGCACACAGGAGTAGGGTTGCATGTGATTATAGGCTCTGGTAAACACATTTAAGAAAGAGACTGGGGAGAAGACTGGCAGTGAGGAAGCACCTGTGGCACCAGGAAGTAGAAGCAGGGGTGTAGCTTGGCTTAGATAAATGAAGAAGGAATCAAGGAAGAATCCAGGAATCTCTTGGTGTGATGTGATACTGAAATTCAGAATCATGACCTTGCCTACACAAGGAGTTACAGATATTATGTGGCCAAAATACAGAATTAAAACAGGTTAAACTGTAGTTTGATACTAGTTGGATACCCCTGAGTCTAAGCCCATGGGATTTGAGTTTCCATCAGAGAAGGATGGTTACTTGTGTGTTCCTAACCAAAGGATGACCTTCCCCCTCCTGGGATCTGGCTGAGTACAGGGCTCACGAAGGACTTCTGTGAGTAGTGGGAGGATGACATGGGAACTCAGCCTGATAAGCCAGTTGGGGGACACCAGAGGTCATATCCAGACTGTCTCCCCCTTATGGAGAAATGAAATAGGGAAAAGCCTAACCATCAGAGAAAATAACTTGGTAGTGAACAAGAATGATCAGAAAGATTTTTTTTCTTGAATTCTGCTAGGCATACCAGTCAAGGGACAAAATCGAATCATATTTCAGACTGCCCTTTGTGGTTGGCTTGTCATTTCACTTCCCTCCTATTCCTTTTCTCAGGCCTACTCAAAGAAAATGCACATGAACAAGAGCATCATCTCTCTTCGAGACCTTAAGGTGGCTGTCATCGAGGAAATACAGTGTCTGGTGCAAGAACTGAAGAACATTCAGTCGACTCTTCCCATATCCAAGCACCTGCCCATTCCCCAGGTCCCTCAGATATACCCGGAAGAAGTTCCAGAAAAGAGATTTCAGTATGATGATGAAACCCTCCTAGCTTTTAAGCAACAGCAGGTGAAAAGTAAGGATGAAAAGGCCCGCCAGGTGGAACAGACAGCATTTGCAGGCTCAGCTGGAGGCTTCCTCAGACTCTCTTCTGGAAAGGAGGGAGATTTAACAACACGTGATTCATTATCTAGAGCATCAAAAGCATCAGCATTCAGTCTGGACCTTCCAAAGTTCACAGAATTTGAAACAGCAGATCCAACTGATGTGGAGCTGGAGATTATGAAGAGGGAGGAGATCAAACACGTGTACATGCAACAGTATTTGATCAACCGGGTAAGAAATGTGACGGCTTATTTAAAGCTGAAAGACAGAAGAGCTAGATCTAGATTCTTATTTTTAACTTCTCTACATTAACCTCCCCCTAAACTCTGACCAGTCCACAACTCACTGATAGCTTGGCTTCCCTCCCCATCCCTGGACTTCTGAAAATCATTCTGCTCTGCACAGAACTTTGGACCTTATCAATTTTTTTCTTTTTGAAAAGCTATGAATCAAGGGCAAATCCATGTTAATTGGTATCTAACTAAAGTCATGCTAAAGAAGTGATGGAGCAGCTTTCGGATGATGGATGGAACATGATTTAAAACCTTCCAGTGAAAGTGAGGCACCATCTGCTTTTCACCCCTGCTCTTTCTCTAATGTATGATTTGCCCTGTTAGTGCGAGTGTTCACGGTTAACAGCTAGCCTCAGAAACATGGAATAGCAAATATTTTTATTTCTAGGAAAATCAGGACCAGGTTGGGGCCGGTTGTATGCAGGAGGTGCTCTGAATAGCGGAGGAAAAAGTCCCCTCTTGGATGGGAAGCTCCCTCCTGCCAGTCGTATGGAGTCCCCTTGCTCAGTGTGTCTTTCTGGCCACACTCTGAAGGCACCCCCTGTTACCCTGCCCCCGGGCCTTATTCATCACCATTATGTCTACTTCTTCCAGTCCTGTTTTCTCAGTCTTCCTGTTTCTCCCCACTCACTTCCCTCCTTCTGAGTTTCATCTGTGCTTTTTTCTTTGCTATTTCCTTCTGCCTGCAATGACTTCCTTTCAAAGTTGCCATCATTTAAAACTCAGCTCACTTCCAGACTCTCTCCATAATCTTCTGCCCTCATTACATACTCTTGTTTCTTCTAAACTCCATTTGCACTTAAATCAGCACCTCATGCTTTATACTAACTTTTCCTGCTGTTTTGTATTGTTAGTTTTGTCTTATAACTTAGATTATACAATTTTTAATTGAGGTATAGTTGATGTTATATGTTACAGATGTATAATAAAATGATTCACAGTTTTTAAAGTTATACTCCATTTGTAGTTACTATAAAATTTGGTGCACAATAATCATTGTAGCTTATTTTACACCTAATAGTTTATACCTATTAATGTCGTACCCTTATATTGTCCCTCTCTTCTTTCCTCTCCCGACTTGTAACCTCTATGTTGTTGTCTATATTTCTGTTTCCTTTTTGTTATAGTCACTAGTTTGCTTTATTTTTTTTTATATTCCACATATTACTGCTAACATATAATATTTATCCTTCTCTGACTGACTTATTTCACTAATCATAATATTCCCCAGGTCCATCCATGTAATTGCAAATGGCAAAATTTCATTCTTTTATATGGCTGAATAATATTCCATTTCACATATGTATGTATCGCATTTTTTTTTTCTATTCATCTGTTTATGGACACTTTGGGTTGCCTCTTAAGTGTTGCTGCCTTAGGTTGCATTTTGAGAGACCTCCCTCTCCATATTCTCAATATTATTTGTTATTTGTATATGTGTGTGTGTGTGTGTTTGATGATAGCTATTCTATGAGGTATGAGGTGATTATCTCACTGTGGTTTTGATTTGCATTTTCCTAATGATTAGCAATATTGAGCATTTTTTCATGTGCCTATTGGCCACCTCATTTCTTCTTTGGAAAAATGTCTTTTCCGGTCTTCTGCCTATTTTTAAATCATTTTTTTGATGTTGAGTTTTATGAGTTGTGTCTTTTCCGGTCTTCTGCCTATTTTTAAATCATTTTTTTGATGTTGAGTTTTATGAGTTGTTTATACAAGTTGTATATTAACCCCTTATCAGTCATATCATTTGCCAATATTTTCTCCCATGCAGTAGGTTGTATTTTCATCTTTTTTTGGTGATTTCCTTTGATATCTGAAAGCTTTTAAGCTTAATTAGATTTGTCTATTTTTGTTTTTGTTTGCTTTAACAGACAGAGCCAAAAAAAATTGCTATGATTTATGTCAAAGAGTGTTCTACTTATGTTTTCCTCCAAGAATTTTATGGTTTCCAGCCTTATGTTTAGGTCTTTAATCCATTTTGAGTTTATTTTTATGTATGGTGTTATAGAATGTTCTAATTTTACTCTTTTATATATAACTGTCCCATTTTCCCAGCATCACTTATTGAAGGGACTATCTTTTCTTCATTGTATGTTCTTGTCTCCTTTGTCACCGATTAATTGACCATATGTGCCTGAGTTTATTTCTGGACTCTCTGTTCCCTTTCATTGATTGATGTGTCTGTTTTTGTGCCAGTGTAATACTGTTTGATCATTACAACTTTGTAGTATGATCTTGAAGCCAGGGAGTATAATTCCTCCAGCTCTGTTTTTCTTTCTCAAGATTGTTTTGGTGTCTTTTGTATTTCCATACAATTAAAAAAATAATTGTTCTGTTTCCGTGAAAAATGCCATTGGTATTTTGATAGGGATTGCATTGAATCTATAGGTTGCTTTGGATAGGATAGTAATTTTAACAATACTGATTCTTTCCATCCATAGTATATATCCATCCATAGCATAGTATATTTTTCCATCTGTTCCTGTGGTCTTCAGTTTCTTCCATCAGTTTCTTAGAATTTTCTGAGTATAGGTCTTTTACCTCCCTAGGTAGATTTATTTCTAGGTATTTTGTTCATTTTGAGGTGATGGTAAATGAGATTGCTTCCTTAATTTCTCTTTCTGATAATTAATTTTTAGCATATAGAAATGCAAAAGATTTCTATATATTAACTTTATATCCTGCAACTTTACTACATTCATTGATGAGCTCCAGGAGTTGTCTGGTGGTGTCTTTAGGATTTTCTATGTATATGTCATCTGCAAACAGAAATAGTTGTGCTTCTTCTTTTTCAATTTGGATTCCTTTTATTTCTTGTATGATTGCTGTGACTAGGATTTCCAATATTATGTGGAATAAAAGAGGCAATATTGGGCATCCTTGTCTTGTTCCTGATCTTAGAGGAAATGCTTTCAGTTTTTCACCTTTGAGTATGATATTAGCTATGGATTTGTCATATTATGACTTTTATTATGTTGAACTATGTTCTCTCTCTGCCCCCTTTCTAAAAAGTTTTTATCATAAATAGATGTTAAATTTTGTCAAAAGTTTTTCTGCAGTGAGATAATCATGTGGCTTTTATTTTTCAATTTGCTAATGTGGTGCAACACACTGATTTGTGTCTATTGAATTATCCTTGCATCCTTGTAATAAATCTCATTGATCATAATGTATGATTATTTAAGGTACTGTTGGGATCAGTTTGCTAATATTTTGTTAAGGACTTTTGCATCTACTTTCATCAGTGATATTGGGCTGTAATGCTCTTTTTTGCATGATATATTTGTCTGGTTTTAGTATCAGGATAATACTGGCCTTATAGAATGAGTTTGGAAGTGTTCCTTCCTTTGCAATTTTTTGGGGTAGTTTTAGGATGGCTGTTAACTCTTCTCTAAATGTTCGGTAGAATTCACCTGTGAAGCTATCCAGTCTGATTCAACTTCATTACTGTTCTGTTCATTGGTCTGTTCATCTCTGTGGTGTCAGTTGTACTCCTTTTTCATTTCTGATTTTATTGACTTAGGCCACCTCCTGTTTTTTCTTGTTGAGTTTGAATTAAGGTTTGTCAATTTTATCTTTTCAAAGACCAGCCTTTTTATCAATCAGTTTTATTGATTTTTTTTCTTTAGTCTCCATTTCACTAGATCATACAGTTCTTGAGGGAAGGGCCACATATACTTCTGATTCCCCTGAAGTGTCTAGGACAATTTCAGACATATAGTAGATTTTCTGTAAAAAGTTTTGATTGATTTAATTTTAACTAGTTATTAATTTAACAAATATTTATTGGCCATTCTATGTGCAGAAACAGTGTAAGCTAGGTAGTGGGGATGCAACATTTCTCAAGCCAGACATGTACTCTATCTTCATAAAGCTTACAGATATGAAATGTAGTGAGAATAAAACAAGCATAACCCTTACAACTTGGACACCTATGTGGTATAGTTGCAGAACGGTGTTGCACTAAAGACAATATAGTCCTGTCTCCAAAGAAGCTTAAAAATAATTCAGATTTATTAAGCAAGCATTAAAAGGGGAACCCACTTAGTCTACAGTCAAACATTAAAAGTTAAATTTTTCTTTTCCTTGATTTGTTTTTGTTTCTGTTTTTCAGCTCTTTGAAATTCTCTAGCAGTTTCACTGCCCCAGACCCACAGATGTCTTCCTCTTTCTCAGCCTTAGGTTGAACCCTCACTCATTATAGGTGTTAGATAGTCAAGGCTTTGCATCATGTACAGCCTAATGAAAAACATGGAATGGTGTGTATTCTTCCTGTTGTACTAGTTTCTTTAAGAGAATCTGCCCTTGGGGCTGTCTTTTGCTTTCTTCATCTCCTTTGGGATGGGACAAGGGAGAAGCTATGTCAAAATCAAAGTAAAACAGGATTTAAGATCATTTGAAATGGCAGTGGAATAAAGTCTAGACTAGGACCTGAGTTACTTGAGTTCTTATCTATAACAAATTAGTTTTGGTCTCAAGGAAATCATTTTTAGTCTCAATTTCTTCATCTATAAATAAACTAAGTAAAGAAGATTGAATAAATTTCTTATGGTTCCACAATTATATTTATCTATTTAAAAATTTGCTGTTCCATAAGTTTGAAATTTTTAAAAATAAGGTGAGGAAAGTAAAAATTTTTTAGTGCTTACTGTGTGAAGGACAGTGTAGAGATACTGTGGGGATGGAATGGAGACATATAAACAATATCCATGAAGAGCTCATAGTCTCCAATTTAAACAAAGATTTAATCAAGATTTATTATAAAACTGATTTAAAGTAGGAAGGACATTCTTGATCAATGGGTTAATCAATTATGAAGAAATAGCTGAAAGGACTGCAACTTCCTCAAAAATTCCTACCACTTAATAAATTTAATTTATATTCTGAACTGATTTATGTGACTACATACATACACATGTGCCTACTCACCCACCTTTATAATTTTCCATCCAAAATAAGGGCATAATAAACAAAATGCTTTTACCCAAACAAATCAATATTGTTGGATAGTTTTAAAGATGCACTTATCTGTTTTAAGCTTCTAACATACCCTCAAATCTTTTTCCACCTCAGATCAAAGAACTGATTGTCACTTTTGATGCAGAACTCCGTCTCCTGAGACATCAGAAACTGAAGTTAGATATTCAGATGAAATTATCCGACCTGCACCATGTCACATTATTTCAAGAAATGCTTCTCCTGAAGAACTTTGAAAAACAGGAGAACATACTTCAAGAGCGTGTTAATTCATTAGACAAAGAGGAACAGGACATGCAAGTATGAATGGTCAAAAGATTGCTAACTGGCCACAGCCTTAGTTATGGAGGGGACTCAGTTCTTCTTTTCTCCTTCTTAATTTCCCCCCTTGTTCTAGTCTACATCTCTTTCTTGTCTTCTCTTCATCCTCCTTTTTCCTATTATTCCTGTTTGCTCTCTATTTTTGGTAACCTTGCTCAGGGAACAGTGAATCATAATTTTTAATGAATTTGATCTGATATCTTATAAAGTAGGAGAATAAAATTTTCAAAAGTGACCCTTATGTTTTGTTTACATATGTATTTAAAATTATTTTTGTTGTTAGTAGCTATCATGTGAAGTTTTGATTATATATTATCATTATGAATGAACATACTTGGAAAAGGAGTTGGTAAATTTCTTAAATATGATAGCTACTTTCAGAGTAATACATAACTGACTAGCACAGGAAATTTTCTTTATTATATATATTAATATGTAAATTTAAGTAGATTAATTATACCACCTATCTTTGTCATAAATGAAGAAGGAGTCTATTAGATAATGTATACACAATAGTGATGTCAGTTTGTAGATGTATCAGCTTCACTAAGAGTAAATTTGTCCTTTTGTTTTAGGTATCCTGTGTTGATACAAAAGAGAGTCTTTTTTGAGAGTACATACAGAAAAATATTAGCTGACATTCACATATAAGTAAAAATTTTAAATTAATTTAGTTTTTTGAGGAAGTTAAACATCAAAAAATCTGTCTTATCTGATTCTGACCTTAATTGATTTTTACAAAAGAATGATAAGTTTTAAACAAGTGAATGACTCTGCAAACATCAAAAATGTAAACTTAAATATTAAGATTTTAAAATGTTTGTAGACTGTAACCTTACACTGTAATGTACATTATTCTCTGAACCCAGTTTATCAGGAAATATTTTATTTATCATTTGTTGATATTCTTTTTCATTTAGTGGAAAATAAATGAAACTCTTAAAGAGATGGAAGAGAAAAAGAATGAAGTAGCCAAGCTACAGGACCAAGAAAAAGCCCTCTATGCTGGTTTCCAAACAGCGCTTGGAGAAAACAATAAATTTGCTAATTTCCTTATGAAAGTACTAAAGAAGAGGATTAAGCGGGTGAAGAAAAAGGAGGTCGAAGGAGATGTCGGTTTGTATTTCTTTCTTATATATGATTCTATTTTTTCTCATTAGCATGAAATAGAGAAATAACTAAGGGACATATTACATACATTTTTTTTTTTCACTACAACATAGACAATGTAGAGGCACTGTGGGGTTACAGAGGAGAGGATATAAACTTTTAGGTCTCTAACCATCAAAAGTGTGTGTGCATATGGTATGAGATGGCATAGGGTAGTTTCATTTAACAAGTGCTTCCTTTCATGTTTACTTGACACCTGAGTATCTTTCATAAAATTTCTCGTCATGTCGTTTGCCCACATTTGAATACAGTGCTTGCTTTTATACTGTTGAGTTTTGAGAACTCTACATATTATATGCACTAGTCCTTTGTCAAATAATGTGGTTTGCAAATATTTTCTCCTAGTCTGTAGCTTGGTTTTTCATTCTCTGAATAGGGTCATTTGCAGGGCAATAGTTTTGAATTTTGTCAGTGTTCAATTTGTCATTTTTTCCTCTCTAGGATTTTGTTTTGTTGTCAAGTCTAAGAATTCTTTGCCTAGCCCTGGGTCCCAAAGATTTTCTTTTATTTTTTTTCTAAAGATTTTATAGTTTTACATTGAAATCCATGATCCATTTGGAGTTAAGTTTTCTATAAGGTAGGAGACTTAAGTCAAGGTTTTTGTTTTCTCCTAGGAATGTCCAATTTTTCTAGTACCATTTGTTGAAAAGGCTGTCTATCTTCCGTTGGATTGCCTTTATCTTTGTCAAAAATCATTTGAGCCTATTTGTGTGGACCTATTTCTGTTTTTTTTTTTTTTTTTCTTTTTAATTCTGTTCTGTTGATCTATGTGTCTATCTCTTCATCAATCCTATGGTCTTGAGTATGGTAGGTATTGAGTTCTAAAATCAGGTAGACTAATTCCTCCCACTATTATTCTTTTTAAAAATTGCATTAGCTATTCTGGATCCTTTATATTTCAATATTTAAATTTTTTTTTATATCTACAAAAGATATCATTGGAATTCTGACAGCAATTGTGTTAAACTCCTATCAGTTTGGGGAGAATTAGTGTCTTTCCTATATTGAATCTTCAAATTCATGGACATGGTATGTATTTATTTTAAGCTTTGATTTGACATCAACACTGTGTAGTTTTCAACACACAATTCATGTTCATGTTTTACCCCCAAAGTACTTATTTTTTTTTGAGTAATCTGTTTTTAATCTTGGTGTCCACATATCCATACTAGAATATAGAAATATGGTTGCTTTGGGGATATTTATCTTGTATCTTGTAACCTGACTTATTCTAGGAGTTTTTGATTGATTCCTTGGGAATTTCTAGCTCTAAAGGGCAATTTTATTTTTAGTCTGTATGCCAATTACCATTTCTTGCTTTATTGCCTTGGTTAGAATATTCAGTACTATCTTGAAATAGTGTGCTAAGAACAGACATACTTGTCTTAGTCCAATCTTAGGGGGAAAGCATTCAATCTTTCACTATTAAGTATGCTGCCTATACCATTAAAAAACACCTGTAGGTGTTCTTTGGATACTTTTTACCAAGTTCAGGAAGTTCTCTTCTGTTTTGTTTTTCATGAATGAGTTTGAATTTTATCAGATGCTTTACTGCATTGATGATTATGTGACTTTTTTTTTTTTTTAAGCCTGTTAAGATGGTGGATTGTATTGGCCGATTACTAATTACAAAACGAGGCTAGCATTCTGAAATGTTGGCTTCCTGGGTAGCTCAAATGGCAAAGAATCTGCCTGCAATGCAGGAGACCTGGGTTCTATCCCTGGGTTGGGAAGATCCCCTGGAAAAGGGCATGGTAACCCACTCAGTATTCTGCCCTGGAGAATTCTGTGGACAGACGAACCTGACAGGCTACAGTCCATGGAGTCACAAAGAGTCAGACACGTCTGAGTGACTAACACTTTCACTTTCTGGTATAATGTAAAATTCTTTTTATGTATGGTTGAATTCTATTTGCTAATATTAAGAAATTTTATGGGAGGAGAACAAGATGGCAGAGGAGTAGGTGGACATGGAGTACATCTCTCTCCATGGATACATCAGGAATACACCTTCAGACACAGAAGTGCATGCAGAACACCAGCTGAGAGCAGACAGGAATACTTGACCAGAGGATATATAGAATATATAGAACCACACAAAACTCAGTAGGATGAAGGAAGGGGAAAACAGGAGTGTTAGTAGGACTGGACCTGCCCTTGGCAGGTGGGGGAACTGAAGTTGGGGTCCGATCCCCACATTGGGGCAATTGTCTGATTCAGAGGAGAAACATTTAAGGCTGAGAGTGAAACAGCTGATCTGTGGCAGCCTAAATGGAATGAGACTCAGACAGACCTTGCCACAGCCATACATATCCTGGACAGGAATGCAGGTCCCCTGGAAGGCACAGGGGCTGGGAGCTGGAGTTTGGGGAGTGTGGAGCAATCCCAGGATGAGGGCTGCTGTTGACTGTGGAGAGATGGATCCAGAGGGGGTGAGGGAGGAGATTGTGATGAGAAATGCCTGTGCAGGAAAGCTGGGCAGCCACCTAAGCAAGGCTATACTGCTTAGTTATGTGTAGGGGGTGGAGCCATCACTATAGCCTCTTTCTCCCCACAGGCCAACATCAGCAGTTGAACAATAGAGAGGCTGGCCTATCAAATGCCTGAGGCACTGAACTACAGAGTAGGACCCCACCTAGGGTGCCCCTTTAAGTGCCTGATGTGCCAATCTACAGAGTAGGACCCCAGCCAGGGGGACCCCTCTATGTGCCTGATGCTCCAAACAACAGAGAGGGACCCCAGGCAAGGGAGCCCTCTAAGCTCCTGAATGGGCAAAGCTAAGGAGAAAGACTGGTCAAAGAGACCTTCTGATCACTAGCTACAAGAGGCTCAAAAAAAGGCTCTGATAGGACCATAACTCCTGTGGCGGAGGCAGTCCATGTCCCTGCACACTTGGTGCCGCCAGGGTCCCCACAAGCCAAGCAGCTGCACCACCTTCACGCTCAACTCTCACTGGGGCAGAGCTGCCACAGGCAAAAAAAAAGTCCTGCGTCTATGCGTACAAAGTTGCTTCGATAGTGTCCGACTCTTTGCAAGCCTGTAGACTGTGGTCTGCCAGGCTTCTCTGTCAGGGAGGGGGATTCTCCAGGCAAGAATACTGGAGTGTATTGACCAATACTGGTTGCCATACCCTACTAGAGCACTATATTTCCTGCTGCCCTGGCCATCAACTCCCTTGAGTACCTGGTGCTGCCAGAACCCCTGCAACCCAAGCAGCTGCACCACCTCCACACCTGGTCCTTACGGAGGCAAACCTAAGTCCTCTAGGCCAGCCTCAGGAGCAAACCCCAGTGGAGGAGCCACATGCAGAAGTGGAGATAAAACCACAGTTGAAACCAAGGGGCAGTGTGGCTAAGGAAGAAGGCCCAAAATCTATCTTTCCACCAGCTGCACAAGCTGCAGGTTAAATCCACATGATAAACTAGGCAGATTCTGTGTTGATGGACTGTATAAAATGTCACTGAGAGCTCCCACAAAAGAAAATGCACAAGTTCTGATAGCTGTGGACATTGGAAGCAAGAACACATAGGAATAGGGCCAGATTAGAATCTGAGCTGCCCCCACAGCAGGTCCAGAAATCAGCAGTGTTGGAGGGCATCCTAGGGAGGTGAAGTGTACTGTGACTCCCAGCAAGGGAAAGGACTCTAGTAGCAGTGATTCAAGAAAAACATTTATTATTCTTATGTTTTGACTTGCTCTGTAGATTCTTTTAGATTTTTTTTCCTTTATTTTCTCCCCCCGTTGTAGTTGTTGATTTTATTGGCACTATGAACTCTAATTAAACTTTTGAGCTTATTTTTTTCCTCAATCACATTTTTTATTGCTGTTATAAACCTCAGCCTCTATGTTGGGCTTTTGCAGTTTGTGAAATTTTCGTTTTTTTCTCTTTTTTTAATTTTAATTTTTTAAGCCTATTATAGTTTTTTCTACATTTATTTCTTTGTTTGCCTTTCCTATTGTTCTTTTCTCCTTGCAGTTAATCTTTAATGTATATAAATCTTCTTCATCTACCTCTATTTAACTTTGCATATCTATTCTTTCTTTTCTTTTCTTTCTTTCCTTTCCTCTCAACATTTTGTCAGTTTATTTTCATTGCTTTATTCCCCAATTGGCAGCTTGCTTTACTTTTGTTTTCCAGTTTTTGTTTTAGTTAGTTTTGTCCTGATAGGTATAATTTTTGGTTTCCTTTGTTCGCCAGGTCAATCTACTGTACTTTATTTTTGTTGGACTGTTCTGATTTTGCTTATGGGTGTATATGTATGTGTGTATATTCACTCATACTTTTTATTGTTGCTATAAACCTCTGCCTCTACATTGGGCTTTTGCAGTACTGTGGAGTTTTCCATTTTTTCCCCATTGTCTGTCTTCTTCCATTTTCTTTCTTTTCTCTTTTTTATAATTTAATTTTTAATTTTTTAAAAACCTATTATATTTTTTCTACATTCATTCCTTTGTTTGTCTTTCCTACTGTTCTTTTCCTCTTGCAGTTTAATCTTTAATGTATACAAATCTTTGTCTACCTCTATTTAACTTTGCATATCTATTCTTTTTTTTTTTGTTTCTTTCCTTTCCTCTCAACATATTTGTTAGTTTTGTTTTCAATGCTTTATTCCCCACTTGGCACCTTGCTTTAGTTTTGTTTTCCAGTTTGTGCTTTAGTTAGCTTTGTTCTTAACTGGTAAATATAAATTTTGATTTACTTTGTTTGCCAGACTAATCTACTGCACTTTATTTTTGTTGGACTGTTTTCACTTTGCTCATGGGTGTATATGTATATGTGTATATTCCATTATTTTAATTATTATTTGTCTGATTTGGTAATTGCCATTTGTCTGGGGTTCATCTTTGGTTTCTCATTTTTGGATATTTGTTTTAATCTCACTTAATGCCATAACAAACCACTTGTGGAAACTTTGTTCCTGACCAAAGATCAAGCCCTGAGCCTTTGGAGTGGGAGCACTGACTCCAAACACCTAGACCACCAGAGAACTAACCCTAAGGAGTATCAAATAGTGAGAACTCACAAAGGAAACCACTTGAATACAAGACCTGCCATCACCCAATCACCAGTAGCACCCTGTGTAGGACACCTCATCTAAACAACAACAACAAAATACAAACCAAATAATCAGCAGACAGGATTACTACCTCACTCAGCCTTGACCATCAGAGGAAAAACAAACAACCAAACAAAAAATCAGCACAAATCTCACCATATATGAAGCTCATGCAAACCACTGGACAAACGTTAGAGGGCAGAAACCAAAAGGAAGAAAGAATTCAACCTTGAAACCTGGCAAAAGGAGACCTCAAACACAATAAGTTAAAAAAAATAAATACTACACAAATGAAGGAAAAAGATAGAAACACTGAAGTCCAAATAAATGAAGAGGAAATAGGCCAACTACCTGAAAAAGAATTCAGAATAATGATAGTAAAGATGATCAAAACCTTGAAAACAAAATGGAGAAAATGCAAGAATCAATTAACAAAGACCTAAAAGAATTAAAGAATAAATATACAGAGACAAAGGACACAATTACTGAAATTAAAAATACTCTAGAAGGAATCAATAGCAGAATATCTGAAGAAAAGAACGAATCAGTGAGCTGGAGGATAAAATGGTGGAAATAACTTCTGAAGAGCAGAATAAAGTAAAAAGAATTAACTGAGGATAGTCTCAGAGACCTCTGGGACAATATCAAATGCACCAACATTTTGAAGTATAGGGGTCCCAGAAGAAGAAGAAAAAAAGAAAGGGTGTGAAATTTTTGAAAAGACTATAATTGAAAATTTCCCCAACATGGAAAAGGAAATAGTCAATCAAGTCCAAGAGGCACAAAGAGTCCCATATAGGATAAACCCAAGGAGAAACACGCCAAGACACATACTAGTCAAACTAACAATGACTCAACACAAAGAAAGAATATTAAAAGCATCAAGGGAGAAGCAACAATTAACATACAAGGGAAACCCCATATACTTAACAGCTGATCTTTAAGCAGAAGCTCTGCAGGTCAGAAGGGAATGGCAAGATATATTTAAAGTACTGAAAGGGAAAAAACTGCAACCAAGATTACTGTACTCGACAAGGATCTCATTCAAAATTGATAGAGAAATAAAAAGCTTTTCAGACAAGCAAAAGTTAAGAGAATTCAGTAACACCAAACCAGCTTTACAACAAATGTTAAAGGGACTTATATAGTCAAGAAATACAAGAGAAGAAAATAGATCTACAAAATCAACCCCAAACATTTAAGAAAATGGCAATAGGAACATATATATCAATAATTACTTAAAATGTAAATGGATTAAATGCTCCAGCCAAAAGACACAGACTGGCTGAATGGATACAAAAACAAGACCCATATAAATGCTGTCTAGAATAAAAACCCACTTCAGAGCTCAAGACACATAGAGACTGAAAGTGAGAGGATGGAAAAATATATTCCATGCAAATGGAAAGCAAAAGAAAGCTGGAGTAGCAATCCTCATATCAACAAAATAGACCTTAAAGATTACAAGAGATAAGAAAGGACACTCCATAATGATCAAGGATCAATTCAAGAGGAAGACATAAAAATTGTAAATATCTGTGCACCCAACATAGGTGCACCTCAATACTAACAGATATAAAAGGAGAAATTGACAGTAACACAATAATAGTAGGAGATTTTAACACCCCACTCACACCAATGGACAGATCAACAAAATAGAAAATTAATAAGGAAACACAAGTCTTAAATGATACATTAGCTGAAATGGATCTCATTGATATCTTCAGGACATTCCATCCAAATGCAGAAGAATAGACCTTCTTCTCAAGTGCACATGGAACATTCTCCAGGACAGATCACATCTTGGGTAAAAAATCAAACCTCAGTGAAATTTAAGAAAATTGAAATCATATCAAGCATCTTCTCTGATCACAATACTATGAGACTAGATTTGAATTACAAGAAAAAAAACTGTAAGAAACACAAACACATGGATGTTAAACAACACATGTCTAAATAACCAACAGGTTACTGAAGAAATCAAAAGGGAAATGAAAAAAATTCTAGAAACAAATGACAATGATAAAATGACAGCTCAAAACCTATGGGATGCAACAAAAGCAGTTCTAAGAGGGAAGTTTATAGCAATACAATCCTACCTCAAGAAACAAGAAAAAAATCAAATAGACAACCTAACTTTACACCTAAAACAACTGGAAGGAAATAGAAGAACAACAACAACAAACCAAAAATTAGTAGAAGGAAAGAAATCATAAAGATCCAAGCAGAAATAAATGAAAAACAAATGAAAGAAACAATTGTAAAGATTAATAAAACTAAAAGCTGGTTCTTTGAGAAGATCAACAAAATGGACAAGCCTTTACTCAGACTCATCAAGAAAAAAAGAGAAGAATCAAGTCAATAAAATTAGAAACGAAAAAGGAGAGGTTACAACAGACAATGCAGAAATATAAAGGATTATGAGAGACTATTATGAACAACTGTATGGCAATAAAATGGGTAACCTGGAAGAAATGGACAGATTCTTAGAAAACTTCAGTCTTCTAAGACTGAACCAGGAAGAAATAGAAATTATGAACAACCCAATTGCAAGCACTAAAATTGAAGCTGTGATCAAAAATCTCCCCCAAAACAAAAGCCCAGGACCAGATAACTTCACAGGGAAATTCTATCAAACATTTATAGAAGAGCTAATGCCTATCCTTCTAAAACTCTTTCAAAAAATTGCAGAGGAAAGAACACTTCCAAACTCATTCTACGAGGCCACCATCACCCTGATACCAAAACCAGACAAAGACAAGACAAAAAAAGAAAACCACAGGCCAATATCACTGATGAACATAGTGAAAACATCTTCAACAAAATTTTAGCAAAGAGAATTCAGCAGCACATTAGGAAGCTCATACACCATGATCAAGTTGGGTTTATTCCAGGAATGCAAGGACTCTTCAATATATGAAAATCAATATGATACCCCATATTAACAAATTGAAAGATGGACCCCATATGGTAACCTCAACAGATGCAGAGGAAACCTTTGACAAAATTCAGCACCCATTTGTGATTAAAACTCTTCAAAAAATGATCATAGAAGGAACCAGTGTTCTTTACTTCAACATGATAAAGGCCATATATGATAAGCCTACAGCAAACATTATTCTCAATGGTGAAAAACTGAAACCGTTCCCCCTAAGGTCAGGAACAAGACAAGAAGAGTGTCCACTCTCACCACTATTATTCAACATAGTTCTGGAAACTCTAGCTACAGCAGTCAGAGAAGAAAAAGAAATAAAAGGAACCCAGGTTGGAAAAGAAGTAAAGTGCAGATGACATAATACTATACATAGAAAACCCTAAAGATAGTATCAGAAAATTACTATAGCTAATCAGTGAATTTAGCAAAATTGCAGGGTACAAAATCAATACACAGAAATCACTTTCATTTCTATATACTAACAATGAAAAATCTGAAAGAAATTAAGGACTCAATCCCATTCATCATTGCAACAAAAAGAATTAAATATCTAGGAATAAACTTACCTAAGGAGACAAAAGAACTGTACACAGAAAATTATAAGACACCAATGAAAGAAATCAAAGATGACATAAACAGATGGAGAGATATTCCATGTTCCTGGGTAGGAAGAATCAATATTTTGAACATGATATACTACCAAATACAATCTACAAATTCAATGTGATCCCTATCAAATTACCAATGGCATTTTTCACAGAACTGGAACAAAAAATTTCACAATTCATACAGAAAAACAAAAGACCCTGAATAGCCAAAGCAGTCTTGAGAAAGAAGAATGGAGCTGGAGTAATCAACCTTCCTGGCTTCAGATTATACTACAAAGCTACAGTCATCAAGACAGTATGGTACTGGCAGAAAAACAGAAATATAGACAATGGAACAAGATAGAAAGCCCAGAAATAAATGCTTGCACACCTTATTTTTGACAAAGGAGAAAAGAATATACAATGGGGCAAAGACAGCCTCTTCAATAAATGGTGCTGGGAAAACTGGACAGCTACATGTAAAACAATGAAATTAGAACACTTCCTAACACCACGTACAAAGATAAACTCAAAATGGATTAAAGACCTAAATGTAAGACCAGAAACTATAAAACTCTTAGAGGAAAGCATAGGCAGAACACTCGATGACATAAATCAAAGCAAGATCCTCTGTGACCCACCTCCTAGAGTAGTGGAAATAAAAACAAAAGTAGACAAGTGGGACCTGATTAAACTTAAAAGCTTTTCACAGCAAAGGAAACTATAATTAGGGTGAAAAGACAACCCTCAGAATGGGAGAAAATAATAGTAAATGAAACAACTGACAAAGAATTAATTTCCAAAATATACAAGCAGCTTATATAACTCAATGCCAGAAAAGCAAACAACTCGATCAAAAAGTGGGGAAAATACCTAAACAGATATTTCTCCAAAGAAGACATACAGATCACTAACAAACACATGAAAAGATGCTCAACATTGCTCATTATTAGGGAAATGCAAATCAAAACTACAATGAGATATCACCTCACATCAGTCAGAATGGCCATCATCAAAAAGTCTACAAATGGTAAATGCTGGAGAGGGTGTGGAGAAAAGAGACCACTCTTGAGCTGTTAGGAATGTAAATTGATACAGCCACTATGGAAGATGGTATGGAGATTCTTTAAAAACTAGGAATAAAACCACCATATGACCCAGCAATCCCACTCCTAGGCATATACTCTAAGGAAACCAAAATTGAAAAAGGCACGTGTATCCCACTGCTCATTGCAGCACTATTTACAATAGCTAGAACATGGAAGCAACCTAGATGTCCATCGACAGATGAATAGATAAAGTCATGGTACATATACTTAATGGAATATTACTCAGCCATTAAAAGGAACACATTTGAGTCCCTTCTGATGAGGTGGATGAACCTAGAACCTATTATACAGAGTGAAGTGAGTCAGAAAGAGAAAGATACATATTCTAATACACATATACGGAATCTAGAAACATGGTACTGAAGAATTTATTTACAGGGCAACAGCGGAGAAACAGACTTATGGACATGGGGAGAGGGGAGGAGAGGGTGAGATGTATGGAAAGAATAACATGGAAAATTACATTACCATATGTAAAGTTGATAACCAACAGGAATTTGCTGTATGACTCAGGAAACTCAAACAGGGGCTCTGTGTCAACCTAGAGGGGTGGGATGGGGAGGGAAATGGGAGGGACTTTCAAAAGGGAGGGGATATATGTATACCTTTCCTGATTCATGTGGAGGTTTGACAGAAAACAGCAAAATCTATAAAGCAATTATCCTTCAATAAAATATAAATTAAAAAAATTTTATGTCTATATTCATGAGGATCACTGTACTGTCTTTATACTATATTTGGTTTTGAGTATCAGGAGAATACTAGCTTCAAAATATGAATTGGGAAGTCTTCTCCCCTTTTTTGGTGAAGGAAATGGCAACCCACTCCAGTATTCTTAACTGGAGAATTCCATGGACAGAGGAGCCTGGCAGGCTATAGTCCATCGGGTCACAAAGGGTTGGGCATGACTTAGTGACTAAACAACTCCCCTTTCTGATTTTTCTGGAAGATACTGTATAGAATTTATGGCAATTCTTTAAATGTTTGGTAGAGTTCTCCAGTGAAATTATTTGGGCCAAGAGATTTCTTCAAGGTAGTTTTAAAATTAGAATTTCAAAGTTCTTAATAGTTACAGAACTATTCACATTATCTCCTTTATATCGGGTGGGTTGTGGTAATTTGTATTTTTTGTGGAATTGGTCTGTTTCATTTAAGTTGCCAAATTTATGTGCATAGAGATGCTCATTGTATTTCCTTGCTATCCTTTTAATACCTGCAGGGTCTTTAGTAATAGCGTCTGTTGCATTCTCGATATTGGTACCTTGTTTCTTATTTTCCTTTCTTTTTTTTCCAGTTTTACTAGAGGTTTGTCAATTCAACTGATTTTTTTGAGAACAAGTCAGCTCTTTGTATAAGTGATTTTCTCTGTTTTCTGCTGTCAATTTTATTGCTTTCTGTTCTTATCTTTACTATTACCTTCCTTCTGCTTGCTTTGGGTTTATTTTGTACTCCTGTTTTTTAGGTTTTCAGGTGTGAGCTTAAATCACTGACTTGAGAATTTATTCTCTTTTCTAATTTAGTACTATAAATTTCTCTCTCAGCACTGCTTTAGTTGTATTCTACAAAACTTGAAGTTCATTTTCATTTACATTCTGGACAGTGTAGTTTTAAAATTTATATTGTTACTTTTGGATTCCATGGATTATATAGAAGTGTGTTGTTTAGGTCCAAGTGTTTTGAGATTTTCCTGTTATCTTTCTGTTATTGATTTCTAATTGATTTGATTGTGGTCAGAGAACACATTTTGTGTGATTTCAATTCTTTTTTAGTTGTTGAGATTTGTTTTACGGTCTGACATATCTATCTTGGTGTATGTTCTGTGAGCATTTGCAAAGAATGTATTATATGTTGTACTGTTTTGTGTGACATGTTCTATTACAGAATCAGTTAGATTCTGTTGATTGATGGTTGATTTTCTGTATGGTTGTTGCATCAGATGTTGAGTTGGGGTGTGGAGGTCTCCAAATTCATTCATGGATTTATCTATTTCTCCTCTCATTTTTATCAGTTTTTACTTCCCATATTTCTGTTGTTTTATGCACTTACTGTTAAGATTTCTATGTTTTCTTGGTAGATTGGTATATTTATTATTATTTAATGTCTTCCTCTGTGTTAGGTAATTTTCCTTGCTCTGAAGTCCATTTTATCCTATATTATTATAGTCATTCCTGCTTTGCTCTTATTAATAGTTGTATGATATATTTTTTCCCTCCTTTTAATTTTGGCTTGACTATATAGTTGCATTAGAAGTGAATTTCTGGTAGCATATGGCTGAATAATGTTTTTCATCCACTCTGTCTTTTCATTGATGTATTGAATCATTTATATTTGATCTATTAGGGTTTAAGTCTGCTATTTTATTTTTTATCTGTTTTGTCTTTTTTCTTTTTCCTATCTTCCTGTGGGTCAGTCGAACATTTTTTAGGATTCCATTTTAATTTTCTCTAGCACTTTTTACAGTAGTCATGTATAGACATGAGAGTTGGACTTATAAAGAAAGCTGAGTGCCAAAGAATTGATGCTTTTGAACTGTGGTGTTGGAGAAGACTCTTGAGAGTCCCTTGGACAGCAAGGAGATCCAACCAGTCCATCATAAAGGAAATCAGTCCTGAATATTCATTGGAACGACTGATGTTGAAGCTGAAACTCCAATACTTTGGCCACTTGATGCGAGAAACTGACTCTTTTGAAAAGACCCTGATGCTGGGAAATATTGAAGGTGGGAGGAGAAGGGGACGACAGAGGATGAGATGGTTGGATGGCATCACCGACTCAATGGACATGAGCTTGAGTAAACTCCGGGGGTTGGTGATGGACAGGGAGGCCTGTTGTGCTGCAGTCCATGGGGTTGCAGAGTCAGACACAACTGAGCGACTGAACTGAACTGAGCACTTTTGAATGTATCTCTTTGTATAACTTTTTTAGTGGTTGCTCTCTATATTATATATATATATAAAATTTATCCCAGTCCACCAGTGTCATCATTTTACCAATTTAAGTCAAGTATAGAATCCTTACCTACCTTTATATCCCAATTTCTTCCTCATTTATCATTTGATTGTCTTAAATATTTCCTCTGCATACATCTGGAACCATATCAGACAATGTTACAATTTTTGCTTCAATTATCAAACACAATTTAAACACTTGGAGGAAAGCCTAACCATATAGGCTTTATCCATATTTTTATTCAAAATTTCCTTTTTTAAAAAGAAAAAATTCCCTCTGTTTAAAGAATTTCCTTTATCCATTCTTTTAGGGAGGGTATACTGGTGGCAATTTAAAAATTTTTCCCATAATCTAAGTATGTCTTGATTTCCCCTCTTTTTCTGAAAGACATTTTCATTGGATGTAGTATTCTAGGTTGATATTTCTTTTAACATTTGAAAAATACTGTGCCACTTCCTTCTGATCACCATGGTTTCTGGTGAGAAACCCTCTGATATTCAAATTGATATCCTCTGTAGGTGAAGTATCACTTTTCTTTCTTTGCCTTCAGTATTCTTTAGTTTTCAGAAGTTTGACTGTTATGTGGTTTAGTGTCGATTTTGGAATTATCCTCTTTGGAATACATTCAAGTGTTTTAATCTGTAGGTTTATGTACTTTGCCCAATTTGGGAAGTTTTCAGTCATTATTTTTTCAAGTCCGTTTAAAGACCTCCTCTTTCCTGACTCCTTCATGGCACTCTGATGGCATGACTGTTAAACTTTTCATTATGATCCCATTGGCCACTGAGGCTCTGGTGTTTGGGTTTTGTTCGTTTCAGTTTGTTTTCCTTTTATGGTTCAGATTGACTAATTCCTATTTTTCTATCTTCAAGTTCATGGATTTATTTTTCTTCCCTTCTATTCTACTGTTGACCCCATCCCTTAGTTTTTATCAATGTATTTTTCACTTCTAAAATTTCCATTTACTTTTTCCTTATATAAATAAATAAAAAGCCTGAGACTTTATATCTTTGAGGCATTCTGTTTTTTCATTGCTTCAAGTGTGTTCATAATTGCTCACTGAAGCATTTTTATCCTTCTTGTTTAAAATACTTTGTCAGGTAATTCTGTTTCTGTCATCTTGGTGCTGACATTTATTGATTGTCTTTTTTCATTCAGTTAGAGATATTTCTGATTCTTGGTATGACTTTCAGCTAAAACCTAGAAACTTTCATATTATGTATTAGACTCTGTATCTTATTTAAATCTTCTGGTTTACTTGGCTTTCTCTAACACTGTTCTGTCAGAGGAAGGAATGGGTGTCTCCTCCTTATTGCCAAGTGGAGGTACTCACATTTTATTGTCACCGAAGTGAAGGGAGATCTTGTTATTTCCGTGTGCAGATGGTAGGTCTAGCTCCTCACAGTCTCTACTGACAACATGGTGGGGAAGGCCTTGGCACCTCTGAGCAATGGTAGAAGTCCTGACTCCCCACCAGGTCTCTTCTGATGCCACCTCTGCAGGAAGGATGAAGAGAACCTTATTACTGCCATCTGAGAATGCTGGTCCAGACTGTGATTGCCACAGACATCTTGGTGGTTGGTGGGTAAGGGGACTGGTTACCCTCAGAAAGACTAAATATCTTGACTCCTTACTTGACCTTTTCTGACACCATCCTACCTGGAATGGTGGAGTCCTCATTACAGCTTGGCAAGGGTATATTCTGTGAGCACTTGCAAATAATGTACATTGTACTGTTTTATGTGAATTGTTTTGGCTAGTCTAGGCTCCATTAGGCCTTTGCCAACATGGGTGTGAGTGGGATCACAGTATTTTTTTTCCATTTATTTTTATTAGTTGGAGGCTAATTACAATATTGTAGTGGTTTTTGCCATACATTGACATGAATCAGCCATGGATTTACATGTATTCCCCATCCCGATCCCCCCTCCCACCACCCTCTCCCCCCGATCCCTCTGGGTCTTCCCAGTGCACCAGCTTGAGCACTTGTCTCATGCATCCAACCTGGGCTGGTGGATCACAGTATTTTTGTGTGGTCTTTCTTCAAGTTTTCTGTGTAGCTAATCTGCCTCTTTCCTGGTCATTTGGCTAGAGAGAGCAAGTTCTGGTTGGGCCTTTCTGTGTCTCTACCTGTTCGTGTTTCAGGTTAGACTGACTTAGTCTTCTTCACCTCAGAGATATATATGGCAAAAAGAAAATCCAAGGAAATCACCACAGTGTTGTCCCTCAGGATTCGAAGTGCATAGTAGATCTGCCTCCTCCTTTCCACTTCTCAGAGTTATCTTGTGTTCATTTTATTTTTAATGTCCAGGGGTTTTAGCTGTATTTAGTGGGAAGAATAGGGGAAGTAGGTCTACTTCATCTTCCTGAAAGCAGACGTCTGTGTAAGAATTTTAAAGCCTATTTATAAACATTGTTGATTTACTTCATAAGGTGGTACAGATCACTAATAGTAATTTTAAGAGACATCTTAATTTAAGAAGTTTTCTAGTGAGTATGAGGTCCACTTCTTAACTTTATATATTTTGATGTTCCATAAAATAGAAACCGTTAATTGTTCATACATGGACTCAAAGTGTTTTAAAAGAAAATGGAGTAGAGTTGAGTGGAAGAGGCATGCAATCCTTATCTAAAATTCTTGGGAACAGATATATTTTAGTATTCAAAAAATTTATATTTTATAAAACATGTTAAACATGATATGATATTGTTAAAGAAATAATCATTCATGACACTTGTTAAAGAACAATAAGGCAGACTTTATTCAGGGGACCACTATCATGGGATTTGATAGTAAGAGAGAGATCAGTTCAACTCTGAATACAAGGCAAATGGAGACTTAGAGCCAAGGAGTAAGATTGGGGTTAGTTGATGGAAAATTATTGAGAGGTAAGGTAATTCTTTGCTAAACTGACATAACAGGATTTTTGTTGAAGGCAGGCCAGAGTGATACGATATTAAGGCTAAGGAAAAAGGAATTTAACCAGATATTAAGGGTAGTGAATTTTACTAAATTGACTCAACAGGACTCTTGCTAAAACTCAACTAAATGGGCCAAGGACAGAGCATGGGTCAAGGACCAGAAAGAGGACTCAGAGGAGCCTGACTCAAGTTTGGTTAAAGGAGAGTCTTTGTCAACTAACAACCCCAGTAGGGTTTGGTGCAGAATCTCGAAATCAAACATTTAACATTAATACTTCCACAGTAAGACATGAATATTCACAAAAGTAGGTTAAGTTAAGATGATAACTAGTGTTACTTAGTTCAGAGAAGTTATGAAAATCCTCTCTGTTTTCAGGGCACTATGCTGTATAACCAAGGGTGCATTAGGCAGGTCACGGCACAAGCAGCTTGGCAGCTTGGTCTCACCCCTCTCTGACTCGATGCACTGAAATTAATTGCATAACCTTCTGCAGGCATTTGAGTTTGCAGTCCCTGTGTCCTTAACTATCTTAAATTCTTCTAAAAATATTGAGTAATTTCCTTATTTACCCCTTGTTTTCCTAGTAACTAACTCACTGAAAATGATTTATTTTTAAAATCTGGGATTTATCTTAACACAGGAACTTCTCTGCATATTAGCAGTGTTTTTCTCTCTCCTTAGATGAAGAGGAGGAAAGTGAAGAATCAAGTGAAGAAGAATCCAGCTTGGAGAGTGATGAGGATGAGTCTGGATCTGAAGATGAGGTTTTTGATGATTCTATCTGCCCAACAAGTAAGTTGGATAAAACTGTGCATTCTTTGTGATGTTTGACTATGGATGATAATACCAAAAAATCCTCTTTTTTGGTTTCTCAATTGTCTCATAATATTTAAGGAAAGGATATATATATCCTATTATATCATGTATAATAAACATGAAGTATAGTCTAATGAATACTTTTGGGCACTCTCTAGACAATTTACTTCCTATTTCTTGAGGCTGCTATTTATGAGTACCAAATTAAATAATCTGGAGACAATCTATAGTTGATTCAGTCATAAATTATACAGAAAGTTTCATTTTACCAAGAAACAGAAAATTTATGTATGTGTATGTACATGTGTATATGTAAAAATACGCATGTGTATTTTTATAAAACTCTCCCTTTTTGCCAAACCATTGAATTTTCTTATTTCAAACCTGTTTTTTAAGGGAAATTTTTATGTCTCCTGGAGATTCTTAGCAATTTTATATTCACTGTTTTCACTGGTGAAACCAGTCTGAAATATTCTTACAGTCTTAAGATTCTTATGTGAGTGAAAGTCACTCAGTCATGTCCAACTCTTTGCACCCCCATGGACTATACAGTCCATGGAGTTCTACAGGCCTGAATACTGGAGTGGGTAGCCTTTCCCTTCTCCAGGGGATCTTCCCAACCCTGGGATCACCCCAGGTCTCCTGCATTGCAGGTGGATTCTTTATCAGCTGAGCCACAAAGGAAGACCAAGAATACTGGAATAGGTAGCCTATCCCTTCTCTGGGGATCTTCCCAACCAAGGAATTGAACCGGGATCTCCTGCATTGCAGGCAAATTCTTTACCAACTGAGCTATCAGAGAAGCCTTAAAATTCTTATAGTCCAGACCAATATTTTTACAGTCTCAACAGAGGAATGATTCATAGGAAAAAACTATTTCTTCTTGATCTGAATTTATTTTCCTAGATATTTCAATAAATTATAAATCAAATTTTAATTTCAAATAAAGTTTAAATCATGTTTTGATTTTGAAAATAATTCTAAAATCATATTTGTGAGAGAAAGAGAGCTAGAAAATATTGTAATGCAGGATTAAGCTGCTTGAACAAAATCTCGTGGCTAGGTTAGTGGTAGCACTAGGGCTGGAACTAAGATTACTAGATTCCATTGTAGTGATCTATTATGTTTCCACATTCTTTATCCATGACTCCGTGGATAAATGTGGCTGTTAGTGTGGTAGGGTGAAAATTAATATAGAGATACTGTACTTGAATCCTGTTCTATCACATCTCAGTTATGTGATGTCTCTGAGACTTAATGATCGTCACCTGTAAAATGGGAACAATAGTTTTGACCTTGCAGGGCCTGTGGGGCTTGAATGAGCTAAGGTATATAAAGCACCCAGCACAAAGCCTGGCTCAGAGCATTGTTCAGAACATCAATACTAACATCATAGCCACTATCATGATTATTTTTTTTTAAATATTAGCTATGCTGGGTCTCAGTTGCAGCACTGGGGTCTTTGATCTTTGTTTCAGCACGCAGGATCTAGTTCCCTGACCAGGGATTGAACCCAAGCCCCATGAATTGGGAGCTCAGAGTCTTAGCCACTGAACTGGCAGGGAAGTCTCTATCATGATTATTAATACCATTAATAATTTCTACTTGGAACCCTAAGTGTAGTGAAACTTTACTGGAGTAGATGGACATTAATAATTCTGAAGCCCCAAA
The DNA here is from genome assembly GCF_963930625.1 of Muntiacus reevesi. Taxonomy (NCBI): domain Eukaryota; kingdom Metazoa; phylum Chordata; class Mammalia; order Artiodactyla; family Cervidae; genus Muntiacus; species Muntiacus reevesi. The sequence continues at coordinate 37,088,633 of NC_089256.1, read as the reverse complement.
GTCCACACTTATAACTATATTCTCTAATGAATGGAGCTGCTTTTTTGTTTTGTCTGTCTTTTCAGATTGTGATATGGGTCTCTTTGAACTGGCCCTTCAACTTCGGGAGAAAAGGCTGGACATTGAAGAGGCTTTAGTTGAAGAAAAAAAAATGATCGATAACCTCAAAAAGGAACATGATACATTGTCCAAAAAAGTATGTTTTTCTGCCTTTTTCAGGTCTGTTTATCATCTCCCAACATGCTACACCTCCTTCTAGCCATAATACTGCCGTTTCATAGCAATGGCATAGGTTAGGACTTATTGTTAGAAGAGAGACATTTCCCATGTTGCATCCTTTTACAGATGTCTTTGAAGGCCATTGCCCCTTTGATGATTGGAACTTTTTCTAAATCATTGGCCCGCAAACTTTTTTGATTACATACTTCTGGAAGTAAAAAAAAAACAAAAAATTGTGGAACATATATTCCCACAATAAATGTGTATTTATTTAGAAATTATACCTATAAACTATTGTATTAATTATATTTAATGTATTATGAAACATTTGCAAAAACAGAAAATAAAAAGAATAAGATAAAAATAAATAGATATGGAAACTCCATTTTCTTTCTGGACCCCAGTAGATCACTTTGACATTCTGAGGGGTATGCATTCCTTTGGGAGGCCACTAAGCTAAACTTCTGGTACTGTTATATTGATTTTTTTCTCCCATATCTTCTCAGTTTCCCTCTTAGGTACTCTTTCCTAGAGCAGCATCACTTGTCTCATATTCAGAAATGTTTTTGGTAGGCTGCTTCTCCTCTTGCAGAAAGGAAATGATTTGGAAAACTTTCAAGTATTTTAGGAGATGAGGCATGTACTTTAGAAATACTGTAGTTGGTAATTTCATTACCATAAAGGGCTTTCTTCGGTAATTTATTGAGATCCTTATGACCAAATGAGATTTGAACTATCTTTACAGAGACACTACTGGCTGAGAGATGATTTTCCAGCAGAAAATAAAAGGGAGATGGCAACACGTCCTCTGCATTTTCATCCACAAAATCTCTACAACTCTGGGGTCATAGGGACAATTAAAAAAGTGGTGTAGCTCATGATTTAACAGAAAGAGAATAATACACACTTCTGGGTGGCAGTCTGGGATTATCTGTTTAATCCAGCCCAACAAGGCAGATAAAGCTCATATTTTTCTTCCTCCCCAAATGGCTTCATTTATCACCTTGGTTATATATTCACCAAATCTTGTCAACATTTCGCACTTGGGGCTTTCTACAGGTAAAAATTGTGGCAACTAATCTGAATGCAGCAGAGGAGGCCCTGGAGGCTTATCAACGTGAGAAGCAGCAGCGGCTGAATGAACTGCTGGTTGTGATCCCGTTGAAGCTCCACCAGGTGATGGGGTTGGAGGTTGCCCCACCCTCTCTAAGCAGAAGAGCCGTCACCCTCAGACTTTTCCAGAGACAGATTCATGGGACACTGGTGGGGAGAAGGGCAGTCCTTGTCTGAGACGTCTACCTGCAGAATGACACCCCAACATTTCTTACCCCTTCTGAGATTGTGATAAAAACATAATATCAAAACACGTATATTTCCTGGTGGTTGTTATGACTTTGAAAGTTGAATCACTTCAAGTCTGAAGCAATGAGGAGCCTATGACTTAAAGGAATGGCTTGGAGGTTGAAATCTTCTTGTCTCTTGGACACATGGCACTTTTCACACCTTCTTTAAATAGATGTGGACTAATGGTGGAAGAATTATCTTTCCTTATTCTTTACTTGTTAATGAGCGAGGTTAAGATAAAAGGAAAATACTTTTTCCCCTTTTCTTTGTTCATCTCTATATCCCACTTGAATTACTACTTACGTTAAAATGCAGAGATCATATCAGCAAAGGCCCCTTGTAATGCATTTTGTCAGGTAAAGAGAGAGAGCTGTTTCTGAGAAGAAAAACCAAGGAGGATCAGCCTTACATTTATCTTGTTCAACCTGACCCAAACTGGATTAACTGTGTGTAGCAGTTTGCCAAATATTCCAGCTCTGAAATGTCTGTTCCATTCTTAGGCAGTAGATATCCAGCGTGGTCATTTTGGAAAGATTTGCTGTCCCAGAGGGATGTAATGTGACTTCTTTTTGAAAGCAGCTTCCTGCTTTTACCTTCCTCAGTGGTGAGAGTTAGGAGACCAAAGGTCATGACCTAACAAGGGACAGAAAAAGAAGCACACCCCTTTATATGACTTTATATTTACTTTGGTTTTTGTCTATTTTGATACCAGTTTTGTCATGCTTTTGTAGATAGAGTATGTGCTATTTGGAGAACTACCGAGTGATCTTTCTGGAACTTTAGTCTTTTCCAACCACTCCTTGGGACGACTGCAAGAACGAATTGTCCAGCTCCATGAGGAAAATTCCAAGCAGCAAAGACTTAACAAAGAATGCCGGGAGAGGCGTAAGCAGCTCATCCGAGAAAAGAGAGAGATGGCCAAAACGATACAGAGTGAGTAGTAAGCCCATGGCTTACCTAGTAATATTTATTGGTTACAGAGGGAACTGTCAAATGGTCATCTCCAGCTCTGAAAACAGTAGGTCATCACAGATCCAAACCGCTGAGCAGAAATAACGCCTTCCCCTCTTTCTACTTTCTCTCCTGATGCTATCAAAAAGTTACTCTCCTATTTTAAAAATTATAAATCTTTTGTCACAGAAACAATTTCTCACAATATTTAAAGTTTTTATGTTTAATAAAATGTAGAAAATATAAAAAATACCCACTACCAAGCTTAAGAAATAAAGCACTGAAGATATAATTGATGGCCTTTCTCTTTCTAGTATCATTCTGCTCTCTCCTTCCCCAGGATCAACCATGAGGCAGGTACACACACATATAGATGTATTCACACACACTATATGAAGTGTCTTTGCATGTTTTTGCTATAATTTGCAACTCACTTTATTAACCCATTTTTTTAGAGTAATCTGTAATGCTACAGATAATTAACCATTTTGACTGCTACTACAGTATACCATTGGACTATAAGAGTTTTTCTTTGGCCTCCTGTTGATGGACATTTAGGGTATTGTAATTTTTCATGATTACAGACAATGTTTCAGTGAACCTTCTTGTACATGTCTCCCTGTGCATGTGTGGGAGGTGAGTCCCCAGGACTGGGGACTGTGGGTGAGATGGGGGTGCGTGTGTATTTTCTGCTCGCCTGGGTATTGTCAAGTTGTCCTCCAAAATGGTTGCACTGTTTTCTGTTCCTACTGTTTCCCTCACCACCGAGAGGGTGAGAATTGCCTAGGTTCCATAGTCTCATCAACACTTAGTAATGTTAGACTTTCATGTTTCTGTCAACCTGGTATTTGTTAAAATTGTATTTCACTGTGCTTTTTGTTTCCCTAGTTCCTTGAGGTTGAATGTCTTCACATACATTTATTTGCCATTTATTTGTATTCTCATATGAAACTTGCCTGCTATACACCTTGCCCAGTATTTTACTTCTGTTTTTTATTTTTCTTGTTGATTGTAGGGAGTTTATTCTTTTTTTTTTTCTATATTCTGTCTTTATCTATTACATGTATTTTGAATCTTTTCTAGTATGTATCTTGCCTTTTTATTTGGTGTATCTTTTGGGATAAAAAATCTTAATATAATTAATTTATCAGTCTGTTTATAGTTTGCACGTTGTGTATATATGTATGTCTTAAATCCTTTCCTATTTTGAGATCATATTTTTCTATTGTTTCTTCTGTTAGTAGTGTTCCTTACTTTTATATTCTTGGTTCACCTGGAATTGAGGTAAATAGTGTAAGATGTATGGAGTAAAGACATGAAACATAGATGTAAGTGATGAAGTATTCCAACTTTAATAACAATAAAATTATGAGTGGTAGAATAGCATGCCCCAGAACTGTACACTTTTTTTTTGGCATGTGGAATCTTAGTTCCCCGACCAGGGTTCAAACCATGCATTGGGAGCATGGAATCATGTAACTACTGGACAGCAAGGGAAGCCCCAGAAGTGTACACTTTTAAGAGATTAAAATAGTACATTTTATTATGTGAATTTTGCCAAAATTAAATATTTTTTTAAAGGAAAATTTGGAAAGTAAAAAAGGAAAAATATGGTTGTCAGTCAGTCCCAGTTGCTTGAATTTGTAGAAGTCAGTCTTCAGTGAGGTGGTGGTTCTGCTCTCATGGGTGGCTGGATTATAAAATTTTAAAATACGTGTTAGGACTCTATGCTTGAATAACACTTATTTGAGACACAGAGTTTTTTCAGGTGTAAACCTTGAGGCCCCAGTGTTTCTCTCGTACTTCACATTCCTTTGACTTCTGTAGCCTGTGAATGTTGTTTATATTTGGAAATACTATTTGTCAAACCAAGGGAACAAACTAGTATGAAAATGAAGAAAGAAACTTGTTTTCATTTGGGTAACCTCTCAGTTTGGGAAAATGTGTGAAGATGAAATGAAGTATTCATATTTTTGGAATGTTAGTTGAAATTTAAAAAAAAGTTCTGTGTAGTAGAAGTTTTATTCAGTGGTTTTCAGTTCTTCTCCCATCCCTGGTTTGTTTTCTGAAAGCAAGTTGTGGGTCTGGTTAAAGACTGATCTTCTAATTCTGAAGGTGAAACTAGGAGTGGGTTCATTTCCTATAACTCAGAGAACAAAGGCTTAACAGTGACGAGAAACACCATAGTCACTAGTCACTCACTGGTGCCTTCCTCCATCCCAGACCCAATGGGGAAGAAGAGGAGAGTTTAGAACATGAGATGGGAAGTTAAGTTCTCTCCTTTTCAAGAAGAGCACAGCTTGCAGCTATGGGAAGGGGGACTGGGGAATGGGGGGTGTTCCAGAAGGCTTTATGTCCCCAGGGAATACTAGCTGTGAGAAAGGCAAAGACCAGAGTCCATGTCCTAGTCCATGAGGCTGCCTTGGGAGAGGGCACCCTGATATATGGGCTAGCTTGGGGCAGTCAATGTTCTTACTGAGGGGACCAAGCAGGCAGCCACAGGCTAGAGCAAATAATCCAATCATTATTTCATTTGCATCACTAATTATCATGGTCACCACATGATGCAAGTACATGGGGGTGCCACTCACATATAATAGAAATGAATAATCCTTCCTGGATTGTGCAAAATGGCGGTCATGCCAATTATGCCTTTATCATTCAGTCATGGTAACGATTATCCTGAATACACATTCCTGCCCAGTAACTGAGTTGCATCAACTTGTTATGTTAGGGCCTTCAGACTTCACTTAGGGGATTCTGGTCATAGAAAATTTTGTTGCAAGGTTATACTTTCTTAAAATCCCACAAATGGAATTTTCTCCAGGTTTTCCAGTGTTCCCATGTTGAGGAAAGACAATAAAAAGTAAAATGTTGCATGCTAGATGAAAAGAACTAAGAAAAAAAAATTAAAAGGAGTGGGAAACAGTGCTGATACCTGTAGGAGGCCAAGGAGGAGTTCTCTGTAAATGTGATATACTTGCTAAGACATGGTTCTCCCTAGTGGTTAGAGAACAAGTCACACTTGGTTACACCTTCAGAAATGAGTGTACTGGAAATGAGTCTACCTCCAATCTCACAGCTTGTTTTCAGAAAATGGGCTGTGTGGGACCAGCCACGTGGCTATATTGGGAAGAGAATTCCAGGTAGGGTAATTCCAGAGGATTCCTTATGAGAGTACCCAAGTGAGCCTGGAATGTTTGAGAAGTGAGAAGGTGTCTGGAGTAAATGAGAGAGGTGTGAGAGCTAACAGGGGCAGGGCAGGTAGGACCCTGTGAACCACTGCCAGGATTTGAGTGTTTTTACTTGGAGAAGGAAACTTCTATTCAGTACCTATTTTAGTCTTAGCACAAGATGTTACAGAGATCAGTAGTAAAAAATTAAAACCCGAAGGCTTTATAACCTGTTGGGGCCCATGAACAGTCTGAACAGGAGCAGACCAGAGTGTGTAAGTCACCTGGGAAAGGTGAGTCTGTTTCACATGGGAATTTGAAGCTGATGAAAAGCCAGTACAGCAATGTGCATTCTAAGTGAGGAAAGCAGTAGGTGCAGTGTCACAGAGGAAAACCCAATTGGTAACGTAAAGCCTTTTGCCATCATTTGCAAAAGCTGTTCCTTAGAATGGTATTGTTCATTTAATAATAGTGGAAGCTTCTGAACAGCCTGACAGTGATTGTCTTCTTTTAGAAATGGAAGAAACAGTCAGTCAACTAATGATTAGCAAGTTTGGCCGCGTGATCAATCTAGAAGCCCTTCAGACACTTTCTGTGAATACAACGCTTGAAGAACTAAAGATCAAAAAGCTTCGAAAGGAGCTATCGAACGTAAAGGAAATGAAAATGTGGGAGGTAAGGATGAGAGGGCAGGTGACCCTCTGGGCAGAGGTGAGAACTCCTGGTGAGCAGTCATGGGGTCCCTGCAGAGCATCTCTACATCTGTGCAGCTAGAGCATCTCACAGGCTCCTGTGAGCCCCACTGAGTTCCCCCGTGGTCTTAAGTCTGTCTCGGCTTCCTTATCATTCACTTAATTGGAGGTACTGGTCTATCTTGGGATGAAGCACCAGCACTGGAGTCTGGGGTCCAGGATTCATGTAAATATGAGGGCAGCATGGCATGAAGGAAGAGAGATTCCACTCTGAGGTCCGCATTAATGTATAAATGCTCTAAGTGTTAGACATGAACTGCTATACTCTGTGCCTGTTAAGTCACTTCAGTTGTGTCTGTCTGTTTGTGACCCCATGGACTGTAGCCCACCAGGCTTCTCTGTCCATGGCATTCTCCAGGCAAGAATACTGGAGTGTGTTGCCAAGCCATCCTACAGGGGATCTTCCCAACCCAGGGATCAAACTCTGTCTCTTATGTCTCCTGCATTGGCAGGTAGGTTCTTTACCACTAGTAGCACCTGGTAATGCGCCGAGGATCCTACTTATATAATTCTATATAGCTTTTGCCTGTTGTTTCCATTCTGGAAATTAGAAAAGCATCTCTAAGTAATAGATTTTATAACAGGGTATATACTATTTAGCTGGTAGGGTCTTAAATGTTAAATGCCTACACTGTTCCTGGAGCCATGAGATGAGGCAGTATTCCAGTTACATCCTGATTCAAAGAGAGGGACTTTTACAAAGATTTTATAAGCTCACCAATCACATGGCTTCTCTAGTTTTCTGACTTAACAGCAGATAGGGAAGGAGGAGAGGTTCCCAGTGGTATCTTTTCTTTTCTTATCTAAGATTTGTCACTGTACTGTGGAGAAACAAATTACTCCAGTGCTGGTGTCAGTGGGACTGGTTCCAATCAGGGTAGTGCTGGAGATAATATGTGCAATCTAAAATAATTTGTTGGAGTAATAGGGTAACAAAGGAAAGTCAATGGCAGATGTATGGCCATTGAAGCTGGCCACCTTGAGGACTCTGGGCCAACACTGGGGGTAAGTGATACAGGAAAGTTTCTGGTTAAACAATCATTCTCCCTTTTACTTAATGAACACTAGCACTCATTCAGCATATTAATATCCTTCTTCAGAAGTGGAGTGATATGTATCTCCATCTTATTTTTGCCCACTTTGATCCTATTTATTCTTTTTTTCTGTAATCACACCTGATGCACCTGCTTCTATTATTGACTTACTATATTTCCCCATGTGCATAGGCCTTCCCTAGTGGCTCAGATGGTAAAGAATCTGCCTGCAATGTGAGAGGACCTGGGTTCGATTCCTGAGTTGGGAAAATTTCCCTGGAGAAGGGAATGGCTACCCACTCTGGTATTCTTGCCTGGAGAAATCCCATGGACAGAGGAGCCTGGTAGGCTATAGTCCATGGGGTCACAACGAGTTGGACATGACTAAGCAACTAAGCAGCAGCAGTCACTGTACATGACAGGCAGTGAGTACAATAAGCATGGTCTTTAAATTCTACAAGGGCCAAGTCTAGTTTGTCAAGAAAAACTTCTGGGCTTCCCTGGTGGCTCAGACAGTAAAGAATCTGCCTGCAATGCCGCAGACCCAGGTTTGATCCCTGGGTAAGACAGATCCCCTGGATAAGGGAGTGACAGCCCACTCCAGTATTCTTGTCTGGAGATTTCCATGGACGGAGGAGCCTGGTGGGCTACGGTTCATCGGTTCATCGTGTTGCAAAGACACGGACACCACTGAGTTACTAACACTTTCACTTTCATGTGCATATCACTCCGTTTGCTTGAGGGTTTTGATCAAATCTGGACATTTGTTTTTGTTTCCTCTCTCATTCACTGAATCCATTTTACACCTTCCTGCCCTGGTAGGAAAAGATTGCTCAAGTTCGATGGGAATTGATGATGAAGACAAAAGAGCACACCAAAAAACTTCATCAGATGAATGATTTGTGTATTGAAAAGAAGCAGCTTGATTCGAGACTGAATACTCTACAGAACCAGCAGGTATGTTCCTTTTCTTTAGACCCTTTGTCAGAATTTGGGATGTTCTGTAAAGGGAGCTATTCATAAAAATACTAAGTGCTGGCTTTTAAACAAACCTTGATCTTGAATGGGTTTTGGCCCACCTGGGTCTCTGAGGGCACTGAGTTGATGCTGTTTACATTACAATGAGGGACTAGCTTCACTGTATGCCTATTGGGTGCTATGAATTCAAACAGAAAATACTGATTAAGGGATTTGCCTTGACCCTAGAGAGGTAAGGTTATTTAAGTGTAAATAACGATGTCAACATGCTCCCTGAATTTGGTGTCAAACATCCATTTTCAATATCAGGTATTTCCTTTGACCTAAAGTCTAAACCACGTTACTTATTAGCACACTTGTTACTTTTTATGGCTTTCAACTTGCTCTGATAGGTTTTTTGAGGCTAACATAGTAATAGTTAACACATAGTATGTTGTAGGTAATACTTATTTAATAATAAAGTTTCTATTTAAGCCTTGCTTTCTAGGAACCAAACACAGGTATGGCATATTCTAAACTGTATGCTATAATATTTTAATAGTTTCTGTAAAAATACTGTTTTCTCTTGGTTTTTACTTTTTAAGCTCCCAGGAAATGTTCTAAACCAGGGGTTTTCAAAGTGTTTCCGTGAAGAATGGCATGTGCATCCCCTGGGGAGCTTGTTAGGAATGTAGATTCTGGTTCCCCAGTCAGACATACAGAATCAGAAGCTCTTGGGAGTGGGCCTAGAATCTAGACAAGCCTTTCAGGGGACTCTGCTGCATGCTAGAGTTGAAGACTCACTGGTCTGAGCAAAAGTCCAAAAGAAAGAATGAATAAAAGGCTTTGGGAGGTTTACAACTAGAATTAGAGAAGACTAGAATCTGAATATCAAAGACCCTTTATCCACTAGACAGTTTTTGAGCTGAGAGTCAAGGCAGTGTTCAGGAAGGATGATGCCAAGACAGAACCTTCAGAGTTGGCCGTGAATACACATCTGTTGGCTTGATGTGTTTTTTTTTTTTTCCCCCAATTATTTTTATTAGTTGGAGGCTAATTCCTTTACAATATTGTAGTGGTTTTTGCCATACATTGACATGAATCAGCCATGGATTTACATGTGTTCCCCATCCTGAACCCCCCTCCCACCTCCCTCCCCATCCCATCCCTCTGGGTCATCCCAGTGCAACAACCCCGAACACTTGTCTCATGTATCCAACCTGGACTGGTGATCTGTTTCACACTTGATAATGTACATGTTTCAATGCTATTCTCTCAGATCATCCCACCCTCGCCTTCTCCCATAGAGTCCAAAAGTCTGTTCTATACATCTGTGTCTCTTTTTCTGTCTTGCATATAGGGTTATCGTTACCATCTTTCTAAATTCCATATATATGCGTTAGTATACTGTATTGGTGTTTATCTTTCTGGCTTACTTCACTCTGTATAATGGGCTCCAGTTTTATCCATCTCATTAGAACTGATTCAAATGTATTCTTTTTAATGGCTGAGTAATATTCCATTGTGTATATGTACCACAGCTTTCTTATCCATTCGTCTGCTGATGGGCATCTAGGTTGCTTCCATGTCCTGGCTATTATAAACAGTGCTGCGATGAACATTGGGGTACACTTGTCTCTCGAATCTGGTTTCCTCGCTGTGTATGCCCAGGAGTGGGATTGCTGTGTCATATGGCAGTTCTATTTCCAGGTTTTTAAGGAATCTCCACACTGTTCTCCATAGTGGCTGTACTAGTTTGCATTCCCACCAACAGTGTAAGAGGGTTCCCTTTTCTCCACACCCTCTCCAGCATTTATTGCTTATAGACTTTTGGATAGCAGCCATTCTGACTGGCGTGTAATGGTACCTCATTGAGGTTTTGATTTGCATTTCTCTGATAATGAGTGAGTTTGGAAGTTTACCTTCTTCTGCAATTTTCTGGAAGAGTTTGAGTAAGGTAGGTGTTAGCTCTTCTCTAAATTTTTGGTAAAATTCATCTGTGAAGCCATCTGATCTTGGACTTTTGTTTGCTAGAAGATTTCTGATTACAGTTTCGATTTCCATGCTTGTGATGGGTCTGTTAAGATCTTCTATTTCTTCCTGGTTCAGTTTTGGAAAGTTATACTTTTCTAAGAATTTGTCCATTTCTTCCAAATTGTCGATTTTATTGGCATAGAGCTGCTGGTAGTAGTCGCTTATGATCCTTTGTATTTCAGTGTTGTCTGTTGTGATCTCTCCATTTTCATTTCTAATTTTGTTAATTTGGTTCTTCTCTCTTTGTTTCTTAATGAGTCTTTCTAATGGTTTGTCAATTTTGTTTATCTTTTCAAAAAACCAGCTTTTAGCTTTCTTGATTTTTGCTATGGTCTCTTTTGTTTCTTTTGCATTTATTTCTGCCCTAATTTTAAAGATTTCTTTCCTTCTACTAACCCTGGGGTTTTAAATTTCTTCCTTCTCTACTTGCTTTAGGTGTAGAGTTAGGTTATTTATTTGACTTTTTTCTTGTTTTTTAACCTTTCCCTTAGCACTGCTTTTACAGTCTCCCATAGGTTTTGGGTTGTTCTGCTTTCATTTTCATTTGTTTCTATGCATATTTTGATTTCTTTTTTGATTTCTTCTATGATTTGTTGGTTATTCAGAAGCGTGTTATTTAGCCTCCATATGTTTGAATTTTTAATGGTTTTTTTTTTTCTGTAATTGAAATCTAATCTTAGTGCATTGTGGTCAGAAAAGATGACTGGAATGATTTCAGTTTTTTTGAATTTACCAAGGCTAGATTTATGGCCCAGGATGTGATCTATTCTGGAGAAGGTTCCATGTGCACTTGAGAAAAAGGTGAAATTGATTGTTTTGGGGTGAAATGTCCTATAGAAATCAATTAAGTCTAGCTGGTCCATTGTGTCATTTAAAGTTTGTGTTTCCTTGTTAATTTTCTGTTTAGTTGATCTATCCATAGGTGTGAGTGGGGTATTAAAGTCTCCCACTGTTATTGTGTTATTGTTGATTTCCCCTTTCATACTCGTTAGCATTTGCCTTACATGTTGCGGTGCTCCTATGTTGGGTGCATATATATTTATAACTGTTATATCTTCTTCTTGGATTGATCCTTTGATCTTTATGTAATGTCTTTCTTTGACTCTTTTCACAGCCTTTATTTGAAAGTCTATTTTATCTGATATGAGTATTGCGACTCCTGCTTTCTTTTGGTCTCTGTTTGCGTGAAATATTTTTTTCCAGCCCTTCATTTTCATTCTGTATGTGTCCCTTGTTTTGAGGTGGGTCTCTTGTAGACAGCATATATAGGGGTCTTGTTTTTGTATCCATTCAGCCAGTCTTTGTCTTTTGGTTGGGGCATTCAACCCACTTACATTTAAGGTGATTATTGATAGGTATGGTCCCGTTACCATTTACTTTGTTGTTTTGGGTTCATATTTATACAACTTTTCTGTGTTTCCTGTCTAGAGAAGATCCTTTAGCATTTGTTGAAGAGCTGATTTGGTGGTGCTGAATTCTCTCAGCTTTTGCTTGTCTGTAAAGCTTTTGAATTCTTCATATCTGAATGAGATCCTTGCTGGGTACAGTAATCTGGGTTGTAGGTTATTCTCTTTCATTAAGTATGTCCTGCCATTCCCTTCTGGCCTGAAGACTTTCTATTGATGGATCAGCTGTTATCCTTATGGGAATCCCTTTGTGTGTTATTTGTTGTTTCTCCCTTGCTGCTTTTAATATTTGTTTTTTGTGTTTGATCTTTTTTAATTTGATTAATATGTGTCTTGGGGTGTTTCACCTTGGGTTTATCCTGTTTGGGACTCTCTGGGTTTCTTGGACCTGTGTGACTGTTTCCTTCCCCTGAAAACTTTAGGGAAGTTTTCAGCTATTATCTCCTCGAGTATTTTCTCATGGCCTTTCTTTTTGTCTTCTTCTTCTGGGACTCCTATGATTTGAATGTTGGGGTGTTTCACATTGTCCCAGAGGTCCCTGAGGTTGTCCTCATTTCTTTTGATTCTTTTTTCTTTTTTCCTCTCTGCTTCATTTATTTCCACCATTTCATCTTCTACCTCACTTATCCTATCTTCTGTCTCCATTATTCTACTGTTAGTTCCCTCCAGAGTGTTTTTGAAATCATTTATTGCATTATTCATTTTTTAATTGACTCTTTTTTATTTCTTCTAGGTCCTTGTTAAACATTTCTTGCATCTTCTCAATCCTTGTCTCTGGGCTATTTATCTGTAACTCCATTTTGTTTTCAAGATTTTGGGTCATTTTTATTATCATTATTCTAAATTCTTTTTCAGGTAGATTCCCTATCTCCTCTTTTGTTTGGCTTGGTGGGCATTTTTTATGTTCCTTTACCTGCTGGGTATTTCTCTGCCTTTTCATCATGTTTATATTGCTGTGTTTGGAGGGGCCTTTCTGTATTCTTGTGGGCAGTGGTTCCTTTTTATTGTGGAGATTTCTCCCAGTGGGTGGGGTTGGACGATTGGCTTATCAAGGTTTCTTGGTTAGGGAAGCTTGTGTCGGTGTTCTGGTGCGTGGAACTGGATTTCTTCTCTGTGGAGTGCAATGAAGTGTCCAGTAGTGGGTTTGAAATGGGTCTATGTGTTAGGTGTGACTTTGGGCAGCCTGTATGTTGATGCTCAGGGCTATGTTCCTGCTTTGCTGGAGAATTTGCGTGGTATGTCTTGTTCTGTAACTTATTGGCTGTTGGGTGGTGGTTGGTTTCAGTGTAAGTATGGAGGCTTTTGGATAATCTCTTATTACTTAATGTTCCCTGTGGTCAGGAGTTTTCCAGTGTTCTCAGGTTTTGGGGTTAAGTCTCCTGATTCTGGATTTCAGTCTTATTCTTCCAGTAGCCTCAAGACTTCTCCAACTATACAGCACTGATAATAAAACTTCTAGGTTAATGGTGAAAAGATTCTCCCCCATGAGGGACATCCAGAGAGGTTCACAGAGTTACATGAAGAAGAGGAGAGGGAGGAGGGAGATAGAGATGAGCAGGAGGAGAAAAAGGGGGACTCAAGAGGAGAGAGACAGATCTATGCAGTACTCTGTTCCCTAAGTGTTCTCCGTAGCCCAGAACACCCACAGAGATTCACAGAATTGGACTGAGGAGAGAAGGGGGAGGGAGGAAATAGAGGTCATCTGGGGAAGAAAAAGGAGAGTCAAAAGGGGGAGAGAGTAATCATCACACTCCTGAGTAAAAATGGATACTGAATATTGGATTCTTAAAAGTCCAAAATTGATATCAAATACTGAAAAACAAAGAGTAAAAATCTAGAGTAGAGGTTAGACCCTTAAAAATACAATATTAAAAACAAAAACACAAAAAATTTAAGAAATGTATATAAAGTTTGCTTTAAAAATAGGGTCTTTTTTTTTGCAAGGTTATAGTGAAACGAAAATGAAAATTATGGAGTAATAGAGGACTTTAAAATAAAATAAAATAATTTTTTTAATTAAAAAAATAGTAAAAATATATGAGAATGAAAATTAAGGAGTAACAGAGGACTTTAAAAGAAAATAAAAGAAAATGAAAATTACGGAGTAATAGAGGAGTAATAGGGAATTTTAAAAGAAAATAAAAGAGAAAAAATTAAGAAAAAGAAAAAGAAAATTAAAAATATATCTAGGAATTCCTCTGGAGCTGTTGCGGGCAGTGTGGGTTCGGTTCAGTTTCAGATAGCTCCTTGTTCCAGCTTACACTTCTCAATATCTATAGGCCCCTTCCAGTGTAGTCGGTGTTGACTACAGGGATTTTAACCTGTTGCACCTGTCACTTCCTAAGCGATTCCCTTTGTTTATTTTGCTTCTGTTTGCGGGTCTCTACAGTGTCTAATTTCTGCCCTGACGCAAGCAGGCAGAGGTGGTCTCTTGTTCAGTCGTGCTGTTGGGAGGGAGGGTCACTGCATGCAAATGTCACTGGCGTGTGTGGGGAGCTCTCACAGTGTTCTGGCCACACTGGGTTTGCCCCCGCTCGCGGCGTGTGCTTTCCCCATCTACACTGCTCAGGCTCCAGGCTGCTCTACAGGGAGTGGGCCCTGAGTTGCGTGCGGTTCCAGTTTTGGGGTACTCCACAAAAGCCCAGACTCGGTTGGGCCTGCGTTTTGTGCCTTCCCTGGCCCGAGCAGCTCAGGCAGCCAGGAGCTTGACGGGCGCACTCTCCCCGGGTACAGTGCACCTTATCCCCTCTGTGGTCCCAGCCTCAGTTTCCACGCCTGCCGGTTAGGTGCGCCTTGTCTGTTCTGGGGAGGTGGTCTCTAGCTGCGACCCTCCCAGCGGATGTCAACCATCCAGAATCTCAGGAAGTCTTTGGCTAGAAACCGGAAGCCTGTTTGCAGTTTGGTAGGGGATGCCGTCTCTGGAGCAAAGTTTGCCCCTTTCCCCTCCCCTCTGCCTCCTGCCTGGCGGGGGATGGGCGGGTCCACAGCCGGCTAGCTCTTCTCTGGAATTGCTGTCCTTCCTTTGTTCTGTGAATAGGCTGGCAGTGTGTTCGGTTAGCACTTTTTGCTGGTTAATTTTCTCTCTCTGCTATCCCACAGTTTAAGTTGCTATCTCACATTAGCTCCCTCCGATTGCCCTCAGGGCACTCAGGCCCGGTCCTTATTCTAAGCAATGCTGCCCGCTCCTCTCTGTTCAACCCCCACTTGCTGATGGCGGATGCGAGCGTCTGGGGTACTTTTCTGCTGGGAGTTGCTTTTAGGTATGTAATCTGTGGGTTTTATTTATTTTTCCTCCCAGTTAGGTTGCCCTCCGAGATTCAACAACTTCCCCTGGACCCACCAGTGAGAGAGTTTCCTGGTGTTTGGAAACTTCTTCTATTAAGACTCCCTTCCCAGGACGGGTCTCTGTCCCTAGCTCTTTTGTCTCTCTTTTTATCTTTTATATTTTGTCCTACTTCCTTTCGAAGACAATGGGCTGCTTTTCTGGGCGCCTGATGTCCTCTGCTAGCGATCAGAAGTTGTTTTGTGAAGTCTGCTCAGCATTTAAATGTTCTTTTGATGAAATTTGTAGGGGAGAAAGTGGTCTCCCCATCCTATTCCTCTGCCATCTTAGCTCCTCCCCCCAGCTTGATGTGCTTTGAACATCCAGATACCTTGGCAAGGAAAGAGTTTGGACCCAGGAGATCAGGGAAAGAAAATTATTACCTGGGTCTCTTTACATAGTAACTATTCATAGCTTTACAGGTATGGTCTCATTCCATTGGCGAGGTCACTGAATCTTCAAAATATCGGTTTTCAAAGCTCAGAGTGGTCAACTAACCTGCTAATTAATGTGTGAAGTATGTTTTTTAACTGAGGTCTGCTTCCCAAGCTGACCCCACTGCTATTATTCTTACAACACTCTAGGCATGGAGTGGGGTGTAGATGGCAAGGCCAAAGACATTTTAAAGAGTAGCCAAAATTTGTTTGGATATGATAAGGAGAATGAGGGAAAAGCTATGGTGACTTCAGAGTGACCATCTAGACTGACTAGGCATGGGGGGGAGAGGGGCACGCATTTAGCTATAAGTAACAAAATAGAGTAGTTCAAACAAATAGGGGTGCTTTTCCTCACTTAAGAAGTCTGCAGGAGACAAATTAGGGGTTTTGGTTTATTGGGCCATGATGTCATGGCCGGTATCTCTGTGATTCTCTCAGTGACTGGCAGAAATTCCCTTCAGAGTCACAGAGGCTGCCTCGGCTCTCTCATTAGTGCCCAAATGCCAGCCTCTTGTCCCTTTCATTAAGAAAGCAAGCAAATGTTTTCTGCTACATCTACTGAGCCACTCCCAGCTGGAAGAGGAACTGGGTAAGGTTAGTATTTAGCTTTCATAGCCTCTGCAGTGAAGGTGGGCAAGGGGGAAGATACTAGGTGTTATGTCTCTTCCTTTAATGTGCATTTAGATTTAGTGAGAATCTACTTATGATATGAGCTATATAGGAAAAGGAGATATCTTACCTTAGAATTCCAGTGATGATCCCTGTAGGGTTTGAGTGACTGATAGCCAGCTTAATCAGTTACCTTCTAAAGGGGATTTTTGCATGTAAGAGTTGCTTATTAGCACAAAGGGACACATTTCCAATGGTGGGATTTCAGAGGAAGAACTAAAGGGTTCTTAAAGAGCAGTGGCTATTTTAGATTGACTGCAAGGCAGGCACACCTAATAGAGCAATGAAGACAGAGAAGTTTCCATATTCCAAATGATGCTTAAAGCAAGGAGGTGTTTTCTCTCAACAGGGCAATGCCTTCCAGGGCCCTCGGAAAGCAGATACTGAGGCAAGAGAAAGGGTCACTGAACTGATCCAAGTCCAAGCCAAAAGGATTCAGGCCTTAAAGGAAGAGATTGCTCTTTTGCGTAAGAAAGGTGGTCTCCTCCTGCCCCCGATTCATCGCCCACAAGAGAATGAATGAAGTCCCCGGGGCTTTAACTTTGCTTCCTCCTCATGTCCTTCCATGATTTGACACACAATTCAACCAAAGTTCTGTTTCCTCATTGTCTGCAAAAGTCTAAAACCAGAGCCAGTCATGTAGTTTTAATGATTTCCCCCCAATTGGTTATCTCAGAACTAACTGTAATGCTCAACAGCTACTTATATTGAACTGAATCATTTTAGATATGCCTGGAACCAAATGGATCGAATATAAAGTCTTAGGAGGCAGAGTCTCAAACCATCAGAAAGAATCAGTACTATATCCTGTTTTGTAAAATTTGGTTTTTGGTTATCTGAATGTTTAGCCATTGGCAAGAAAATCTATCATTCAGCAAACCATGAGAAAACCTCCTTTTCTTGATGGTTAAATCCTTGGAAAATAAACTTTGTTATCAGGTATTCTCTGAGAGGACACAAGAGAAAAAAACCATTTTGTCAACAAACAATATCTGGGAAAAAGAAATGCAACTTAGAATTCTGACATTGTTAACTTCATAAGTCAGTTATTTGAGGGCTCAGGATTCAGGAATATAAAGAACAGAGCAGTTGGCCTTCAGCTGGCATAAAGCAAGAAATAATCAGCTTCCTGAATCACCCAGAGTTTTAGCAAACTCTTCAGCTCTGGGTGGAGCAGAGAAGTGTATTTTGCAGAATCGTTAAGAAGGAGGCTCTTCTCTGAAGGTGTCTGCAACTCTACCAGCATTTCCTATAGTTTCTCATATCCTGTGCCATTTTCCTTCTGGTTCTACTTGCGTCATTTGCTGGCTTTAATACAGATAAGGAAGTAATGAAATAGATTCCATCACTGAGAGATCTCTAATAATAACTTTTGACTGTATGTAACATTTTGAGTTTGGTTACCCCATTTGGTTTGGGGGTAAGTGGTCATCGGAATTCATCTAAGGATGATTTTACCAACACTTGGATTCCTGTTAGTAATAGGTCTAGTAACAGGTCCACTTTAATGACAGGCTCTCTGGAAGCTGTCCCAGAATATGAATTGGTTATTGAAAAGGAAAGGTAAAGAAGGCAATACTGCACCAATGTAGAAAGTGACTCAGCAAAGTCAAGTCTTCCTAACCTGTGGCTAGCCTGCTGATCTGCCTGCCAAAATTATAAACAAGACTTGGGTTCTTTGTTGGAATACATATATGTTAGAGGTGGCCACCTGGCCTGCTGTGTCTAAGATCCTTTCATCTTCCTATTTAAGAAGTCCAGATAGCTTACCATTTGTGCCTGTCAGCACAGAGCTCTGATGCAGTAGCCTCTCTATTGGACAGCACCCTTTACCACCTTCTCTGTTCTTCGCCCTTAACTATGTGTGCCCTTCAAGTATTTAAGAAAAATATGCTAGTCTTAGCTCTGAGTGTTTTAATTTTTATGTAGGAATAAATAAGTAAAACAACATCTCACCCAATTTCTAAGGGTCAGGAATCTGGGAGCCACTTAGCTGGGCATTTCCAACCTGCATCTCCCATGAAGTTGCAGTCAAACTGTGCATTGGGGGATGTGTCCATCTGAAGCTTGGCTGGAACTGGAAGGGATACCGCCAGACCTACTCACTCAACTGGCTGGCCGGTCACCACCCTGAGCAGCTGCCTGGATACAGTGAGTGGTCCTGGAGGGGACACTGTCCCTTGTTGTGGTGAGAGCTAGGGTAAGTTCCACTATTTTCCTGGGCCTCATTATCAGATAAATGAGAGATTTAGATAAGCTCTGAGGATTCCTGTCATTCTAAAATCCTAATTCAGAATGAATGAATTCAGTCTATAGAAGAGCCATGTCAAGGATTCATGTGTCTATCAATGTAGGAGTAAAACCAGTCAAGATTACTACTTTTTGTCCAATTGAACCAAACAAAAATCACCAAAGTTTACTAAGCTTTCATACAGTATGTTTGGAATTTGACAATACAGTTAATTCATTCTTACTTTGAATTAGTCAAGAAATAGAGGTAGCTTTAGTTTAATTTCATTGATCCCAGGCTTAGTCTTGCATCTATAACTAAGTATGAGCATCTGAGTCTTTGGGAGGTTTACTATCAAACAGAAGAGCACCAGGGTGCAGCCTTGACTAGGGATAGATGGAAAGCTGTCCTAGTTTCCTAAGCAAACTATTTTCCGCCTCTTGCTGTGCCCTTAGAGAAGGCAGCCACCTTTGAGAGAGGCCAAAAATCAGTCTAAGTTATTTGTGGGTCAGTTGTTATCATTAAATATCAACATTGAAAGAAAATGTAGAGTCCAGCCCTTCTGTCAGAACTTCATAGGAAAATGAGTTACTCATTTTGCCAAGACAGTCTATTCTGTTAGGTAGCTTAGGTCTCCTAGCCAAGAGCTGAACTCTGCACCCTCACTAGCTCCCACACACCTAAGTCTTACTCTTCTATTTGATTGTTGACTGAATCAGACTTTTAAAAGACACTACAGTAATTAACCTGAATCTAAAGAAATGCAAAATGCAATGAAACTGAATATATAAGTTGTTTTTTCTAGGTTAAAATGTAAAGGCCTGGTACCCTAATCTTTTCCTGCAATTGGCTAAATATGCACATTTATCTTGTTTAACCAGCCTTAGAAGTGCCTTTTCTTTCCCAGGACTTTTCCGGGGCGGGGGTGGGGGGGTGGGGGGGTGGGTAAAAGCATTCAGTGTTGTTATTTAAAACTACTTTCTGCACAGCACTGGAACATACCACTTCCATCCATAGCATTCACCAAAACTTACTTTGACAACCATTGAGATCAGTAAGCATAAAAAACCAAAACAAAATGAAGATTTAAAAAAGCCAGTGGGCTAGGTGAGTTACAGCCCACATCTGAGAGGTGAGGCCTGTCCCCCTCCTCCTCTAGGCCTTCCATGCCAGATTTTATCTGAAGTCACAATCCTGCCTGAAGTCTGAATCTTCCCTGCTTCTTCAATCTTGTCTGAAGTCTTCTCTTCCCTGCTCTTTTTCTCCTTTCCTATAATTTCCATTTTCCTTATAGTCCTTCATTTCATTTCTTAAAATATTTTAAAAATACTGCTTTTCTAAAAACCATGTTCCAATTTAGCTGCTGGATAGAGAAAGGCTGCAAGAACCTCTTCTTGTCAGCAGAGGGTGCACTTGTCCAGAACCATCAAATCACTCCTGGGGCTTTCCTAGGATTTGGTTTATCCAATTCATGACTAGAGTGTGAAGCTAGGGTCTACCATTGATGACTCTTAACGGGATTAAGTGTCTCAACTGGCATTTCATCTGTAACTCACTTCTACTGAAATCCAGAAGATACATTTCCCTCCTGAAAACAGTTAAAAGTGAGTTAGGGCTCTCAGCAAAAAGCTTTGGCCTCCATTTTACCACTTGTACATAGAAAGGTTGATCCTGCGGTTGGAGGGCAGTGAGTAAATGTTCATTTTAAACAACTAGTGAGTCAAGTCCTCTGGCTACGTTGGTGTGTCTTTGGGAAAAAGGGAAGTGAATTTTACCAGGCACCGTATATTCAGGTGTAGCACAGCACTTCACTAAATGGTATTTTAGAGAAAATACTTAGTCAACACACACCTGCAGAGAAAAGATGAGTCTCATTCCTTTGAGCTGCCCAAAGCTTTACCTCAAGTCCAGTCAGAGAACAGTGAATCGGCTTCTCCTCGCCCAGTGTACCCCATGTCCCTTTTGGACAAGACACACCTGCATTGATGAAAACACAACTGACATTCGACATTTAAAAGGACAAAATCAGAAATGTTTGCCGCCTTTTCCAGATCTCTCCTTGACGGATCTGAAAACGTTGCCAAGTGGACGTTTCTTCAAATACTCAGACTGGATCCTAACATCTGAGGAGAATGCTGACTCATACATGACTAAGCTGGTTATAGGGAAGACTAAACATTTATTTAGACATTACAGTGTTTATTTTTACAGAGATATGTTGTCACAGATTATTGCTTATGGAAGGTTTGCTAATGCTCACAGTACTATACACATCTCAGTCTATCTTACGGGCATCTCGGGAAAACGTTGCCAGCAGCACCAGATCCAGCCGCTGTCACGGGTGGCTCCAGCTCTGATGCCATGGCGCTGGCTTTGCTTCTCTCACGGTCACTGTGGATGGTGTGCCTAGGAGTCCTCCTTCCACAGGCTTTTCTGTGGGTCTGCTGCAGCCCTCCCCGGGCAGTGGCACAGGGTCCAAGGGAAATGTTGCCTCCTCAGACTGTGTCCAAGGGAAATGTTGCCTCCTCAGACTGTGTTGCCTGTTGATGCCTGTTACGCTGTGGCTTGTTTTCCATCTCAGACCTCAGTGGGGAGGACTTGCCGTGTCTCTCCAGAATTATGAAAACATATACATTTATTTACAAGTGCATAAATATATAAATACGGCTATTATAGAAAAATAAATACCAATCTCCTCTCTTTAAAAAAAAAATAATATATAGTCTTCGTGGGATATCAGCTTCTGCCTAAATTGTAGGAGGTGGTGTTTCGAAAGACACATGCACTGGTGGGCTGGGGGAGAGCCGCACCCCGAGTTCCTGCCCCGCATAGGCCCCTGAGGGGTGCTGGGGACACCAGTCTCCTCTCCCCACAGGGCAGGAGTCGGGACTGTCCACCTCTTCAACTGGCACGAGGCCCAGGCAGCATGGGGGTCCTGAGGGGGGAGAGAAGTAGGAAACGTTAGGGTCCAGACTGACCAGGAATAGTGCTCACTCTCTGGAACAGGAGCTGGCTACACTGGCCTTAGAGGAGACACAGAGACCCATAGCTACCAATACACAAGAACAGCTGCACTCCCTCTAAGGACAGTCACAGACCTGGCATGGTCCACTTCTTACCCACCGCCACACCTGCACTTTTCAGTGGTGGAAGCGGGAGACCCTCCTGCATTTACCCTGTAACTGGGGGGTGGAAATGAGGTGGGCTGAGACCAGGAACTGTGCAAGACAATCCTACTCTTTCCAGGTGTGGGCTGCCGGTCCAGCCTCCCCATGCTTTCTGGCCATGATTGTCCCACTCACAACTCACCCCCCAGACAGAGGGAGGTCAGTGTGGATGCTAATGGGGTCTGCGTCTCGGAGGTGCCTATATTGGAATTTATCTCCCAGAGCCAGGGTCTAGGATCTGCATGTGACCTAGCATCCACTCCATGAAGGCTAAGAAACATCAGCTCATTCTCTGAACCAGCCTGTGCCCAACCAGGTATCAAAAAGATGGGCACAAAGAAAGCCAGTGGCTGGGCTTGGGGGCACTGTGCATTGAGTCCCCTGGAGGGAAAGTCTGGTGGAAGCACAGAGTTCTATGATGTGAGAACTTGGCTTCTTAATGATGGGTGCAACCTCATTCCTTAATAAAGACATAGGACCCAGCAAAGCAAGGTGTTGCAGAGTGATGAGAAAGTGCCCCTTGGTTTGAAGAGAAGAGCAGCAGGAATTTGCAAATTGCCTTGAAATGCTGAGACCAAAAAGGCTTCTTTCTCTGAAATGGAGAAGTACCCTTTCTCCGTCTCTGAGCACATAGCTTGAACCTGACACCCTCCTGCAGATCTGCTGGGCCTTCAGCAGGGAAGGAGGCGGCCAGCTCCCCTTCACACACCCATCCTGGATATACAAGCTGTGGATGGTCTTTACCAAGCATTACCCTTAAGCATCACTGTTCTCTCCCTGCCTCCATGTCACTCCCGAGTCATAGATGTCTATCTTATTCTGCTCTGCCCTTGGCACTGACCTGGGTGAAAAACAGGGTCCCACATGGCTTCCAGCCCAGGACTCTGGGGTACACTCCTCATGCCTGGCTGGCCCGTGGCTTCAGGCTGCTCCTGGAGGTGGGGGCAATCGCGGTGCGGCGGGAGCAGCTGGTGAGCTGAGTCATCGGGCAGTGTATACAGGAAAGCGCCCTCGTCCGGGTTAGACCTGGGTGCTCTGCATGCACATAAGCAGATGGGGGGAGAGGTGAGGGAGGAGGGGAAGAGTGGGCCTGGATCCCACATCCCTGGCTGCTTCCTGTCTGTGGGCACCAGAGCTAGGCAGAGCTCAGACGGGGCAGGGGCTGCTCCCCTCTGGACATCAAGAGTGCCACATCCTCACTTGCATGGGCAAGTCTAGTCAATATCCATTTGATTCCATGTGTGTCCCAAGTATGTGAGAGGATGTGGAGTCAGGTGCCTGTGGACATAGCCAGCTGTGTGGTGCTGCTCTGGACTGACAAGCAAGGGGAGAATTTCTGAGCAGAAAAGGCATCATAATTACAAAAACAACAACTCCCCCTCAAGCTCAGAGTCCAGTGGAGCAGGCTGTCACAAGAGGATCCCTGAGGGGCGCAACAGGGCTCCCCTCTCAGTGACTGATGCCAGGTCTGGGAAGCCAGGCAGAAAGCGAGCTCTGGGGCTCAGGAGTGGGAGGCCGGGGTACCTGGGAATCTGTGGACTGTGGGGGTCGTATCCACTGCCAAGAAAGGTCTGCCTCAGCATGCTGTTCACATCCTCCTGCTGCTCAAAGGGTGACGAGAAGGTCACATCAGAGTCCAGGTAACTTTCCCATTCTTTGTTCAGCAGCCCAGGATTGAGCCTGGGAGGGAAGAAGTCCCAGGAGGTGGCCCGACCACCCCTCTGTGGCACCCCATACCTGTGTGCCCACGCTGCTCCCAGAGCTACCTTACCTGCTGAAGCTCCCCTGGACAGTGCTGCTGTGGCTTCATGCCTGCGTAGCCCACGGCAGCTACAGGGCAGGCCCTGTTCACGTATACCCCGTTGGCACAGGCCCGGCCATTGGTGCCACTGAGGTAGGACTGCCCACTGGCTCGGTGGCCTGGGAGCCCTCCCAGTGGTACCATAGTGTATTGGCAAGAGGAGGACAGAAGGGCACTTCGAGGAAATCCCAGGTCTGTTGTATGCTCTGGAAGAACACAAGACAGAGCTATGTTTAGGTCAAGGAGGCCTGGGGAAGCTGATAAAAAAAGTCCCATACGAATCTCAGAAAACTCCTGAGGACTTAAGGTCAAATGAGGTAGGCAGGGAATTGACTCTGCCCCAGGTGAGAGAATATTCTCTCGGAAAAGTCTTCCTGTCACCCACTTCCTCACAGCTAGACTTTTTTTTTTTTTTGCAGTAGGAGAGGAGATATAGGACCAAGGTCTGGGAGAACAAAGTGGTAAGTGAACAGAAGGAGTGCAATATTTAAATGAAGCAAGGTGACCAAATGTGTTGCCATGTGAAGCAGAACTCAGTGGATAACTCAGATTAACCGAGGATTAGGGGGACAGCTCAAGGCAGCCGCAGACCTGAGGAGGCAGGAAGAGGCAGGGTCAACGTGTGGTCAATCGGCAGCTTCAGATAGTAAAAGGAGACAGACTTAGGTAAGTGCTGAGCTCCAGGGATGCAGCGAGGACAGACAAACTCCCATTCTATCCTCTCTACCTTCCAAGACCTGTGAGCATCCTCTGACTCTCTCCCATCCCTCTGGAGGACCCACCAGGAACCTGAGCTCCCATCAGTGTGAAGCAGGGTGCTGGGGATCCAGCCCCCTGGGATCCAGGCAGAGGCCTCCTTGGGGGCTGGAAGGCCCCTCCTCCTCTCTCCCTGCCCCGGGCTCCTTCCCCTTGGTGCTGAGGAGGGTCACTCACTCACTTTGCTTAGACCAGGCCCTCCACAAGCAGAAGGGGATGAAGGCAACGATGATGAGGACGATAGAGCCTAGGACGACCCCAACAATCAGGTAGGGCAGGTCGCTGGAGCGGGCCACCATGGCCCCCGTGCCCACTGGCCGCTCTATGGTTTCAGGGGGTGGTGGCTGAGGTGGGGCCAGAGTTGGGGGTGGAAGTCGACCAGGCTGACCTGAAGACTTCCGAGCTGTAATGGGGACAAAACTCACATCAGCCTCTATTTCTTTGACATTTCTTTCACGACAAATAGGACAATACCCTGATTCCACGGGTGTGAGAAATGGGGTCAAACTCATAAGGCAGTGCCTCTGGCAGACGAGTGTGGTGTCCAAGCTCAGCATGAAACACACATCTAATGTGAAACTGGGTGTGGCTGAAGAAACTTGATCCTTATATTTCAAAATACATCCTGAAATGTTTCTGGATCAAGAGCTAGGGTCAGGCTGGGTCTTTGGGGCAGAACTGGTATAGGGACTTTCTAAACAAATAGCTGGGGATCTTTAGGAAGAGCATATTAAAAAATGCATGAAACCAAAAAGAACTGAAAATGGAAGAACTTCCATGTGAAGCTGCTATTCCTGGGCACACTGGAGATGCAAAGTCCTGGGTCTGAGCTGGGACATGGGGTTTGGGCTCCCTAGGAACGACAGTGCTTGGGAAACACCAATCCAAAGTCCATGAGGCGGCACCTCCTTATCCTTCTGCTTTCATCAGGGTGTGTCTGACGTCATCTCCTTCTCCCAGCTGTCTTTCCCCTGAGTTTCTAATACAACAGTCCTCTGGGGTTTCCCACAACCACTCTGAATGCTGCTGCTGCTTATATTTCTCTCTCCTTGCCCTTTTCTTCCTGTCTTTGCTTCAGACACCAAGAAGTCCTCCTGGTCCCTCTCAGTCTCTCTTCTTCACTCTATTCTGTTCCCACGATTTCAGCCTATATCCTGATGACTGCCAAATACCCTCACGCAGGGCCCTGCCTAAGCAGGAGACCTGCTCCCTCACAGGACACCTGCATTCCAGTGTCTCAGAAGAGCCAGACTCAGTGTGTCTCCAAGTGGTTCACCTCGCTCCTTCCGCCCAGGATGGGGTTCTCTGCTGGTCTTCCCATCTCGATAAATGGCACCACCACCTGAGTGCCACCTCAGCTCAAAATCTCAAGTTACCCTGAACTCCTTTTGCTCTCTCTAAGCCTCAATGCACCAACGTTCCTGGTCCTCCCTATACATCCTCAGGAAAGAAACTCACACCCACTCTCCTTCTCTTCACCTTTGCTTCCCGACCCCAGTTCTCGCCCCTCAGTTCTGCACGGTCACCTTCCTGACAAATCCAACGATGACCCTTCTCCACCTCACAGCCCATGGGGTCCTTGATGATCCCACTGCCTCCCAATGTCCCTGGCCTCTTCTCTGAGCGCTGACACCTCTCGCTTCCAGTGCCGCACACTCCTACCAGGTGGAGGTACGTGCAGGCTTGTCCTGTTCCCAGGTGGCTCCCTCCACCTGGCTGAAGGCTCAGTTCTTCCAGAAGACCCTTGCAAAGCCCATGTAAGGGCTCTGTTCTCTGCCCTGGGCACTTTGTGTCACCTGACAGGGGACTGCTGGCTGTGTGTGCACCCCTCACTTCTCTGCATGAGACAGACAAGGGCAGGAAGGGCACACAGGAGAGAGAGAGAGCTGATGTCACAGGAAAACGGACTGTTTCCTTGTCTCTATCATCCAGATCTATCTTCTCCAGATTGTTTTCTTGCAATCTACCTTTCAGTGTTTGCAAAATGGAAATATCTATCCACTGACCAAGTGCAAAAATTGTTATTTTATGACTATGTTTAACATGTTTCAGTGCAGGGAGAGAGTCTGGCCTTGTAGTTAGATGAACTAGGCCCACAATGTGCGCCACCACTAACTAGCTGTGACCTTGGTCAAGGAATAACATGTCCTAATGCCCCGTTTCTCTCATGGGGTTGTAGTTTAAGTAAACCAACTAGTGCAAGTACCAGATGTTATCATAGGAATAAAGTGTTTATAGAAAGCTCTCAAGACTGGGTTCTAGTCCATGAGATCACATATGACTTAAATCCCAAGTTCCATGAAACCGTCATGATGGCATCCCCATTTGTACTTGATAAGAGGCACAGGCCAATGAACAGATGGGTTAAAGTGGCAAAGTTGGGGGATACTTGGAAGATAAGGAGTCATTCCAGAGAAGAGAAACCCAGCACATACAGCAGTGGCTTTGCCCAGCCTGCTGGGAAGAGCGAGAGGAGAGTGGCGAACCCGAAGAGACTCACCTTTGGTTTCACAGATCATCACGTTGCTGAACTCACTCTCCCCTCCTTCGTTGAAGCACTGCATCTTAATGTCATAGGAGGTCTCTGGCTGTAGGTGGCTGATGGAATGCCAGTATCGATCCCCTGGGGGAGAGACCGAGAGAGTCAGACGTGGTGATCATGAATGTGTTTGCTCGGTCCCCACTGGAGGTGATGTTCTGGATGCTGACCCATGGTATCCTGTTGTCCCATCACCCTGGGAAGGAAGCATGTGGGCCTATGAACCCAATGACCTCAAGTACATCATGAAACCGCCAACACTACGGGGCATGCTAGTCCAGGTTTTCTCCTTTCACCAGCTTCTGACTCCCCTGACAATAGGGGAAACTACCTCACACAGGAAAAACCTCACAAGGGTTTCTCACCTTCCACCATATCCTTCTTGTAGTCACTGTCGTTGTCACTGTCTGTGGGTCGGTAATAGATATAAAAGCCGTGGATTGGGGTGTTATTGTTACTTGCTGGGATATACTGCAGGGAATAAAAAAGAAACAAGTTGACAATGAGCAGAGAAATCATCATGTGAGCAGAACCACTGGTGGATGGAAATATTACCCAGCCTAGAGTTTAAAATTCACTGGGGACCCAGACAGACATTTCTTATGATCTCCAGGCTCTCTGGACAATGACATAGAGATTACTCATTATTTTACGTAGCCTAGGAGTCCCCAGCTTTTAGAGAAACAAACTACCATTTCTTCAGAGTCCCCTCTGAAACTTCCTGGGTATTGTAAGGGTGAGCGCCTCTGGTCAATTCCCAGGAACACCTAAGGGGAGGTAGCTTAGGATGAGCCAAGGGAGAAAGGTGATTCCTTCCTGCCCGCACTGCTGTCCACTTCTGTCCAGCATGGAGCTTGGTTTCGTCACTCCGCTGGCAGCTGCACCAGACCACTCACCATCCACTTGAGCATGATGGTGGTCTCATTGACGGCATCAGTGAAGGTGATGTAAGGGCCTGCCACAGGCCTCTCGTACACTCGGCTGCTGTAGCCTGACACCACGTAGGGCCGGGAGGGGGTGCTGGGCTCGCTCTCCCCCAGCATGTTCAGAGCCCGGACTCGGAACTTGTAGGAGGTGCCTGGGGAGAGAGACTCCCTGAACCGGGGGCCGGGAGACACCACCTGCCTCCCACTCAGCCCATGCAGGCTGAGGACCTAGAGGGGTCTTCTGGGCAGTCTTTCCCCAAAAGCAAGCCCTAAAGGACTTCAGGACTCCCACCCTCATCAGAAAAGAGCCAGGAGGTGGTTTGGGACTATTTATGGAGAGAGGGAGGCAGAAGTAGCAGCTTGTGGGGCTGAGGTAACATGACCAAGAATGGCCACGAGAGCCTGGTGGTGGGTGGGGGACAAGCAGAGAGAAGACCCTCCAAAGCTTCCCTTCTCCTCCAGGGAGCTGGCGGCCACCAGGGGACCAGGAAGGGCAGTTGGCCAGGGCCCTACCTTTCTCTAGGCCTGTGATCTCCACTGAGAGCCGGGAGGGAGGGATGGCGCTGGTGGCTAGAATCCAGTCCCCCACTTTCTTCAGCTTCTTGTACTCCACAAGGAAGGATTGGATGGGAAAGCCACCATTCCCACGGGGAATCCAGGTCACATACACTGAAGTCTCAGAGGCCATGGAGATAGTGGGCCTGTCTGGAGCTTCTGGGGCTGGAGGAGACCATCCATGTGGCAGAAAGGAAGCGGGAGGGAGGAAGTGATGAGAGGGTGGTGGTAATGTGTCTAGACTTGGCCTGTTCCTGATGGGAGCCCACCCCACCCCATAGCCCTCCACCCTGGTGGGAAGGGAGCCAGCCCCACTCCACAGCCCTGCACCCCTGCTGGCTGTATCAGATCCCAGGGCTCCCTGGGTCGCTGTCTAGGGAGGAGCTCTTGAAAAGTTCCAATCCATCATCTCTTCCTGTGGTCAACCGGGAAGAGGCCAGGAGTAGGCCACAAGGATTCTCAGGCCCCATTCACTGCAGCAGTGAGCCTTCTGAGGCAGTGGGCCTGGGTCCCATTCTGATGCTCGCCAACCCCACCCTCGGGGCTGCTGGGGACTTACGGGACAGGCGGCCATGGTCCGACTGGCTGCTGCTCTGGGGGCCAGCTCCAGGGTCATCTCTCTGGATCTGCTGCTCCTTACTGGCCACAATTTCAGGTTTGGGCCGTCGTCCTGGGTAGAAATGGGTTGAGATCAGCACAAGAGAGAAAGTGCATTAGGTCTCTCTTTCCATAGTCTTTTCTGCCTGAAGTTCTACCAGGGTGTCGGACAAGACCATGCAAATAACAGAGGGCATTAGAAGTGTGGTCTGATTTTCAGCTCCATCTGATGGGCATGGAATTGCATGTGGCCCCCAAGTGCAAAGGGGGCAAAGGAATGCCAGAGGCCAGCTGGTGCCTCTCCTGACAGAAAGTGGAACCTCAGCCTTGGTAGGGCACACAGACCACAGGGAGGCAGAAGCCAGAAGGAAGATAAAGTTCAAGGTAAACAGCTGGAGCAAAGTGAACAGGGCTTCCACCTGACCTTGTAGGACTGCTCAGGCTCACGGAGACCCTAAGCCAGGGGAACAATGGACCCTTACCAGTTCGGAAGGTGACCATGGCCGTCTGGCCTTCACCTGCACAGTTGTAGGCCGCCATCTCCACCTCATACAAGCTCCCAGGGTCTAGTCTGGTGAGGGTCAGGCGGTGTTGGCTGGCCGGAATGCCAGAGACGGTCCAGTCATCAGAGGAGTTGGTGACCTGCTAGAGAAGGTGGCTGGTATAAGGACCAGCCTCTTGCATGGAACTACAAGCGGCTGTGGTTTACAAGGAAAGCAGAGTTGAGCCCAAGAGGGCAGAAGAAAGGAACAGAGATGGGCCAGGTTGGCAGGGAGATTGGCCCTACAGAAGGCGGACTGATCCTGTTAGCCCAGGACATCGCCCTTGCTGGGCCAGGAAAGCCAGGCTTCCGGATCCCCCATCTAACGATCTCATGAAAGAAAACTCAGTGGGGAGGGGCAAAATGCCTGACTGAGTTTCTCCAAAGGCCTCTCCCCCTTTCTAAAAACATTCCTATTTAACTTCTTTCTCATTGATCTGTTGAAACCAAACAGTATCCTCATATTCTAATGAGATGACAATGAGAATAATAAAAATAGCACAAGTGGAAATGGCCACATTTGCTGAGGGCTTGGATGTGCTGGGGCTTCCCTGGTGCCTCAGATGGTAAAGAATCTGCCTGCAATGTGGGAAACCTGTGTTCAGTCCTTGGATTGGAACGATCCCCTGGAGAAGGTAATGGCAACCCACTCTGGTATTCTTGCCTGAAGAATCCCCATGGACGGAGGAGCCTGGTGGGCTATGATCAGGTTGCAGAGTCAGAAGTGACTGAGTGACTAACACTAACTTCTATGTGCTACAATATATAGTTGCATGCACCATAAAGCATGTTACATGCACCATAAGGCATTTCCATGACAGCAGTCCAAGAGATGGGTATTAATGCTGTTCCCATCTCACAAGTAGGGAGGCTAAGGCTTAGAGGGACAAGTGACTTGCCTAAGACCATATCATTAGTGAGTACAGAAATCCTGGCTTGACTCCAGAAAATAAGCTCATAAATGTCACCTACCCTAGAAAGTCAGTCTGGGAGCTAGAAAGTCCTGAGTTCAAATCCGAGCTGTGTCTCTTACCACACACAGATTACCAGCTGGGTGAAACCCTGAGCAACTTCCCTAATCTTCCCAAAATGAAGCAAGTTAAATCTCTCAGCCTATTCTGAAGATTAAACCCGATGACTCACTGAAGCTGGCACACAGTAGGTTCTCAACAAGTACTTGCCCTCTCCTTCCTCCCTCAAGTGAGGATTTCAACCCTCTTTTTTTCTACTCCTGCCTAGATCATAACTTAAAAACCATGGATGAACCATAACCATCACAGATTACTCTTTAATGGTGTCAATTTCCTAGCTCTGTAAAGAAAAAATCAAGGAGCTCCAGACTTCCGTACAGGTGTTGCAGAGAGGCTGTTTCCCCCTCCCCCACCCCACCTTTGAGGACACAGCCTTCCCGCCAACTGTGCACATCTCCAAGAGCCTGCTGGGGCCTGAAGCTCTATTCTGCTGAAGGAATTAAACAGCTGGTAGGAAAAGCTCTTATCCCAAAGCAGAATATTCCAAAGTAGAACAAAACCTACTATTCAAAGGCCAGGGATGGTCTGGGCTCATTCATGTCAGGCTTCCAGGATTTGTTCCAAGGGGAGAAGTTTTTACAAACTGAGAATCCCCAGTGGTGCTGGAAAGCCAAACACAGTAGCCCAGGGTCTGCAGATGCACCAGGAAATGAAAACTGGCTTCATGCATGTGAAAAAGTGAAAATGAGATGAATGACTCCCAGGCTCCAGCAAGAGAGGGGGGCTGAAAAAACACAACCCTAAGGCTGATTTTTGCTTTCAAAGTCCTTTCCTGTGTGATGATCTTTATGACAAGTTAGTCCCTCAAGAATGAAACTGCTTTCAAAACATAACTGTGCCTTGGCAATGTCCACCTAACAGTTCCAAGTGCCCCACAGGCCAGATCCCCACAGGAGCCAGGCCCAGCAGGGCCCTGTCCTCTCACTTCCCCTGCGCCCCTTCTCCCTCGGCCTCCCAGTGCTGGCCTCACTTCACTGGGCTCAGAAATGAAAATAAGAAATGGAATGGCAATTAGTCACTGTCACGCACACTGAGAGGGTGAATGCAGCCTCAGCCTGGTGTTTCCGGATCACCTCGTGTGGCCTCTGCCAGCCTGCCTCTTGGGGAGGCAGTTTTACAGCCACCTATTGGCATGAAAAATATTATTCTTGCTCTCATGCTGGTTCTTGTCTCCTGGGGACCATGAGCATTTGGCCTGCCCTGATCTTTGTCTCAAACTCTGCTATAGAGGTGTCCAGTTACATGGGGAAATAAGGATTAGGACCATAACCTGGGCTCAACAATACTGCTTTCTGTTAAAAACTCATCCACCCCCTCTGCTAGCTGCCTATGAGGAGGCCAGCAGGCCAAGGGTTAATGAGAAACTGCTCCCTCTCACCCCCACCTAGGAGGCGGCTTGGCCACAGGTGCCTCTGTGGATGGGTCCTGACCAGAGGTCTCCAAGAGAGCATGGAAAGGGCGAGAAGAGAGCGACGGGGCTGCCAGGGCCCAGAGCAGGGGCCCAGATTCTGCAGAGCCTGCACTGTTCCCTGGGCAAAGCTGGCTTCCTTTGGTTTTGGAGAGGGAGGAAAGTTGATAAATGTTTTCAGTTTTCAAGAAGATATATGTTACAGTCATATATCTTCCATGTTTTCTACCAAGTGCAACTAGCAATTTTATAAACAAATAAATGCATAATAAAATCTAGCATTTATGATACATTAGAAAGTGAAAGTGAAGTCACTCAGTTGTCTCGGACTCTTTGCGACCCCATGGACTGTAGCCTACCAGGCTCCTCAGTCCATGGACTTTTCCAGGCAAGAGTACTGGAGTGGGTTGCCATCTCCTTCTCCAGGGGATCTTCCCAATGCAGGGATCGAACCCTGGTCTCCCACACTGCAGGCAGATGCTTTACCATCTGAGCCACCAGGGAAGTGTTGCTTATCAAAAAAGATTTTTAAAAACCATTTAAGAACAATAGTTTTCTACTGTCTAACGGCCTTGGACCTCCCTGGTGATTCAGATGGTAAAGAATTCACCTGCAATGCAGGAGACCCGGGTTTGATCCCTGGGTCAGGAAGATCCCTTGGAGAAGAAAATGACAACCTCCTCCAGTATTCTTGCAGGGGAAATCCTACAGACAGAGGAGCCTGGTGGGCTATAGTCCATGGGGTTGCAAAGAGTCAGACATGACTGAAGGACTAATACTTTCACACTTTTCAATGGCCTTAGGAAGAAAACAGCATGCACCTGGGATAAACAGAAATGTTTCCCAGAATATTTTCTTAAAGGAAATGTCCTTCTTCCCTGGGAGCCACAGGTGAGAGTGTAAGCCCTGAACGAGGGTGGCAGCCTGGGGGCCCTGTCCTGTCTCAGAGGGCATAGTGTTTAAGAGGACAGGCGGGCCCAGTTCTGTCTCTGATCCCATCAGACCCAGAGATTCCCTCTCTGACAGCCCCCAAAACATCCACCTGGACAGACTTCCTTCTGTCAATGAGAAATAGCTGAGGTCTGAACAACACGATTTGTTTTTCAGCTCAAATGCCGGCTTGCCAAACCTGAGAGTCATGAGGAGTCCTAAGAACTGAGGCAGCATTTTGTAGCCCTCAGAGAAAACACTTGTCCACAAATATTTTTTTTCCTGGCTCTAAAACTAGCTTGCCACACCAGAGTTCCTGCAGGTATGTACCCAGCAGAGCTTACTTAGATTAAACAATAAAACATCAACAACAAATGGCAGAGGAAAGGAAGGGGGATGGTTAACAGGAAGTCTATGAACTCCCCTTGGGACTGGAAGCTGGTTGGCGGGCCTGAGACCTAGAGGCACACCCATGGCTTTTTCCTGAGCCTCTGAGGGCCCCAACACCCAACTCACAGCCAGCTTCCCGAGAGGTGGTAGAAAAGTACGCTGGAGGGCACAGAAGGTTGTGATCAGCCTTGGAGACCACCTGCAGGCTTTAGGAGTTCAATGGGAGATGGACAGGGTGCAGATACCCCAGCCAGCCTCACAGTGAGGTGGCTACAACACCAGATGTCATACCTTGCGGTGTTTCACTACGTAGTAGAGGACCGGTGCCCGGCTGCTGCCCTCATGCCGAGGCCGCCACACCAGTTCGTATGAGTCAGTCTTGGACGTGCGGGGCGAGCTGAGGATGATGGGAGCCTCGGCAGGGGCCACTGGCCCCTGACCCCCGGGACACTGTGGGGAGGCTGGCTGTGCTGATGCTGGGGGCCTCAATAGCCCTGGGTGGCCCTTGGGCATCTGGTCAGGGCCGCCAGGTCTGGAGGGTTGCACTGCAGGTGTGACAGTGGCCGACTGAGCATCCCACCACGGTCTCAGGGTGGTGCCTGGAGGACGAGCAGGAGGAAGAAGGTACGGACAAGCAGTTAGTCCCCTGGCCGCTTGCTCAGCCATCCCCCCACAGAGAAAACAGGGAGACAAGTCAGAGGGAGAGCTGCTAGGGCAAGAAGAGCCCTGGGCTGGGGACCTGAGGTGACATCAGTCCCCTCAATACTCTGCCAGGCTCTGTGGGGACGGAGGGCTATGACCCTGCCCTGCCAGGGTGGAAAGGCAGCCTGAGGGCCCCTCCCAGGCTTCCTGCCCCCAGCCTGTTTTCCTGCATTCGAGTGTGTCTTAAGTGAACTATCTCAATTTGCTATCAAGGTGCTGGGAGCCCTCTTTCTCATATCTGTGAGTGTTTGTGTGTGTGGGGGGGTGTTATGCGGACGTGGCCCCCTCTCACTGTGGGATCTGTACCATGGCACAGTGTAGTTCTCTTCCTGCTCCACTGTGGGGACCTGGAGATGTGAGCTGTGAATGTAAATGTGTCTGAGACTCTCAGAAGTAGGAGGGGCCTCACTCCCTTCAGGAAGGGTCCACGGACTCTGCCAACACTAGTTTCTGTGGAGCCCTATACCAAGATCACAGGTGTGAAGCCCTGTACCAAGTTCACAAGATAAAAATCTCTGGAACTGACCAAGTTCCATAGCAACTGTTGCCATGGGTCTCTGGATCTAAACCTGCCAGTTCCCTGACCCCATATTAGGTAAAATACCCACCCTATTATCCATCCTATAGCATCCTAACCAATCACTTAATGCCACCATTGCAGTAGGAATTTTCTCTGTCTTGAGGCTATAAAAGTTGACTACTAGCCTGTGAAAGGGTTCGGCTCTCCCTTGAGCTGGCCCACTGTTCTAACAGCGTCTCCCACTCTAGTAAACTTTAGTCTCCTCTATTTCTGCCTCAAGTCCAGAAATTCTTTTCCACCCTACACACAGACCACGACAGTTTTTATTACCTGACCTCCTGCACCACAGGAGGTTGGCTCCTGACTCAGCATTATTCCCGGTTGTATTTTTCTCCAGTTGATTCTTTGATAAGTTTTATTTCCTTCCTAGGAACATTCTTGACGGCAGAGTGTTTATTACATTCTCTGCATCCCCCACATTGCCTAGACCAGTGCTGAGCAAACAGCAGTTCAATCTGTGTAGACCAAAACATACTAGCCTGTTACTTATATGGAGATGTTTGGTCTTTGCCGAGCAATTATTAAAATTATGATCTACGCACATGTCAGCTGAAATAAATCAAGCTAAGAAAGACAGACATGCTTTGCTTTGTGTTAGACCAGTGGTTGTCAAACTGGGTTCTATGGAACTCTAGGAACTCAAGAGATTCTAAAAACTAAAAGTTTTTAATACATTATTTAAATAGGTTATTTGCACTACTGAAAATCTGCAATTCTGACTTATTAGTAAGTTAATGTAAATTTGAACTTAACTGTGTTAGTTGCTCAGTCGTGCATGACTCTGTGACAACGACTGAGCAACTAACATTATTAGTTGTAAGTTCAAATTTATATTAACTTACTAACAAGTCAGAAGTGCAGATTTTCAATAGTACAAATGAACCATTTATATATTATATTTAAAGCCACTTTTATTTATTGTATACACAGGGGTTTTAAGTTGGATTTCTTTAAGTTCTGTAAATGTTCAGCTGGAGTCCCAGTCCCTTGGACTACACTCACCTGGCCTGGCGGTCTTCAGCTGGACCACAGCATGGGCACTCCCAACCTCATTCTCGGCCATGCACTGGTAGACACCTTCGTCCTCAGGCCCCATGCTGACCACCCGCAGGGCCCGACGAGATAGTCGGAGGCGCTGAGTGGAGGTGAGGGGCACAGCGTTCCTCAGCCACAGCACGGAGGGCGGGGGGTTCCCACGCACCTCACAGGTGAGCTTGGCACTCTGGCCCCAAGGGATGACCAGCTGGGACAGCTCCATGGTGACCTCGGGGGGTTCTGCCAAGAAACCAGAGCAGAGATAAGGAAGGCAGAGTCCTTCAACCCGGCCCAGACAGGCTGGGGAGGGGACTGCTGTGGGGAAAACCTTGCTCCTTCCCCATGACACTCGTAGAGGAAAGGAAAGGCCCTACAACTCCTCCATCGGAGTCACAACTGGGAAGGACTGCCATCTCCTACATCCTGGTCCCTGGGAGCCAAGGCCTCTCAGTTCTTCCCCACTCACTCATTCGGCATGTGATCTCTCAAAAGGCATGTGACCCTATCTGAACCTTGCTTATGAGCTTCTAAAGAGGCTATGCAGATAAGAGATGGCCAAGGAGAAGAAGGTCTGCAGAAGGCACTTACCAAACACCTGGACATTGTAGAGGATGACCGCGGCCCCGGACTCCCCAACCCCATTGTCGGCCATGCAGCGGTAGGTCCCAGAGTCCTCCTCGCTGGTGGTGTCGATGAGGAGGTTGCTCAACAGGAAACGTGTCTTGTTGTAGCTGGCAACACTGGAGCCATCCTTGGCCCAGGTAACCCTCGGGGGTGGGATCCCGCTGGCCACACACTCCAGGATGAGACTCTGGCCTTTGGTGACAACAATGGTCTGGGCCTCTGGTGGGTAGATGATGCGGGCAGCCTCGGCAGTGGAGCCTGGAGGGGCGAAGAGAGAAAGGATCATGTATAGGACCAGGATGGGGTGCAGAGGATCCCCTCCACTCTGTTTTGGGTAGCCCAACCCCAGGAGGCAGCCTGGAAGGTTGGAATTGGAATCAAACAGCCTGGTGGTGAGCATCTGCTGGGCTGAGTGGGATAGATCTTTAAATCATGGTTTGTGTGTGTGCTAAGTTGCTTTAGTCGTGTCCGACTCTTTGCAACTCTATGGACTATAGCCCGCCAGGCTCCTCATTCCATGGGATTCTCCAGGCAAGAATACTGGAGTGGTTTATCATGCTCTTCTCCAGGGGATCTTGCTGACCCAGGGATGAAACCTGCGTCTCTTATGTCTCCTACACTGGCAGACAGGTTCTTTACCACTAGTGCCACCTGGGAAACACTTTCTGGTTTAAAGAAATGCATTTCTCATATCCAAAAGCCGATCAAGTATTTCATCAGTTGCTCAGCTGAGGAAGCAGAGAGCTTTTTTTAATGTGAGGTAGAAATTGCACAGAACTGATGGAGAGGAGTGCTGCTCTCCTACACGGGACCTTTCTCAGAACCCCACAAGAAGCATACTAAGTGTGATATTTCTTTACACACCAACCAAGGGCAGCTCCAGCGTTTGTTAAGATCTGAAACTTACACAGCTGGGAGTCCCTCTTGAAGAAAAATACAGTATTACAGATACAAAATTAGGTGAGCAAGGACCCACTTAAGTTTTGCTTCATTAGTTTCATGGTAAATCTGCAACTGGTGCCAATTCTGAACTCTAATTCCACATAAGATGTCACTGTACTGAATACCACCGGAACATGGAAAAACGCCTGCCGCACAGGACTCGCTCAGCCAAGGCAGCCGTTGTTCTCACAGAAATGGAGAGTGATGTGGGCCTCCAAGGACTGTCCCCAGAGAGAGATGCTGGGCGCTTCTGCAGTGCAAACAGAGGAGTGCAAGGCACACCTGGTGGCCTCACACAGGCACAAATGCTCCTGTCATTTGTCCTGCCCCAAAACACACATCCCAACCCGTCCCCCTCCTCTGAAAGTACCACAGCGGAGGAAAGCTCTCAACAGGCAGGAGTCAGACGACGTCCCTCACAGGGCGCTGACACGACCAGTGAGCTTGGCCACCCCCGGCTCCTAACCAAGTCCGAGGGCCACAAGCAGAGAGAGGCTGGACGCTGAATCCCGAGTCCAGGATGTCCCACCAGCGGCCCCCGCGCCCATCAGTGAGACCCGCCCCTTACGGCGCACGCGCAGCCTGTCGCTGGAGCCTGAGGTCTTCACTTCCTGCGTCACCGGGTTGTAGGCGGCGCACTTGTACATTCCCTCGTCCTCTTGGCTGGCGTTCACGATCTGGAGGTTCCCCGATGGCATGATCAGGTAGTTATCTGAGGAGAGGACAAGGCAGGGGGCAAGGGGTGAGTGTGGGCCCAGAACAGTGCACCCAGCAGCTCCCACAAAGGTTCAGGGCAGGTAGGGCAGAAGCCAGGAGCTGACCCGAGTCCCAAGTTCAAGCTGACAACGCTGCTCTCCCCATGAAACCTCACACCAAGTGGTACAGAAGTGCCAGGAGTGACACTACACAACCAGCTAATAAACTGGCTAGCTGACACCCCACCACCACCCTGAGTTTGTACACAGGCCTGTGGAGGAACAATTCTTATTTTCAAGGGTGCCCAAGAAGCACGGAAAGGAAGCAGGATTTGGGATCTGCCATATACTAACTGTGTCATCGTGGGCAGGTTAACCTCTCAAATCCTGTTTCTTCACTTGTAAGATGGCATGATGTATGCTGCCTCAGACACTTTTGTTAGGACCGAGAGGCCGTGCTGCATACATGAGATATGAGCTGATTATTCTTCCAAGGCACCAGGAAGGAGCGAATTGCCTTCAGAATTTCCCATCAGTCTTTGTCATGGTCACAACTCTGAGCCATCTCACTGCTGAACTTCTACAGCCAAGGAGGAATATTCTAATCCCCAACCCTAGCCCTCTCCATGAATACCTTGGAAGCCCTTCCCTCTGCATCACTGGCCTGTTAGGCTCTGTCTGCTTTCGCATCAAGGTGTCACAGGGGTGGGGTCCCAGGGCTGAGTTCAGTCTCTGTCCGCAGGGGACAGATTCATAGTATCTGCACACCTGGCAACTAGGATAGTGTTTGGCTTCCTGACAGGCAAAGCACTGGTCATCAGCTCTGAGCTTTCTGGTGGCCTGCCCTTGGTCATCTGGATGTCCCTGCAATCTGGCTCATTGAATCTGGTGCCTGCCTGTCACTGGGCCGCCCCAGGTGTGAACTGCTTAAGCAAATGCCAAATAGGAAGGAAAAAGACCCTGATTCTTGTGGGATGGGCAGGCCTCTTCTAGGGGTCACTGCCACAGACAGTAGACATTCATACTCTAATCTCTGGTTATTTCTGAGTGGCAGGATTAGACTTTTGATCTTTTAAAAAAT
Organism: Muntiacus reevesi; assembly: GCF_963930625.1. Lineage (NCBI taxonomy): Eukaryota > Metazoa > Chordata > Mammalia > Artiodactyla > Cervidae > Muntiacus > Muntiacus reevesi. The sequence goes on along the minus strand of NC_089256.1, from coordinate 37,049,805 downwards.
GCTTTTTTGTGTTTTCTATAGTAAACATATACTCCTTACATAACCAGAAAGTTAACAAAAATATTTTAAAATCTCTAGGACATTTTAAAAGGTATACATTTGAGGTGTAGGGTCCAGCCATAGGGTCTCCTTGGCCTTAAGTGCAGGTCATCTGTGGGAGGAAGTGCCCCGTGGGCACTCTGCAGATGAACACTTGGTCTCCCCTGGACCAGCTGTCATGCCCACCATGGCCTGAGCAGGAAGCTGTGATGGCTGCAACACCAGGAAGACAGGGAGAGGGAAAACCTCAGATTCCACTAGAGAAACTGCTCTACTGTGCAGGGAAGAGCCCCGCCTCCCACCAGGGAGCCCACAGCTCTAGGAACATCTGGCTCATCAGGCAGTCTTCTGGTGTGCGCCTGGTGGCAGGAAGATGGCACGGGGAGGGCCTAGAACTCCGAGCTGAGAGCTCTGATCCAGTGGCAACAGCTCAGCAACATCTGGCAGGGCCTCAAAGGATGAGGAGATTCCTTGTGATAGGTTCAGGGGACCTCCACTCTGAGGCCCTTCAGTATCCCGCAGAGCTGCATCTTAGGGTAGTAGATGGCTGAGGGGAGGGTGCTGTGGGGCATTGACAGGGTTTGGGAGGCACTGTAGAGGCACCAACTTCCTTTCTGGCACCGACCTCCGGGCTCCTGCTTGTTTACTCACCCCGGGAGGCCTCCAGCCACTCCTGTTTGACACTGTACCGGACCTGGGCTTTTGGATGGCTCTCGGGAAGGTGGCAGGCGATGACCGCTGTGTTCCCTTCATCGACTTCAATCACGTGCTGCACATCTAACTTGAAGTCCTGGAGATCTGTGGAGAGAAGAGAAGGGGCTGGTTGGGCCTAGATAGAAGAGAGAGGTGAACAGTGCGCTGTTTCAGGCTGGGCTTGTGCCTCAGTGTCTTTAGTCACAGTCGACAGCAGCAAGAACCTCACACGCTGAGGAGTCCTCTGGGGGTGCTCTGAGTCCTTCCTCCAGCCTTTTGTGGCCTAGAGTTTACAGGAGGGAATGTGTGGCTTGCATCACTACATGTGAGTACAACTGGGTGTATATAAGCTGCCGGTGGGTAAGTGTAGAGAATTCCATCAAGTGGTGCCTGTGACACAGACCAGCCTCTTCTCTTACACTGACCTAAGGCAGCAAGGGGCCTAGGCCCATTGGCCACATTGAACCTGACTAGAAATGGATCACGGTCAAGGCACAAATGTCCTGGCACAGCTCACAGACACCGAAAGGAACAATGACAGAGAATGCTTATGTCTTTTTTCCAGTTCTGTCAAGAACAGCCTTCTAATCAGACATCCACATCAAAAAGCGAAAGGCCTGATATTCTGCTTAATGGCCAACCATAGTTACAACCAGAAGGCTGATTTCTGCTATGTACAAGCTACGTGGTCCTCCCCCAGTATCCTTGGGGATTGGTTCCAGGTGCCCCAGTGGCTACTAAAATGGAGATACTCAAGTCCCTTATATAAAATTGTGTTGTACAGTGCTTATAGTCAGCCTACATAACCTTGGGTTTTCCATCCATAGAAACTAAGAGCCTACAGTATGTCATGTCATGGCTAATTCTGTCTCTGGGCTGGGGATGGAGACTGTGGATACCCAAAGGGTTTTCTAAGGCAAAGAGGAATGTCCCCAGTGGGGTTTAATGGCAGTGGAATGCAGGGGAACTGAGGTCCTGACACCTGGCTGCAGTCTCTTCTAACTTGCCTTGGCAGGAAGATGGGATTTAAACTGGATTGGATGGAGATCCATCTGGAACAAAAGCAGGATGTTTCCCAAACAATCCAACAGCCCACACAACAAAACTCTCTCTGTTTGAAGCCAAATCACTGATGTCCCTGAACAAAATGGGCTATTTGTGCAACAAAACCACATGCCAAATTCGGTTTTCAGGACTGTAGCTGAATTTAAGAGAGGAAATAAAACTAGCAGAGAATAAGATAAGAGAGATGAAAATATTTACCCAGACACTCTCCCCACAAAGGTGCTTAGAAAGCCCTGGAGGCACCCTGAGTGCTGACCACACCACATTCTACTCAGCTCTTGAGAACTGATACCATCACACTGTAACTGCAGTTCACTCCACCTGCCTGTGTGGTTCGTTCCCAGACAAGGCAACAGCAGTAGTTGGGAGTCAGGTTTCTCACAGAACACATGAGGTAATTACCAAAAACAAACTACTGTCACCAAGGAGACCCCTGTGATCATGGCGTTCAGTGAGGTCAGGAGGTTTCCCACTTAACGTAACTTTCTAGAAGCTCTTAGTGAAATCAAGCCAGAGTCACAGGAAAGCCCTTTTATTTCTATGAAAGGATCATTGCCCCTTTGATTCCAATATTGAACTGTGAACTTTTTAGGGTCACGGACCACGTCTTGTTATCTTGTCCTCTGGCCTAAGTAGATGCTCAGTGAATGCTAGATGACCAAATGAATGATTATCTTGGAGCTGGGCCCCTCCAGTCAGGTACAAGATGCCCATGCATGTTATTTTGTGAACTCAGATTTTGTAGTTGAGCTGGGTTGACATTATGAGCTCAAGGGCTTAGCGCAACAAATTTTCCATCAACTGCTTATCCAAGTGTGGCCAATCTTTATCTAAGTGTGGATATTTTGAAAATAGAATGTTTCTTGAGTTGTTTACTTCCAGGGTCACAGGAAAGAGGTAAAACAGGTCTAATAAATGTGAAATAAGAAATACATGTTGTTAGGATAAATGGCAGCATAGAAGACCTTGAGCTCACCTCCTCCCATGAAAATACCAAAATCACACCTAACTGCTGAACAACCATCAATAAAAAAAGTCTGGAACCTATCAAAAAAGATATTCTACATCCAAACACAAAGAAACCACTACAAGATGGTAGGAGGGGTACACCTGAGATATAATTGAATCCCATATTCCCAAGGTGGGCAACCCACAAACTGGAGAATTATTTTGTCAAAGAAATTCTCCTATAGGAGTGAGAGTAGAGTACTGAGGTCATGGCAGGCTCCCCAGCTTGGGAAGTCTGGTATGACGAGCAGGAGCCCCCAGAACATTTGGCCTTGAAGGCCAGTGGGGCTTGATAGCAGAAGTGCCACAGGACTTGGGGAAATCGAGATCCATTCTTGGAGGATGCATACAAGGTCTTATGCATGCTAGGACCCAGGACAAAAGTAGTGACTTCACAGGAGCCTGGCCCAAATCTACCTGCTGGTCTTAGAGGGTCTTCCAGGGAGGCAGGAGATGGCTCTGGCTCTCACTTAGGACATAAAAGCTGGTGGCGAACATATCCAGGAGTACTCACCTGAAGGCTGACATCTTGTTGGGATATTAAAACTGGGACCTGACCCCACCCAATACTTGTAGGCTCCAGTGCTGGGACACCTCACACCAAACAACCAACAGGGTAAGAACACATGGTCCCACCCATCAGCAGGCAGGTGGCCTAAAGACTTCCTGAGAGGCTTCCCTGGTGGTCCAATGGTTGAGAATCCACCTTGCAATGCAAGGGACGTGGGTTGGATCCTTGGTTGGGGAATTAAGATCCCACATGCCTCAGAGCAACTACTGCACCTGCACGCACAGAGTTTGTGCACTGCGTGGTCCCATATGACTCAATGAAGATCCTAGGCACTGCAACTAAGACCTGATGCAGCCAAATAAATAAATGTTTTGAAAATAAAGATTTCCTGAGCACACAGCACCTTTAAATATGGTCCTGACCCCCAGAGGGCCAAGACCCAATTCCACCCACCAGTAGACAGGCTCCAGACCCTCCCACTAGAAAGCCTGCAGACGCCTCTAGCCCAGAGTCACACACTGGGAGGGCAGAAACCAGAAAGCAAGAAAAATACAATCACACATCCTGTGGAACTGAGTCTGCAAACACAGGTCAGAACCTCCCCTGGGACCTGCTGGTCCCTGGCCATAGGGTGACAAGAGGAGAGTGTAAGGCTGAGATACATGGGAATCCCCTACAGAGGGCCACTTCTCCAAGGCTGAGAGACATAACTAACCTTCCACATACATACAAACATAGGAATCCCCTACAGAACAAATGAGTGATGTGGAGACAGGCAATCTACCAAGAAAGAGTTCAGAGCAATGACTCTAAAGATGATCCAAGAACTTGAGAAAAGAATGGATGAGAAGTTACAGGATGCTTTTTAACAAAGAATTAGAAAGTAAAAAGCACAACCAGAGTTGAAGAATATAATAACTGAAATGAAAATAACACGAGAAGAAATATATGCTATTCACCAAGTGGTATAGTAAAAATGATGACAGAATGCATGGTTCATCTCTATAGTCCCATTTCACTTTCCAGGCAAAATATAAGTGGTTCCTGTGGGTCAAGGTGAGATCTCTTATGGATTCCTTCCTTTGTGTGGGTGTGGAGCCTTCTGGGTTTTTAAGGAATCATCTCATCATTATTTAATTTTGTGTTGGTGATGGTGGTTTAGTCTCTTTAAGTCGTGTCTGACTCTTGCAACCCCATGGACTGTAGCCTGCCAGGCTCCTCTGTCTATGGGATTCTTCATGGACAGAATATAGGAGTGGGTTGCCATTTCCTTCTCCAGGGGATCTTCCCAACTCAGGAATCGAACCTGGGTCCCCTGCATTGCAGGCAGATTCTTTACCAACTGAGCTACGAGGGAAGCTGAGGGAAGCTGCGTTGGTGATATCCAGCCCTGACTAAATTGCAAATTCCTAATGGGCAAACTTTCAATTTTGCACTCTATGCCCCAGCCCCAAGCTCCACTGCAGGGTCTTCAGGAGGTACCACGTTCATTGAGTCCTTGTTGAATGAAGTTCGAAAGACAGTGCTCAAGGCCAGCTTCGTCGGCATGCAACCTGTGCAGCTGTGCCAGGCCCCTCACTTGGAAGAGGCCAACGCTTGGTTTAATGCTCTGCTATCACTGCCTTGAAATTTTAAACAACATTTGACCAAGGGACCTCATATTTTCACATTGTACTGAGCCCCCCAAAACCCATAGCCCAGTCCTGGCTGAACCTCTCATCCAAGAGAGTGGATGCATTTTCTCTCAGTGAGGAGGATGGTAGACTGTGGGAAAGGGTGAACAGCCTGTGCTCTGGGATTTCTAGCTGGATGTTACTACCTGCTTTTCATAAGCAAAGTACCACAGCAATGCAGAAGCCTTAATCCTCCTCAGCACAGCATACCTGCCAAGTCAGAAGACTCCCCACAGAGAGACCAGTGAGCATGTGAGTTTAGGGGCATCTGGAAAATTCCTCAGTCACTGAGAAGCATGTGTCTTGCATGGTCTAATAAATCTAAAACTACTCCACCAAGAGTTTTTGAGTTTTTGTTTCACCCTCTTCCTTTACTTCATTCCAAGAAAATCTGCCTCAAGCAAGAATATACTTAAGCCTAACAGAGCATTTTGCAAGAAAGAGATGAGTAACTGAAAGGAGTCTGGCATCAGAATGCCATTTCCAGCTTAGCCCCGGGCTCCTGCCCCCTGTAACTGAGAACTTATCTGTGCACAGAGCACACTCTCCTCCATGTACACACCTCACTGACTCAAGACTGGAAAATGCTACACACCCCAAGGCCCCTCTGGGGGCCTTCTGTGCATCCCCAGGATTTACTGCTGGGTTGGAGACCGTGGGCTGTGCAGTGAAGCAGGCACAAAGCTGGGCACTGGTCAGCCGGGCAGCCAGACAGCCCTCCTGTCTGATGCCAACATGTGCACAACAGCCCAGGCAGGCAGGACCCAGGACACCCCTCCCCACAAGGGCCAACTGGCAGGCAAGCCTACTGGCTTCAAAACAAGTAAGCAGCAGTTGGGTCCCAGGCCCTGTCCTCCCCCCGCCCCACACCCTGAGCTTAAGCTTTAGTTGTTGCTTCACTGGATAAATGCTCCCAATTTGGCTGGTGGAGCAAAAGTTGAGTGTCACTAAGGGATCAAAGGCAGACTAATGAAGTGATGAGCGATCTGAAACTCAGAGTACCCCCTTTTCTAGTATTTATTGGGCAGGAAGGAGGTTAGGGAGGGGCAGAGGCTTCATGATCAATAACAGCCTAATCAGCCACCAGATGAGAGGCAGATGCAGAGAGATCTAGGTGGCTGCATATGAAGGAAACCAGCCTGTTCCCAGGCCCCTTTGTCTGCAAAGCTCAGAGCACTTCCCCGGGAATAAGGGGCAGGCCCTTCAGTTACAAATGGGGTTAGCAGGCCTCCAGCCTCACTGCAGAATGATGGATCAGGTTTCATGGGGGAAATGGTTTGACAGGACACCTGCCCTTGCCTGTTGGCTGGTGTGTTTGAGAAATCCATTAGAGGAATGTTTTTGCAGCTTTAATCCTCTTACCTTCCCTCAGACCCTTCTTTTGCATCCTCTCTGTGTATTCTTCTAGCTATTTTATTAACTTGTCTGCACTAATCAAATGCCGCGAGGCCCACTCTTGTTCCTCAGCTCTCAACAGGTCAGAAGTCCTGGTCTTTGGGGCCATCTCTTGAGTTTACAGACCTTCTTTATTAGTCCCAGAACTTTTTGCTTTCTGAGACAGTCCTAAAATCTTAGGCTCCATACAGAACCCTGCCCAGCTCCCTGCCTTCTAAGCACTCAATTTCTTAACAGAACATGTATCTTCTGATAAATCACTTCCATCAGAGCTTTGGATACACAGGTGACAGGGATCTGTTCAGATACAATCATGTCACATGCTCTGAGTTTTCACATTCCCAGGGTACATCAGGCTCCTACCTTCTTGCCCCTAGGGAAAAAAGAAGGAAAATAACAACTTAGAGGCATGTGAGTGTGGCTATCACTGTGAGGATCATTCGTGAAACTACAAATTGACAAGTTTTATCTTGAGCCCCCTTTGACTTACTTTCTCTTTCTCTCCACCTTCTAGCCTTGATCTTTATGAATAAAAGGTTCAGTAGATCTATGAATTATATCACAGTATTTAGTGTTTGTTTTCACATTTTCATAATACATAATTGTTAGATTTTCATTATAGGCTCATCCTTCAATTCTTACATACTTTCCATGCCCCACCACATGGTGCCTTGTGCCTCCACAAAATGTTCCCATGTAAACATTAAACCTAACCTTTACTTTCAAGGAGTTTCCTCATTTGATCCTCTTCTCCCTGAGTCCTCCCTTCAAAGTGCAAGTCATTCAGTCGTGTCTGACTCTTTGTGACCCCATGGAGTACACAGTCCATGGAATTCTCCAGGCCAGAATACTAGAATACTGGAGTGGGTAGCCGTTCCCTTCTCCAGCTGATCTACCTGACACAGGAATTGAATCGGGGTCTCCTACATTGCAGGCAGATTCTTTACTGGCTGAGCTACCAGGGAAGCATCCTCCCTTAGGGTGCAAATTAAAAGTGCAATTCTGCTCAAGAAAGAAGTCAGGTAAGACAGTGCCTTCCGATAGAGGCTGCCTAGAGTTACCAAAATCTCCATCTCAATCAGCTCAGCTGAACGATTACAAACATTCTGGCTTTTAATCCATCCAGGCATTTTTTGTGTCTGGTCAGTCTTGCCCTTCTCTCCTGCCTGTTCTCAGGGCTCACAGGACAAGCCTGCATTCATCTGTTGAGGCTTGGATGTGGTCCGTCGATTGTGGGGGCACCACATTGGGCTCACTTGGCAGTGCTGCCAGCGAGGGCGGCTGGGCAGCCTCATGGCCATCAGCAAGTTTGGGCTGACTGATCGTTCCATCTCCCAGCTCTCCTGCCTCCAGGGCTCAACTTGTCTCTGTACTGGCTTCCTGTGTCTACAGCCAGTGTTACAAAGTGTAGAAAGATTTCACCTAATGGAGTACCCCAGTGACACACTGACCCTGTGGCCTGGCCCTGTACCTTTTGAAAGGTGGCAGAGGTACAAGGTGAGTAAAATTAAGAGTGCATTGCTCACTGCTCTATGGATGGACTTGGAGGTGCTGTCTGAGCAGGGGAAGGGTCCCACCTGCCTCTCTGGGTGGGCTCTTTGCCCTGAACTACTTGGGATGGGAAGAGAATCACAGCATAACTCTTAGTCTCCAAGTCACCCGAGGAGCCATGGCTTGGCATGACCCCTAGATCAAACCTCTGAAAGAAAATTCTCTACAAGTGGAAAGCCATGGTGATGGACTGCAGAAGTGGAGTGGAGGCTGGAGCCTGACGGTGCTGCCTTTAGAGATGGAACTGCCTGCTCTTGATGAGTGAATAGGGCTGATTGCGGGACGGGCAGGCCTCTGAGGCATGCATTCTGGAGCTTATCACCAGTCCATAGCCTTGGCACACAGACCACTGAAGTCAGACTCAATGGGAGCCCACAAAGCTGAGCAAAATCAGCATATTCTGTAATTGGCATCTGGCACAATACCATCCCTCCAGACATCACTATTCATTTACTCAACCAGGCTCAAGTTGTAGAAGATACCAAGAAGATAAAGACATAGTTGCTAACCATGGGGGGACTTTAATCGAAAAGACAGTTAAAGCAACACATAGGCTGGCTATCACAATTCGCAAGAGTAGTGTCCCTAAGTGTAGTCCCTGCCACCTTCACCAGTGTGCCAGCCTAGATTAGGTTACCTTGATCTCCAGGCAATTTAGAAGGAGGGCTGGTGGAGTGAGCACTTCTCCTTTTGCAGGCTGGAAGAGTGGACAAATACATTTGCTCTCTTGAGGATTTTTTTTTTCTGCCTGTTCAACTGCATAAACAATTCTGGCTCCAAAGCTCTCTCCTGACAGCCATGGAAATGTGACATCAAATTTCACAAACACACTTTCTGATGAAAGTAAGGCATGCTCTCTTTTACCTAAATAAAAACAGTTCCAATGAGGGTTAAAAAAAAAAAAACACCTTTGCAGATGCCAAGCACATTAGTTGTTAAATCGTGTGCTTCTTTCTTTTCTTTTGAATTAAGGTGTGTGCACCCAGATTTGAGTAGTAGGAAAAAGCTCTGGGTGGAGAAGAGATGAAAGAGCCACAGGGAAGAGGGCAGAAGATCAAAGTCAAGAGTGGAGGTGGGCATGACCGGAGACAGGGCATAAAAAGAGGAGTGTGAGAGGAAGGAGAAGGAAAATAGAAAACCTAGTTTGCAGTGTCATTAAATGATTTGCAGTAAACTGGCCTAATGCTTCAGGAATTTCTTGGCTTGAACCAATTAAAAAAAAAAGACATATGAGAACGAGAAATGCTATTAATCCTTAAAAATAAGTCAAGGATGGGAGCCGTTTCTCCAGAGTCTGGCAGACAGATGAACAGAGACGACGTCTGTAGACCATCCCATTTATCTGACTCCAGAACTGCTGTGAGGTAGGGCTGGCTAGCAGAACTAGGGAGTTTCTTTTGGATTACATGAAGGAATAAAATGGTTTGAAAAAATACACTGGGGAGAGAGAGAAGAAGGAAAAAAAGATTTACTTGCCAGCAACCCACATCACACACATTTCTCTGATCAACCAAATATAAACTAGAAACTTAGCAATGGGAAAATTAATGTGAACCCCGGTGGTCTGGACTCATCAGAGCCAGAACTGGTTCCTGGCACAGTGTTTGGCAGGCTGGCGGCCTGTACAGGAAGAAAGATGAGAGAAGACCGAGGCCAAGGTGTTCAGGGGAACAATGGACGTGAGTCCTTCAGTTTGTCCCTGAAAAAACAGAATTCCAGGTGGAAGAGGTCGGGGCAGTGTCTTAAGGCCAGTGGAGTCCACAGTGGTTCCTGCTGCCCCAACCCTGCACACACACTTGGGAACTGTGTAGTCCTAAAAGCAGTGGTGACTACCCGTGCCGTCTGCCCACCCTCTCTGACAGGGTCCTATGAGGTGCCTGGTAGGACTGCAGCCACAGTCACTGGCGTCTGCCTTCAAAGGTTGCAGAATTTCCTCCAACATCTTAATCTCTTTTATGCTTTATGCTTCGGACATCCATCATTTTTTCTAAACCCTTCCCGAATCTATTTGTATCATCAGCTTGTTTATATTCCAAGTGTTGCTTCATCCTTTCTTATTTGCATCCTCAAAACTTCTACTATACCACAGTCTGGTGAAGAAATCTTTGTCTGCCTTATGCATGCTCTTTTTGATCTTCTAGACTTCAACACATCTTATCTGGGAGCCTGCCTTTCCCTAGACATTCACTGAAGGCCAAGTGTGTACCGGACCCTGTGTACCACAGTATGGTGATCACAGAGGCGAAGGGCAAAGAGACAGTGGCTGGAGAGGCCTAGAGAAGTGAACACAGGATGGCAGGAAGCTTGGAAGAGGGGACCCCATTCCAGACCTGGGGAGTCAAGGGGGGCGTCAAGAAAAGATTCTTACAGGAGAAGATAGTTGAAGGTTGATCACTGAGAAGGAATTTCTTAACCCAAAGTGAAGTTGCTCAGTCATGTCTGACTCTTTATGACCCCATGGACTGTAGCCTACCAGGCTCCTCCATTCATGGGATTTTCCAGGCAAGAATATTGGAGTGGGTTGCCATTTCCTTCTCCAGGAGATCTTCCCGACCCAGGGATTGAATCCGTGTCTCCTGCATTATAAGCAGACGCTTTACTGTCTGAGCCACCAGGGCTTCCCTGGTGGCTCAGCTGGTAAAGAATCTGCCTGCAATGTGGGAGACCTGGGTTGGGAAGATCCCTTGGAGAAGAGAAAGGCTACCCACTCCAGTATTCTGGCCTGGAGAACTCCATGGACCATATAGTCCATGGGGTTGCAAAGAGTCAGACACAACTGAGTGACTTATACTTATTAACCCAAGGGAAGTGGGAATTTTCTGGGAAAGGGAATGGAAAGGAAGTTGTTACAGGCAGACAGAGCACCCAGGGAAAGTGAGAGACAAGCCAAGAAAATGGCAGATTGCCGGGTCTAGAGGAGGAGGCAGGGCTGAGAGGTGTGCTAAAGTGTCACGCTGTAGCCTAAGTCTTACTCTATGATTCCTTCAAATGTTTTTAAGTAGAAACGGAGCACCATCACTAAAAATTAAGCACAATTGTCCCCATAGAAAAACAACATGCTGTTTCTACCTAAGTTTTTCCCCCTTTTGCTTACAGTTTTTTCCTGCTAAGTGACAGTCCTTTATTTAAACATTTTTTCCCATCTGCAAGACAGACTCACTGTTCTATAGTTCCTGGGACTATTACTAGATTCCAAAAAATAGTTGAAAGTCTACAAACAAGATCAGAGTGGAAATCCCTAAACTCTTACACACCTACACACAAAAAAGGGGAGCAAAGGAACTCATTTTCTCTCTTGATTCATTTTCATTTTAAAGGAACCATCATACACCATGTTCTTTAAAGAGTTCCAGGGATTTCAAGCAAACTAATCAATGCTCCCCTCATCTTCCTGTGCAAAAGGCTTCTCCAAGTCTGTTCTGGCTCATTGAATCTATAGTTGTACCTGCTTAACTCACTGTGTGGTCCTTCCCTTTTCTCTTAGCTTAGAAAATGGACCTAGGATTTTATTAAAGCATGCGGCTGAGTGTGCCAAGGATAAGTTGAGGAGAGGAATGGGGAATTCTAAGCATGTCCTTGGTAGAAGATGCACCATGGAATTTTTGAATCTTTTTGTGTGTGTGTGTGTGTGGTAAATATTGACTGTTGCTAAATAGAGAACTAGAACCCTGGCTGTGTGGGGCAGAAAGTTGCTGCCATGATGCCCTGAGCTTATACCACACATTTGCCTGAGCGCTTGTCCCAGACCTATGGGACTAGTATTGCCTATGCCCTTTGAAGTTGAATACCAGAGGAGATTCCTGTGAGATTGTGAATTTCTGCCTGTACTAGTAGAAAGCAGAAAACAGTTACTGTGACTTTGGCCTAAAGCTGTAAGGTATTCCTAAATAGGTCCTCTCCTATTTAGGTACTCAAGTTGCTCAGTACCTTTGGCATTTAAGCTATCTTTCAGTGGGTCACAAAGAGTTGGACATGACTGAAGCGACTTAGCAGTCAGTATCTTTCATTCTTGTCCAACTGGCAAAGTAAAGCACACAGCATGTATGGGCATAAAACAGCTGCATTTCAAGCTTGAGTTAGTTCTCCTTTTCTAACTACACCCCCATGTGGAGCTGTCTAGAGCTCCCCCAGCAAGGGAGGCAGACTCACACTCAGTCTGGTGGGTAGCTTCAGACCCAGCTTTCAGCTGCAGACCCCTTTCTCTCCTAGGGAAATACAGCCACCAGGTGACTGTCTCTTGTTACCCCACCCTGATTTCAGAATCTGACTGCACTCACTGTGAAGTATCTGCACCATCCCAGAAATAGCACTGGGCCTAGGTCTAAGTGCACAATGTAGAGAGCTGAACTTAGTTGCTGAAGGCCTGAGAAAGGTGAGAGGACTCAAAACACTGGAGATAAAGATTGTCCTACACACATTCTTCAAGGCTCAACCTTGAGCCTTCCTCAATTCCCTAAAATGGAAATGAATCACTGTTCCCCTGAATTCCCATTAAAATCTGTTTATGTCTCTCAGGCAACTCATGGCTCTGACTGACTTGTTTTATGGCTAACAGGAACTGCAGTCCATCTTCTCCATCAGACTGAGAGATCCTCAATAGCCCAGAGTAGTTCTTACTGTGCTGCTGTAAATTCTAAACACTCCCCAGTTCTCAGGACACCAACCTTTAAAACATCAAGCTATTTAACTCAGGGCTAGAGAATGGTTGGTTTCCTGGTTCCCTAGTGGACTGCGTGAATCTCCAGCCTGCTGGCTCGCCTGATGATTTTGGACTTTCCAGCCTTCATAATCATGTGAGCCATTCCTTTGAAATAAACCTTTTTCTTTTTTTTTTTTTTTTTCTCTATTTCTCTTCCCATACATGTGAGTGTGAGTATAATTATATATATGTTCTCCATAAAATTACACATGTGCTTAGTCACTCAGTCGTGTCTGACTCTTTGTGACCTCATGGACTGTACCCTGCCAGGTTCCTCTGTCCATCTTCAGGCAAGAATACTGGAGTGGGTTGCCATTCCCTTCTTCAGCAGATCTTCCCAACCTGGGGATGGAACCCAGGTCTCCTACATTGCAGGTAGATTCTTTACCATCTGAGCCACCAGGGAAGCCTTAAAATTACGTGTGTGTGTCTATATGTGTGTGTGTGTATAGTGATTGATTCTGCTTCTCTGGAGAACCCTGACTAAAAACAAGGATAAAGGAAGCTAGAAATGTTTTAAGACAATGTTGACAGCTGGCCTTAGTGGCCTGTTCTAATTCAGGGTCACAGCATAGAAGACCTTAAGGAAGTGTTTGATGGGAATCAGAGTTTAGGGAGCTGAGAAAGAAGAGACGCGGCTTCTGTTGGTGGAACTTAACCAAACAAAGGGCCAGCATTGGCCCAGCCTGCCAACGCTGTCTGGTTGCAACAACACCCATCAGTGAACCAACAAAAGCATAAATGGACACCTCTTTGGGCTACAGTGACAACGTACATGCAGTGACACTATGCGCTGCTCTCAAAGTGGCAGGGAGGTGGGGATCCAGGTTGGAGAACATGTGTAGAGAGGGAGCTACGAAATTCACAGGAAATGGGTTTGTCCTCTGCCCCTGATAAGCCAGCCCTCTCTCTTGGCTCTGGCTAAGACGGAAGTTTTGGCCCCTGGACTGTGTCATCCTACGGGATGCTCCCAGAATTGAGCTAGGCAGCACAGAGAACGGGCCCCAAGGCCTCCTCCAAGAGGATGCTCCACAAATATGTGTTGACCACATGGGTGAGTGAATAAAGCCTGCTTCAAAATGGTACTATCATATATTCTCTCATTTGATTCTCTAAAAAACAAAACCATAAGACTGACGATGTAATCAGTACTGAGTTCATTTCACAGTTGTGACTATCTGAGAGATTAAGGGATTTGTCCAAAGCTACATGAACTCTTCAGTGGTAGAGTTAAGACTTAAAAGATCCTGGGTTTAAGTTTCATGCTTTTTTCCATTGCACCAGTTTGGCTCTTCATTTCACTCCTGGGTTAAATTATGTTACAAAGGGCCCCTGTCTCCTTCTGACCTTTCCTCAAAGGCACAGAGTCATGGAGACAGTTGCTGAAGGGAAACTCCTACCTCTTCTGTCCGCTGCCTTGCCTCTGATCTCTGATATGAGAGAAAGATCACTCTCTGACTGGCCCTAGGGCTTAAAGACCTTAAGAAGGGGTTATGGATCCACTCACAACTAAACTAGCACCAGCTTAAGACTTCACATTAGCCAGTGTGAAGTCATAGAGTCAATTATGTATCTTCCCAGAAAGAGAACATCCACTCAGTTACTGTCTATTTCCAAGTAGGACCTGGGGATGATAGGATAGCTGGAAGAATTAATTTAAAAGATAGGGATAAAGAAAAAAAGAAATTAGGAGTTTATCTGAATGGTAGATAACTGCAGTAAAGGACAGAAAACAGCTTTCCCGTGGCATGCGGCTCTGAACTGGTCATGATTACTTGCTATGCTGTATGGAGAATGATGCTAAGGCCGTCTTGGGGGCCAGAACAAGGAATGAGGTATCCATGGGTGACGCCTGCTTTTGGTTCAGGTGCATGGAGTGGGAACCTCAGAGCTATGTGGAATGGTGGGCCTCTGGGTGTCAAGTTTGTGAAAAGACAGGGAAGAAGAAGAAAGGAGATCAAAGTAAAAACATTTCAAAAGAATTAGACAAGATGGTCTGAAGTGACGCATTAGCAACAAGAGAGATTCACCACAAGGAAAGCTTAAGTAAAACAGGAAAAAATACTTCTCCATAGAGGAGAGCAGGAAGGACAGCAGGAATCCACATGGGCAGGACCACTCAGAGGAGAGGGTGGGAGCACACCACTGAGGCTTCATGTGGCTCCATTTTACCTCATGCCACCAGGCAGGGGTGGAGTTCAAGTGCACCCCCTGGCATCAGAGTGAAAGTGGTCTAGACCAGGAAAGCTCTGCTGGCAGCCTCCTCCACATCCCTGGATCCTCAAGCCAGGTTCCAGCCCCCATCACAGGAAGCCCCCAGTGATCTCTAGGAGTTCACTAAGACACAGGAGGCAGCGTCCTTCCAGGGAGGTCAAACAGCACGTGCTCTGTCTGAGGACAAATGTTTCAATGCACACAGGAGAAATCGGGGGAGAGGAGGAGAAGGAAGCCTGAAACACCAAGTGCGGGTGTGCATGCGTGCGTGTGTGCCCGCCAGCACGCCGCTGCCTGCCTCGCCTCTGAATGCAGACCGTGCCTCCTGTAATCCGTTCTCCGGCTCAGCCTCCCTCACACACCAGCCAACTGGCAAAACACAGGCCCCATTCTGCTCAGGAATGTGCTTTCGGAAACTTAATCTAGCTGCTGAGTCTGGGCCAAATCCCCCATGGCATTAACCCAAAGACAGCACCCCTTTCTCCCACGTTCCCGCCACCCCGTCCCTGCCTCCTCCAAGTCTGGGAGGCTGTAGTTCCAGTTCACCAACTCCCTGTGTCCCAGGACACAGACCCTGCAGGCCTGCTCTCCATTTCCAGCACTTCTCCATCCATCTTCTGGTCAGGCCCAAACATTTCCCTTCTGATTCATGTCTAAGTGACATGCCAATAGCTCTTGGCTTTCAAACAAGACTCGCCTCGGCTTCTGCACAAGCCCCCTCTTCTCTCACTGTGCCTCCTTGGGTTGCAACCAAACCCTTCCCTTTGTCCTCACTGCCAACTGCAGATCCCTTCAAGCACCAGAGAAAGAGGGGCCAGGAATTTTTTAAAAATAAAGGCTATAAATTGTCTCTCCTCACACAGATTCACCTTGAAGTAGAAGGAGTGCTCCAAAATAAACCATCTACTCTCCAGTTCTCCCTTCCTCCAAACGGCGAAAGGTGCAGCCTAGCTCCTGAGTGGGCCAAGTCATAGAGTCTCCTGGATCTTCACAGACAAGGGCTGACTACCTGCAGGGTAGCAAACCTCCTGGAGGAGCAGTGGCCCCCTTCAAACTCACAAACGTTGCTAAAAAGCTCCTCTTATTTGTAAAGATGAGCAACTGGCAAGGACCTGCTCGCTCAGCACTAGGAGAAGGGTGCAGGACATGAGAGTGGAGTCACTCTGGAATGTTCCAGGGCCATGCACAACTGTGCCTCTGCTCTGGTGGGCGACAGAAGACAGATGAACTAGGAGCCTGCTGAGGTGGTTACACAGAATGTACAAGCGGAAAACACATGAAAGTGTTCACTTGAGAGTAGTGCACTTTGCGTACTTTACTGGTTGCACCCTATACTCAACAAGAAATGTAAATATGGTCATACGGCCAATGGAAAATGCTTGTCCTACAATGTCAGAGGGGAGAGACTAAAGATAGTAACTATCTTCAGTGCTGTAAAAATACAGGTACAGATGAAGGCTAGAAGGGTACGCTTTAAAATGACGATGGTGGCTTTGCGAGGATGGTGAGGAGACATTTTCTTTCTCCTCTAAACTTTCTATGTGTCCATTTTAATTATCATTAAAAGATATACAAGAGAGGTATGATGATAAGAAGCGTATCTCTGACCTCAGCCCCTCTTCTATGACAAGATGATCCCTCCCCACCTTCTCACCCTTGTGAAAGCACCCTCCCCTAGCCCACCAGCACAGCTGGGGGCCCAGGGCCTGCCTCCCTCACTGAACCCTGACTGTAATCCGAACTCTTAGCCTGCTCTCTAGAGGTCTGGCACTTAGGGTCAGTCAGTACTGCTGCAGCCACAAAGGAAAAGTAGCTCCCACTGTGCGGGGGGCTCTAAGATGCAGCCCCCCCCTCAGCCTTGCCACCAGGAGGGTAGCTGGGGACCCTCTGCCTTCCTCCCTCCCTCCTCTGAGCAGAGGGCAGGGCTGCTAGGCTACTTCCCAAGAAAACAGGCACACTGTGGCAGCCTCTGTTCTAGTCTCTGTTCTCCCACGGACTAAAGGCCAGAGGCATCTGGAAACCAGAGGCAATGACGGGTCTTTTTTCCCCCTGCTTTTCTACTTTCCCAGCTCTCACCACTCTCCTCCAGGACTCACGCCTCACACTTCAGGGAGCCCAGTTGACTTTCAGGAGCATTTTAAAAGTTTCCTGCCTCTAGTATGACCCATAACATAGGGACCCCCAACCTCCCAGAAATACAACATCAACAAGGGAGATGATGATGGTGATATGGAGGCAGGGTGTCTGGGACAAGGGGCACTGCTGAGTCATGAGGGGACATAGACCTCAAAGAGTAAGTCCAAACACCATTAAACTCTCAACAAGGTTCCCTGTTCCCTACACTTCAGCCAGCAGAGAAAGTGAAAGTGTTAGTCTTTTAGTTGTTTCTGGCTGTTTGTGACCCCATGGATTGTAGCCCCCAGGCTCCTCTGTCCATGGGGTTCTCCAGGCAATAATACTGGAGTGGGTTGCCATTTCCTTCTCCAGAGGATCTTCCTGACCCATGGATCAAACCAGGGTCTCCTGCATTTCAGGCAGACTCTTTACCAACTGGGCCAGCAGGGAAGGGGAAGTAATTCTTAATACTGTTGGCTCTTGAACAGCATGGGTTTGAACTGCATGGGTCCACTTGGCCATGGGTCTCTTCCCATAATAAATACTACAGTATCACATGACCAGAGGTTGGTTGCACCTCAGATGCAGAGGACCCCTTATGAGTTATATGTAGAGTCTCAACTGACCAGAGGGTCAGCAACCCTTACCCTGCATTGTCCAAGGGCTAAATGTTTCCTGGCCATAGACTCAGCATATAAGAACAGGTGTTGGGGCTGCTCTGTAGCCTTTGGGAGTTTATTTAATCAGCCAGCTCATTTCCCATGGCAAATCAGGTAATGTGTGCACTGAGCTTGGGCACAACAGTGTATCCAAGTGGTAATTAAATGGAAAGGTAGTAAGAAGACTTCTGGCATCCTCTTTGGACCAACAGTCTCATTCTCTTCCTCTTTCCCTCTTTATCACACAGTTGCCTTTTCATTGTGTTCTACTGTTTCTATTCCAGGCATTTGGAATAGGCCTGCCCCTCAGAGACGCAGGAGGCCAAGAGGAAATGGGCAGTATCTGTTCAGACCATACATAGCCCTGTACATGCTCTGACTGCAACTGCTGTGAGGACAGAGTGGGTGGGGGTGGGGGGACGGGCAGCAAAGAGCTGGCACCACCCCATCTAAGATCACAGAGTGACCAAGTAGAAAGGCATGGCATGGCCCAGCTCTGCGGCCCACAGAAACAGGTCAGCCATGTCAAGGGATAGACACTCACTCCTGGTATGGCCCCTACCCAGAGGGCACAAAGGTCCCCCAGACACTGGAGATTACTGGGCAGCCACTGCTCTCTGATGAGAAAGGTCAGCTGGTAAGGCCCCTTTTATGATAAGGCTAACAGGGGGATGTTGATTGGGACGGGGAAGAGAGAAAGAGGAGGAGGTAGGCAGAGGAGCAGAACTCACTGGCTAGTGTCACGGTGGCTGGCACGCTGGCCACGGCCCCTGCAGGCATCCGGGCCACACACTGATAACGGCCCACGGTGTGGTTGTTGAGGGCAGTGATGACGAGGGTCCCGTGGGTGATGAGGATGCCCAGGGTGTCATCTGAGCCGTTCAGCTCCTTCCCGTTCAGGCGCCAGGTGGTGTTCGTCCAGGGGGGCTCCACCACGCAGCCCAGGATCACGGTTCCTCCGAGCTTCTGGACAGTGGAAGAAGGCTGGACAGTGACCTGAGGAACCTCATCTGGAGGAAGAACAGGGATGCAGCGATGAATTGACACCCCTCAAGAAACTGACAGCACGATGTGCTCAGAAGCACAGCACCCAGGCAGCCTTTCAGAGCTGAGCCATCCAGAGAGGGGTGGATCCTTCTCTGAAGAAACTCTCTGACCGTAGGTCCTGTCCCCAAGCTGGCCTGGTTCCCAGAAGGTAGACTGGAGTGGCAGTATGGTGGGACGACAAGAGCTCAAGTTGTAAACTTGAATAAGACCTGCATCTGGATCCCAGTGCCACCGCTTCTGAGCCTTTTGGAGTCTCAGTTTCTTATCTGTAAAATGGGACTAATAATATTGGTCTCACAGCATTGCTGGGAAGCTTACACAAAATGCATATAAACTGCTTGCTGTAACCCCATATAATAAGTGCTCAATAAAGGCAGTTCAGTTATTACTGTCATTCTTCCCTAGCATATGTTTGAAATGATTAAAACAGCAAAGTAACAACCAATATGATGTAATTGAGCTCATTTCTCATCTCATATTATTGAGCAGGTCAGTGAGAAGAAATCCAGGAGGAAGAAGGCCTTTTTAGAGGGTCCTTGTCAAATGATTCTCTCTGACACTAGGGGCAAAGTGGCCCTCCCAGGGGGCCTCAGAGGAATCAAGGAAAACACTCACTCAGGTCCGCGAAGCAGCCTGCCGCAGCAAAGAGGAGGCAGGCGAGTGTGACCTTGGGCTGCTTTTCTCTCTGCGTCGTCATCTTTCCACGAGGCATGCTGTGTCACAAAGGGTCCAAAGTCAATGTCTCCGAAGCCACCAGAGTCACTCAAAGGGTACCACAATCCCCTGCCACGCTCTGCTGTGAGAAAGAGAGAGAGAGGGCTGTGCTGAGAATGCCTGGGACACCCCCATAGTGGTGACATCCAAAGTGTGGACCTGGCTGGACTTCTGGAAGACCAAGGAACACAACGTGCCATTTCTTATCTAAAATAAGCTGCTTCTAAGTTGCCCCTCTGAGTTGGAAGGTGATGTCATGGTAAGAATGCCAGAGCCTTGCCTAGGGCACTCACAGCCACAAGGACAGGGCAGCCTAGAAGATGGAAAGGCTGAGACCTGAAGCCATGTCCCAGGCTCAGGATAGTGAATGTTTAGCAACGATGCTGGAAAGGAGGCAGATATTTTCACCATGTTCCTGCAGGAACCCAGGTGTCCACGGCCATGTGGCACGCCATGCCACTAATACGGACCACTGTGCATAGCACTGTCACAGGTATAATGGATGAACCCTGAATCCCTCATTTAGATGATGTTACTAACACCCCCAGGTGGTGCAGTGGTAAAGAATCCACCTGCCGATGCAGGAGACATGGGTTTGATCCCTGATCTCGGAAGATCCCCTGGAGAAGGAAATGACAACCCACTCCAATATTCTTGCCTAGAAAATCCCATGGACAGAGGAAACTGGTGGCTCGAGTCTGTGGGACTGCAAAGAGTCAGACATGACTGAGCGACTGATACAACTACTAAGACTAACAAGTAACATCCCTAAAGTCTCCAAGGCTCATGAAAGATCTATTTCAACTCACACCAGCTCTTCACCAACATCTCTGTCAACATTCTTGGATTTCTGGAACCAACCAACCCTCCTCAGCTTGTCTGCACCCTCAGACACAAACACAGACCAAAAGGAAAAAAAAAAATCACATATCAACCAAGGCCCCTGGTGCTGAAATTCTAGTGTTTTCCATCTCTACAAAGGTTGTACTCCTGACACTGTGTTGCACCTCCACCCAGAACATGTCTCTGGGGTCCAGACTGCTCTGCTCCTCCAGCCACTGGATGACAGATCTCAGCTATCAGCCACTCTCTTCTTGCCTGCTGAGAATTTTAATTCCTCCTCTTCCACAATATTATTTTTCATGCCTCATTTAGGCTACAGTGTTTAAAGGATTCATCAAAATCACAGAGAGGCAAACGTATGCACACTTCTGTCACAGCCTAAACCACAATCCTGCTTCTATGCTTTTCACTGCTCTATAAAGAACATAAGACCAATGTGGAAGGTGTGCCAACATTCTATCAGGCAGGGAGACTTCAGAGTTTCGGGTCCCCGAAGGCAGCATCACAATGACCTAGGCAGTGGATGCATCTTCCTGAATTATGCACATGTGGCAGTTTTCATAATTATTTCCAGGAGGGTGACTTAGATTCAAAGTGCTAACTCTTTTGGACCAGTTATGTAATCAGCAACTCTTTCCAAAACTTATAGTCAACAGTGAAAACTCAAGAGGGGGGTTAGGCTGCCGAACTGAGAGCTGTGTTAGCTCTGCAGTCTCTGGAGTTCTGGCTACCTGCATGGGCAGGTGTCAGAGCCCATCTTGGGCCTCTCAACCCCCATCACTCCTCACACAGGGGCTGAAGGGTGGGCTTGAGACTCTTGCTCTGTGCTAGGAAGTACTTAAGATCTGCCTGAACCTTCCCCTTCTCCACGTTCCTCTGGTTCTTCAGCTTTTCACCTGGCTGCTGAGTGAACGGGGCTATATAGCTCTGCCCAACAAGCACCCCTCCAAACCAGATCTTGAACCCAGCTCTACACTGGGGGTTGCAATGTTTTCTAGGAAAGAGTCCTTTCCCCTTGAGTTTTAATCCTTCCCTTTGCCTCGTATCCTTGACAGCAGAGGACCCCCCCCCCCAAGTCTCCTCCACTGTTCTGGAAAAGGACAGGAACATTTTCTAAAAGAGGTTTGAAAGAAAAATATTAAACTTTTCCTGACAAGTACTTTTCTTCTAGGTGTAGAGAGAGTTTCTGCTCTTTTCCAGACAATCCACTAGATCCATGCCATTAGAACTGTGAAATGAAGGAAAGTTGCTTAAGGATGCGAGCATGACTGGGGAAGGCATGCTTGTTACTACTACAGGTACCTAGCTAAGCTCTTTTCATGAGGTATTCTTTTAATCTTCAGAATCACTCTATAAGATGGGGACCATTATCCCCATTTTATAGGTAAGGAAATTTAGTTCCAGAGGGTAAGTAACTAGCCCAAGGTTGTATAACTGTAGGCCTGGAATGAAACCAGGTTGGGCTCATTCCAAAGTTCTGTGCTTTTAACCACAATAGTAGCCTTTTCATGTTTTTTCCTACCAGCTCTCTGCACCCAGTGGGTGCTCAATGACTTGAGTCTGAACAGGATGAGGTAGAGCGATGAGGAATTTTAACAGTGTAAGATTTTAATTTTCAGATTTCTGAATCCCTGTTTGTTAAGGAAAAGTTCATTAATACAGTCACACACAAAAACCAAAAAACAAGCCTTTGGGGTCCAGATACTAGTTTTAATCATCTAGATACTAGTTTTAATTCTCTACTTTCCCGCAATGAAATAACATATTTATCTAGAATATGGCATGAGTGACCAGTTACAGGATTTTAGGGAACTTGCTTGCTCATGACCTGCTCTTTCCATGCCCCAAGAAAGAAAGGAGGAAGAGAAGGAAGGAGGCGGCAGGGAGACAGAATGAAGACAAAGTAATAAAGAGCAGAAAGAAGACAAGCCGACAGAGGAGGAGAGAACGGCTGTTTCTTATCCTAGTGCATGGTGGCCACGGAGGTGTTTGGGTTGTAAAGTCGACAGAGGTTTTACTGAGGAAATTCAGCCTAGACCCCCTCCTGCTTAACGAGGACCAGCCAAACAATTCCTGTTACTTCTGAACCCTGCATGATTTATAAGGTTCAAAATGGAAACAGACTTCACTACTGGTGCCAGCCACACCATCCTGCTTTTAAAAGCAACGAGGAAAGAATGTAGCTGGGGAGCGAGGAGAGTGAGGAAGCAGGTGTCCAAAGAGGGAGAAAGGAGTTAACTCATGAATCCCCATGACAGGGTTGTAAGCAGGTACCCCTCAATGAGCCCAAAGAGGACACGTGGGGTCTCCTTCGTGTCAAAGAGAAACTGACAACAGTATGGAGGTGGAGGGATCCCCGCAGCCTATGCATCTTATTCAGCAGCTGGGGAAACTGAGCTACTTCCTGAACCAAGTGACCTAGAGGGCTTGGTCTAGAAAAATAGTTGCAAAAATATGGATTTCTGAGAACTTTTTTTTTTTAATGATAAAAAAGGCAAGTGAGGCTTAACTGGAGTACCTAATTGCAGTGTGACTTTGTCCCACTGTGAAATGAACAAGGTACAATTTCAAAGTTGGGTGAAGGCAACAGTAAGGCCTGTTATTTTTCTTGGCAATACAAAGTCTGTGTAGATCCTTCTTATTTTCTCTGCATATTCTCAGGAAGAGAGAGCAAGGAAAAAAAAAATCAGAAGCAGAGCAAAGGGAAAACAAATTCTTGACATGACTTCCTCACTGAGGCCTAGGTACTTTCTATTTTTAAGGGTTATTTGAACACGAAAAATAAAAGAAAATGCATCCGAGAAGCTGAACTGCTGACATACATGTTCCCACTGAAATAATCTCCAAGCAGACGTTTCTGAAACTTTCCAAAAACAACAACAGCAGAATACACGTCTAAGGTTGAGACCAAGCACGAGAAATTACAGCCTTGGAGTATTTATTTTGTGAGAGAAAATTACAAACAACCGAGAGTCGATCATCAGCTGGAGAAGGCCAGCTCCACCTTCTCCCAAGAGGGCCGGTGGAAGCAAAAGTGAGGCAGGGGCACCCAAGGCCACATGTCATCCCCGGTCAGCCACGCACTGTAGCTCTCGCAGAGAGAAGCCTCCACCATCTAAAATGCCAAACACCCCTATGGCTGTCCCATGACCAGTAAAAGGAGGAGTTGCACAGAAGAGCAGTAAACAACACAGAGCTTCCTTCTTTGGAAGGCAGCTGTGCTCACCACTCTACCGCCAATGCTGCACGAGAGCCTTTCTTAGAAACACGCTTTCAGGGGCAAGAATGGGATCTGACAATGTTCTGATTCTGTTGGCTGATGGGGGCTGGCTAGATGAAAAAAGGATTATTCTTGACCTGAAGTTACCTTTTCTTCCGCATGTTTGCAACTCTGGGGAGTTAAGACAGGCCTTTCCCAAGGCAGAGAGAAGTTTTGCCCTGAGAAGGTGATGCTGAGTGCCTGGAGGGTGTGGGCTAGCAGCCCTCGGTCTCAAGAAGGAGGGTGATCCTAGTGCACAGAGGAGTGACACTGGGGAAACCTTGGGGAAACAAGTGAACTGAATTCTCAGACAGCTGGATACATGACTGTAGGCAGATCCATGAAGAGCATTTAAGAAAGGGCTTTAAAAAAAAAAATTTTTTTTAACATAAAAAGCTTTCACTCACAGATGTAACCAAAGGGAAATATTTTAAATTAGGAGGTACCTGAGGAAACGATAGGACTTCCCGGGTGGCGCTAGTGGTAAAGAACCTGCCAGCCAATGCAGGAGACATAAGTGGTTCGATCCCTGGGTAGGGAAGATCCCCTGGAGGAGGGCATGGCAACCCACTCCAGTATTCTTGCCTGGAGAACCCCATAGACACAGGAGCCTGGTGGGCTACAGTCCTTAGGGTTGCAAAGAGTCAGACATGACTGAAGCAGCTTAGCACACACGAATGCACGAGGAAAAGATAATACCTCAGGAGAATGCCTAACAGGTATCTGGTGTTCTAAATGAGGAAAGTCAGGTGCAGAGAAGCTGATGGACAGTCTCCAACTAAGAATAGGGATCCAGGACTGCAAGTCAGGTCTCCCGACACCTAGTCCAGTGCTCTTACTATACTGACACTGCCTCCCAAAGACTTTCTGGGTCACATTAACCAGATGCTTTAAACTGTTTTTAGAACCAACTTTACAATGTTTTTGAATTTACTTCCTTTACTTTTTATTCCTGCATAAAAATGTTACCTGGATCATTATCTACAACAGTAACTTTCCGTGTGGTCATTTTCATTCTTTTACCATTTAGATTCTAATCTAGAACAATCTCTCATTGTTCTTCACAAGAATGCCTTCAATAGAATTTTCTGCAATGATGAAAATGTTCTATATTTGTACTGTCCAAACTGCTAGGTAGCCACTGGTACTTTTGGCAATTACGTGTGGCTAATGTTTGCTGTGCTAAGTCACTTTAGTCATATCTGACTCTTTGCGACCCCATGGACTGTAGTCTGCCAGGCTCCTCTGTCCATGGGATTCTCCAGGCAAGAATATTGGAGTGGGTTGCTGTGCCCTCCTCCAGGGGATCTTCCCCACCCAGGGATCAAAACTTATCTCTTAAATCTCCTGCATTGGCAGGTGGGTTCTTTACCTGCCAATGGAAGACTAAAGAAATGAATTTTTAATTTTACATTAACCAATAGGGTTAGTGGTTAACACATTAGGCAATACAATTCAAAACTAGTATCTGGAACATCTACCCAGACCACTCTGAGATCACATAAGGGAGAACAACAGTGGTTAGATGGTCCTAAGTATGAGTCATGCTCTAGCCAGCCTCTGATATATTTCTAGCTTATTCCTTATCCAAAGTTTGTGCATGTGTTTTCTATTAAAAAAAATTATGTGTACTATGATATTATTATAACTACTGGGAAGAAAAAAATATCACCATGACCTATCCTATAGAAGACCATCTCAGTGGACATGAATTTGAGCCAACTCTGGGAGTCAGTGGAGACCAGAGGAGGAGTCTGGCAGGCCACAGTCCACGAGGTCACTGTCAGACATGACTTAGTGACAGAACAACAACAAATGCAAGGTACTGTACTAGAAGATGGATTCTGTCCTGAGAAGCTTAAAAT
Source organism: Muntiacus reevesi (assembly GCF_963930625.1). Classification (NCBI taxonomy): domain Eukaryota; kingdom Metazoa; phylum Chordata; class Mammalia; order Artiodactyla; family Cervidae; genus Muntiacus; species Muntiacus reevesi. Next base: position 37,024,455 of record NC_089256.1, on the reverse strand, counting down.
AAAGCTTGGAACATGAGTTAATCAGTGCAAATATCCATTAACTCCTCATTTCGCAGCCTGCTCTGCAGTTGGCTTAGGGCCACATGACCATGAGACGAGTGGCATCCATTGATGTGTAAGTGAGCATGTTCTGTGTTACTTCCAGGCCAAGACAGTTAAGAGTTAAAGAACAGGGGTTGCTTCTCCCTCCTTCCATTGAAATGGACCATATCCCATGTTTCAGAAAGCATAGCTACAAGATGGAAGAAGACAGCACAGTCAACGACAGGAGAATAAATCATTGTTGCATAGAACAACTGAAGTTTTGAGATTACTCTCATCTAACAATTTCAGTATTATTTACTCCAAAACCTTAATGGGTCGGTCACCAATTTAGTCATAAATGGGAAGTGGTAAATGAAATCAGAGGGAGGAAAGCATTTTCAATTTTAGGCCTTTAGGAAAAGTTTTTCTGGATATGTGGGTTTGAAACTGGGCTTTCTGAGATATGCACATGTAAAGAGCTAGAGGACACTGTGGAGGGTGACACTAACCTGGTGGGAAGGGTCTGTTTGGAGGCTGGTGCATCAAGTAGACATTTCTCTTCAACAGTGATCTACTAATCCTTCTGATTTTGCTCCCTCATGAGAAAAATATTCTGGGCAAATATCCCTAATACACATATATTTATTTACAAATAAAACGCACACATTGCCAAACTAAAATTTAAGAGTAGGTAAAAGTGAAGCCATATTTTAATAACATGTTAATCACGACTGTCTTATAATATCATTAAGCTAGTACCTTAAGGAAGAAAGCCTTCTTAGGATTAGATTCATCATTAATGATATGGATGTAATCTCTTTCAAAGGGACTGCTTGAATGTTAATTTGTTGAGTTCTCATCAGATGTGATTCCACTGTTACTGTTTTTACCTCCTAATGTGACTTTAAAAGGGTCAGCTCTGCTGTTTTCATCCTGTTTGCAAGTGCCTGGATTATCAGCATACTCTTCAACCTAGTTTCTTTGCAGCAATCTCTTCAAGTGGCTTGAAGAGATTGTGAGGGTTAATTTAGTTAAAACTAAATAATATAATCTGCAAATCCACTTAACAGAGAACAGGAGAGCTGGGGAGTGAATGATTAATGGACTGAGGTCCCTGTTGTCAGCCTTCTCACTGCCCAATGTATAGACTAAAAACATGATTGTCAATCCAGATACTAAATATCAGAAAAATGGAATGTCTTTTCTATTCCTTCTGTGGACAGAAATAAACCTTTAAAAGAATCTCTACTATTTTCTTCCAGTGCCCTAATGGAATATCTTGTATTTCCCCTTTGGAGTTTGCACCCCACTTTGGGGACCATTCTAGAGGAATGAAAAGGGGCAAGGAAGAAATTGAGATTGGGTCATGGCACAGAAGACTAGAAAGAAGAGATGGAAATTAACATCATAGGCAGAAGGCAACTATGATGGTTCTGAGAAGGGGAGTATATAATCAGAGGCATTTTGAGGGGATTACCTGATCCCAATTCACACCGAACCCAAAATTTTAAAACAAGATGCTAACCAACATGGACAGAGCTTCTTTCTTCTCTGGGAGGTAGATTCCTTTACCATCCAGGCAAGGGGAAAGGAAAAGTCTGGACACAGTATCTGGGAGGAATCCCCCTCAGAGAGAAGCTACTTCTGCCTTCAAGCAAAGAGAAGGTCTGGTCTCTTGATTTGCCCACTGGACAATTTAATCCTCTCCCACCTCCACTGTATGAGGAAAAAGTTACTAAGGGATCTCATTTCTTTGCCACATGTATCTTTTCCTGAAATGGCCTAATTTCCTCAAAGAGTTTTTTTTTTAATCTACCTTTAAAGAGAGAAAGATGGGGGAAAAACTCTACAAAACCTTATTGCCAAAGTGGAAAAAGAGAGACAAGGAAAATCACTTCCTTTCTTCCACACTCACTTCTCACTCCCCCCACCCCTATTCCATATAAATTCAATTTGACAACCCTGCTAATTGGATAAACGCAGCTCCTACACTCCTGGAAGGCCATTCCCTTTTCTTTTTTTTTTTTTTATTTTGGAGGGCTCAAAACAGGGTGATTGTGCTGTTCTTTAACACGAATTCCATCTGCTTTATTTCTCTCTCTCCATTCAGGGCTCCTCTTGAATATTTATGAGGCCTTTCCTCCTCTCCTATCCCTTCCACTCCACCTCTACAGTCTTCCACAATGCCGCCCCCCCAACCCCCTCCATCCCCCCCCCACCTCCAGCCTCCTCTCCCTTCTCTCAGACCAGGACAAAACCCTTCCAAATGGCCCCCCCACTCTTTGCTTTATATAAACACAGGCAGTGTCAAGTGTGAGGAGTAGGGGGAGGTGTGGAGGGGGTTCAACTGCCAGTCAAGCCCCCCAGCCTTCAATGAGGCCCAGGGGCCTCCCCTAATCTGCTGCATGCTTGCCATATGGGGGCTGTGTTGCCCGGGGAAACACTAACAGGCAGAACGGAGCTTAATAGAGTCCATATTCATTGTAATGCAGTGAGATAACTCAAGGCACCACTGCCTCTTCGGTCCAGTTTCATTCTTTCTTTCTGTTTTTTCTCCCTTTTTCCTTCCTTCTTTCTTCTTTTTAAAAGGACTGGGTCCCCAGAGAGCTCTAATCTAGAGAGGTTTGAGCTGGTAGAAAGGCAGGAGGGAGGAAGTGAGGTGATTTTGAGATGGATCCTGGGGTTGGCAGCAAGAGGTAAGGAGTGGGAGCTCCCCAGAGAGCAGAGCAGCATCTGTGCAGGGTCTGGGGCACATGGTGTCACAGGTGTGTGCAGTCCGTGCACGTGTGGAGAGACAGTGTGGTGGGTGGGCATGGTCCACTGGGGCCTCGGACCACAGAATCCTTCCTGTTTATTCAGCTTTCTATGCCTAGGTACCCACCCCTACCTACCTATCCCCCAGCACCCATCCCAGTCAATTTAAGGGCATTCAAGTCAGCAACACCTACCTTCTCCCTGAGCTGTCAAGCCTGCAGTCAATTCCTAGTTCTCCACAGATGCCTTGAAAAAGTCACAGATTTTGCAATGGGATGAAACCACTTTACAAATAAGTTGCAGAGGGGGTTTGTAAAGGAGGACACACCAGCCTGCCAAGCTGAGGTCCACTTTCTCCCCTGGCTGGTCTGGTGCTGGTTGTGGTCTGCCACAGCCAAACTAAAGGTGTATGGGGCCTCCAAATCAATGGAGTGGGTTGTCTAGCAGATGAAGCCTTGTTGTGAGTATATCAGCCAGAAGTGAGACTTGGGGCTCCCTGAGACCAGAGGTGATCTTTCCTCAGGGCTGAGAAGGGAAGGAGGGGAGAGATGGTAAGGAGAGAACAGAGTATGTTTCAACTTCTCAGAAAAAATGAAATTGGTGCCCAAGCTCTGATAGAATTCCTAAAGAATAAAGAATCAGCTTTATAAGTTGTGAAACATAGACTTTTGTTCTGTGACTGTGAAAAATCACAAATTTAGAATCAAGATAGAAAATAAAACCAAAGAAAGACTATAAAAACTTTTACAATCTCTCCTACAGTTGACATTTTAATCCCACGGTCTGGCACACAGGAAGAGCTCAGCGAATGGTGGTTGAAGGAATGAACCATGTACATGCTCCTAGAGTTGTACTAGCCCCAACCAAGAACTTGAAACTCCTAACCCAACTGACAACTACAAGCAGGGTCTGGGTGGGTAACAATGGCTTAAAAAAAAAAAAAAAAAAAGCAAAATGCTGCTGCACCTTGGCTAGGATTGCCCCTGCCAGAATGATGCTAGCACCTACTATATGGGCCTTTTGTCATCTGCCTTGCTCAAAGTCAAGCAGGCTAAGTCAGATAAAACTGTTCAAACCAAGGCAGATGCCAGTGCTTGCTGTGGTTTGTTTTTGTCCTCCAAGCTTGCTCTATTCTACTCCCCACTGAAATGCCATCAAAAAATTCTGTGGTTTCTTAAGCTCAACCCCCAGGGCAGGTTGGGGGGGGGGGGGAGGTGAAATTGGGTAAGACTGTAGGAGAGTATATAAAAGTTCTCATCATTTTTCTTTGCTTTTATCTTGATTCCAAGGCCCTGTATCCCAGCAACCCTTCAGGAAATGGTACAGTGGATATTTCCAGAGCCAGGTACACTTTCAATTCCTAGTTCTAAAATGTAAATAGCATTTGGTCTTCTGAAATGCTACCCAGAAGTCAGTCTCAGCATCATATCCATCTAATCTATTAATTAGGGACCCATAAAGGTCTGAAGACCGCGAACCAGAGTAGGTGAAGACACACACAACTGCACAGGGCTGACCAGGACCCTGGGCACTTGCGCTCCCTGCAGAGCAACCTTCCCCTCCAACTTCTGTTCCTATTGGAACAGAAGACTCCTGAACAGAGTCCTATTCCTGGTTTTTCTGACTCCACATATTGCATGTGTTACAGACGAGTGTATGGGAACACCTGGGGGTCACCACAAAGGAGCAAGTGGGAACGGCTGGGGTTCCGGTATAGATCAGTGCTGGAGTGCTTGGGGAGCTCAGCAGAGCAGCCACGCTCTTCCCAGCCCTCCCAGCAGTGAACACTTTGGTCAGTAATCTCACCACGACGTGTGTGATGTGGAGAGACCAGAATGGCAGCTCTTCAGGAAAGCAGGGACAGCTTCCTCTGGTCTAGACCAATACTTTTCATTTCATTGCTCAGAGGATCCCCAATAAAGACCTGGTTCTTCTCCAAACACAGACTCAAACCCATCTACTCTTTCCCAGTCTTACCTAAAACAATGTAATGATTCGCCATCCAATTAGCTGCCCAACCTGGGGCTTATCCTTGTCTCCGAGCTCCCCCAACCACTCCCCGATTCCCTACCCCAGTATCTGATTGGTCCTGTGGACTCTAACTCTGGTCGGAGCAACCAGAGAAACACCATGTAAGCCACATACAATGTTTAAAATTTTCAGTGCCCACACTGAAAAATCAAGTAGAAATCATTTTATAATATCTTTTTTAACACAATATATCTATAATATTATCAACACACCATCAATATAAAGTTATTAATAGTGTCTATATTTTGTCCTATACCTAGTCTCCTAAGTCTAGTGTATCTATTTACTACACAGACCAGCACAGACTAGCCACCACTCAGGCACTCAGTAGGCACATGTGTTAGTGGCTACTGTGTATCAGACAGTGCATGTTGAGGGCCCTCAAACTGGCTCCCTGATTTTCCTCTGCCCAACTAACAAGACTCCACATTGTCACCTACCTTCTTTCTAGAACATCAAGCTCAACCAAACAGATGACATCTGTTTACAAGTTGTAAAGATGACAAGTGAACAACTACCATTCACCAAGCAATGCCTCCTATAAGCCGCAATCCATAATTTGCCTGATTTGATATAATTCTCACAATGGCCCTGTATAGTAGGTGTACAACCAACTTATTATAAATGAGGAAATTAAAGTTCAGAGTGATTTAATATTTTGTCCAAGATCACAGAGATGGCAAACCAGAGAGTTAAGATTTGAACGAGGTCTGGCTGACTCTTAAAAACTCTTTTCACTCTACCATACTGATTTAAATAAATTAAGGTGGAATAACCGATAAGACTACTGTACAGCCATTTAAAGTGATAATTAGATCAAGTAGCAATATGAAAAATGTTTAGAAGATATTAAGGAAAAAACAGATCTCATTTTGTTAAAAGCATTCAAGCACTTGGGTGAGGGGCCTGGAAGGGAATATGAAACAAATAAAAGCAGTTGGTTTGAAAATGTGAAGGGAATTAGGACTGATTTTTTTCTCCTTTTGAGTTCAGTTAAAAACAAACAAACAAATGAACTAATAAGACTCACATCTTTGATAGCTTCCAAAACTTGAAATATGACTAAATAAGGTTCAAACTCCTTCACACAACTTTGCAGGCTCTTTATAACTGGGCTGCAATCAACCTTCCCCTTGTCTTCCTTCCACAAGTTCTGAACCCTGGGCAAGCTGCTTTTTCACACTTTTCTTCTCCCAGAACCATTTTCTTCCCTTCATTATCCTTCAAAACTGACTTCCACATCCTTGTATAATGCCTCCAGTAACTATTTCTCATCCCAGCTTCCACAGCAGTTTGCACACCTACTGCAACGTTTCCATGATGATATGTGGATTTGTCTGTCTGTGATTTGTCTCTTTTCCCAGAATGTAAACTTCCTGAAGGCAAGGATGTGTCCAATTTATCTCAGTAACCCAGGACCTAGAAAAGCCTGGGCACACTAGAGGCTCAGTCAATGTCTGCTGAACTAAAGGGTTTATTCAGATTAGAAATTTGGGATTGAGAAAAAACATTAATCTGACCCATGAACCTATAGAAGGAATGCACAGAGAGACATTTATCAGTGGTGGAACCAAGGGGTTTTTCTACAGGGAAATGACTTTAATGGTGGCCTTTATTTTTTAAACCCAAATGGCCCTTGAATGATTAGGCAGTCCTTGAGGAAGGCCAAGTGCCCCAGCACATGCTCTTGAGGTTTCACTCAAGAGCCTTCCTTGTTTTGGGAGAAGAGATAAGAAGGAGAACAAACATCCAACTAAGCCTCAAACTTCAGGCTTCCTGCAGTCCCTGAACTGCAAGAAATCTCATCTAGGATGATACTGTGATTGGATTTCATCTAGCCAGTGTCAACATGGCCTGAGCTTAAGGCCAGGGTGGAAGGAGGCAAGCAGAGAGGGACGGGAGAAGGAGAAAGAAAGCTGTTAAGTGAGAAAGAGGACAAGTTCAGGCCTGAACAGAAAGCATGAGGAGGGTAGGAAAGATGAGAGCAGAGATGTGGATAAGACCACTGAATATGCTGAGCATGTACTCTGTGCCCAGTCCAGTGCTCACACACATGATCACTTTCACAGTCCAGCGAGTGCTGCTGTTCCCTTTAGAGATGGAGAGAGAGGTTGTTAAAACCCCTCTTGATGCTTTACCACCAAAGGACATTAGGGCTTATCTGAAATTTGTATCATAGACAGAGCTTCTCGTCTAAGTGACAACACTGAAACTCTGTAGGATCAGGTAATGAAAAACCTTGGGTTTGGCTAGGAGCTCTGCCACTTGCACCCTTGATAGGGGTGCCTTTGGGTAAATTGCTTAGTATTTTCCCCCGAAAGCCACACACTGCAGGTCTAATTTCACACAGCGGCATTGCCACCTGGTGGGCTTTGAGACTAATGTCCTTTAAGACTTAAGGACATGTTGCATTTGAACTCCAGGCACATGTGCTATGTTCTCTTTGCTCACTGTTCCTCGTAAGTTGTACACAATGAAGCAATGGCGTGATGTTGCTGCCCTACAACACATGCATCAGAAGATCAAGAAATATTCTTTGTTGGAAAAAAGCAGTAATACTTACATTCTATAGTGCTTCACAGAACCTCACAACAGCCTGATGAGATAGGTGATCCTCAGATGGTACTATAATTCCCGTTTGTGGCAAGACAATTCTAGCCTCTCCATCTCCACCCAACACTAGCCAACATTTATATCATTTAAGCTAATAACCTCTCCTGCCATCCCCCTCGTTTATGCCCTCTCTCTGCACTTTCTTGATTATGATAATGATGATAATGATGATAATTTCTCTGTGGTGTCTCTACTTGTTCGCAGAGAAAAGGGAAAGATCCCTGTCAGACAGCAGGTCATTTGGGACAAGAAGTTATGGAGAAGTGTTTATAGAAAGGAAAACACACCCTCAACCCCTGTGGGACCCTCGCCTCACTCCCAGCCCCAGAATGGAGTCCACCTCCAACCTCACCGGTTAGCGCATAAAGCCACAACTCACATGCTCTTTTTGCACCTCAGTTCAGTCACTCAGTCTTGTCGGACTCTTTGTGACCCCATGAATTGCAGCATGCCAGGCCTCCCTGTCCATCACCAGCTCCCGAAGTTTACTCAAACTCATGCCCATCGAGTCGGTGATGCCATCCAGCCATCTCATCCTCTGTCATCCCCTTCTCCTCCTGCCCCCAATCCCTCCCAGCATCAGGGTCTTTTCCAATGAGTCAACTCTTTGCATGAGCCGGCCAAAGTACTGGAGTTTCAGCTTCAGCATCAGTCCTTCCAATGAACACCCAGGACTAAACTCCTTTAGGATGGACTGGTTGGATCTCTGTGCAGTCCAAGGGACTCTCAAGAGTCTTCTCCAACACCACAGTTCAAAACCATCAATTCTTTGGCGCTCAGCTTTCTTTATAGTTCAACTCTCACATCCATACATGACCACTGGAAAAACCATAGCCTTGACCAGATGGACCTTTGTTGGCAAAGTAATGTCTCTGCTTTTTAATATGCTATCTAGGTTGGTCGTAACTTTTCTTCCAAGGAGTAAGGATCTTTTAATTTCATGGCTGCAGTCACCGTCTGCAGTGATTTGGGAGCCCAAAATAATGAAGTCTGACAGTGTTTCTACTGTCTCCCCATCTACTTCCCATGAGGTGATGGGACGAGATGCCATGATCTTAGTTTTCTGACTGTTGAGCTTTAAGTCAACTTTTTCACTCTCCTCTTTCACTTTCATCAAGAGGCTTTTTAGTTCCTCTTCACTCGATGCCATAAGGGTGGTGTCATCTGTGTATCTGAGGTTATTGATATTTCTTCCAGCAATCTTGATTCCAACTTGTGCTTCTTCCACCCCAGCGTTTCTCATGATGTACTCTGCATATAAGTTAAATAAGCAGGGTGACAATATACAGCCTTGACATACTCCTTTTCCTATTTTGAACCAGTCTGTTGTTCCATGCCCAGTTCTAACTGTTGTTTTCTGACCTGCATACAGGTTTCTCAAGAGGCAGGTCAGGTGGTCTTGTATTCCCATCTCTTTCAGAATTTTCCACAGTTTATTGTGATCCACACAGTCGAAGGCTTTGGCATAGTCAATAAAGCAGAAATAGATGTTTTTCTGGAACTCTCTTGCTTTTTCGATGATCCAGCGGATATTGGCAATTTGATCTCTGGTTCCTCTGCCTTTTCTAAAACCAGCTTGAACATCTGAAAGTTCATGGTTCACATATTGCTGAAGCCTGAATTGGAGAATTTTGAGCATTACTTTACTAGCGTGTGAGATGAGTGCAATTGTGCGGTAGTTTGAGCATTCTTTCGGATTGCCTTTCTTAGGGATTGGAATGAAAACTGACCTTTTCCTTTTTGCACCTACTTGTTTCTAATTACAGCCTATGGCCCAGGCTATAGCCACACAAGTAAACAAAGTAAAATGGTTAACAGTGACTGGACAGGAAACAGGAGCATCCACCTCCAGGGTTTTTGATGTACATGGCTGGTGCGAGATCCAATGTAAAAGGAGTTAATTAGAGCTCCAGTAGACTGCACCAGCAGTACATAAACCAGTCCCAGACCTGAAGGGCACTTAAGGCAGATCGTAACAGCTTAAGTCCTATCTCTTAGAACAAAGGACTTTGGACAAGTGAGCCATGTGTGAACATAAACCTTGTTATCATAAGCCGGCTGAAGAGAAGGCCAGAATACGGATTCCACTGAAAGGTACCCACTGAGACAATGGAGCCCTGGGAAGAATAGGATGTATTATCCCAGGAAATACACCCAAGAGCAAGTCAGCAACACACACAGAGCCACAGAAAAGGCATTTTTCACAAACGATCCAGAAAATAACAGGATTTGGCTTCAAAGAAGAGTAAGACAGACAAGGCAGCTCTGCTTAGCGTTCATGTTGAGTGGAGCAGATAAAACAGCTGGCAACACCCAAGTCACTCCTGATGAGAGGTGCAAGTCCCAGGGTGGGCTTAGGGCAGAATTCAGGTCAATTCAGCAAAACCACACTAAGCACCCACTAGGTGCCATGCACTGTATGGAGAGTGGAGGGGATGGAGAGAAAACCAGGCAGTTTTCCATCCTTAAAGAACTTGGAACCTAGTCAACGTTCACTTTGACAACATCTTTCTATTTTACTCAATGCAGCAGGGCCTCAAGAAAAGATCAAAGACAGACTGAGTTTTATAAACTGCAGGCAAAGAACCAGAACTACTAGCAATGGCATCAGTCACAACAAAAAAATGTGGCACACACTTGAGCACATGCACACACACACGTGTACACTCAGGCCCAGCACAGGTTAGTCCTTCAACTTAGTCCTTTTCACAAGTCCTAAAAGAATCCCCCTTCCCATCATCCATGCTCATTCCTAGCATGATCCTGGGAGATTCGTCAAAATACATCCCTTAAGGTAGGTAAGAGGCTTAGAGCTAATGGAAGCCTATGAGGACTTCTGAAGCCTCAACTTTGTCACCGACACTTCTCAAACTGTGTTGTACCTTATTTATATGCAAGTCTCTCTCCTGGACACATAATCTATTATGTGAATGAATGCTTGCTAAGCTGTAAAGACTTACTTCCAAGATCTCTTCTGACTCCATTTGGTCCTTGGAGTTTGGATCTGAACCCCGAGGGCTGCTTCTGCTGCAAAGCAGAGCTTGAGCTGGGAAGGAGATGCATGGGTGTCTGAGATCACCCTCCTCTAGGATCCCATGCATACATGCATGCATGGTCAGTTGTGTCCAACTCTGAGACCCCATGGACTGTAGCCCTGCTAGGCTCCCCTGCTCATGGAATTTGGCAGGCAAGAATACTGGAGCGCATGTGCCATTTCCTTCTCCAGGAATCTTCCTAACCTAGGGATGGAACCTGCAATCTGCTGCATCTCCTGCACTGGCAGATGGACAGGGTCTTCCCTGTTATGGCATTCAAACATCAGGTGGGTGGAGGTGGGCTTGCCAAGGAGTAGGGGGGAAGAGAGTGTGAGAAGCAGGCACCCAAGGAAACTGGCTTCCCTTCACTAGGCACGTCCCCAGTATCCACTCTATGTCAAGCAGCAGTTGGGCCAGCGGCTCTTGTCACACTGCACTTATCGGTGGAAGTGCCATCATGTTAATTGCTTACTGGCTACCGGACCAAAGGCTTCGGGGATCAGGAATGCCGGGAATGTTATTACAGGGGCATCTTCAGTGTCTAACACTAGGTATTCAGCAAACGCCTGCTGAGTGAATGCATAACAACTGGAGACACAAAAGTGAAAGGGTATGGGAGAGAGGAGAGAAAAGTGTAGTCACATAGTCAAGAGGGAACTTTTTCTTAGGACTTTGAGGAGTGTTGAAAATACTGATTTATTCTGTTAGGCAGCATAATTACCACCAATTCCAATTAAGTGGCCACCTGCAATTGATTTCCATACCCCTTCCTATGATTAAGCAACCAAGGCCCCACACCCGTACCTTCCTCAAGACTCAAAACTGATCTCAGGTTCTGTGACCCAGAGCGATGAGACTCAGGCTGCCACTTCTTGACCTGTGTGCTTCCGGGGCTGATTCAAGCCAAGCGCTGGGCAAGACCAGCCCCAACTCCAACACATGGACACACACTCACACATCAACCCCTAACACACAGACACACATGCCCCCCCTTAACAAGCTTGTGCATGCTCGCAGGAAATCTGAAGCATTCAACTGAAAAGCTGAGCCACGGGGCAAAATGGCTGAACTGCTAAGTCAGGGCCCTGACAGGATTAGAAGCTGCCTCTTCTCAGTTGGCCTCTGACCCAAATGCGCTGTGAAACTGGCAGTGTCTCTCCTAGACTCTCCTGCAAGCAGGAAACCCTGACCCCAACATTCAGGAGGAGGCATTTTGACACGGGACAATAAAATCTCTCACACAAGAATGCTGAAGCAAAAACATCACATTAGCAAATTATCTAGAGTAACAATTGGTAGGAAGCAGCTTTTAATAAATGACAGCAACTTATTCAATCTGAGTAACTTCCTTTAGGGTTACTTGAGGAAGGACTTCCATTAGTCTGATCCCTGTTGCAGATGCGCCCCGGTATTTAAAAAAAAAAGAGGTTTAACAACAGATAAAATACCTCAGGGGCCAGACCCTGCCACCCAGGCTTCGCAGGCACCCTTCTCTGGGCATGTACACTCAGTGCCTCTAGGACAGGCAAAACACACACACACACACACACACACACATGTGCATGTATGCTAACACAACAAACAACTCCAGCTCTCTCACACACACACACGTGTGCATGTATACTAACACAACAAACAACTCCAGCTCTCTCACACACACACACAAACACGTGCATGTATGCTAACACAACAAACAACTCCAGCTCTCTCTCTCACACACACACACGTGTGCATGTATACTAACACAACAAACAACTCCAGCTCTCTCACACACACACACAAACACGTGCATGTATGCTAACACAACAAACAACTCCAGCTCTCTCTCTCTCACACACACACACACACACACAAACACGTGCATGTATGCTAACACAACGAACAACTCCAGCTCTCTCTCTCACACACACACACACACACACACACAAACACGTGCATGTATGCTAACACAACAAACAACTCCAGCTCTCTCTCACACACACACACACACACACACACACAAACACGTGCATGTATGCTAACACAACAAACAACTCCAGCTCTCTCTCACACACACACACACACACACACACACAAACACGTGCATGTATGCTAACACAACAAACAACTCCAGCTCTCTCTCACACACACATAGACACACACGTGCGTGTGCATGTGTGCTAACACAACAAACAACTGCAGCTCTCCAGCTGGTAAGTATGCTTCAGCAACATGACAGTTTACTTTTTTCCTATCTGACCTCATACAAACAGACTTTCTTCACCTCTCTGACCCCCAAATATACACATTCATTCCCTCACCCACCCCCAATCTTCCTCACTTAGAAAGCTCTTTTAAACCACCTAAAACTTAAAATAAATACCAATCTGGAAACCTGAAGCATGCTCCAGTCCAACCGTCTGTCTTTGTTTTCTGCTGGAAGCATGGGACCCCAACTCCCGTCAGCTCTCCCCAACTTGTGAAGCCCAGTGGTCTGGGAGCACCACTGACACACGCAGAAAAAACAAACAGGTGGCATCACGCCAGCTGGGTCAGGCCCCACTATTTATAGCCTAGTGAAGTTGGGGGGGGTGGGCGACGTGTCGAAGGGTCGGGCTGAAGGGGTGGGGATAATGTGAGCTGCTCCTCCCGGGCTCCACAGCTGTGGAGGATCTCTGCTGACGCTCCACAGGCCCAGGTGCACACCATCCTTTGTGACTAATACCAGGGCTGTGCTGGAGCCTCCCAGAGCAGAATCTACACATTACTAGAGCCTCAGGATCTATCACACGCTTGGCACCTAGTAGGAGCACAAGTTTTGTTAATTTAATGAATGAATGAGCTTTTTACTTCCTCCCTACCCCATGAGGCTGCAGTTGGAGGAGCAGGAGTAGGTGGAGGGAAGGTTGGTAAGGAATGCCTAAAACAGCGCTTCTAAAAACCTATCATTGGTTAAAATGTGCTAGCAAAAAGAATTCAGGGAAACCCTGTTAAGAAAATTAAATTAGGTTTCTTTAGTGCAGGCCTTGTCAGAGCCTTTAATATGCTATTACACATTGTGAATCATCAAGAGGGGGACTTAGGCTGAACTCACTTAACCACAGGCCTGGACTGACTTGACCACATTACTCTTTTTTCTCAGAATACCATTAGTGAGGAGAATTTCATCAGATACATTTTGGGAAATATTGGCCTAAGAGGTTCCTGGAGAATATCCTAAAAGCAATTTGTAAAACATCATCCCATGTTTGTAATTTTTAAAAATCACATGTGAATATGTAGTGTACAGCTATTTGGGTTGTCACAGGATAAGGTCAGGAGACACTTAAATGTTAACATCAGTTGTTTCTGAGGAGTAGGAGATTTGCACTTTTTATGTTAAACACTTCAGAAACATTCAAAGTGGGTGCCTACTTATCACTTTTGTAATTAAAAAGATAAATTAAAAAAAAAACTGTCCCCAAATATTATCACATCATCACTGAAAATTTGTCCTCCCCTAGGCCTGGGACCTTATTTTCTAACAATTCTTTGGGCTATAAAATGTTGCTTTTTGCTCCATGATCACAACTATAGAGTTTCCTGCATCCATTTCTAAAGTCAATTCCTCTGGCTTGTAAAGAACCTCTCCCCTAATTCCAGGATTCTGTTGCTTCCACACAAGATGGACAAGTATTTTGGAAAAAATGAAAACACATTTAATATTCTTTTAACAACCTCACAAACCTGAAATTTACTTTGTTTAGTAAGTTATGTAAAATATCCATCAAGCACTTAGTCTGCTGAAATTACAATGCTGGGCATATTAATATTTAAATATTGCCTTTCTTTTTTCCTGCTAAATCACTAATTTCCTAATTTAACTGATTTGTAATTAAAAGTCATCCTAATTTAGTGAACTTAACACACCAGGTTCTGTCACAATATGAGGTTATAGGAAATATTCAGAATCGGAAGAAATATTCAATCTTAGCATAAAAGAAGTATATGACAATTTGTTGAGTTACTATGTGTGAGACAATGTGCACATTGTCTAACCTCTACCTCTGTGAAGTGGAAGTATTAGTCACTCAGTCATGTCTGACTCTTGGCGACCACATGGACTGTAGTCTGCCAGGCTCCTCTGTCCATGGAATTCTCCAGGCAAGAATACTAGAGTGGGTTGCCATTTCCTTCTCCAGAGGATCTTCACAACCCAGGGATTGAACCTGTATCCTGCATTGGCAGGCAGATTCTTTACTGTCTGAGCCACCAGGGGGATCTACCTCTGTGAAGGAGGTAGTATTGTCATCCCCATTCTACAGATGCAGCAACTGAGGCTTAGAGACCTTACACAGCTTGTTCAAGGAAAGGAATCAAAGCCAAGGTTACCTACTTCCTCTGCCTGCTGGCCGTGGAGTCCTTGATAGACTCAAGCAGGCAAACCAAAAAAGGAAATTGAGGAAGGCAGAAAAAACTAACAAACACAAAATCAGTCTGGGTTGGAGTCATGCACTAGCCACCACGTTTCAGGAGGGATTGGTTCAACAGGTCCCACAATGCACTCTGCAGCCAGTTTCTGAAGATGCGCTGTCCCCCACCCCATCTGAGTCAGTCCTGAGGTCTGAGCACCTCAATCCCGTCCAAAAGTTGGCAGCAGCCCATTGAGTCTGGATCCAAGTAATATGCACCAGCATGTAGTGAGACAATAAAATTCTTCCATTTCTTAATCTGGCCTCTCATCTTCCTTCTGTTCTTACACAATAACCATAAGACTGGAGGTTCCCAAAGCTGGCTGCGTAGAACAATCATACAGTGACACTAAAACACATCAATGCCTAAGCGGCACCTCAGGCAAATTCAGTAAGAACCTGTGGAGGTGGGGCCCAGGTGTCAGCATTTTCAGACCTCTCTCCTGGAAACAGTAATGTGCAGCCAGGGTTGGGAACCATTGGGAGTCTCTGCCATGGATGTGCAGGTTATCCGGACAATGAAGGGCTTCCAGAAATGCCCTGGCTGCACTGGACACCATGGCTGAAATTATGGAATTGTGAGCTTTGTATAAAGATGTTCCCTGCCGTATTATTTTTAGAGAAATTTTTGCCATTTTTAAAGCTAAAAATTTTTTTTATTCTACAAATTGAATATCTTAATACACTTTAATGAATAAAACATTTTCTCACTGTTTCTGTCAGATTTCTCCAGATATTTTTCTGGACTTTAAGATTCCTAGTTTTCTCCTCTTCCCACAGAAATCAAAACCCAAAAGAGGACCACCATTGCAAAGAGCACCTACTTTGGGGGCCAAGACAACTTCCATGGGAGCAGATACTCCAACAGGTCCCTGGGCCATAGTCACCTCTGCGGGGGGCCACCCCCTTTGGGGGGCAGGGAAATTAGCAGGAGACTAGCAGTTTTCCAAGCATATGCACATGTTAGCATTTGCACATGAAAACCTGAAATGCCATTCCCTTAACAAACTCAGAACAGTCTTAGGGGCTCACAGACCACCAGGAAGTGGGACAGGTGTGGGCCATCTAGGGGTCCCACACCCACTTGACACCAGATCGCACCAGAGGGCTTTGGCTCCCCAGGAACTGGCTTTCTGACATCCCAAAGGGCTAACAACTTAGCCTTCCGCAAGGAATGGATTTTCAGTTTGGCCCCTGCTGGGAAGGAGACAGCTCCCCACCCCAACCTTAGAGATGTGGATCCCACCCCGCCCCTTCCCATCTGCGGTCCTCCCACTACAGGAATGAAGCTGCTGCTGCCCGGCATATACCCAGACTGGTTTCATCTCCTTCCAAATCCATTTTGTGTCTTAACTTCTGCCAAGAATAAAAATTAAAACACTCATATACACATCATGCGTGTTTGGGAGGGGAGGACAGAGCTGAAAGTTTAAACTGAAAAAGACTAGGCAGAGAAGGGGAGGGGTACGTCGCTGATGAAACTCAGGGCTTGAGACCTCCCTGGGGTCTGTGTGGGTCCTGGAGCACCCTGCCTGAGGCCCCTGTTGGTAAACACCCAGGGTCGGGCCTGAGGGGGTTGCAGCATCACCCCTCTAGTGGCTCTAATACCCATTTCACACCACCCCACCCCTGCCCAGGGGGCCACAGAGCAGCTGACCTGCGCAGCACTCCAAGGCCAGAAGCAGACTCTGATCCTCACACTTGGACGGGACGGCTTCTTGCTAACTCCCAAATGAATAAAGCAGTGCTTCTGGGCCCTGGTGGTGCAGGCAGCTTGCAGACTGCTTGTGGACACCCAGAAAAACGGGGCTGCAACTGGAGTCGCCATGCTTAGACTCCTATCCCCCGACACTCTGGCCTGCAGACGCCTGAACCTAGGGTTCAGGCAGAGCTCCAATACAGCTCTCTCCTTTCTCTCTTGCTGCTAACTTCTTCCTTCTGGGCAAAACCAGGAGCCCCTGCACTATAGAACAATCACACCTCACCCTTTACCCATTGAGGATCCCCTAGGGTTCAGATAACAGCCCCGGACTCAACTTGGTGGTTCAGATGGTTAACAATCTGCCTGCAATTCAGGAAACCCAGGTTCAATCCCTGGCTGGGGAAGATCCCCTGGAGAAGGGAATGGAACACACTCCAATATTCTTGCCTGGACAATCCAGGCAGAGGAGCCTGGCGGGCTACAGTCCATGGGGGTCACAAAGAGTCGGACACTACTGACTAACACTTTCACTCACTTTACTCAACTCTAAACTGCCCTCTTTCCTCCCCAAATGGTGAACTAAGTACTCACATCACTTACAACTGTCCAGATGGAACCCATCCTGACTCATACAATCCCTTGCCTGACACAAGGCAACATGTATTGACAGCTTGTCAGTCAACATGTGTTGAGTGCCCATTCAATATTAAGCTCTGTGGATCCAAAGGTAAAGTTCAAGCTTTCTCTCAGAGCTCAGGATCTAGTAAAGGAGTCACACAAACATCTCAGAGTAGCATGGAGCAATTGAGACTCAAACCCGAGTGCCCTGGACTGGTGTCCTTTCCTTTACACGCCCTTATTAGGAGGGCAAGGGGAGACTGGCTCACACACTGCTTTTGGAAAGGGGACCCTTGTGGCATTCATTTTTGCCCTATCTGCACACAGGTCAGAATAATGAAAACAAAGATTTAAAAAAAAAAAAAACAACTCTTCTGTTTGTCTTGAAAATTGTTGAATCTGGATGATGGGTACATGGGGTTCATGATTCTCTTCTTTCTGCTCTTGTGTATTGAGTTTTCAAATAATACTAAAACTTGCTTTTTCAATAGGATGACTAGAACAAGATAGTCCCAAACCTCAGTTCTTCACCAACTTCCAGGACACCCTTCCCCCACCGTCCCCCATGTCACCTCAATTAAGCCAAACAGCACTGTCAGGCAGGTTTCCATGAGCATCCAGATTCTAGTAATGGAGGGCAGTATACCCCTCTTCAATCTTCAAAGGCTCCCCAGTGTTGGGCCAAAGAGGCAATCCCACCCCTTTCTTGGGAAAGAATTATAAACCAGCAGCTTATCTCAAAAGCCAAGGTAGTAATAATCATGATGGCAATAACGGTGACATCTAGCACCCCCTGAGTCAAGAGTTCTTCCAATGAGAGAAGGTAGATAATGCAGTTCAATGAACTCTTGCTTGGACTTGGGAAATATTCAGAGTCTGGGTTTTAAGCATCTTAAGGGCCCCAGGCATGGTGCTCAATAATCTGTTGGCTGATCAATTGAAAGGCCACTCTTAAATGGTTAAGAACTTGTCTTTGAGGCCATGTGGAAGATGCCTGGGGGCACAAATAGCACTGCTCTCAGCAAGGTTTACTGCTGGGTCTTTGGAGAAGCAGCTCAGTGCAAAACCTGTGACTGAAGGGAGGCCGGATGAAGCGGGCATCATGAGTTTCAAATGGTGGGAGACAGGTCAGAACCCCTGTCCAGGGAAGGGTCTCATACCTCATCTTGACTAAGTTTCAAAGAAACAAAGCCTCGCTCTCATTTCCCTGTCTGGACCATGGGTGTCAGCACCAGTACTTTGAATAGCCTCCTTGTGTGGGGAAAATGAGTTCTGCCTACCTATCATGGTGGATCAGGCTGGTTCTCTTACCTCCTAACTTTGAAAGCTGTCGAACTCAGCAGTTCAGGAGTCACCCTATTCCGCGGCCATGGAGACTTTGTCGAGAGAGGGGAGGAGGGTAGTGGTAAGTAAAATTGGGACCCTGCCCTAGTTCCCACAGGCTTTTTTCTGGAGAGAAACTACTAGAGAGGACTCAGACCACCCTGGAGACTTCCTTCCACCAGCACTCACTGGAGCTGCACGTGGTGAGGCGCACGCCACACCTTCTGGCATAACCTACTCTAACAGGGACCATGTCATGGGGAGGTCCTGGCATGGCCCCCACAGTACAGAATGCCATTCCTTGTACTAAAGGGTGTGTTTTAAATATCCCAAGATATTTATAAACTCGGTGTTCTTGAGATTTTTTTTTCACCAAAAAATTAGGGGGAAAAAATCCCCCCCCCAAATGCTTTCTCAGATCATGGATTTATCTTTCGGTTTAGCAGACAAGGCCCCTACCTGGCTGCACCTACAGAAGCTGGTCTGGGATACCCCATCAGGACTCTCGCTGTACCTCCCGGTGAGGGGGTGACTCAGGAGTGAAGGCTGGATTTGGTAGGAAACACAGATCTCACCCTCACATGTTTACCAGTTTTCTGTCCTCAGCCTCCACAGGCAAACTGAGACAAGGGCCAAGGCCTCCCATGTGTCGATGGTCAATAATCAGTTACAGCCTTCCAGACACTGGAGGGAGACCCAGGAAGCCAAGAGGGGGCAGGGCACACCACCCTGATTTCAAAATGAACAACAAAAGCAAGAACAGTTTGTAGAGAATTCAACTCTGAAGAATCTGAGGAGCACTAAACACTCCACTACACTAATGTTCACCCTCTTGGTAACAAACCTGGACAGGTACTATTAGTCTCCACTTTTACGGGGTACAAGTAGGGAGAACACTGAATGGCAGGCTGCAGATGGGAGGGTGGGCTCAGCAAAGAGCAAACCAGAAGAGGAGGTGGGAAGAATTGAGGTCACAGGCGTGGAGTTTCTACAGTCTGAGAGCTGGATTTCCAAGGAGGCCGTGTCTTCTTTTTCCTGTGTACTGAATTCTGAGGCACCTGCCTGGTGTCCTTTGGAGTGAGAAGGTCCCAGCTGGCCATGGCTCTGTGTTTACTCCACACAGGGAGCAAAGAAAGCTGGGGTCTAAGTTTCAGTCCCTGCTCCCCAGGGTTGGATCCCTCTCCATTTACCACTACCTGGTTAGTAGTTTTCAGCCTGGTTCAACCAGATGGCCCAGGTGACCCCATTCATATGCACTGCCCTTTCCTCTGTGGTCCCGAGGTGGAGCAGGGTTGGAAGAGCCCCTTCCTCTGCTCCTGTTATAAAATCCATCATTACCCCCATCCCCAGAGAGCCTTGCTATTGAGTGACTGGTAAGGACACTGAAAACTGGGGTTTCTGCCACCATACTCCCAAGAAATCCTAGTTTGCTTTTGAGGGTGACTGCAGAACGAAGCACCTCTTGGCAGGGAAAATGCTTTCGCTCTGTTTGTGCCTGATCATTCTTCCTCCTGAATGACCACAAACCAGCCCCAGTGCTGGATCCCCCTCAGGACTCGGCAGACACACTGGGGCTGGGGCAGCGCCCACAGAGGCTGAGGGAGCTGTGGGGCCGCCGGATGTGGTGTGAAGGAGTGCGGCCTGCCCTGCTTGCCCCAGAGGGTCACTTCCCCGCTGCTCGTCCGAAGCTCCAGAGCAAGTAAAACAAACTCCTGAGAAGGAAGGCAAATAGCCTGATGTAGGCTCCTCCTGTCTCACTACTTAAGAGTGGGAAGGAAGGTCTGCTCAGCTGATATTTCCAGATGTGGAACCAAAACACAGGCAGCAACTGACAGTTTACCGGCCTGGGCTGAACTCCAGTAGCACCAGGGCCAGGCATGTTCTGTGGGCAACGACAGAGCAGCAGTACCGCAGACCCCTGGGTTCTGGGCAGGTGGTCTCAGCACCAGCTGTGGGCCCGCCCTTCATGAGCACCTTGTACCCCAGATGGATGGGGTGGGGGCGGCATGCTCAGAGAAGGCCATGCTTAAAACTGACTGGAGGAGATGGCTAAGTGAGAGAAGCCAATCTGGACTATATGTACTTGTGATTACAACTACATGACATTCTGAAAATGAGCTACGAAGACTGTAGAAAGAGCAGTGGTTACCAGCGATTGGGAGAGAAAAGGAAGGAAGGCTAAAGAGGTGGAGTACAGGGGATTTTTAGGCAGTAAAAACTATTATTCTGTCTGACAGTGTAATAATGGTGGACATTATGCATTTGTAAAACCATACATTGTATAACAAAAAATGAGTCTCAATGTAAACTATGGATTTTAATAATGACGTGTCAACACTGACTCAATTGTAGCAAATGCATTACACCAACGTAAGATGTTAGTAATAGGGGCAATTGGTGGGGGTTGAGGGTATGTGGCAACTCCCTGTAATTTTCACTTTATTTTTTATTATTAACCTAAACTGCTTTTTTTTAAGGCTATTAATTTCTTTTTAAGTTAAAAAAATCTGGAGGGGAAGCTCTGGACCATTCTCAGCTCCCTGAGATGCTGTAGATATTGAGTCTGGGGATCTCGGTAGTGTAATTTCTCAAGCACATTTATTGTCAGCATGAGACCTCTTGGGATACTGGTCCCTATTTTTACTCTTCCTTAGTTTCTAAATCTAGAACCAAGTGTCAGAAATGACTAAGATGAAGTCAGATCTACCCCCTCATGGGCAGACATCCAAACCTGCTCTTCCTTGTACTTGCAGGCTGTCAACTCTGCCACTGCAGAGACCATGTCTGCTTCCTGTGTGCCTAGCACCAGGCCTGACTCCCACCAGGCCCCCATGTGTGGGGAACTGAACTACTCTCAAATTCATCCAGTGCTCCTCACATCATCAGATGCATCACATCACAAATGCAACAGGCTAGGGTTAGGGTATGTGGAGGGTGTGATGGTGTGTGGAGTATTTTCTGAATACAACAACGGAGAGTGTTGAGCAGAGAAGTGACCTCGCCTGGCTTCTCTTTTGCAAGTTGACACTGACTTTTCTATGAAGGATAGACTATGGGCAGGGAGGTCAGGGGTGAGTGAGGCAGGGAGAACACTTAGGAAGATATTCCAACAGACCAGGTAAGCAAATGTTGATGGAAGACAAGGATGGTATGAAGTTGCAGGATTCTAAATACATCTTAGAAGGAAAGCCAAGATCATCTGCCAACTTAAAGTGGAGCATGAGAGAAAGAACTGAGTCAAAGATGATTCTCAAATTTGGGGCCTAACCAGTAGAATGGAATGTGCTGAATCAGGGAAGAGGCAGAGGAAAGGCTGGGTGGAAGCTGTTTCCTTGGTGACCAGGACTGAGGACTGGTACCAATGGGTACACCTGGGCTGGGGCCTTGCCCCATTGTGGGCTCCTCACTTTCACCATCTTCTCATTCCCTCATCACTATATAGCCTTGAGCCAGTGGGGTTCCATCAGTGCATCTTCTACCTACTCATCTTCCCAGCTGCCCAATCCAGCAAGAACACTTCTTCCAATCTGTTTTCCTTTCCTTTCCTATTAACAGCCACCTTCTACTGAATATTCACAATGCATTTTGTGTGCTTTATATGCAGTATCTTGCTGCCTTTTTGCAACAACTTTAAGAACCTAGGTTTTCAGAGTTTAGGTGACTAGTCCAGGGTTATACATCTAGCAACTGGCAAAGTCATGTACAAACCTGAGCCTGTCTGGTCCCAAAGCCCATCCTTAAACAGGGTGCCACTCAATCTCCAACCTGGAAGTGGCCCCAGAAACACTGCTGCCTCCTGCAAATATCATCTTTCTTTTGCACCTTTGTCTAATAAGATTCACTCCAAACCTCTGTTCTCTCAGGTGGGGTCCCCCTGATACTCCTCAGATTCCTCTGTTCCTTCCTCTCTCAGGATCTTCTTGACATGAGATCTTTTATTCTCTCAACTTCTGCTAGATCCTGAGATCTTCACTGTCTTTTCCCACAAGACAGGGAAAAGCAACTTGTCTGGCAATAGGACTTAACTGCCTTCAGTTCAGGCCCCTCACTCTTAGAAAACAAATACACTTATATGTGAAATCTATAAAAAAAAAAAAAAAAGGTACAAATGAACTTATTTACAAAACAGAAGTAGAGTCACAGACACAGAAAACACATTTATGGTTACCAGGGGATAAAGGGGAAAGGGGTAAATTGGGAGACCAGGATTGACACATGTACACTACTACATGCAAAGTGGGCTTCCCTGGCGGCTCAGATGGTAAAGAATCTGCCTGCAATATAGAAGTTCCAGGATCTATCTCTAGGTCAGA
This sequence comes from Muntiacus reevesi, assembly GCF_963930625.1. Classification (NCBI taxonomy): domain Eukaryota; kingdom Metazoa; phylum Chordata; class Mammalia; order Artiodactyla; family Cervidae; genus Muntiacus; species Muntiacus reevesi. Next base: position 37,001,612 of record NC_089256.1, on the reverse strand, counting down.
AAGATTCCCTGGAGAAGGGAATGACTACCCACTGCAATATTCTTGCCTGGAAAATCCCATGGACATGGGACCATGGTGGGCTACAGTCCATAGACTCGCAAAGAGTTGGACGCAACTGAGTGACTAAGCATATATATAAAATAAATACTAATAAGAACCTACTGTATGTATAGCACAGGGAACTCGACTCAATACTTTGCAATGGCCAACATGGGAAAAGAATCTAAAAGAGTGGATACATGTATAATTAATTCACTTTGCTATACACCTGAAACTAATACGATACTGCAAATCAACTATGAAAATTGTGTTGAAAGTGTTAGTTGCTCAGTCGTGTCCGATTCTTTGTGAACCCAGGGGTTTTGTAATTCCATGATCACCAGATCAGTCCATGGAATTCTCCAGGCAAGAATACTGGAGTCGGGGAGGAGCCAAGATGGCGGAGGAATAGGACGGGGAGACCACTTTTTCTCCTACAAATTCATCAAAAGAATAATTGAACGCAGAGCAAACTTCACAAAACAACTTCTGATCGCTAGCTGAGGTCATCAGGCGCCCAGAAAAGCAACCCATTGTCTTCGAAAGAAGGTAGGACAAAATATAAAAGATAAAAAGAGAGACAAAAGAGCTAAGGACGGAGATCCATCCCGGGAAGGGAGTCTTAATAGAGGAAGTTTCCAAACACCAGGAAACCCTCACACTGGCGGGTCTGGGGGAAGTGTTTGAATCTTGGAGGGCAACCTGACTGGGAGGGGAACAATAAATAAAATCCACAGATTACGTGCCTAAAAGCAACTCCCAGCAGAAAAGTACCCCAGAGGCCTGCATCTGCCACCAGCAAGTGGGGGCAAAACGGAGAGGAGCGGGCGGCATTGCTTAGGGTAAGGACTGGGCCTGAGTGCCCTGAGGACAATCGGAGGGAGCTTTTGTGAGTTACCAACCTAAACTATGGGACAGCAAAAGAGAGAGAGAAAATTAACTGGCCCGAACACACTGCCGGCGGTTCGCAGAACAAAGGGACCGAGCAAGTCCAGAGAAGAGCTCGCAGGCTGCGGACCAGCCCAGCCCCACTGGAGGCAGAAGGCAGGGGGGAGGGGAAAGGGGCAGGCTCGGCCCCAAGGACCGCATCCCCTACCGCACTGCAAACAGGCCTCCAGTTTCTAGTCAGAGACCTCCTGAGATTCTGGATGGTCAACATCCGCTGGGAGGGTCTTGGCGAGACACAGGGCGCAGGCACCCGACCAAGCGGGCAGGGACTGGGGCTGGGGACTCAGAGGGCAGAAGGCGCATGTACCCGAGTGGTGCGGGCGGAAACTGAGACTGGGACCGTGGAGGGGAGAAGGTGCGCAGCACCCGGGGAGAGTGCGCCCGTCAAGCTCCTGGCTGCCTGAGCCGCTCAGATGGGGAAGACACAAAAAGCAGGTGCAGGTTTTTGTTCCGCACTTTTGGGGAACACCCGAGGGCTGGAACCGCGTGCAGCGCAGGGCACGCTCCATATAGAGCAGCCGGGAGCCTGAGCATCGTTGAGGGGAAAGTAGCGGCAGCCCCTCCCCGCAGAGAGACAGAACTAGCTACCTGAATAAGAGACCACCTCAGCCCGCCTGTGTCAGGGCGGAAATTAGCCACTGAAGAGACCGGCAAACAGAAGCCAAATAAACAAAGGGAACCGCTTCAGAAGGGACCAGTGCAACAGATTAAAATCCCTGTAGAAAACACCAACTACACCGGACGGGGCCTGTAGATATCGAGAAGTGTAAGCTGGAAGGAGGAGCTATCTGAAACTGAATCGAACCCACACTGGCCGCAACAGCTCCAGAGAAATTCCTAGATATATTTTTACTTTTTTTTTTTTAAGTAAGAAAAAAAATTTTTTTTCTTTTTTCTCTTTTATTTTCTTTTAAAATTCCCTCTTAATCCCCCATTACTCCTTAACTCTCATTTTCATAGATTTTTATGATTTTTTTAATTAGGAAAAAAATTGTTTTTTCTTGTTTTTTTTCTTTTTCTCTTCTATTTTCTATTTTTCTTTTTCTCTTATTTCTTTTTAAAGTCCTCTATTACTCCTCTACTACTCCTTAATTTTCATTTTCATTACACTATAACCTTACAAAAAAAAAAAGAGAAGCCCTATTTTTAAACCAAACTTCATATATATTTCTAAAATTTTTTGTGTGTGTTTTGGTTTTTGTTTTTAATATTGTATTTTTAAGGGTCTAACCTCTACTCTAGATTTTTAATCTTTGTTTTTCAGTATATGATATAAATTGTGGACATTTAAGAATCCAATATTCAGTTCCCATTTTTATTCAGGAGTGTGTTGATTACTCTCTCCCAATCTTGACTCTCCGTTTTCTACCTCAGAACACCTCTATTTCCTTCTTTCCCCTTCTCTTCCCAATCCAATTCTGTGAACCTTTGTGGGTGTCTGGGCTACGGAGAACACTCTGGGAAGAGACAACTGTGTAGATCTGTCTCTCTCCTCTTGAGTCTCCCTTTTTCTCCACCTGCTCATCCCTATCTCCCTCCTCCCTCTCCTCTTTTTCATGTAACTCTGTGAACCTCTCTGGGTGTCCCTCACGGGGGAGAATCTTTTCATCATTAACCTAGAAGTTTGATTATCAGTGCTGTATAGTTGGAGAAGTCTTGAGACTACTGGAAGAATAAAGCTGAAATCTAGAGGCAAGAGACTTAAGCCCAAAACCTGAGAACACCAAGAAAAACCCTGACTACATGGAACTTTAGTAATAAGAGACCGTCCAAAAGCCTCCATACCTACACTGAAATCAACCACCACCCAAGAGCCAATAAGTTTTAGAGCAAGACATACCACGCAAATTCTCCAGCAACCCAGGAACATAGCCCTGAACGTCAACATACAGGCTGCCCAAGGTCACACCTAACACATAGACCCATCTCAAAACTCATTACTGGGCACTCCACTGCACTCCAGAGAGAAGAAATCTAGTTCCACGCACCAGAACACTGACATGAGCTTCCCTAACCAGGAAACCTTGACAAGCCAATCGTCCAACCCCATCCATTGGGTAAAACCTCCACAATAAAAAGGAACCACAGACCTCCAGAATACAGAAAGCCCACTCCAGACACAGCAATCTAAACAAGATGAAAAGGCAGAGAAATATCCAACAGGTAAAAGAACACGAAAAGTGCCCACCAAGCCAAACAAAAGAGGAGGAGGTAGGGAATCTACCTGAAAAAGAATTTAGAATAATGATAATAAAAATGACCCAAAATCTTGAAAACAAAATGGAGCTACAAATAAATAGCCTGAAGACAAAGGTTGAGAAGATGCAAGAAATGTTTAATAAAGACCTAGAAGAAATAAAAAAGAGTCAATCAAAAATGAATAATGCAATAAATGAGATCAAAAACACTCTGGAGGGAACCAAGAGTAGAATAACGGAGACAGAACATAGGATAAGTGAGATAGAAGATGAAATGGTGGAAATCAATGAAGCAGAGAGGAAAAATGAAAAAAGAATAAAAAGAAATGAGGACAACCTCAGGGACCTCTGGGACAATGTGAAACGCCCCAACATTCGAATCATAGGAGTCCCAGAAGAAGAAGACAAAAAGAAAGACCACGAGAAAATACTCGAGGAGATAATAGCTGAAAACTTCCCTAAAATGGGGAAGGAAATAGCCACCCAAGTCCAAGAAACCCAGAGAGTCCCAAACAGTATAAACCCAAGGTGAAACACCCCAAAACACATATTAATCAAATTAACAAAGATCAAACACAAAGAACAAATATTAAAAGCAGCAAGGGAGAAACAACAAATAACACACAAAGGGATTCCCATAAGGATAACAGCTGATCTATCAATAGAAACCCTCCAGGCCAGGAGGGAATGGCAGGACATACTTAAAGTAATGAAAGAGAATAACGAACAACCTAGATTACTGTACCCAGCAAGGATCTCATTCAGATATGAAGAATTCAAAAGCTTTACAGACAAGCAAAAACTGAGAGAATTCAGCACCACCAAATCAGCTCTTCAACAAATGCTAAAGGATCTTCTCTAGACAGGAAATGCAGAAAGGTTGTATAAACGTGAACCCCAAACAACAAAGTAAATGGCAACGGGACCACACCTATCAATAATTACCTTAAATGTAAATGGGTTGAATGCCCCAACCAAAAGACAAAGACTGGCTGAATGGATACAAAAACAAGACCCCTATATATGCTGTCTACAAGAGACCCACCTCAAAACAAGAGACACATACAGACTAAAAGTGAAGGGTTGGAAAAAAATACTTCACGCAAATGGAGACCAAAAGAAAGCAGGAGTAGCAATACTCATATCAGATAAAATAGACTTTTAAATAAAGGATGTGAAAAGAGACAAAGAAGGACACTACATAATGATCAAAGGATCAATCCAAGAAGAAGATATAACAATTATAAATATATATGCACCCAACATAGAAGCACCGCAATATGTATGGCAAACGCTAACGAGTATGAAAGAGGAAATTAACAGTAACACAATAATAGTGGGAGACTTTAATACCCCACTCAAACCTATGGATAGATCAACTAAAGAGAAAATTAACAAGGAAACACAAACCTTAAATGACACAATGGACCAGCTAGACCTAATTGATAGGACATTTCACCCCAAAACAATCAACTTCACCTTTTTCTCAAGTGCACACGGAACCTTCTCCAGAATAGATCACATCCTGGGCCATAAATCTGGTCTTGGAAAATTCAAAAAAATTGAAATCATTCCAGTCATCTTTTCTGACCACAGTGCAGTAAGATTAGATCTCAATTACAGGAAAAAAATTGTTAAAAATTCAAACATATGGAGGCTAAATAACACACTTCTGAATAACCAACAAATCATAGAACAAATCAAAACAGAAATCAAAATATGCATAGAAATGAATGAAAATGAAAACACAACAACCCAAATCTATGGGACACTGTAAAAGCAGTGCTAAGGGGAAGGTTCATAGCAGTACAGGCTTACCTCAAAAAACAAGAAAAAAGCCAAATAAATAACCTAACTCTACACCTAAATTAAGTAGAGAAGGAAGAAGTGAAGAACCCCAGGGTTAGCAGAAGAAAAGAAAACTTAAAAATTAGGGCAGAAATAAATGCAAAAGAAACTAAAGAGACCATAGCAAAAATCAACAAAGCTAAAAGCTGGTTTTTTGAAAAAATAAACAAAATTCACAAACCATTAGCAAGACTCATTAAGAAACAAACGGAGAAGAACCAAATCAACAAAATTAGAAATGAAAATGGAGAGATCACAAAAGACAACACTGAAATACAAAGGATCATAAGAGACTACTACCAGCAGCTCTATGCTAATAAAATGGACAACTTGGAAGAAATGGACAAATTCTTAGAAAAGTATAACTTTCCAAAACTGAACCAGGAAGAAATAGAAGATCTTAGCAGAGCTATCACAAGCAAGGAAAGCAAAACTGTAATCAGAAATCTTCCAGCAAACAAAAGCCCAGGACCAGATGGCTTCACAGCTGAATTCTACCAAAAATTTAGAGAAGAGCTAACACCTATCTTACTCAAACTCTTCCAGAAAATTGCAGATGAAGGTAAACTTCCAAACTCCTTCTAAGAGGCCACCATCACCCTAATTCCAAAACCAGACAAAGATGCCACAAAAAAAGAAAACTACAGACCAATATCACTGATGAACATAGATGCAAAAATTCTTAACAGAATTCTAGCAAACAGAATCCAACAACATATTTAAAAAATCATACACCATGACCAAGTGGGCTTTATCCCAGGAATGCAAGGATTCTTTAATATCCGCAAATCAATCAATGTAATACAGCACATTAACAAATTGGAAGATAAAAACCATACGATTATCTCAATAGATGCAGAGAAAGCCTTTGACAAAATTCAACACCCATTTATGATTAAAACTCTCCAGAAAGCAGGAATAGAAGGAACATACCTCAACATAATAAAAGCTCTATATATGACAAACCCACAGCAAGCATTACCCTCAATGGTGAAAAATTGAAAGCATTTCCCCTGAAATCAGGAACAAGACAAGGGTACCCACTCTCACCACTACTATTCAACATAGTTTTGGAAGTTTTCGCCCCAGCAATCAGAGCAGAAAAAGAAGTAAAAGGAATCCAGATAGGAAAAGAAGAAGTGAAACTCTCTCTGTTTGCAGATGACATGATCCTCTACATAGAAAACCCTAAAGACTCTACCAGAAAATTACTAGAGCTAATCAATGAATATAGTAAAGTTGCAGGATATAAAATTAACACACAGAAATCCCTTGCATTCCTATACACTAACAATGAGAAAACAGAAAGAGAAATTAAGGAAACAATACCATTCACCATTGCAACAAAAAGAATAAAATACTTAGGAGTATATCTACCTAAAGAAACAAAAGACCTATATATAGAAAACTATGAAACACTGATGAAAGAAATCAAAGAGGACACAAACAGATGGAGAAACATACCGTGTTCATGGATTGGAAGAAACAATATTGTCAAAATGGTTATACTACCCAAAGCAATCTATAGATTCAATGCAATCCCTATCAAGCTACCAACGGTATTTTTCACAGAACTAGAACAAATAATTTCACAATTGGTATGGAAATACAAAAAACCTCGAATTGCCAAAGTAATCTTGAGAAAGAAGAATGGAACTGGAGGAATCAACCTGCCTGACTTCAGACTCTACTACAAAGCCACAGTCATCAAGACAGTATGGTATTGGCACAAAGACAGAAATATAGATCAATGGAACAGAATAGAAAGCCCAGAGATAAATCCACGAACCTATGGACACCTTATCTTCGACAAAGGAGGCAAGGATATACAATGGAAAAAAGACAACCTCTTTAACAAGTGGTGCTGGGAAAACTGGTCAACCACTTGTAAAAGAATGAAACTAGAACACTTTCTAACACCATACACAAAAATAAACTCAAAATGGATTAAAGATCTAAATGTAAGACCAGAAACTATAAAACTCCTAGAGGAGAACATAGGCAAAACACTCTGCGACATAAATCACAGCAGGATCCTCTATGACCCACCTCCCAGAATATTGGAAATAAAAGCAATAATAAACAAATGGGACCTAATGAAACTTAAAAGCTTTTGCACCACAAAGGAAACTATAAGTAAGGTGAAAAGACAGCCCTCAGATTGGGAGAAAATAATAGCAAATGAATAAACAGACAAAGGATTAATCTCAAAAATATACAAGCAACTCTTGCAGCTCAACTCCAGAAAAATAAATGACCCAATCAAAAAATGGGCCAAAGAACTAAACAGACATTTCTCCAAAGAAGACATACAGATGGCTAACAAACACATGAAAAGATGCTCAACATCACTCATTATCAGAGAAATGCAAATCAAAACCACAATGAGGTACCATTACACGCCAGTCAGGATGGCTGCTATCCAAAAGTCTACAAGCAATAAATGCTGGAGAGGGTGTGGAGAAAAGGGAACCCTCTTACACTGTTGGTGGGAACGCAAACTAGTACAGCCACTATGGAGAACAGTGTGGAGATTTCTTAAAAAACTGGAAATAGAATTGCCATATGACCCAACAATCCCACTTCTGGGCATACACACTGAGGAAACCAGAGCTGATAGAGACACGTGTACTCCAATGTTCATCGCGACACTGTTTATAATAGCCAGGACATGGAAGCAACCTAGATGCCCGTCAGCAGACGAATGGATAAGGAAGATGTGGTACATACACACCATGAAATATTACTCAGCTGTTAAAAAGAATTCATTTGAATCAGTTCTAATGAGATGGATGAAACTGGAGCCCATTATACAGAGTGAAGCAAGCCAGAAAGATAAAGAACATTACAGCATACTAACACATATATATGGAATTTAGAAAGATGGTAATGATAACCCTATATGCAAAACAGAAAAAGAGACACAGATGTACAGAACAGAGTTTTGGACTCTGTGGGAGAAGACGAGGGTGGGATGTTTCAAGAGAACAGCATGTATATTATCTATAGTGAAACAGATCACCAGCCCAGGTGGGATGCATGAGACAAGTGCTCAGGCCTGGTGCACTGGGAAGACCCAGAGGAATCGGGTGGAGAGGGAGGTGGGAGGGGGGATCAGGATGGGGAATACATGTAACTCCATGGCTGATTCATGTCAATGTATGACAAAACCCACTGCAATGCTGTGAAGTAATTAACCTCCAACTCAAAAAAAAAAAAAAAAAAAAAAAAAAAAAAAAATACTGGAGTCGGTTGCCATTCCCTTCTCCAGGGGATGTTCCTGATCCAGGGATGGAACTCTGCATTGCAGGCAGATTCTTTACCATACAAGCCACCGGGGAAGTCCACTATGCTAAATCAACTATACTCCAATTAAAAATAGAAGAAAACAAAACAAAATAAACATAGTCACAGAAGCAGACCCAGCCCTTGTCCCAGACTCTGACCTCTGCCTGTGCCCTCAAGTATCTTATCTCCTAACTCATCTTGGGTGAGCACAGATGCCAGAGGCTTTTGAGGTAAGTAGAACCTTCTGTATCAAAAGTGTTCCTTTGTGCATTTTTCTGTATCCTTATAGTGACCTGAGAAGGCAGCTTGTGAGGATGAAGTAATAAAGGCTCAGAGTTCCCATGATTTCCTCTTGGTTATCCAACTAGTTGGTCACATAATTATATCTTAAACCCAGGTGTCCTGAGTCCCATCCCTGCACCTCCCCATACACACACACACACACACACACACACACACACACACACACACACATAAAGCTAGAACATCCTGGCTTCAGGTTTTCCACATTTATTAAAGAAAAACAAGGAACTGAGGGCAACTGCAGGCTCATCACAGGCAAATCTCCTGGCTCTCTGAAGCCAGTAGGGAGAGTTGGTTTCGCTCTGCAGGTAACAGCCTGTAGAATTCTTTCTGCTGACTGCTCTGTGAGTATTTGCCTGGCAGGTACCATCTCCTGTCAGTTACCTGTCTGTCAAAGTTGCTACTTCCTTCCCCAGGGTATTTTTCTGCACAAGCTCCCACTTCTGACCAGGAAAAGTATCTGCTGGGCAAAACGCCTTCTCCCCCTCACCCCTCTGAGGCCCAGAGGACCTACTTGATCAGACTTGCAGAGATCCGAGGAGCCCGTGGATTCAGTTGGCACCTGCAGTGGAAGCAGAGACTCAGACAGCCAGTTCAGATGATGTCCCAGAGGGAGAAAAAGCCGGGAGATACATTCCAAGAAGAAACCTAAGATACCAGCAGCTTTCAGCACTGCCCGAGGAGCTGGACATCAGCTGGGTCTCAGGACCCGGCTTCCCTCATGCCTTGACTGCTGTGAAGCCAGTCAGGACCTTCCAGTTGTGGCCCCAGTTTTCAATTCATGTCTCTTAAGGCAAGTCTCACAAGGGCCGTCACCTGCCCCTTGCACTTTGTTAGCTGCAAAAGAATTAGTTTTCCATAGCTAAGGGAGCTCTGCTTAGAGAGAGTGATTGTCTGGATACTTTTTTTTTCCTTCTCAAAGCCTGAGTTTTGGAGTTAGCAGCCTGGCTGTGCAATCTTGGCTCTGCCACTTACCAGCTGTGAGACCGCAACAGGTCCCTACAATCATTTAGGCTTCAGTTCCCTTATCTACCAACTGGATCATGCTGCCCATCTTCACAGGACTGCTGGGGTGTTGCAGGACAGTGCTCATGGGCACCTTGGTTTGCAGCAGGTCTCACTAAATGGCAGGTGCTGTTCTCTACATCATTGGAAGAAGGATGGAGGCAAGCAAGGCTGACTCTTTGGTTCTGGGATCTGCCGGTCTCAGCCTGCCCTTGGGGTCCATAGATGATTCCCTGAATGGGGAATGATTCTTCCCTCTTGCCCTGAAGGAAGGGCACCTGCTGCTCACGTATGCTCACCCTCTTAAGGGAGCATCTCTACATGTGTGCAACGCTTTGTTTGTAAAATCAGGGGTTTAACAAAGATGAACTCCATCACAATACTGCCTTCAGCAACCTGTTCGGTTCTTTTCACCCACACTCAAGACCTTTGTGGTGTCTCAGTGACAGGGAATTGGCTGCCAACCATCTTGTTCCCCTTTGGGTAGAAGAGCTGAGCTCCCCACCCCACTCTCTCCCATTGTTGAAGACCACTCAGTGAAATGTGCTGGCAAGCTGCCACTGTCCAGGCAGGCAAAAGCCGGGCCTGATTACCCAGCCTGCGTCTCTGGAACAGAAGCCTACAGAACACAAGGCACCTGACTGTGGGGCTTTCACCTTGCACTGACGCGGTCTTCACGATGGTGAGACCACCAACACTGTCCACGAAGGGCTGCAGGTGACTGCTTGGCAGGCCTGTGCAACGGAAGAGCCATTAGACTCTAACTCTTGGCTGTAACACAGCGGATTTTTATGTAATTTGTTCACTACAAAACATCCATTCATAATGACAGAAGTAAACAATCATGAATTTCCATTACTTTATGTGGTCTCACTTGCAAAAGCAGGTACTATGTTGACTGACTACATGACGAAATCCTCCTCACATGAGCACAGGTGTGTAAAAAAAGGATGCGCTACTGTCACACCTCTGTGGGATGATAGTCATCAGACTGAAAAGTAGGGGAGATGCTTTGTGAGGTAATTAAGAGCAACCTCTGCTTTCACAGAAAAGTAATAAACTCAGAACCCCCCAATTTGCCTCTCCAATTAACTGTAACCCACACCTAATAAACCTGCTGGGATTGTAATGTTGGGTAAGTTGAGACTAGTAAAGCCACTTGGCTGGGACTATTCTCGAAAAATATTGGCAGGCCAGGAAAGGTGAGGGAGTGCTCCCTTTAAGAGTCCAATTTCAGCCTGGCCTGGGCAAGGGAACCTCCAAGGTCAGCTGGTTCCACACACCCTCCTCCTCTTACCTGGAGCTCCCATCCTGCCTAAGCCACCTCTTAGCAGTCAAGGAGGGTCCTGGGCAAATGGAGAGCCCAGCAACTTTTATGTGTCCCTAAAATAAACATCTCCTCACTTTCTACTCTGGGAATAACTTCGAAACTAAGCAAACCTACCCCAGACAGTAGAACAAAGGGCAAACAAAACTGAAAAGTGAAAAGATGAATTCAGATACATGTTTCTGGCATTCACAGCTAAAATTTGATGGGATGAGAAAGAAAAGACAATCACATGTTTCTCCTTTGCTCCCTGAAAGCTACTCAGTCACTGCTTTTAGAACCTCGTTGAAGACTCACATTTCTGACATTCTGTATTCAATGTAGAGATCTCAGTTTTTAACTTTACTAAATAAAAGAAAAAAAAACCTCCGAACTTGAAATATCCTGTCTTAAGAATCTTCAGCCTATTATCCTCTGAGGAAAAGTGCATCTGCAGGAAGGATGTTTCAGTCCTGCCAGCCCCACCTCGACCTCTAGGACAGCCTGAGATACTAGCTCTCCCCACTCAGAAGCCTTGCTTCATGACCCAGCCCAAGAACTTTCACACTGGAGTTTGCATTGCTGTGCCCTGCATGTCCCTTCCCTGCAGTCATGGAATTCTGGAAGGTGCGGGCTCTGATTTTAGTCTGGGCACTCAATAAAAAAACTTGTTGAAAGGATGAAGGCTCCAACTGACACACAAGTCATCACCCTCATCTTGTCCACTGCTGTCCAAACTCAGTTTGGAGGAGAATAAGCATTCTTTGCCGTATTTTCTGCTGCTCAGCTCCTTTTAGATAATTTTTTTAAAAATTCAACTCATATTATGTACTTTCCTGTTACTAACCAGGAGAAGTAGTTGAGACTTTTCTCAACATTTTCTCTGGCAAGCAAGGTAAGTTGATTGTGAATCACTGGCTCTCATCTTTCTCCTGTGATTTCAAAACTCTTACTGCCCAATAACTCTGTCCCAAACATCAAAGACCTTCTTTGAAGATAAGGCCAAATTCTCCATTAGGAAAAGACAAACTATTTCCTAACTTTATTTCAGAAGATGGAAGATGGAACGACATGGATCCCTCTAGGTTTTGTGAGATAAACACTGCCTGGTACATCAGACCAGAAGGCATTTGCTGTAATACCGTTGGTAGACATATGAACACAGGGCTTTCCTCACCCACACCCAAGCAGGACTTTTCCACAGTAGTCTTAGACTCCAAATCCATAATAAATGGTTTACATCCAACAGGTTGAACAGAATTTGGCTCAGGAAAGGGGAGTCCACATGGTCACCCGAGGGAAAAGAAGCTCTGACTACAAAAGTATCTGAGCTGAACCAACCTGTTTTGTCCAGATTCCACTCAAAACTGGACCCTTCCAATACTGAAGGATGAGAAACATTCTATACTCACGTGGCAACACAAACTATGAAAATATGACTGATCCAAGCAGCCAGACATATTAGACTATGGGCAGAAAACCTCACCTGCTTCTTCTACTTCATTGCTGATAGCCTCAGACGGTGTGAATGTTGACAAGACTTTATGGGTCATGAGTTCCAGGAAGTTTGTTCTGGGCCTGAGGAAAAAGAAAGTGTCTCAAACAAAATAAACAAAACACTTTGAAAGTATTTGCTTTTTATAAGGTACATTGCTATAAACCAGACTAATTCCTTATTAATACATTTTACAAATAAGAACACGGAGAAAAGGCTGTTTTTTCCTAAATCATAGGCTTCCTTACATCTCCAGGTACCTGGCCCTATGCTAGAAATGGAATAAACAATGGATGAAGAATAAGGATTACATTGAAAACAGTCATTGATCTTACAAAACCATTACCGTTTTCATCAATATTTACCAAATATCTGTTAAGAACACATTATGAGCAGCCTTCATACAAAGTAAGGTGGGCTAACAGGGAAGGGGTTGGGGGTGGTAGGGCAGCAGGTGAGGAATGAACCCCATACACACCAAAATCAAGGGTCATTTACTAGATGGGTCAAGCTGGAGTAGAAGGGTCCTATCAAGGTAATCATCATGAGACAGAGCCACATGTGACAGGGCTAAGAAATTTAGATTGTAAACTTAAGAGTGATGACTTGTTTATGGGACCGATGAAGGATGGGTGGTGGCGGGTGGTGGCAGGGGATGGGCATGGAGGGGCATTGGTAGACAGTGGGGAGTCCAGTCATGTGTCAGCACAACTGTCCAGGGCAAGAAGAAGCATGGTGGTAGCAGGAATGGAAAAGACAGTGGGCTGGTAGAACAATAAAGGGAAGGGCAGGAGAGACCGGGCTAGTTTAGGGAGGAGCTAACAGTAATAATGGAGACAGTAATCGATCAGTTCGGTGGATGGGGTCAGTGTGAATGGAGTCCACAGCAGAGCCAGGGCTCCCATCCAAGTTTCCTAATCCTTAGGGCAGTGCCACTTGAGATGGATCCTTTAAGCCTTACTTCCTGATTCCACCTCCCCTTCTCTACCCATTTCCAACCCTGAGGGCTCCAAGGAGGCTAGAGCCCTATTTAGGAAGGCTTTTTGTAAACATGGATTTCTAGATTAAAAACAAACTCCATCTTCCATCGTACCCTCCAGCCCCAAGTATTTGATTCAGCCTCATAAATGAAAATATTACATGTAAAGGCTCCATGTGGGAGCACTCTCAGGATTTAGCTTGTTCCCAGCAATAGCAAAGGGGATATACAGGCTGGCTATACCTGTTCTCTATGAGCCTTTGGTCAAAAGCATAGAGATACTTCAGCCCTGTCTGACTACAGAGTCTACACTTTTATTGCAGCTATGTGAAAAGTCTGTATGCACATGGATGAGCAGAAACAGTTGTGTTATAGTATAGGAATATGACTAATTTTAAAGCACATTTTATTATTAGTAGATGTTTGTACAATAAATAAAAATCGGGTGGGGGGCAGTACTTTGGAGAACCGTCCTTTGACTAAGAAAGCCTATTCAGGGACAAACAAGCTCCCAGTCTGGGTGGGGTCTGATATACTAGAAACTTCTGCTAAATGGTTTGCTGAATCGGAGCATGGAGATGACAAGAAGTTCCATATGTTAAAGTAAATACATTTAAAAAAACTGTACCAAATCACTTTCTTTTCTCTCCCTCCCCAATTCCCATTCCTCCGCCCACCTTATTTTCCTAGATAGCAAAGAGGCTTGGAATTTGGAGGAAAGAAAGCAAACTCCCAATGTACAATATCTTCTGGTGCCAGGTTAATACTTTCTTATTCAGAGGCCAGAAAGTACTGGAAGCAATTATCTGGTACACTTGGGTCCTCTTCAGCTTCTTCCCGCTTGTTTAAAAGACGCGGAAGGAAAAACTCTTATTTCTTAACCATACTGGGGACTTTGTCAAAAACTGAACTCAGATCCCCAGGGTCCCATGGAATACTATGACCACCATCTTCACTTCTCACCATGCCAGCTTACCCACTGGGGATCCCTGGCAAACTCCACTGAATTATTTCATGAGTAAAATCTCTTACTCCTTCTTACTCCTTACTTCTATGGAAACCACAGGTAAGCTGCTGAAGAGAAGTAGGAGCCCAAACATTTGAAAGAGCATTTCAAAGAAAGGAAAATTTCTGGACCCATTTGGAGGAGGGAAAAGAATATAAATTACCCTCTTAACACAAGTTGACCAACCAATCAACAGCTAAGCAGGGGGGCTCTGTTCCCCTCCTTCCCATCCCAACTGTGGTCAAGGAACCAACTATCCTGGCTTCTATCAACTTCCTCTCCCCAGTAAAGCCAACGCTATGGCTTGGGCAATTTCTCCTGAGAAAATGTGTCTTGCAAGGTTACTCTTCTGAGATCTCTTGACAGAGGATAAACAGGACAGTGTCTCAACCCTCAGATTTTATAGGTGTAGATGGCCTCCAGCTTCTTAAAGAGCCAAGCTCTGAGCAATAAATGTGGGCAGGAAATGTCAGCAAAGCAGCAACTCTTACTTCTTTCATTTTCCATTCACTCACTCCAAACACTCATGCTCCAGGAAAACCGTAACTCCAGTGCTGTTCCCCCACCTCTCCCCGCCTCTGTCCCAGGGACCCCAAGGTGCTTCAAGGTTACCATGGGAATCTTCTGGGTTTCAATTATGAAACCATTAAAAAGTACCAATTATAAGACCTCAGAAACGTTCCTGAGAAACCTGTTACACACCTCAAAATGGTCAAACTCTTGCCTCAGATTCACTTTAAGTAAAGTTCAGAAAACAGGTCACACAGATGTTTGGGAGCCTGAGCCCCCACCTTAGTCCAAGGAGACTGTTTCATGCTGCCTTTGAGAAAATGAAGACTGATTTATTGGCTATATCCAAAGAGATGACAAACCATGACAGGGCTGGGCTGCCTGCAGGCCCAATTGTGGAATAAATCAGAAATGTGTGATATCCAAAGGGATGACAAATCATGACAGGGCTGGGCTGCCTGTAGGTCCAATTGTGGAATAAATTAGAAATGTGTGTGCATTCAAGAATTTTGAAAATTTCATTCATTCACCACCCAGTGTTCGCCAAGTTCTGGGTAACAAAGATCTAGGTGATGAATGTGAGCTGGGTACAGGGCACCTCGAGGTGGCACAAGGGCCTGAAACCAAAACATACTTTTCACTCAGTTTATTCAAAGAGGTAACTTCAGGTCAAAAACTTATTCGAATCCATCCGAGCTTGCCGAGAAGGGATGGGGGAAGGCAGAATACCCCACCACACCCAGAAAGTGCCTGTTTAGGATTGCTGGTGTGTGGTTTGGGTATTCTTAGCTCTACTGCCACATCTCTGGAGGCGCACAACCTTCCAAGGAACCCTGCCACTGTAACCCCATCCCCAAAACAAAACTAAGCAAACAAATCCCCAGGGCTCCTTAATCTCCTCCAGTTCTCTCCCCACCCCCTAACCCCCAATTCTCTTACCATCTGGAAGAGCAAACTAACACTGGCATCCTGAAAGTTAAGCAGAGCCTTCAAAAATCCAGCAAAAAATTCTTCTTGGGTTTCGTGCCCTTCCCCACAGCCCCTTCTCATTTGTTCCAAGGGATCATTTCCCCACCTCTCACAGTTACACAAACAAACCCCCGCAAGAGCACAACCCCAGGAGGACGTTGTGCACGAAAACACACACACACACACACACACACACACACACTTGACTGCACGCTGCTCCAAGCCCACAGACACCTCTGGACACCCCCACTTCAGCCTCGCCCCTTCCACCTTTCCAGCGGGGGATGTTTTTCTGGCGCTGTTTTGCTTCCAGTCCGTTCAGTATATCTAAAAAAAAAAATTTTTTTTTAAAAACGCCAAGACGGTAAACTCCGACCCCACTAAGAGGCCAAAGGCGCGTGCGATAGTTTTGTGTATTTGCAGACTTCATGTGGGCTTCTCCCCACGGCCCTGCTGCGCTCTGAGCCTGGACCTGGTGTCAACCTTCGGGGGAAGTTTGGGAGGCTGTCCGGGCCCTTCTTCCACAAGCGAAGCTTCCGGGAATGATCCGCCAGACCGCGCCTTCATGGAACGAGACGCAGCGCTCCCGGGCCCGGAGACGGCAGCCCGGCATCCCGCCGCCAGCCTGGGCCGCAGCCCCCCGCCATAGCCCACGGGCAGAGCGCTCGGACCGCTCCCGCCGCCGCCGGCGCGTCCCCATCAGCCACCCGCCGGCGCTTCCTCGGCACCGCTCGGCCTGCCGCAGCCAACCCGCCCCCTCCCCTCCCCAAACCAACAAACACAACTTTTTATGAAAAGAAAACAAACTTCAGCGACGTGACTCACCTCTGGTGCAGCCGGCTCCTAGGAAGGGCGAGCCGGGGCCCGGGGGCCAGCGCCGTGGGCGCGGAGAGAGCCACACAACCCGGGGCCGCCGGACACACAACCCGCACGGTGACACCCAGGGACACACAAAACAGGAGGGCGGCCGCAGCGGGAGCAACAAAGGAGACCCGGACGGAGAAGTTGCCGGCCGGAGAGGCGGGGCGCGTGCGGGCGCGTGTGGCTGCGGCAGGCGTGAGTGTGAGTGTGTGCGCGCGTGTATGAGTGTACGCTCGCGACGGCTGACACGGGCGGGCCGGGGCTCAGGGTCCTCGCGGCAGGGAGCTGCGGCAGCGGCGGTGGCAGCAGGAGGACGAGGCAGGGAACGCCGCGCCCTGCGCACCCCTTCCCTCCATATGGAAGAAGCTTTTTTGGATGACTGAACTCGCAAACAATTCCTTCTTTTGCTTCTCCTGCCTAGGAGCCTCCCATTACCGCGCGAGGGGGAGGGGGAGCAGAGGAGGCGGGGAGGAGGGGAGGAGCAAAGTGGAGCCAAGAAAGTCTTGGAAAGGAAGCTGGAAGAAAAAAAAGTCTCCCCAAACTCAGTTCTTCTCCTAATACCCATTTTCTTTCTGTTGCGCCTGAATCCCGTACTTTCCCCCAACTTCTTGTTCTTTCCCACACCAAAAGCAAAGTCGTCTTTCTCCCACACCCAGGGCTCCCCTGAACCCCCACTTTCTCTTTAGCTTCACCTCAGACCCTAGCTCGCCTACACTATCCTCTCCTCTCGCCTATCTCTTCTCCCCACATCTTTTTCTGATACGCATCCCCGCCCTTCTTAATGGTCTCCATTCTGCAAACAAACGATTGCATAAATCATTAAAAGTAGACTTTGTTATTAAATGCTCCCCTACCCTCTACCCCCAAATGGGGCAGCAACTGTCGAGAAAATTATGAGTTAACCGAAGCCCCATTGCTACCTTCCCTGACCTACGCGGTGGGTCGGGAGAGAGAGTTTGCAGCGCCCTGGCCTGACCTCCATTCATCATCCCAGGGTGGAAGCTTGAGGAAAAGGATGAGAGAGCTGAGGCCAGGGAGGGGTAGCGGCTGCAGAGGAGTTAGTTACCTCCATGAAATTAAAAGACGCTTACTCCTTGGAAGAAAAGTTATGACCAACCTAAATAGCATATTGAAAAGCAGAGACATTACTTTGTCAACAAAGGTCCAGCTGGTCAGGGCTATCGTTTTTCCAGTGGTCATGTATGGATGTGAGAGTTGGACTACAAAGGAAGCTGAGCGCCGAAAAATTGATGCTTTTGAACTGTGGTGTTGGAGAAGACTCTTGAGAGTCCCTTGAACTGCAGGGAGATCCAACCAGTCCATCCTAAAGGAGATCAGTCCTAGGTGTTCATTGGAAGGACTGATGCTGAAGCTGAAACTCCAGTACTTTGGCCACCTCATGCGAAGAGTTGACTCGTTGGAAAAGACCCTGATGCTGGGAGGGATTGGGGGCAGGAGGAGAAGGGGATGACAGAGGATGAGATGGCTGGATGGCATCACCGACTTGATGGGCATGAGTTTGAGTAAACTCTGAGAGTTTGTGATGGACAGGGAGGCCTGGCATGCTGCGATTCATGGGGTCTCAAAGAGTCGGACACGACTGAGCAACTGAACTGAACTGAATTGTGTGCGTGTGTTAAGCCCTCCCTTTAATGTTGGGCGGATAACACTCAGAGTATCAGTTCTCAAACTTGAGCTACATCAGAACCCCCTGTAGGCTTATTAAAACCTTGCTGCAGCATTAAAACCTGCAGTATTTCTGATGTGGCAGGGTCTGGGGTAGGCCCAAGAATTTGCACTTCTATTAAGTTCTCAGGTGCTGATGCTGTGGGTCCCGGGCCACATTTTTAAAACTACTTTTGTAGGATATTGAGAAGTCAAACATGCTTTGAGCTGGGGCAAATGGGGTCTTCTTATTCTGTAAGGGATGGAACAGAGATAGTGAAGGGTCATCCAGTTCATATCCTTACACTGCATTTGAGGAAACCGAGACCCAGAGGGGTTAAGGCAGGCAGTTGTTCAAAGTGAACCTGGAGTTTGTGCCAAAGTGGGAAGAAAGCTGTTCTGAAAGTTGGTCAGGCAGGCCTATAGTGGGTTGAATGAAAGTGCTGCATCCTGTTTGGCAGGAGTACTGCCCCCCCCCATGCAGGGGCCATTGTGTGACTCTGAGAAAGTCACCTAACCTTTCTGACCTTGGTTTTGTACTCTAGTTTCTCATCCCCCAAAATTCACTTTACATTGAATATATGATTTTAATTGAACCTGAATCAAAAAATGTTTAAAAGGGTAACAGAAATATCTTTTAATCAATACATTGTACTATCTTTTTTTCTCATGCTTTTGGAAAATTCAGGCATGAGCCAGTTTCTTTATTGATATATCTGGTATGTTCAGCCCCATGTGCCTGGGTTACTGGGTCTGTCCCCAGGGGAAAGTAGATAAGGGGGATGATCCATTTTCAACAAGGTGAAAAAGACTATGAACTCCTCCTTTGAACTACATACCTGTATTTTTTCCTCTCCTTTCTTCTCCAATTCCCCACCCTCCCCACTTAATCTTCACCATTCTCCCTCTAATATTCTCCAAGACATATTTTTCTCTCCACTCAATAACCATACTAGCTTCTACCTTATTGTCCTCTTCTAGGGTTCAGGATTACAAGGCTTGGGGGCCATCCTGGGCCATTCTCCAAGGATATGGGCCAACCAGCCTTCCACTGCAGTGAAAACACTCTGTCTCCCCAGAGCCTCAAGCAGAGTACTGAATTGTCTGCTTTTCAAAGATGACTCCAAGTACCACTCCTACTGACAATGTGAGACACCAATGCATGGAATTCTTTCACTGATTCTTCCATGTTTCTTCATGTACTATTCAAAATGTCTCTTACCCTTTCCTATTGTCTTCTTCTGAAGACTTTCTCCTAGGACTCTTGATTCCCTCCATTCTGGCCTTTGGATGTCCCCTGAACTCTGAGTCAACCATTCGGAGCACAACAGAAAATAAAGAAGCTTGAAGTCCTTACCAAAAGTATTTAACCAAGAGAAAGACCCATGGCCTGTACTTCTCTCCTTCCCAGACATCTCATGCAGCTGCTCCTCTTTCCCATGGAGTTCAGACAGAATGCAGATCACAACTGAGCAGGCTTAATTCTGCAGGAGCACTAAGCACACTGTTGGCACCTCACATGTGTTTATTATTTTTATGGCTCTTTGTATTAACATAATTGTGTTTATTATTATTATTCCTGTAAGAAACTCTATCTCTCCCTTTGCCTGGAGCAAGTTCCTTGCCTAAATCTTCCCTCCCCATTCTATCGGTTTCCTTATCCCTGCCCTTCCTACTCCGCTGTAACCCTGTTCCCAACCCCGACCCCCAACCATCTCAAAACGGAGTGTGGGCTTGCGATCAGTTGCTCTCTGTTACTCTTGATTTTGTTCATGGTGATTTCCATCTGGCATTTTGCTCCTTGGGGGATACCTGGGCCTTAATCAAGAAGGAAGTATTTAGTAAGGAAGTGATTGTCACATTTATTATGTTGGGGGTGGGCAGGCAGAGGCTGTAGGTCACCATATAAGGTCACTATATAAATCACCATATCACTAAGTGTGCAGAGTGAGCTGGAAGGAATCACAGTGAGTGACATTAAGAGAGAATGCTCCCTCCTTAGTGTATTGCAGGTTCTCCATCTGTATCATGAACAGAAAGAGCGCCTTGGTGGTGAAGGATATCTGGGAAGGATTGTGCTGAGAAAATTACTAACATGTAGGCAAAGAGAAGGATTTGATCATTTATCCTCTGTTTTAATATAAATCCGCTTTCCTGATTATAAAATGTGTTCACTGAAGAAAATTTAGAAAATACAGAAAAGCACAAAGAAGGGGGAAAGTACCTTAATTCCACTACCCACAGGTAACACTGTTAACAGGGTGTTTTTTTCTACTCATTCTTCTTTTGTTTTTGTCTTTCATCATACAAATCCATACTTCAGTTTCACTGAGTACATGATTCTAACTGATTAAACTGGAAGATGTTTAAAAGGGCAGTATAAATAGATATACAGTATAACAGAATATTTCATGCAAGGATGGGCACAATAAAGGACAGAAACAGTAAGGATGTAAGAGAAGCAGAAGCAATTAAGAAAAGGTGGCAAGAATACACAGAAGAACTATACAAAAAAAAGTCTTAATGACCAGGATAACCACAATGGTGTGGTCTCTCACCTAGAGGCAGACATCCTGGAGTGTGAAGTCAAGTGGGCCTTAGGAAGCATTGCTATGAACAAAAAGCTAGTTAGTGGAGGTGATGTAATTCCAGCTGAGCTATTTAAAATCCTAAAATATGATGCAGTTAAAGTGCTGTACTCAATATGCCAGCAAATTTGGAAAACTCAGCAGTGGTCACAGGGCTGGAAAATGTCAGTTTTCATTCCAATCCCAAAGAATGTTCAAAGTGCTGAACAACTGCACTCATTTCACATATTAGCAAGGTAATGCTCAAAATCCTTCAAGTTAGGCTTCGGCAGTATGTGAACCAAGAACTTCAAGATGTACAAGCTGGGTTTAGAAAAGGCAGAAGAACCAGAGATTAAATTGTCAACATTTATTGGATCATAGAGAAAGCAAAGGAATTCCAGAAAAACATCTACTTCTGCTTCATTGACTATGCTAAAGCCTCTGACTTCGTGAATCACAACAAGCTGTGGAAGTCTTAAAGAGATGGGAATACCAGACCTTCTTACCTGTCTCCTGAGAAGCCTGTATGTGGGTCAAGAAGCAACAGTTAGAACCTTACATGGAACAACTGACTGGTTCAAAATTGGGAAAGGAGTACAACAAGGTTGTATATTGTCACCCTGTTTATTTAACTTCTATGCCAAGTACATCATGTGAAATACCAGGCTGAATGAACCACAAGCTGGAATCAAGATTGCCAGGAGAAGTATCAATAACCTCAGACATGCAGATGTTACCATTCTAATGGGAGAAAGTAAAAAGGAACTAAAGAGCCTCTTGATGAGGGTGAAAGAAGAGAGTGAAAAAGCTGGCTTAAAATTCAACTTTCAAAAACAAAGATCACGGCATCTGATGCCATCACTTCATGGCAAACAGAAGGGGAAAAATTGGAAGCAGTGACAGATTTTATTTTCTTGGGCTCCAAAATCACTGCAGACAGTGACTGCAGCCATGAAATTTAAAGACACTTGTTCCTAGGAAGAAGAGCTATGACAAACCTAGACAGCATATTAAAAAGCAAAGACATCACTTTGCTGACAAAGGTCCATATAGTCAAATCTATTGTTTTTCCATTAGTCATGTACGAATGTGAGAGTTGAACCATAAAGAAAACTGAGCACTAAAGAATTGATGCTTTTGAATTGTGGTGCTAGAGAAGACTCCTGAGAGTCCCTTGGACAGCAAGGAGATCAAACCAATCAATCCTAAAAGAAATCAACCCTGAATATTCATTGGGAGGACTGATTCTGAAGCTCTAATATTTTGGCCACCTGATACGAAGAGTCAATTCATTGGAAAAGACCCTGATGCTGGGAAAGATTGAAGGCAAAAGGAGAAGAGGATGGCAGAGGATGAAATGGTTAGATAGCATCACTGACTCAATGGACATAAATTTGAGCAAACTCTGGGAGACAGTGAAGGACAGGGAAGCCTGGCGTGCTGCAGTCCATAGGCTTGCAACGAGTTGGACATGACCGAATGACTAAACAACAACAATAAATTTTTACCTTTATTTAATACTTTGTATTTTATTCTTATGCTTTGGTAATTTAAGGGTCAGTTTCTTCACTGATACATTTGGTACTTTAATATTTTGTAAAACCATGTTCACTGTATATACAAGTTGTGATCCTGCTTTTCAGATTTAACATTCAAATGTGATTATTTTTCCCACGTCATTAAATCATCTACGATGTTCAACTTAAACATCTGTGTGCCATTCAAAGAGAGGTTACTTATTCAACCATCCTCCTAATGTCATATTTTTAGGTTATTTCTATTTTTATTATGATCATGCACCACAGCTGACTAACCATCTTATCATAAATCTTCATTTATAATTCTGATTATCTAAAGGTGAATTTCTATGAGTATAAATTTTGGATCAACAGATAGAACATTTTAAAGGCTCTTGGTTGGTATTGCAAAACTGTCCTCTCATGACTCCAATATATAGTTTCATCTCTCAGATTTCCACAACAATGAGATCATCAAATACAAATCTCCAAGTGGAGAGTTGATTGAATTATCCAGTTTGGATGACTGTACAGACTAGATAAAGAAAACAGTTGCCAAATATTCAGTACAGTGGAGACAGTGCTCAAGTGGGAAGAGTAAAACAATAATTTCTTACTATGTGAGCTCAATTATATTTATGATCTTATTTAACCTTCCCAACAACTCTCAGAGAAATAAACTAACATTTACAGAGCACTTATGTCTCACAGCCTCTGTTCTGGATTCTGTGTGTACATATGATCCTGAATCCCCACAGCAACCCTTTCCTGCAGGTTTGATTATCTCTGTTTTAAAGATATGGAAGAAACTAAAATAACTTGCCTAAGATCCCTACCAATTGAGTACTAGTACTAATTCCAAAACTTGGGATTTTTCAAGCACAACATATGGTTTCCCTGCAACTGTTTCATGAATTAATTACAGGCTTCTTAGTGGAGTAAGAAAGGTGTATCAAGAATATGATTGAATTTTGTCAAGTAATTAAGGAATCTTTTGTGTGGGCTACCAAATGACTGTTTGGTTTTTTTTTTTAAAGGACATCCAAATGCATTCAAAGAGCTAAGGTGACTTACTAACTGCAATTAATAGAAGAATCCAAGGATTGTATACCTTAAGAGAATGTAGTTCTGATGTATGAGTTAACACATCTAGATTAAAGGCTAGATATTAAAAAATAAAAAAATAAAAAAAATAAAAAAATTTAAAAAAATTTAAAAAAAAAGAAAATAAAGGCTAGATATTAAAATTCACAATACTAACAGTAATTAGAAAATTGGCTTTTGTATACATTCCTATTCCCAAAGCTAATGTTTGAATAAAGATTTTTTATCTTGATCACAGGTACTAGAAATAAAATATTTGTGCATCTAACTGCCTAGTTTCAAATTCTAGCTGTTGAATATATGAAGTTTTATTTATTCAGGCAATTTCTCAACAAAACATTCTCAGAATATGTGTAAAACTTAATTCATTAATTTATTATGGGAAAATTAGGGAATTCCCTGGGTCCAGTGGTTAGGACTCGTGCTTCCACTGCAGAGGAACTAAGATCCCACAAGCCACGTGGCACAGCCAAAAAGAAAAAAAGGGCAAATTAACCCTCATTTGCTCTTTTTTTTTTTTTTTTTTTTTTCATTTGCTCTTTAGTAGGTCCTTAATAGTTATCTGAGTTGGCCTACCTCTCCATGCTGGTTATCACAAGGGCTGCCAGAGGAGGAATGTGCCCAGTTGCTCCAATATACTTGATGACTGAATAAAGAATGATGAATAAAAGTAAAAGATTGACCGCTGCAACAATTAGTAAACAACTCAAGACAGCATATAATTAAACCCTAAATTGCATGGTTGAGGCAGAATTACAGGTGAGCCTGGTATAATGCCATTTATTCCCTGTTCAAGTTGAGCTGGCTGGGACTGACTTGTCTCATCCAACACTGCCAATTCAGGTGTTCCTACTGGCCATGTATTCTTTAAGGAATCATTTTTCAGATGTCCTTGAGGCTGCCTACAGACCAGGGTACCGTAAGGGGAGGATGACATAAAAAAGCAAGATTGTGGGATCAGTCTGGATTTGGATCCAGTCTTCAGCTGGATACTCTGTCTGAGCCTGGATACTCTAAATCCCTGGATACTCTAAATTTTCATCTGTGAAAATTCAAAATAACATATATGAAGTGTCTCTCTTAGTATATGATTCTTAGTGGGTCATCTGGTACAAGAATACCAGTTGTTTACAGCTAGCACTTCTTCTGATTGGTCAGTTCTAATGCCTTGACCATTGTTTTACATATTTATTTAATGTACTCCTTGGTGGGTTCTCTATAAGTGGTGGTTATATTGATAAAAGTTCGAGTCAGAGGTAAACCTAGGGCAGAGAAATGGAGTAATCCAGGGCCATTTCCATGACCCATGCTGTGTGCTTGATTTTGCACACTCCTTAAATCTCAAACAAATGGAATCTGTCTACTGACACATAGTTTTAGCAGACTACATTTTTCCAAGATGTAAGATCCTCTGATAGAAGCACAGGCCCCAGTTAGTCCCATGTGAAACCCTTCTCTTAGTCAACTCCCTCTATCCCTTCTTCCCCCAACCCCTTCACATGTTAGGCTGAGAAATTTGGATCCTGGAGCTGCCCAAACTCCAGCTGTTTGATATTGTGAGGCTGATGGCAGTAGAGGGCAGGGGGCAACAGACTCCAGATGAAAGCAAAAATTCAAAGAGAACAAGACCTCAGAGATTTGATACCAAACTCAGTGGGTAACAGCCTCCGTTAAATTTGTTCAGTCAGCCACTTAAGAGGGAAGGAGTTTCTCACACATCCTGGAAGGGTATTTAGTGATGAGATGCTTCTAAAGAAGGGAATCAATATTTCAGGGACTGAGCAGAGCGGAATCAAATGTCAAAGCTGCCAGAGCAAGCTTAGAGACAGGTAGTGTGATAGCTTGTTTTGCTCCCAATGTATTATTCTCTTGCTCTTTCATGAGTTACTAGGAGTTTTGGTCACAGCAACAGAAAACCCAGCTGTGCCCCACCTTAACTCCACCCTACCCTGCTTCTTTGTGTTTTGGGGGAGTAGCCCTCGGGCAGAGGCCATGACAAAGAAAGGGGAGTTGAGAGAAAGACAGAGCTATTGGGCTGGTGGTGCTCTCCAACTCAGATTCAGAACCCAGTTTCATCTTTTTGCTCTCTATTTGTTGGATTCATCAACTGGAAAATGGAATCATTTGAGGTTTGGTGGGCCATTTGAGAAGCACCTTGCCTATGAACCTCTGCCTGTGATAAGAAAGGACTAGGAAAATGAATTACACAACCCACTGCTTTCCTTATTTCTTAAAAAAAAAAAAATCCAGAAATCTTTTCCTTGTTTATCCAGGAGAGGTGAAGATGGATTCAGTCATGTCATTGCCTTATTTAAAGTTTTTTAGCATCTCCCAGCTCCCTTGGTAAAAGGGGACAAGTGCTCCCTGCTCCCGTCCAGCCCACCTCTCCAGCCTGGCTCCCCAGTGGCCCATCTGCCTGTATCTTGCACTCCAACATCTCCTTGCCCTTCCTCAGAGTACCACACTTTCTCATGCTTCCCAGTCTGCCCAATTTCTGTCTTTTTTGCCTTAAACATTTTCTTCTCTTTTATATTCACCCTCTTACTCTTTAAGATTTTCCTCTAACATCAGTTCAGTTGCTCAGTTGTGTCTGACTCTTTGTGACCCCATGGACTGCAGCACGCCAGGCCTCCCTGTCCATCACCAACTCCCAGAGTTTACTCAAACTCATGTCCATTGTGTCGGTGACGCCATCCAACCATCTCATCCTCTGTTGCTCTCTTCTCCTCCTGCCTTCAATCTTTCCCAGCATCAGGGTCTTTTCAAATGAGTCAGTTCTTTGCATCAGGTGGCCAAAGTATTGGAGTTTCAGCTTCAGCATCAGTCCTTCCAATGAATATTCAGGACTGATTTCCAACATCACTTCCTCTAGAAAACTTGCCTGCATGGATCCCTCTTCTTACCTTTATTATAGCATCTATCATGAGCACTTCTCCTCTTGACTGCAATATCTTCAAGCACAAAGGCAATCCCTGTTTCATCTTTGTACCCCCAGAGCTTAGCCTGATACTTGGCACAAAGTGAATGCCCAATATAGAAATACTTGAATGAAGAATTAATAAAATTAAGTATCTCTGTCATAGAAGTTGAAGCCTAATGGATCTATATAATCTAGAATGTTGAAAGGATTCTAATAACTGGTACTTCACCTGAGGGGAAATCATAGTTATAAAACAAAAAACCAGGCTCTTAACTAAAGCACATAAAGACTGATTTGTCTTAAATATAAAATTGGATGGCTACTGCATAGTATTTTGCATTTAGATGTTAATGGTACATTTGAAATGATAGCACATGACTGACTTTTAGTTGCATGTTTCTTTCTTTTTCTTTTGAGATGAAGAGTCATGTGGGTTGTAAGAAATGCCAGAGAGATTTCCCCTAGCTACAACATAATATCTAGCCTAAATGGAGTACAATATCTTAGTCAAAGATATTTTAACAATACCTTAACATTTGATTCTGATATATCAATCATTTACTTTATTCAGATTTTGCCAGTTTTACTTGCACTCATTTGTGAGTAGTTGTTTGTTTTAAAAATGATTTGTAGGTTATTATGTGTATGCAGCCCAGCCCCTAAAAGTCTGGCCACAATCAGTAAGACTCAGGACCTTGCCCAGCTGTTTCCAAAAAGAAAGGGCTTGCATCTTTTCCAGAAAGTCTGTGGCAACAGGATTCGCTCCTGACTCAGTCTCTGTTTACACCCTCTTTAACCCTTCTTTGAATGTCATGTTCTTCCTCTGATAGGTCAAGCAAGAACCCGGTTTCTGGAGGATGCTTGATGAGTTGGAACAATTCCACCACCCACATTTTCTGCCATTGGTCAACACACCCAAGGGTAGGCTGTATTATTTGCAGAATTCAGTGGAAAATCAAAATGCAGGGAGGGTCCTAGTCAAGAATCAGGGTGTCAGTTTCCCTTTCCCATACCCAGAGCAGAAAGGGAACCCCCAACGAGTCACAACCTCTATACAAGATACACTAGGGGATGGACTAGAGGCCCAAGTCCAGTTGTCTGTTGAGAGTGCTATAGATCTACCAAGCTAGGGTAGGGACAGCCACTGCCTTGCCCTGCTCTGAGATGCAGTGGGGTACATGCTGTACTCCCACCCTCCCCATACCTGTGCCCTGGACCCTACCAGGGGCAGAGGGCAACTGAGGAGCAGGTATGTGGTGGGGAAGGCTGGGGGAAGCTAGGGTACTAGGGTTCAAAGGACTGCACAGCTGAGAACCTATCCCAGGAAGGCAGAGGGAGGCAGGACCCATGTGAGCTAAGACCCCAAGCCTCCCTTGTAAGCTCCATTGTCCAGTCTAACTTCATTTACAAAATACAAATTCAAAGACAGACTTTCAAGATGATGGCCACAAAGATTAAAACAAAGCAGGAGGCCCTTCTGAGTACCAGATTCTATGTAATCACACTGGCCACATTCCCATGAAGCTGCCTGAACACACCAAACTCAAACCTTCCTGAAACTGTAACTTTCTACTCTCCCTTGAGACTGGAATCATCTCCTTTATTCTACAATGTGGTCTAAGAATAATGGCATGGAGCAGTGAAACTTTCTTATATTTGATCCTCCTCAGTAAAGTGAGTAATGTTAGCAAAGAAAAAATCTGCTTCTTTTTCTCTCTCTTTTTTATATCTGTCTGATGTAAACCAACAACAAAAAAATAAAAGTTAGTCTTAAAACTGCCTTGGTGAGTAACACTATGATCTATTTAACTGTTAGAAAAACTTGGGAATCATCTTTGGCGCCTTTTTTTCCTTTACTCTTTTCATTCAATAGTCACCAACTTCCATAGTGCCACCTCCAGAGTCTCCCCAGAATTTATTACCTGCATTCAGTACCTTCTGCAAGTGCCCTAATCCAGACATGCATCATTTCTCATATAGCAGCAACCTCTCGATTAATCTCCCTACTTCCCATCTGCCTCCATTTGTCACATTCCTGATAGACACATCTTTAGAAATAGCAAATTCAATCATGCCATATCCATTCCTCTTCCCGACCTCACCACTTTTAGGATGAAATCAAAACTCCTTAGCAAAGCACACAGCACCTTTCATACAGTCCCTAGCAAGTATCTCTTCAGTATGCTCTCCTACCATTTCCCACTCCTGACCCTATTCCCTCCCTCACCATATAGAACTTCCTTAGAACACTCCAGATCATTCATTTCTCTAGATCTTTGGGTATGTGGTGCCCTGGCTTGGAATATCTTTACTGACATTTGCACCAGACTCCTACCTGTCCTGCAAAATCGAGCTCAATTATTAGCTCCCCTGGCCCTCTGTGCCCATCTCACCTTCCCGGCATGTGAGCGGTGCCTGTTAACCAAGGATCTGTACCACTTGCTATTTACTCTTATCATAGCATTTACTGCACTGCTTTAATAATTATTTCAAACTGTCGTGTTTCTCAACACAGGGGATGCCATTCACATTATGGTGTATTTTCAACTTTTCTTACCTGATGTGAAACTCCTTTATTCAGGTCCTGGGCCTTAGTTATCATTGAACAACTTCTGGAATATGGAAGGGAGTGGGCAAAAGAAAGGAAGGAAAAGAAAAAGGAAGCCTTGCAACTGCCAGTCTGTAATATTTCTTTCTGTCTCAATCCTGGTCCCCCATGCTCTCCCCCCATCAGTTATTTGATATCTTAAGAGCCAATATAGATTGACAGCAGAGTCAAACTGATTGTGCAGACCTGGGTTCCTTAGGTGATGGAAAATCATGATTTGACCAAATTTGAAGCAGTGGCTCCATACAGATTCAGCTTCGTTCCTCAACTTGGGGCCTTCTGATATGAAACCCAGAGATGCTGAAACTTTTCTCCCTCAGGAATGACTGATTCATAAAGTTATAAAACACTTTGAAAAACAAATGGAAATGCCTAAATATGTAGAGCCAGAAAACATTTCTGTTTTATGAACATTAAAAAAACTTTAAAATGAATAATATGCAGTTGTCAAAACTCATAGAATTATACTTCATTAAAAAAAAAAAAAACTACTGCATAGCTCAAAAGTAAAGAATCTGCCTGCAATGCCAGAGACCCAGGTTCAATCCCTGGATCAAGAAGATCCCCCTGGAGAAGGTCATGGCAACCCACTCCAGCATTCTTGCCTGGAGAATTCCACAGACAGAGAAGCCTGACAGGCTACAGTCCATGGGGTTGCAAAGAGTCAGACATGACTGAGTGACTAACACACATACACACTCATATTTCATAAAGAAAATTTACTATATAGAAATTTTTAAAAATGAACCAGGATGAAGGAGGAACCCCAAATGGAATATAAACTGTCATAAGTGAAACTAACTATATTACAAATGAATAACAGAATGTAGGGGTGGGGAAGAAAAGAGTTAAGTACTTTGGAAATTAGTATTTTGACTGGATACGGTAAAGCTAATGGCAAAAAGAACTGTACACAAATACTGTATTCTATTTAGTAAATCTACTACTTGTATATATATGAGGGTTGAACATATACTTAAAGACACTGTAGATAATCAAAGTCAGGCTTTTCACTGTCAGAGTGATAAGTTACAAATAAGGAAAGAAAGTAGGCTAGAATGAAATCTACGGTTTTAGATGAGAGTCAGAGGTATCAGTGTGGCATGGCTGTGTCTGTGTATGTTTGGAGAGAGAGAGATGCAGAAGTATAGGTATATTTATGTGCCTAGTATGCTCCTAGTATTCATCTGTAGATTTCCTAAAAGAGACCTAAAAGCAGTGACATCCCAATAGCAGCAAACACACCCACCACCTAAGTCCTGGCTTTTATATCCTATTCTCCAGTCTGAGGAATTAGGGATTCTTAAAAAAGTGTTTGATTCCAGGGCTGAGGTGAGATAAATACAAGTTGAGGCAGGAGCATCTAATGCTGCTAGAGAAGCAAAGAAGTACTCAAAAAAGGACAAGAAGTGTTGAAAGGGCAAAGTAGCCAACCTGCAGCCAAAGCTGGAATAATTTTAGCAACAAAACAAATATGGATTGTATTAGATTATAACTCATAGAACAAAATAAATATCCATGAATCCATGTTGATATAAATAAATAGCTGAATGAATGAATGAGTTAGAAGGGGGAGCTTTTCCTTAGAGAAGAATTCCAAATAATAAATGTAGAAGTAGTTAGGGAAATAGAAAATATTTATTAGAACACCACAGCAATAATTTTTCAGGCAAGACTGAGTGATCGATGCTGAAATTAGCAGACAAAACTTTGAAGAAAGACAAGGTATTTGCATAGTCTCAAACTATCGCTTCTTGTATTAGTCACAACGATTAAAACCTTTCTTTACTGTGAAGAAACCCAGGAGATACGACCAAGTGATTAATGTTAACATCACTGGTGGTAAGATATACAGATATTATGCCACCCCAGCATAGTATACTGAGAAGGACATATCACATCTGTGGCATTCTTGTCCCCAGATGGAAAATATCAGACAAATAAAAATTAAGGGACAGTCGATAAAATAACTGACCAGTTCTCCTCAAAACTATCAAGGTCAAGAAAAGACTAAGGAACTGCTGCAGATTAAGAAAACCAAGGATACGTGAAAACTGAATTCAATGTGGGATCCTGCACTGACTCCAGAGCAGAAAAAGGACATTAGAGGAAACACTGATGAAATTTAAAATAGCCCATGGTTTAGTTAATAGTACTGCAAAGATGTTTCTTAGTTTTGATTATTGAGCTTGGTTGTTAAGGATGATAACAATAGAGAAATCGAGTGGAGGACATAAAGGAACTCACTGTGCTGTTTTTGCAACTTTTACAAAGTTACTTGAATAAAAAGTTGAAAAAATGAAGGGGGTCCATGCAGGTAAAAAGGAAGAGGATGAAAGAGAAAAGTGGGTACAGCGTGTCTGAAGTTCTCTGTCAGTGAATACACTGTAGGAATGGAAGTAAGTTCAGAATGGCTCAATAGAGCAGGGGGGTGGTGATCTTCTTCTTTGAAATCATAACGGAAAAATCACAGTTTCTCATTTTAAGTCACTCATTTAAAAACCGGAGGACCATTCAAGCGGCCATGAGGTAGTCCTGGCCTTCACGAATGTTCAGGCCTACTCTGGAGCTACAGACAGCACCTCCAGGACTTGCTCTGGATGTTTCAAACGAGTATGTGAGTGCTTGGCCAGGGGCCAGATTGGGGGTCACCTGAAGAGCCTGGAGACTTGTATCTCACTGACCCCTCAGACATATTAAGTAGGGAAGTCAAATCTTAGGGTTACTTAAGTGAGCATGGAAACAACACAAGGGGACTAGGACTTTTGGTCCAAATGTTAAAGGGCATCTATTATCACAGTGAGGCTGTCCATGCCACTAGGACTGCATGAGTCATCATGGGGCCACATCTTCCCCTAAGCTGAGCTCAAGTGGGTCTTGCCACATTTGTCTCTGGAATGATGACCAATTCCCCTTTCTGCCTGTCATATAATTTCTGAGATGTGTCATGACATCTTAACAGATTTGGGAGGGATTCTCCCTATAAGTTGACCTGGGATATCTCTTGTCTACTAAAGTTAACTTTATAGTTTCATTCTCATGAAGTGAAAGTGTTAGTTGTCCAGTCGTGTCTGACTCCTTGCGACCCTATGGAACCTGCCAGGCTCCTCTGTTCATGGGATTTTCCAGGCAAGAATACTGGAGTGGGTTGCCACTCCCTTCTCCAGGGATCTTCCAGACCCATGGATTGAACCTGGGTCTTCTGCTTTGCAGGCACATCCTCTACCATCTGAACCACCAGGGAAGCCCTGGTTCATTCTCATAGGCAATCTTATTTCCAATTTAGTTGACCATCAACTTAAACATGGTTTCCATGACCTTATACACCTCTTTCTCTCTCAATATTTGAAACGAACAAAATATGAGGCAGCTGGCTCTGAAGCTGAGCTACAGCAGTGTCAAGGTGTGAGGGGGTAACTGACATATCTGCGTTCTCTTTGTTTGCTGGGGTTCCTGCAGCAACTGTGAAATCATGGATCTTGGGATTAGAAGACCTGAGATTGGCTTCTGTTGCCACAATTTCCAGTTGTATGGGTTTAAACAAATTACTAAGCCATATGTTTCATTTTCTTATCTGTAAAATGAGGTCAATGATAATACCTATCTCATAAGATTAAGAATCAATAGAGATATTATATGTGAAAATACTTTTCAAAGAATAATGTTTAGTTGCTAAGTCATGCCTGGCTCTTGTGACCCCATGGACGATAGCCCTCCAGACTCCTCTGTTCATGGGATTTTTCAGGCAAGAATACTGGAGTGGGTTGCCATTTCTTTCTCCGAGGGATCTTCCCAACTCAGGGATTGAACTTGGGTCTCTTGCATTTCAGGCAGATTCTTTACCAACTGAAAATGCTTAACAAATGTCAATTTTAATTTCACTGTTCCAACACAGAAAAACATATGGCATTTTAAAAATGTTAAACAAAACCCCATAGCCAATAATTTCAGTAGAGCCATCACTTTTGTTTTTAAACCTAAAACACAATTTTCTACATTCAGTCATGTAGTTAGATGTGAGACGCAGGATTATTTTCTATGGCATCCTTAGCAGTGAGAGCCCAGCCTGGTTGCCAGGACCATAAAAACAGAAGGCTGTTGATCATTAGCCTGCGTAAAACATAGCACTTGGGCATCTCACTTGGAACTCGCTTTTTAACTTGTTTCAAGAGGTGGCGCTTAGAACTGAAAAGAGCATTGTATGTCTGAATGAGTGCACCAAAACACCAGGCCAGACTGGGGTGTGGGCGCCCACTTATGTGTGCAACTGCCTTTTTACCTAATTAATCCTCTCCTTGCAAGCCTGAACGTGGCCTGTGAACTTCACATTCCACTGGTAACTGGAACTCTGGATCCTACAAAACCTGGAGGCTTTAATGGAACGTTATTTGTTCAGGGTCCTTGAAGCAATGATATCTAATGGAGCAGAAGCAAAGAGAAAATGCCCTGAGCGTTAGTTAGAACAGTTGATTTTCATCACGATCTGGCCCTGTCACTACCCTGCTTAGAAGCCTTTGATGGCTCCCCTCCTGGACAGAGTCCAAATTCTTCTCAACCAACCCAGACACATCTCTCCACACACTCAAGTCATGCCCACTGCCCCATCTCCCACATCCCAGGGCCTGCACTTCTCCAAGTGTGGTTTGCAGACTACCTGTAAGAAAATAAACTGACTGTGTTTGCTCAAAATGCAGATATCGCCACTGGCCCTCAGGGCTACTGAAATCAAATTTCTGAGTGTAGAGACCTCAGGACTTTGCCTGTCAAAACTGGTTCCTCTAGCCATTCTCACAAGCACAAAAGGTTAGGGGATGCCCGTCTAGCCACACTCAGCAAGCTCTCTGTTCCTTGAACTCAGTATGCATTTTATTTCTCAGTTCCTCTGCCTTATTCTTCTTTTCCTCTCCACAAACTTGCTAAGGGAAGTAGCCTTTATTGAGTTCCTTCTGGAAGCCAAATGCAGTCCATATATTAAGGCTTCAAGGCTCAGCCCAGATTCATGGATTCTCTGCTGCCTTTCCTCGTTCCCTCTCAAACAATGAACAAAAGTAACTGAGCACTTATTAAGTCTCATGTCCCAAGTGCAGAGAGGAAATAGAAATGAATTCAATTTAGTCCCAGTCCTCAAGACGCTCAACCAGAGTGACCGAGATCTCCTATGTCTGTGCCTCTAGTCTCTCAGTTGAGAGGGACTCTCAGAACCAGGGTGCTGGAAAAGACTGGGGTGTCAGCCAGCCCAGGCCGGGGCCGTTGGGGGTGGCTCTGTGGGCAGTAAGATGCACAGGCACCTTTGTACGTAGAGTTCATCACATGCCAAGCGAGCAGTCTTTTTCTTTTGAAAGTGTCTTTCACTGAGGGAATGCCAAAGTGCTCTTCTAGAAGGTTTGATTTGGGTACAGGTTTTACCAAGGGTAAAATTGAAGCTCTGGGGTACTGAATCTC
This sequence comes from Muntiacus reevesi, assembly GCF_963930625.1. Taxonomy (NCBI): domain Eukaryota; kingdom Metazoa; phylum Chordata; class Mammalia; order Artiodactyla; family Cervidae; genus Muntiacus; species Muntiacus reevesi. The sequence continues at coordinate 36,967,031 of NC_089256.1, read as the reverse complement.
CTTCTGTAGGTTTTCGAGTAAGCCATGGCAGAACTGAGTCCATGAGAACTTCTCTGAGTGTATGCTGGCACGGGGCCCACACGTCAGCGGCCCTTTCCTAATGTGCTCCAAGGGAGAGAGTGAATTGATGAACAATCCATCTGCTTTATAATCTTCTAAAAAAAATAAACCACCTCTGACAGAACTAGCCTAGAGCTTGAGTCTCTGCTCCAATACTGAGTTTCCCTCACATTCTGAGACTTTGGGCCTACTCCTCTTCCTCTTTATTTTTGGTTCCTTGTTCTCTTTTCAGATTTTTAGCTTTAATTTGTCCAAATTGTCTTTCCCCCTTAATTTCGCAAATTAGTTTATTTTTCTTCCTAGGCTTTTTATTTGGTACTTCCAAAGTTTCTTTTTCTTCTCTCACCTTATACCCCTCCTTTTCTCACCCCCTTCCCCCCTCCCGCCCCGCTGTCCCCTCCCTCCCTGTGGCCCACATCCTGAGTCTGAATGCAGGCAGGATTAATCCAGCAGAGAACATGATGTCTGAGAGCCATGACAGATGCACTAAAGCATGCAGCGGTGATAAAAGGCAGCTCTGATGAGCTCTGTCAAGAATCCCTCAGAAACACTGAGGGGGAACATTTGCTAACCCCTTTCCTGGCTCCAGCCCCCCGGGGCCCCACAGCAGGATCATACCTAGAAAAGCCAAGGGAGAAAAGTAGAGAAACTAGAAAGTCTCCTTCCCCTCCAGTCACCCTACACAAGAGACTTTTCCCCACAGCCCCAGTTCTCTGACTCTTCACCTGAAAAGCCCCCTAGGTTAAAACTGTGAGTGGCCACAACCTTTGATTTAAGCCCTGGGTTGTTGAAGGAATGACGTAAGGCATCTTAGGAGAGAAGCCTGCATAACCGACTGCTGGCTTATAAAGAGCAAGATGAGTGGTAGAAAAAAGATCCCTATAAAGGGTCTGATCCAACATCCAGGGTATGTGTACAAATGCACACGTATGTGTGTATGAACGTATAAACATACTAGTGCATTCTGCTTCTACTTCCCCTCCAACTATACTCAATTAGAAAGGATTTGCCCAGCTCAGAGAGTGTGTGGGTGTGTGGGACAAGAAATAGAACTTGATTTATTACCTAGTGAATTTGTTTACTAAACAATACAAACTTTTACCCAGATTGACTTAATTAACCGAACAAATAATGATTGATACATTCTATGTAGAAGAAATAGACAAATCAAAATACTTCCCAGTACTTTTTCATGTTTCCAATTTTGTTTTGTCCCCTTGGACTTATTTGATTCCCTAGACTCACTGCCATCCTAAATGCTTCAACATTCATCACTACTAGTCTGTTGGGAAACTGTGCACCTTCCTCGTTCCACAGGGCTGCAGCCTCGTTATTTACACAATGTCCCACTGGCACTGTCTGCCTTTGGTTCTCTTCCTCCCCTTGATTTCTGGACCCTCCAGCTCCAATATCCAGACAGGCAGGGGCCTAGCCAGGCTAATGTTTGACTGTTGGGGTCTTCTGAGGCAATAAAAACTGGGTTTCTATAAAACTCAGTTCAAATGCTCACTACTTCTGGAGAGCCTAAATTTTAGCCCTTTTCCATTATTACTTTAGGAAAAAATTAGGTTAACCTGGTTGGTACTAAGGTGATAAGTTGCAGGGCTTTAAGGTTTCACTAGGGAAAAGCAAGGTAGTTTCATGGATCATAGCCTTCTCCTGGTGAAGGGACTTGCATAACTCAACAAATCTATGAGCCATGCCATGCAGGGCCACCTAGATGGGATGGATGGGTCATAGTGAACAGTTTTGACAAAACTCAGTCCACTGGAGGAGGAAATGGCAAACCACTCCAGTATTCTTGCATAGAGAACCCCATGGACAGTATGAAAAGGCAAAAATGACATCTCCTGATACTTCAGCCACCCAGATACAAAAAGCCGACTCATTGGAAATTACCCTGATGCTGGGAAAGATTGAAAGCATGAGGAGAAAGGGCTAGCAGTGCATGAGATGGTTGGATATTATCATTGACTCAATGGACATGAATTTGAGCAAACTCCAGGAAATAGTAGAGAACAGAGAAGCCTGGTGTGTGACCATAGGGTCACAAAGAGTGAGACATGATTTAGCCACTGAACAACAACAAAATAGCCAATCATTCACCAAATAATATTCAAATACTATCACATGCTAAGGTCTACATGCAGTGGGCAGAGGTCTGCATGGCAACCTTAGAAAGGGCTACTTCTTTGAAACACAGAAAAGAAAACTCAGTTGTTTTGCTTAAACAAATAATTTCTGAATTCTTATTATGTGCCAACCATTCTGCTTGGTCATGGAGACATGGAGAAACAGGCCTCTGTCCTTGGAAGCTCATATAGGCCTTCAGTGACATGATCTGAGAGAAGCTCAGCCTAGTGGGGTGGGTGATCTCAGAGTTGGAGGACTGGGAGAGTGGGGGAGAGGCATGAAGGGGGAGTAAACAAATCAATTAAGTCTTCCAGAAGGAGGTAGCACATTAGCTGTGGTGTGAATAAAGGAAAAAAAGGATAAGACTTTGAGCTCGGAAGTAGGGACATTCTCAGAGGAAGAAGAAATCTGATAAATGACAGAGATAAAATTGCTCAAAGGACAGATTATTGCCAGGCAAAGTTAGATTTTTTTTTTTAATAGTCATTACGGAGCATTAAGGTTTTTGAGCAGGAAATTGACCTGCTTTGAGTTATGGGTTGTGGAAGAAGGTAGAGATACAAGCTAGAGGACTAGAGGACTAATCAGGTAATTGCAATAATCTAGGTGAGACGAAGTGAGAGTCGGACCTGGACAGTGGGAGAGGGAACTGAAAGAACAGGTGAGATGGTCAACAGGCACATGAAAAGATGCTCAACATTGCTAATTATCAGAGAAATGCAAGTTAAAACTACAATGAGGTATCACCTCACACCATCAGAATTTCCATCATTAAAAAGTCTACAAACAATAAATGCTGGAGTGGGTGTGGAGATTTAACCCTAGTTATTAGCCTATCATCTGAGAGAGGAGTTGAGGCAGTGCAGCCTCTGAGGGAGGGACCTCTGCAGCACCCTCCAGCCCAGGAGAAATGTTATCTCTGACTAACCAGGAGGGAGCCAATTCTGCAAATTCTGTAAGTTTAAGGAAGTGGGGCTTGCAGAATCAGGAGCTCCTGTCCTATCGATTCCACACTGATTCAGGGTCCTAGTATTTTCCAACAAGGCCCCTGATTTTAACATAGCAGTCCTGCTTTGCTGAGCATTGAAATGTCTCTGGAACTCTGCAGCTTTCTCTATGAAACCTGTCTTTTGCACATTCTACTCTTAGCTGTATCTCTGTAAGCTGCGAAAGAAGCTTTTGGGCTCACACATTCAGTCTTTTTTTTTTCCTTTCTTTTTATTTATTTATTCATTTATTTTTTCAGTGGGTTTTGTCATACATTGATATGAATCAGTCTTTAGCCGCTTACTAATGGCTTTGTTTCTCATTAACCCTCTGCAGGGAGTCAATACAACTTACCAGTAATCAGACTCCACTCTCTTTGTGGATGCTGATTCCCTTACGGTTTTTCAAAGTCTTGACTCATTGAACCTGCCATGGCATTGCCCTCCATGGAGACATTTTTATCTCTTATGAAACCTTCACCACCACTATGTGCCATTCATATCACTGACAATGGTGTTCTCTTGACTCGCTGATGGTTGCAAGAATCAGCCTCAGAACCCTACTTATTGTCCGTATCCTCAGACCACTCCTGGCATTGTGCTAGTTTAGGTCCCTGTTTCTCTGTTTTACAGATAATGACACTGAGGCTTAGGTTTATGTCTTAGGTTAAGGATTTTGCTAAAGACCACGCAGCATAGGATTTGAACCCAAGTCTGGGTCTGTGCTCTTTCCATAGGTAAGTAGGGAAGAGGTGACTGATGGCTGAAGGGCACAGGGGGTTGAGCCATCTCCTGATCCTTGGCCCATAAGCCAGCCTAAACAATGCCTCGGCCCAATAGAGTCCCAAGGAGCTGAGGCGGACAGCGTTAGTCATTGTTTAGCTATATCCTACATATTTAGCCTTTTAAAAATTTTCTGAGAAATCATTTTTTCTGTTCCCTTAGTCACCCTTGAATATCTTCTTATAATAAAATACACAGAGGAAGATGCTTGTGGCTGAGAGTGCAGGCCTGTCTAGGGCAGAACTGGAGACAGGATAAGGTCTGAAGCCTGTTTTCTGCAGAGGTGAATGAAGCACATACTACTAGCTCTGTGCAGACACCCTGCCCGGGGACCAGCCCTGAGGGCAGCCAGGGACTCCCTCTGTTTATCCTGAGAGCCAGAAAAAGACTCTTTGCTGACAAGTGTAATCTTTCTTGATAAACATATTAATTTTCTGTCTCAGCTCAGTGGAGACGATCCCTGGATCAGTGATACAAGTTCTAATAATATATTCCTTTTCTATGGTGACTTCTGGGTTGGCTTAGACAGTAGAGGAGAAAGTCAGAGGTGACCATTGTTCATAAAACAACCGTCTTTGCTCTCGAAATGAATGAGATCACAATGTGCTCTTCTGCTGCCCCGATGGACATGACTGAAGCGACTTAGCAGCAGCAGTAGCTGCCCCTGATGTGCAGATGACGACTGCCAAGTGGGCCAGACTGATACAAAGGGAGAGTGAGGAGCAGAGGAACAAGAGTCTCTGGTCAGTGAGTGTCCTGGGCAAGCTGATGGGTGCTTAATCAAGAACATTCCTGTTTAGCTCAGTTTACTACTGACCACTGGTGACTCTAGCACCTCTGAGTCAGGAGTATTATACATAATAGTGTCCACCTCACAGGGAGTAAAAGCAGATTAAGTACTTAGCAAGTGCCTGTCAAGCACTCATTGCATATTATCTATTACTACAAAGAAACCTATAAGGTGCATCTATTTTATTCTCAGAGAATAGATTCATATTGGCAGGACTTTTGAAGTAGAGGAGTTTTGAATCCATATGCAGTCAGATCCATCAACCTTTTCCTTTCTTGTTTCTCCTCCCCTATAAGTATATACTTATATATTCTTAGAGTTCTTCTATAGTGTGCTCTTTTAAAAAATATTTACACCTTAATCCATCAGGAATGTATGTGGTATGAAGTAAGGAGATAATATAATCTTTTTCCAAATAAACAATTTCCCCAAAGCCATCTATTGATTTGAGATAATTTTCCTCTTATATTGATTCTTCCATGTATTTGGGTTTATATATTGAAGCAGCTTCTATACTAACATTTCTCAATAATGTTAACTGTTTCCTACACTAAGGATTTCTATTTAATTAGCTTACATTTAAAATCCTGCTCAAGTTACTACTGCCTTTTGAATGGACTTCGTATACTGCTGGAATTTAAAATTTTAAAAGAGTAACATAGACCAACTTTCTAGAGAGCAATTTGGTTTAAAAATCTTTATTCACCAAAATTGTCCCACTCCTGGTAATTTTCCTGACAAAAATAAATTCAGACATTTATGTATTTGTATATAAAGCTGCACTCTCATTTGTAGAAGCAAAAAGTTGGAAACTATTTTTTGAAAGGTATAGTGATGCAAATTATATTACATTTATAGAATGAACTATCACAAGTCATTAATTCCTTTTTGAAAAAAGTAATACATAGGAAATGCATTTTTATGTTAGATGAAAATACAGTATGCAAAATTTTATATGTACTATTATCTCATTATGTTTTTTAAAAATTAGCTGTAGTTACAATGGTCTTTCATTTCCTTGAACAAACTTTTTCAGCCTCAGAGACTTTGCATATTCTGGTTCCTCTCCCTGGAAAAAATTTCCACCTGTTCTTTATAAGACTAGCTCTTTTTCACTCTTTGTTGTTGTTGTTTAGTCGCCAAGTTGTGTCCAATCCTTTTAGGACCCCATAGACTGTAGCCTGCCTAGCTCGTCTGTCCATGAGATTTCCCAGGCAAGAATACTGGGAGTGGGTTTCCATTTCCTTCTCCAGGGGATTTTCCCTACCCAGGGATCAAACCCATGTCTCCTGCATTGATTGGCAGGCAGATTCTTTACTACTGAACCACCAGGGAAGATGGTGGCTCTTTAGGCCCTTTCAGTCTTCAGGTCTTTGCTTAAATGTATCATTTTAGAGCTTTCCCTAACTACTCTGTTAAAGGAGATCCAACTTCCCTCACCCATTAGTCTTCATGTTTAAGTATGTAATTATCTATTCCACATGGGTGAATTCTGCCTACCCTTTTGGAAGGTTACTTCCAGATATCTAAGACCACATTTTTTCTATTTTCTTTCAGAGCACTCATTCCTGTGATCTAATTGTATTGAATATACACTGAATACTGCCCAACCCACTTTTCCATTCCCTAAAATTTTAAATCACCTGATACATCCTTTAAATAATCAATACATAAAAGCATAAAAAAAGCATGGACGCTTATTTTACATCACTCACAAAAAATTACCTGGAAGTGGCTTAGACACTTAAAAGTAAGAATGGAAACCATGAACTCCTAGAAGAGAGCATAGGGGAAAGCTCCTTGACGTTAGTCTTAGCAATGATTTTTTTTTTTTTTTTTTTTTTGGATGTGACAACAAAAATACAAACAACAAAAGCAAAAATAAACACATGGGACTACATCAACCTAAAATGCTTCTGCACAGGAAAGAAAACTCTCAATAGAATGAAAAGGCAATCTACAGAATGGGAGAAAATATTTGCAAATCATATGTCTGATGAGGGGTTAATATCCAAAATACATAAGGAATTCATGCAACACAATAGCAACAACAATAATAATAACCTGATTTAAAAATGAGCAAAAGACCCTGAACATTTTTCCAAAAATGATATACAAATGGCCAACAAGTACATGAAAAGGTACTCAACATCACTAATACCAGGAAAATGCAAATCAAAACTGTGATGAGCTATACCTGCTAGTATGGCTATTATCAAAAAGAGTTAACAGATGCTGGAGAAAGGGGAACACCTGTGTACTGTTGGTAGTAATGTAAATTGGTGCAGCCATTACAGAAAACAGTATGGAGATTTCTCAAAAAATTAAAAATGGGGCTACCATATAATGCAGGAAATCCACTTCTGAGTATATACCTAAAGGAAATGAAATTACTGATATTATCTCAAAGATATATCTGCACCCCAATGTTCATAGCAGCATTATTTATAATAGTCAAGACATGGAAATAAACCAAGCATCCAATGATAAAAATGAATAAAGAAAACGTGAAATAATCAACAAGAAAAAAAAAAGAAAATGTGAGCTATATATATATTTCAGCCATAAAAAAGAAGGAAGTCCTGCCATTTGAGACAACATAGATGAACCTTGAAGCATTATGTTAAAATAAGTCATAAAAATACAAATACTGTGTGATCTCATTTATATGTACAAATCTTAAAAAACTAAACTCAGACAGAGTAGTTTGGTGGTTGTGGTGCGTGGCGGCGGGGGGAGCAGTATGAAGATGGTCAAAGGGTACAAACTGCAGTTATAAGGTGAATAAGTTCTGGGGATCTAATGTATGCAGCAGCATGGTAACTGTGGTTAACAATACTATATTGTGTATTTGAAAGTTGCTAAGAAAGTAGATCTTAAAAGTTCTTGCCACACACAAAAAGCATAACTACGTGTGTCGATAAATGTGTTAACTAACCTAATTGTGGTAATCATGTCACACTCTATATAAATATCAAATCGTTACATTGTACACCTTAAACTTACCCATTGCTATATGTCAGTTGCACCTCAGTGAAGTTGGAAAAAAATAAGCATCTCATTCTCTTACCAGGACAGCCTGTGCAGAGGAGTAAGTTGCTGATGATCAAACTTAAGACAGTTGTAACACATGAAACAGTGATGAAATCCTGGAGGGTGTATTTCAACAGCCATGGTCCCCTCTACCACTTGCATTCCTTTAAGCTCATGTGAGAAAGAGGATGAGAGTCTGGTGAGAGTGAAGTCAGGCTGGGAGAGTCAAATGCAGTTTTCCTTCTAGGTAGATGGGGCCCTGGATAATTGGACCCAGGTGCCTGGGAGAGAGGTCACAAAGCTTTCAAGGTGTAATCAAGTCTACTTAAGATTATAAACAGCATGTGTCCTTTGCTTGTCAGAGCTCTCTCAGCCTCAAATCTGACAGGACTCTCCAGTTCTTTAAACAAAAGTCCTCGCCTCCTCCTGCTGTTTCCCACAACCCATGACTTTTGTTCTTCCCATTGCTGAAGGGATTCTGCTTCAGTTCCTTTTCCCAAACCCAGAATCAATCAGATATATCTCCTATCTGTGAAATCCAATATCAAGGATTCCTGGGAAGAGCCCCAAATGGGCCAGAGTGGAGTCCAGGTCCTCTGCACAGATGGAGTTGGCCCATGGTGGCCCTGCACAACACACAGTTAGCCAGTTTCCTGGCTAACTCTGCAGTGGCTCTTAACCTCACTGTACAATGCCTGGCATACTGGAGTTCAAAAAACCACACCAAGGACTCATCACAGCTGATACCTGACACTCACAGGTTAAGAATGCAATTTTGATGAATCTGCCCAAACTTCAGCACCCATGAAATTCAAGTCTTTGATTTTCTTGAAGCTCAAATTTGAATTTCCTCTTTGTGAGGCTAATCTGTGGGGACTAGTGATTGAGCTGAGTCCACTGTTCAATTTCAAAGCAACTTGGTGTATTTACTTATATCACAGGGACAGGGATATAAACTCTCCTCAGGGGACAGAAGGAACTCCTAACATTCTCACTTATACCCTGTTGTAATTTCTGGAGGAAATTACATGCTATGCAGTGGTCCCCAAACTTTTTGACCCCAGGGACCGATTTCATGGAAGATAACTTTTCCACAGATCAGGGGGAGGGGGATGGTTTTGAGATGATCCAGGTACATTCTATTTATTGTGCTCTGTCCTTGGAATTCTCCAGGCAAGAGTACTGGAGTGGGTAGCCATTCCGTTCTCCAGGGAATCTTCCCAACCCAGGGATCAAACCTGGAGCTCCTGCACTGCAGACAGATTCTTTACCATGTGAGCATCAGGAAAGCCCAGACTAACTTTCATTTCCATTATTATTACATCAGCTCCACCTCAGATCATCAAGCGTTAGATCCCAGAAGTTGGGGATCCCTGCTATAGAGGTAAGTAAAAAAGTGGAGCTCCACAAGGAGATCCTCTTGACTTTCATGGATCTGTTATGGGCCTTGGGGCTTCCCTGGTGGCTCAGGTGGTAAAGAATCTGCTCACAGTGTGGGATATCCAGGTTTGATCCCTGGGTCAGGAATATCCTCTGGAGGAGGAAATAGCAACCCATTCCAGTATTCTTGCCTAGGAAATTCCATGGATAGAAGAGCCTGGCGGGCTACAATCCATGGGGTCTCAAAGAATTGGACACGAATGAGTGACTAACACACACACATTATGGACCTTATTTTCTAACTTTTCCCCTAGCTTCTGAAACAGATAAACTCCATGCCCTCTTGCAGTCAAGATTCATTTAGTGTTTTCAGGCTGTCAGAAGGTCAGTAAAAGGAACTTAGAAGAGGGCCCTTATTATGTACCTTAGCCACAGAGGTGGGCAACCCTGTGACATGTCCTGAAACTGTCCACAGGGTCACTCTCCTTCCCCCAAAGGGAAGAAATCTCCTGCTGCAGGCTGCCCCTAGGTCAGCTGTTGGCAGTCCAGGGCAGGCCTCTAGATACCCTGCAACCCACCCCCCCACCATCATGCCCACATGGGGGTGGTTAACACAGGGCCTACTCCCCTGTGGAGAATTAATTGGAAATGTTACACTTCAAGAGGAAAAACAAGAGTAATGGAAAAGGCATCTGTGTGTGACCAAACCTTAACTGAAAACAGGTTTTCTCTGCTCCCAGGCTGGGAACCCAGGAGGAGCAGGAGCCTGGGAGGCAGCAAGCACAGTGTGCATCTGGGGATGGAGTGACCCTGCCATGATCTGTGCATATGGAGGGAAGGTGTGCCTGTGGAGGGGGCTGGGAGGTTCAGGGGAGGAGGGAGAGAGAAGGAAAGTGAGTATGAAGAATGAGGAATGAGGCACAGCTCTGGTGGGTGGTTTCTACTTTCTTCTGGGGCTGGGGTAGGGTAATGGAGGTAGGATGAACTAAGGTTATATCTGGTGGCTTCTTTGGAAACTGGGGCTTTTGATTAATGACTAAAGTAACTTGACAAATACATGCTCAGTACCACTTTAGTTGTTTCTCCTCTCTTCTGAACTTATTCCCGTCCAGATGAGCCCACCCCTTCCAAGGCTCCCAACCCCAGCTTCCCTTGGCTGCCCTTCTACCAGCCTGTGTTACACTGTCCTTCATTTTACAGACAGCCATTTTTTTTCTCAAACCAAACTTAGGGGGACTGTAAGTCCAAATATTAGAAACAGAGTTTCCTGGCTTGGTATGTCTCTGGGTGCAGTCTATTGTTTTCAGATATATTAATTAATTTCATAAACTTTTACTGAGCCCACTCTGGGTCAGAAATGATGCCATGCACAGGAAATAAAGGCACAGCCACTTTTCTCTAGAGTAGTGAGAAACATGGAGAAGCAAATGGCAACCCACTCCAGTATTCTTGTCTGGAGAATCCCATGGACAGAGGAGCCTGATGGGCTATATTTCATGGGATGGTGAAGAGTTGGACACAACTGAGCGACTAACACACACAGTAAGAAACAAACTAATTAGCAATTGGGATGCAAGGTGAAGAGTCATAGAGAGATGAAAACTTCCTGGAGATCACATCTGAACTGACTCTTGAATGGTGCGTGGGAGTTGCAGGCACTAAAGAGGAAAGGGGAACTCAGAAAAGATGACTTAATTCACATCCCAGGACTGCTTCTTCGAAATTGGGGGTCCCAAGTTTGGCCAACTATGTAATATCTCTAGTAACAACAACCCCACTGGGGGGTTATGAAGATAATTAAAAAACAAAGAGCTCTATGTAGGCCAGGCTTCTGGATTCTCAGTCCTAGCGGCCTTCATCTGCCTCTTCTTTCCTTCAGCACACTCCTGAGCGACCACACTGTAAACTGCTAAGGCTTAGCTGCTAAACCTCCAAGATCTCAAACCATGAAAAGTCCTTGTGTCTCTCATCTTCACAACTCTCTCCCACCCGTGCCAATGCTGGACTGCCTCTGTATCCCCTCTGTGAACTTTAGTCCCTTGATATTCCCAACCTCAGTTCATCTGATACATGACATTCTTCCTGAAGTGAGAGGCCATGGTCAGCCAATAAGTGGCCTCTCTAGCCTCATCCACACCCTTACCTCAAGGCTTCTGCTTGTGTATGCCCAACACTTGCTCAACTGCACTCTCCTCTTTAGATTCCTGCTCCTTTCATTTATGCAACCTACAGAAAGCCTGGGCTTCCCCAATGGCTTATCAGGTAAAGAATCCACCTGCAATGAAGAAGACACAGAGCTGCAAGTTCGATCCCTGGATTGGGAAGATCCCCTGAAGAAGGAAATGGTAACCTGCTCCAGTATTCTTGCCTGGAAAATCCCATGTACAGAGGAACCCGGCAGGCTACAGTCTAAAGGGTCACAGAAGAGTCAGACAGGACTGAGTGACTAAACACACAAACACACAGAAAGCCCAGACTGCTTAGTTCCATTACACCGGGTGCTTTCCAATCACTCTGGAGCCCTTGCTACTTCTGAATTATCTTTCTAATTTGTTCCTATTGAAATAAGTCAATGTATGCAAAGGGCCTAAAGAACTAAAGAGCCTCCTGATGTAAGTGAAAGAGGAGAGTGCAAAAGTTGGCTTAAAGTTCAGCATTCAGAAAATTTGGATAATAGCATTCGGTCCCATCACTTCATGGCAAATAGATGGGGAAACAGTGGAAACAGTGACAAACTTTATTTTTGGGGGCTCCAAAATCACTGCAGCCTTGAAATTAAAAGACCTTTATCCTTGGAAGGAAAGTTATGACAGACCTAGACAACATATTAAAAAGCAGAGACATTACTTTGCCAACAAAGGCCTGTCTAGTCAAGGCTATGGTTTTTCCAGTAGTTATGTATGGATGTGAGAGTTGGACTATAAAGAAAGATTAGCGCCAAATAATTGATGCTTTTGAACTGTGGTATTGGAGAAGACTCTTGAGAGTCCCTTGGACTGCAAGGAGATCCAACCAGTCCATCCTAAAGGAAATCAGTCCTGAATACTCATTGGAAGGACTGATGTTGAAGCTGAAACTCCAACACTTTGGCCACCTGATGCGAAGAACTGACTCATTGGAAAAGACCCTGATGCTGGGAAAGATTGAAGGCAGGAGGAGAAGGGGATGACAGAGGAGATGGCTGGATGGCATCACCGACTCGATGGACATGAATTTGAGTAAGCTCTGGGAGTTGGTGATGGACAGGAAGCCTGGCATGCTGCAGTCCATGGGGTTGCAAAGAGTCGGACACGACTGAGCGACTCAACTGAATTGATGCAAAGGATCTAGCACGTGGCCTGAAACAGTAAAAGTCCAACACGTTCATGTCCCTCTCCTCTTCCCCTGATTCCTTATCACATAAAAGTGCTTAATCAAAACCTTTTCCATTCCTCTCACATCTCTGATTTCTTTAGGCCTAAGCTTTTATATTTTGTACAATCTTGTTCTAGTTCCTCATTCTCAGCTTACATATAATGATTAAGAGAACAGAGCCTCAATCAACTAGCTTGGTCTGGTCTGGTCATCTATTTAAGCCTCCATTTTCTCTTCTGTAAGATGGAAATTATAATAGATATTATAAAAAACACCAATGTCATAGGTCTGTTCAGAGGATTAACTGAAGAAGAGTAACTCTTACATACATGCACAAGAAGACACGTGAAAAATTGTTTAAAGCTCATTGCTCAGAATAGCAAAATGGAAAACAACTCATATGCTTAATGATGAGAGATAAGTAGTATATTTTCACCCAATGGAATATAAACAATAGTGAAAACTAATGTTATTCAGTGTCACATAACTTGTATAAATCTCAGTGACATAATGTTGAGTAACCAAAGTAAATTCCAACAGACATTATAGTAAAACCTGTTTAGAAAGTTCAAAAACAAGCAAAATAAGTCAAATTTATTTTTAAGATAAGAATATATATGTAATAAAACAGAAAACAGAGCAAGGACTCCTAGACACAGAAGTCAGGATCATGGTTTCCTCTGAGGTGGAGGGGTGGGATATGGATGTACACCTGGGTAGGTGTGGATTACTGGTAATGGTTGGTTCTAAGTTGAGTTATAGGTTCATCATGTTCATCATATTATTAAAGATTAAATAAAATAATATAGGGTCATGCATGGATAAATGAGAAGAAAACCTAGTTCTAACCTGTCTCTTAAACTCCCTTCCCGTTTTCTGTCTGCTTACTAGCATCTTCATTTGATTATTTCATTAGCTCTTGAAACTCAAAATATGGAAAATCGACTTTATATTGCCTTCAAATTTGCTTAGGCTCCTTAATTCCAAATTTTTATAAATAAATTTCATCTCCTCCAGGGCAATTTGTCCTATACCTAGATTTCTAAAAGACTCTCTGTTTCCCCTTAATTCAGCTATTTGACAAGTCTTACTTTCATGCCCAGAAAAAAATGCATCTAGAAAGAGGCAGAGCCAGAATTCTGCATCTATTATACTATTTGTTGGTACAGCCTACACTTTTACTCATGCACCTCTGTGATACTGGCTCAGTGTGACCCTGAGGCAATGACCTCTAGCATTGAGGCCTGAGGATGCATCTGCCCTTCCCATTAGGGAAGCTGAAGCAACAGTCCACTCTTACTATTGCCCCTACCTTCTGTTGAGCACTGGCCTCTCCAAATCCAGGCTGTTGAGTACCCAGACCCACCCCCTGAAGTCCTGCCCAGTGTCTGGCTTTGACAAAATTTGCCAGGCCTGTTGGACAGTTCTTAAGGCCACCCGGTAGGGAGGAGGGCTACACTAGGCTCAGTGTTGGTGGGAATAAACAGCTCTTGTGAGCAGCTGGGATCAAGGTGGACTCTGCCAGATGGAATCCCTGGCTTTTTCTTTTCTTGGACCCTGCTGAGCAGCAATATCCAAGAGCAACCATAGAGTACAGCCTCAATGAGTTCATACAGCAGCAACGGGGAGGACAGACTGGGGCCAGGAGATATGAAGGAGGTTTTGAGCACAGCCTCGACAGCCACTTCTCTGCCTGCAGAAGTGATTATTCCTATTAAGGACACAGCAGTTCCTGTTTATAGTTGTTCCAAACATCCCTCACGCCACAACCCTTTGAGAAATATATGCCAAGGCCCAGAGAACTTTTCTATTTAAAGACTCAGACATAGAGAACAGACTTGTGGACATGGAGGTAGGGATGTAAAGAGTGGGATGAACTGAGAGAGTAACACTGAAACATATGCATTACCATATGTAAAATTAGATAGCCAGCAGACACTTGCTGTATGATGCAGGGAACTCAAATCCGGTACTCTATGGCAACCTAGGGGGTGGGATGGGGTGGGCGGTGGGAGGGAGGTTCAAGAGGGAGAGGACATACATATACCTATGGCTGATTCATGTTGATATGTGGCAGAAACCAACACAATTTACAAGCAATTGTCCCCCAATTAAAAATAAATAAATTTAAAAAATAAATATAGAAGAACAACAAGAAAAATAAAGGCTCCTCTGATTTTACAACTGGTTAGGTCTGCAACCTTGCTGGATTCTGGTCCCTGCTCCCTTACAGAAGAGACTTGCTTTCTATGTCTCAGCTCAAATGCTCTGCCAGCTTTTCTCTCTTTTATGTCTATCCACAGGGTTACCCTTGTGAATCGAAGCACGTGAACAATGAACACCTACAGACAGGAATGTCTGGTGAGATCATTAACATTTCTTCAGAAACCTGTAAGAGAAGTTTCCTTTCTTTAGGTAGTTTGGGGAGCGCTGTTTTTTGTTTTTGTTTTTTTCTGGAACATTCAACAAACATTTATTAAGGAACTACAGTATAAAATCATGCTGTTCCAGGACTGCTATTTCCTTTAGATTTTAAAAGAACTGGACCCTTGACTGCTAATTTCTTTTCGTTCTTTTCTCTTCTCTTCACCCCCTCTTTACCTCCTTCATCAAAGGGACCTAGCTCCCTCCCAGGACACTGTCACAGTACACTTTGTGAGAGGAGCTGGGCTCTGGCATTAGCTGGGGCTTGTGATGTCAACTTTGCAGATAATTCACTCTGGGACCTTGGGCAAGGGATGAAATTCTTTATCTACAGGGTAGAGATCAAAAAGTTACCTCACAGAGTGGTGATGAGAATTAAATGAGGTAATATACATCTGACACTTAAAATAGTTCACATTTTATGATCAACAAATGATGGTTATTGTTATTTTTTGCTAATACCATTCTCTCATTTAACTGGGACTCATCACAGAACCTTATCTATCTGGAAGTCAACTGAAAAATACAAAACATGTCAAAAGGAAAAGATCTCTGAGCAACTAAAATTAGTGTTTATGGGTTGAAACACATTTTATTTGCAGATGAGATTCTTATTTTGAGTCTATTTAACATTGCATATGGAATCCTATTAAGCTAACAGCAGATTAGGACTGGCAAACTAAATAGGGAAGTAGGCAGAGAGCATCAGAGTGTGAGAGCAGAACTCTGATGATCAGAAACTAGAACTACAGACTAAGACCTAAGAATTACAACCATGCACTACTCGGAGGCATTCAGAATAGGTCAATTTATTGAACACCCAACAGACAACAGATACTCTATTGGGTGTATTGGGCATATTATTCAATTTAACCCTCACAGCTATCCTCTGTAGCATCTATCTTTATTGCTATGTTACAAAGGTAATGTGGAGGTTTCTAGAGTTTAAGACATTTGTCACAAAGCAAGGAAGGGGGTATATCTCAGAGTCTGCCTACATTAAAAATTTTTTTTTATTGAAGGATAATTGCTTTACAGAATTTTGTTATTTTCTGTCAAACCTCAACATAATCAGCCATAGGTATATATATATCCCCTCCCCTTTGAACCTTCCTCCCATCGACCACCCCATCCCACCCCTCTAGGCTGATAGAGAGCCCCTGTTTGAATTTCCTGAGCCATACAGCAAATTCCCATTGGTTATCTATTTTACATATGGTAATGTATGTTTTCATATTACTTTTTCCATACATCTCACTATCTTCTCCCCTCTCCCCATGCCCATAAGTCTATTCTGTCTGTTTCTCCACTGTTGCCCTGTAAATAAATTCTTCAGTACCATTTTTCTAGATTCCATATATGTGTGTTAGAATGTGATATTTATTTTTCTCTTTCTGACTAACTTCACTCTGTATAATAGATTATAGGTTCATCCACCTCATCAGAATGAACTCAAATGTGTTCCTTTTTATGGCTAAGTAGGATGTGAGAGTTGGACTGTGAAGAAAGCTGAGTGCTGAAAAATTGATGCTTTTGAACTGTGGTGTTGGAGAAGACTCTTGAGAGTCCTTTGGACTGCAAGGAGATCCAACCAGCCCATCCTGAAGGAGATAAGTCCTGGGTGTTCATTGGAAGGACTGATGCTGAAGCTGAAACTCCAATACTTTGGCCACCTGATGCGAAGAACTGACTCATTGGAAAAGACCCTGATGCTGGGAAAGATTGAAGGCAGGAGGAGAAGGGGACGACAGAGGATGAGATGGCTGGATGGCATCGCTGACTCAATGGGCATGGGTTTGAGTAAACTCCGGGAGTTGATGATGGACAGGGAGGCCTGGCGTGCTGCGATTCATGGAGTCACAGAGTCAGACACGACTGAGCGACTGAACTGAACTGAACTGAACTGAATATTCCATTGTGTGTATGTACCATGACTTCTTTATCCATTCATCTGTTGATGGACATCTAGGTTGCTTTCATGTTCTAGCTATTGTAAATAGTGCTGCAATGAGCAATGGGATACATGTGCCTTTTTCAACTTTGATTTCCTCAGGGCATATGCCTAGGAGTGGGATTGCTAGGTCATATGGTGGTTTTATTCCTAGATTTTAAAGGAATCTCCATACCGTCTTCCATAGTGGCTGTATCAATTTATGTTCCCACCAACATCACAAGAGCAGTTCCTTTTCTCCACACCCTCTCCAGGATTTATGGTTTGTAGACTTTTTGATGATGGCCATTCTGACTGATGTGAGGTGATATCTCATTGTAGTTTTGATTTGCATTTCTCTAATAATGAGTGATGCTGAGTATCTTTTCACATGTTTGTTAGTGGCCTATATGTCTTCTTTAGAGAAATGTCTGTTTAGGTCTTTTCCCCACTTTTTGATTTGGTTGTTTGTTTTTCTGGTATTGAGTTGTATGAGTTGCTTGTATATTTTGGAATTAACCCTTTGTCAATTGTTTCATTTGCTATTATTTTCTCCCATTCTGAGGGTTGTCTTTTCACCTTGCTTATAGTTTCCTTTGCTGTGCAAAAGATTTTAAGTTTAATCAGATTCCACTTGTTTACTTTTGTTTTTATTTCCACTACTCTAGGAGGTGGGTCACAGAGGATCTTGCTTTGATTTATGTCATCGAGTGTTTAGCCTATGTTTTCCTCTAAGAGTTTTATAGTTTCTGATCTTATATTTAGGTCTTTAATCCATTTTATCTTTGTTTATGGTGTTAGGAAGTGTTCTAATTTCATTCTTTTACATGTAGCTGTACAGTTTTCCCAGCACCATTTATTGAAGAGGCTGTCTTTGTCCCATTGTATATTCCTGCCTTCTTTGTAAAAAACAAGATACCCATAGGTGCATGGGTTTATTTCTGGGCTTTCTATCTTGTTCCATTGGTCTATATTTCTGATTTTGTGCCAGTAATGCCCCATACTATCTTGATGACTGTAGCTTTGTAGTATAATCTGAAGTCAGGAAGGTTGATTCCTCCAGCTCCATTCTTCTTTCTCAGGACTGCTTTGGCTATTCAGGGTCTTTTGTGTTTCCATATGAATTGTGAAATTTTTTGTTCCAGTTCTGTGAGAAATGCCATTGGTAACTTGTTAGGGATTGCATTGAATAGGGATTGAATCTGTAGATTGCATTTGGTAGTATAGTCATTTTCACAATCTTGATTCTTCCTACCCAAGAACATGGAATATCTCTCGATCTCTTTATGTCGTCTTTGATTTCTTTCATTAGTGTCTTATAATTTTCTGTGTACAGTTCTGTTGTCTCCTTAGGTAAGTTTATTCTTAGATATTTAATTCTTTTTGTTGCAAAGGTGAATAGGATTGATTGCTTAATTTCTCTTTCAGATTTTTCATTGTTAGTATATAGAAATGCATATGATTTCTGTGTGTTGATTTTGTATCCTGCAACTTTGCTAAATTCACTGATTAGCTCTAGTAATTTTCTGATACTATCTTTAGGGTTTTCTATGTACGGTATCATGTCATCTGCAAATGATGAGAGCTTTACTTCTTTTCCTATCTTGATTTCTTTTTTTTTTTTCCCTCTGATTACTGTAGCTAGGACTTTCAGAACTATGTTGAATAATAGTGGTGAGTATCTTGTTCCTGATCTTAGGGGGAGTGCTTTTAGTTTTTCATCATTGAGAATAATGTTTGCCATAGGCGTATCATATATGGACTTTACTATGTTGAGGTAGGTTCCTTCTATACCTATTTCTTGAAGAATTTTAATCATAAATGGATGCTGAATTTTGTCAAGGGTTTTTCTGCATCTGTTGAGATTATCATATGGTTTTTATCTTTCAATTTGTTAATATGGTGTATCATATTGATTGATTTGCATATATTGAAGAATCCTTGCATTCCTGGAATAAATCCAACTTGATCATGGTGTATGAGCTTTTTGAGGTGTTGCTGAATTCTGTTTGCTAAAATTTTGTTGAAGATTTTTGCATCTATGTTCATCAGTGATATTGGCCTGTAGTTTTCTTGGCCGGAGGAGCATACCTGTGCAGTACTTGTACAGCACAATTCTCAGGATGAGATTACTGAATGCTAAATTGGAAGGAGACTTCAGATACAACAAGTTAAAAAAAACAACGAAAAGGCACAGAAATGCTATACAAATTAAGGAACAAACTAGAAACACAGAAGTCCAAATAAATGAAGAGGAAAGAGGCCAACTACCTGAAATAGAATTCAGAATAATGATAGTAAAGGTGATCAAAACCTTAAAAACAAAATGGAGAATGCAAGAATCAATTAACGAGGACCTAGAAGAATTAAAGAATAAACATACAGAGACAAAGGACACAATTACTGAAATTAAAAACACTCTAGAAGGAATCAGTAGCAGAATATCTGAAGCAGAAGAATGAATCAGTGAGCTGGAAGATAAAATGGTGGAAATAACTTCTGAAGAGCAGAATAAAGTAAAAAGAATGAAAAGAACTGAGGATAGCCTCAGAGACCTCTGGGACAATATCAAATGGACCACCATTCGAAGTACAGGGGTCCCAGGAGAAGAAGAGAAAAAGAAAGGGTATGAGAAAATTTTTGAAGAAATTATAGTTGAAAATTTCCCCAACATGGAAAAGGAAATAGTCAATCAAGTCCAAGAGGCACAAAGAGTCCCACACAGGATAAACCCAAGGAGAAACACATCAAGATACATACTAATCAAACTAACAAAGACTAAACACAAAGAAAGAATATTAAAAGCAGCAAGAGAGAAGCAACAACTAACATACAAGGGAAACCCTATACACTTAACAGTTGATCTTTTTTTTTTTTCCATTTATTTTTATTAGTTGGAGGCTAATTACTTTACAATATTGTAGTGGTTTTTGCCATACATTGACATGAATCAGCCATGGATTTACATGTATTCCCCATCCCGATCCCCCCTCCCACCTCCCTCCCCACCCCATCCCTCTGGGTCTTCCCAGTGTACCAGGCCCGAGCACTTGTCTCATGCATCCAATCTGGGCTGGTGATCTGTTTCACCCTTGATAATATACATGTTTCGATGCTGTTCTCTCAAAACATCCCACCCTTGCCTTCTCCCACAGAGTCCAAAAGTCTGTTCTGTACATCTGTATCTCTTTTTCTGTTTTGCATATAGGGCTATTGTTACCATCTTTCTAAATTCCATATATATGCGTTAGTATACTGTATTGGTCTTTATCTTTCTGGCTTACTTCACTCTGTATAATGGGCTCCAGTTTTATCCATCTCATTAGAACTGATTCAAATGAATTCTTTTTAATGGCTGAGTAATATTCCATGTGCACCCCTATGTGCATCGCAGCACTGTTTATAATAGCTAGGACATGGAAGCAACCTAGATGCCCATCAGCAGACGAATGGATAAGGAAGCTGTGGTACATATACAACAGTTGATCTTTAAGCAGAAACTCTGCAGGCCAAAAGGGAATGGCAAGATATATTTAAAGTCCTGAAAGAGAAAAATCTACAACCAAGATTACTGTACTCGACAAGGATCTCATTCAAAATTGATGGAGAAATAAAAAGCTTTTCAGACAAGCAAAAGTTAAGAGAATTCAGTACCACCAAACCAGCTTTACAACAAATATTAAAGGAACTTATATAGTCAAGAAATACAAGAGAAGAGAAAACGATCTACAAAATCAACCCCAAACATTTAAGAAAATGGCAATAGGAACATATACATCAATAATTACTTTAAATGTAAATGGATTAAATGCTCCAGCCAAGAAACACAGACTAGCTGAATGGATACAAAACAAGACCCACATATATGCTGTCTAAAAGAAACCACTTCAGACCTCAAGACACATATAGACTGAAAGTGAGAGGATGGAAAAATATATTCTATGCAAATGGGAAGCAAAAGAAAGCTGGGGTAGCAATCGTCATATCAGACAAATAGACCTTAAAATAAAGATTACAAGAGATAAGAAAGGATACTCCATAATGATCAAGGGATCAATTCAAGAGGAAGACATAGCAATTGTAAATATCTATGCACCTAACATAGGTGCACCTCAATACATAAGACAAGCACTAACAGACCAGACATAAAAGGAGAAATTGACAGTAACACAATAATAGTAGGAGACTTTAACACCCCACTCACACCAATGGACAGATCATCAAAACAGAAAATTAATAAGAAAATATAAGTCTTAAATGATACATTAGATGAGATGAATCTTATTGATATATTCAGGATATTTTGTCCAAATGCAGAAGAATACACCTTCTTCTCGAGTGCCCATGGAACATTCTCCAGGATAGACCACATCTTGGGTCACAAATCAAACCTCAGTAAATTTAAGAAAACTGAAATCTTATCAAACATCTTCTCCGACCACAATGCTATGAGACTAGATATCAATTACAAGAATAAAACAATAAGAAACACAAACGCATGGAGATTAAACAACATGCTTCTAAATAACCAACAGGTTACTGAAGAAATCAAAAGGGAAATGAAAAAAGT
The DNA here is from genome assembly GCF_963930625.1 of Muntiacus reevesi. NCBI lineage: Eukaryota > Metazoa > Chordata > Mammalia > Artiodactyla > Cervidae > Muntiacus > Muntiacus reevesi. The sequence goes on along the minus strand of NC_089256.1, from coordinate 36,945,588 downwards.
TCTAGAAACAAATGACAATGAAAACACGACAACTCAAAACCTATGGGATGCAGCAAAAGCAGTTCTAAGAGAGAAGTTTATAGCAATACAATCCTACCTCAAGAACAAGAAAAACATCAAATAGACAACCTAACTTTACACCTAAAACAACTGGAAAAAGAAGAACAAGAAAACCCCAAAAGTAGGAGGAAAGAAATCATAAATATCTGAACAGAAATGAAAAAGAAATGAAAGAAACAATAGTAAAGATTAATAAAACTAAAAGCTGACTCTTTGAGAAGATTAACAAAGTTGACAAGCCTTTAGTCAGACTCATCAAGAAAAAAAGAGAGAAGAATCAAATCAACAAAATTAGAAATGAAAAAGAGAGGTTACAACAAACAATGCAGAAATACAAAGGATTATAAGAGATTATTATGAACAACTATATGGCAATAAAATGGATAACCTGGAAGAAATGGACAGATACTTAGAAAAATTCAATCTTCCAATACTGAAATAGGAAGAAATAGAAATTATGAACAACCCAATTACAAGCACTGAAATTGAAACTGTGATCAAAAATCTCCCAAAAAACAAAAGCCTAGGACCAGATGGCTTCCCAAGAGAATTCTATCAAACATTTAGAGAATAACTAATGCATATCTTTCTAAAACACTTTCAAAAAATTGCAGAGAAAGGAACAGTTCCAAACTCATTCTACGAAGCCACCATCACCTTGATACCTACCTACATTTAAAGCCCCACATTTCTGATACACCACACTTGCCCCCATACAGCTGTTTAGATCTCTAAAGATCCCATGTCTGTCTGTCTGTCCTCCCTCCCTCCCTCCCTTCTTTCCTTACTTTCTTAATTCTATTCATCCACTTGATACCTGAAACAGAGTCCCTGATGTCAGTGTACTCAAAAAAACAAAAACAAAAAAACAAAAAAAACTTACTTTGAATGATTTTAGACTCACAAGAAGCTGCAAAATTACTTCCTATGTGTACCCTTCTGCTAGCTTACCCCAATGTATTATATTAGTTCATAACCAGAGGGAAAAAGCTAATGCCAGCACAATGCCATTAAATGCACTATAGACCTTATTTGGATTTCACTAATTTTTGCAGCATTCACTTCTCAATGAACTTATAGTCTAGTATTTCTCTTATTATAGTGGTTTATAATTGGCATTCCTCAAATAAAATTAAGTTCATATTTAAGAAGTTAAGGAAAAGTATATGCCTTTGGAAAAGATTTCATTCAAAATCACTGAAATAAAATTTTTCACTGAAAAGTGTAAGCTCTTTGCTCTCTGGAATATTTACTTCTTCAAAACAATACATTTTCCAAAGCATTCTAGATAGCTTGAAGTGACACTCAATGATTTCTCTTCATGGGATGAAGCTGGCCAAGTCTTTAGTGATATAGAAATCTCCTAAAGAATTTAGCTCATGTTCAAGGTGTCCACATTTAACTATGCAGAGGTTTTCCCACCATGGTGCTTTTCAGTTTCCAAAATGCATCAGGACGCCACATTACACAGTGTGGGTGGGATATTTTTAAATCTAGCTATCTCCTCAATTCCTTCCATGTGTGCCATGGAATTTAAGTGCTGGAGTCAGGCATTTCTGAATACAATTTTCCGTAAGTAGATTCACCACTCCCCATTGAAGCACACACATCTGATCTAGTTTATGAGGGTGTGGGATGACTCTTTTCTCTCACTTTGAGAACATTTAAAATGATCAAAAGTGAGACAGAGTGCTAGTTCTGACCTAGGCAAGCTGGGGCCAAGAGAGTTCACTGTTTCTGCTGGCCTCCCACCAGGGAAGAGTGTAGCCCCTTAAACAGGGCTTTCAGGCTCTGTTACCTCCTGCTTCTCTCATTTTTCTGTATCCACTTTTTTCTTTCTAGGCATCCACTTTTTTCTCCCCAAATAAATAAAGGTCTCCTGTAGTGCCCTTTTACAGAGACGTCCAACCAGATAGAGCAGGTAGGTTCCAAGCTGGTTGTGGCATCTTCCTTCCCAACTGCCTTTTTTTCCCTCTATAATCTCTATTTTTGCTAATATCATCACCATCCTCCAAGACACTGAGACTTGAAACTTCAATAATACTCTTCATGCTGCTGTGTCCATTGCCCCTCACATCTGCTCGGGGCTGTCAATTCCATCTCTTGCTCATGTCTTCTGTCCTGTTGCTTCCATTCACACTCTCTTGAATCCTGGGTGGGCAGGAAGGAAGCTGGCTGCTTGCCTTTGCCAGACTGTGAACTCGCTGAGGGTGGGATCTGCATCTTAGCCACCGCTGTGGCTCTGAGACGGCTGTGCCATGCTTGACAGATGGCATGCCTCTGTGCTATCTACTGAGTGGTTAACACAGCAGCTGAATATCAGTTCAGCTGGACTCATCCCCCAGGCAGAGCTCTGCTCATTTCAGGCTGGGGCCCAAGATCGCAGAGGAAAAAGCACAATGGGGAGGCAGTCCAGGTAGCCTGGGGAACATAGGTCTCCCCGTGCCTCTCACCACTTGCTTAGGCCACTCCTACCTGCCCAAGGGCCATCTTCCTCTCTCCTCTTACCCCAAACTTCCCTGTCCCCACAGGTGAGCCTATTATCTGAGAGCTGGTGGTTATGAATTCAGATTTCCTGTTACCTGTTCTCAGCAACATGCAGTCCCTTCTCATTCAACTATTGAGTTCGTTCTGCCATTTATAATCTCTTACTTTCTCTGTTCTTGCTCATTGTGTTTATATGGGACATTCATATACAAACCTTCTGTGTATGTGTGTGCATGTGCATATATCAGCATCATTTTTAAACTTACCCATCTCAGTCATTTCACCGTTTCACTTGTAATTGAACCAGAACTCAGAGGCCAAAGTGGTGGCTCTGAGTTTACAGGGTCCATTTGAAGCAGAGCCTTAGCAGATAACAGGACATCATGCATCCCCACCTCATGGCCTGCCCTGAGATCAAACTGATCATTGAAAACCCATCCCACAGAACTACATCTTTGAGCTGCATTCTGGTGGATTTTCTTTGCCAGGTACTTTCAAACTTCAAAAGTTGTCTCTGAAACCCTAGATTTGTGTTTTATCTGCTTCAGAAGATAATCAAGATCATAGTCAGGCATTTTGTAGGATTACACATGGAACATGCATCTGGAGTACTGGCTGCGAAATATGTGCAGGAGTCTCCAGACAGATTAAACTTTGTCACCATTGGATATTGAAGGGTCACAGAGTCTGCCAAGCCTAGGACTTCCAGCTATGCTCTGATTCACTGGAGAGACAGGGATGTGAGCCTGAACTGTGCTGACTTTGAATGCCTTAAGCCCTGCAAAATGAGGATTCTGAAAAGGCTCTCAAATCTTTTTTGTGTTGAAGGCACTGTGTTTTTGGAAAAATACAACTTCTTGTTTTTTATGCTGAATGTACTGTTTTTAAATCCTCAAATAATGCTCATTAAGACATCAAACAGATCTTGCATAACAATATTTTGATGATTTAAGTGTAAGTAAATCGAAAGCATATGCATTAAATGTCCCTTACAATACATACGTGTTTTAAGATTAGAGGGGGAAAGTGCTTGACAAAAGGCAAACTGGGTTTCCCCAAGCCCTGAATGTTTGAACAATAGGACATCAGATGAATTTCAAGCAAAACCAGGTTCTCCTCTCTATAGGAGAACATAGTAAGCCAGTTTTGTGTATTTCCAAGGTAACTTATCTGCCTGATTTTGGAAGAGAGCAGAAGCCCTCACCCTGGCAAGCATGCCCTGCACTGTGAGGCATGGTTTTCAGTAGAGAAAAGGGAGTGAGGTAATGGCCACAGGCGCACCAGTTAACCCTCCAGAGTGGCCTGATTTATAACTTCTTTGGAAGCCTCACAATATTACACCTCTTGATTTTGTACACACAGAATGTCTCAGCCTTCCCACCCACAGATGTGTTAGGTAGTATTAAAGACTTTCCCACTGGGGCATGTGAAACCTTGGTTTCAGTCCAAGCCAAAATTCAGCCAAGCCATGGGCTTTATAATTGAGGTCTAAATAGAACTTGGCATCATCCTAGGGTCTCTCAATCAATCAACTGCCATTAAATGCCTCCTAGAGCAAGGCAGTGCTAAGGTGGTGGGGGGATGGAGGAGGAAGAGCACAAAAAAAGTTCAGAAACGCAGAAGACCAAGTCACAGTTTTAAGTAGCAAATGATGTAGTTAAAGGGCTGGGACACATGGGAAATTAACGACTGTCAGCAGGCTGACCTAGAAAAGCTCTCTGAAAGAGGAGATACTTGTGATGGGCCTTGAGGATTGAGCTGATTCATTTACCTGTGAAATGTTTATTTACCACCTACTGTAAGCAACACCCTGGGCTAGTACTGGGGATACAGAAGTAAATCAGACAGGCCTGGTCCTTGCCCTTGGACAGCTTGCACTTGACTTGGAAAGATAGGCATCAAGTAGTAATTGTGAGTGCTAACAAGGAAAAGGACTGGGAGAAGACTTTAGCAGGGGTATTTGACCAACATTACATGAGTTGAATTGTCTTAGACTCTTGAAGTATGGTTCATACATCAGCTTGTTATACATGCAGAATCTCAGGCCCTTCCCCAGTCCTAGTGAATTGGAATCTGCATTTTAAACTCAGTGCCAGGTGATTCTTAACACACTGGATTTCTAGAAGCAGTACTAAGGTAACAGTATGCAGCAAGAGAGCATAGGACTCCTGGATCACATGAATGTTCAAATATCTGGATTGAACAGAACAGACACCTCTTTTCCTGGATGACAGTTCTACCCCTGAATTAAATGTGGAGGAGTCTATATCTCTCATGTAGATATTGAAGGACACCCAAGGTCAGTTAACAGGCCACTCATCTTTGACTCTCATGGGGGCCCTCTTTGTCTATTTGTGTCTTATTTTCAGTTATACGTCTACTGGGTCAGGATCCTTTCATGTTCCAAAATAGGAGATCTGTTCTGTTTGGCATCAGTATTTCTCTCCTGTTTCCCTCCCTCCACTCTGTGCTGGCTAATGCTTTCCAGATGAGGTGCGAGCAGCTGCTAATTGTACCCGGATAAGTTTTGATTTGTGTTTCAGTCAGTAAGGCACCTCACTAATGGGTCTGCAACTTGGCAGCAGGCCTGGGACCAGTGTCAAAGGAAACAGATCCAAAAGGCACACCGAGAAAGGCAAGGAGACAGGGAGTGGATAGAAAAAGTTTGGAGGGTGAAAGGAGGGGGAGGGAATCAAAGGGACAGGAGAGAACTAGAGAGCTTCTTGGGGGAAAGAAAAGAAACAGATTGAGGAAAGCAGGGGATATGGAGAAGGGGGAGGGGGCAAACCCAGGAAAAAAGGGTGGGAGAGGCACAGAGGAAAGGAGCAATGGCATCTATACCTCTGAGAGGAGGCAAAATAATCGAGCTGTGTTTTGTGATATGATCCTGATGATGCCTGGCATTGCTCACCCAGCTTGCTGAACATATACTGGCAACTCTGTACACAGTGGGTGTCAGATAGGGTGGCCCCCTCCTTTTTGTAGGCAGTAATCTGATGCCTCTCTGTTCTCTCTGGCCCCCAGCTTCCCAAGGGCTTGACAGGGAGCACTGAACTCTGACAGCACAGCCAGTGAGGGAAGGCTCAAGTTCCAAGCCTGAGAGAGTCGAGGGCCAGACACACCTTGGCTTTACGAGCTGAGGCCCGGGGAAGGGCCTCTCCTGGCTGGAGCTCCTGGAACCTGATTTCCTGGAATTGAGTTGGAAAGGGGCCTTGTTAGGGGAAGCTAAGGCCTAAGGCCTAAGGCCTTTCTGAATTGTGCACATTCATTGTATTTATTAAAGAAAGAAAGAAAGAAAAACACCTGTGTTAGAGGAGGAAATAAACTTGCCAATATGAATTCCAAATTGTTTGAGTGGGGGGAGGACCCACATATACTTGCAGATTTGCATAGGGAAGAGAGATTAAAGGAAAAATAAGGAAACAGAGCATCAAGAGGCACAAGAACAAGAAACAGAGGAAGATTTGCCAGTGGATAAGCTGGACCTCACTTAGGGCACCAGAATATGGAGCCATACCCACCTCTGCCCTCAGGAAGAAACAAACAAGCCTGCATTTTGGAGAAGAAAATTAATACTTCAAAAAAAAAGCATTTTTGTCCAAACAAAAACTTGTACAAAAAAGTTTATAACAGCACTATTTACAATCTCTGAAAGACAGAAACCACCCAAATATCCACCAACTGATGAGCACATGGATAAACAGCATGTGTATATTCATAGAGTAAAATATTATACAGTTATAAAAAAGAAATGAAGTCCTGATGCATGCTACAACAGTGATGAACTTTGCAAATAATATGCAAAGTTAAGGAAAAGCATATCATATGATTTCATCTATAGGAAATATTTAGAAATGGCAAATCCATAGTGACAAAATGCAATTTAGTTGCTGTTGTAGCCTTGGGGGAATGGAGAATGGGGAATGCCTGCTTAATGAACATGGAGTTTCCATTTGGAGTGATGCAAAAGTTCTGGAACTAGACAGTGGTGATGGCTGCAAAACTTTGTGAATGTACTTAGTGACACTGAATTATACATTTTAAAATGACACATTTTATGCTATGTATATTTTACAACTAAAAAAATGCAAAAAGAAAAAAAAAGCGCTAAAAGAACTTTACTGTGAAAATCTGAAAGAAAAAAAAAAAGAAATTTGTTTTCCCATAAACTTGTTCTATGGTTAGGTACTGGTTTTATTGAAACTCATGTTTGGAAGGGTGTTATTACAACTGTTGTAACATGGCTGTAAAAAGGAAAGAGAGAATAGGAAATTCTAATGAAAAAAGGAAAAGGGTGATGGAGTTCAGTTCAGTTCAGTCGCTCAGTCGGGTCCGACTCTTTGCGACACCGTGGACTGCAGAACACCAGCCTCCCCTGTCCATCACCAACTCCCAGAACCTACTCAAACTCATGTCCATTGTGTCAGTGATGCCATCCAACCATCTCAACCCTTGTCATCCCCTTCTACTCCCACCTTCAATCTTTCCCAGCATCAGGGTCTTTTCCAATGAGTCAGTTCTTCGCATCAGGTGGCCAAAGTATTGGAGCTTCAGCTTCAGCATCAGTCCTTCCAATGAATATTCAGGACTGATTTCCTTTAGGATGGACTGGCTGGATCTCCTTGCAGTCCAAGGGACTCTCAAGAGTCTTCTCCAACACCATGGTTCAAAAGCATCAATTTTTCGGTGCTCAGCTTTCTTTATAGTCCTGCATATTAAAAAGCAGAGACATCCTGGAATTAGGAGAGGAGAAATCAAATAAAGCCATTCTACCTATAGGGTAGAAAATAAAAGAGCAGGGATGGCTACCAAAGAACAGTGGCTGGGATGAAGTGGGGAGAAATAACGTCAAGATGTTTCATTCTCAGATATAAAACGCGAGAGACAAAACAAAGCAAATCTTTGAATGGTGCCAGACATGGAAAAGAAACTTAGATGAACTAAAAGAGACTCTGAGTCAAAACAAAACAACAGAGAAACAACATAAAATGTCAGTTCATCTCATCCCCCTTTTATTTCCCATGGGATGAGCTCTTAGAGCTATGAAGTGCCATAAATATGGGGGCCAGGATCTGAGGGTGCATGTTATGTGCAGATAGATCCCTCCTCTCTGTAAGGTAGACTTTCTTAACTAAGGCCATTATCCAACAATGGCTGTTCTCCCACCCTATGGTCCCCATCTGAGGACATGAGTAACCAGAGACTGGACAAGCCCCACTCAGGTATGCAGAAAGGAGAGCTGTGCCTGAGCAGGCAGTCAGGCAGGATCATTTCCGAAATCTCTGCCATTTCTGTCATCTTGCGTGTGAATGGTTCTAAACCATGTGCAGACACCTAACAAAACGGGGTTGGTCAGTGGGTCAGGGGATCAGTCCATGCATGTTTACCACACACAAGTGCTCTATTTAAAAGAGGATTTGTTGGAGGGACTTACAAGGCCCTCCCTTGCAGAGAGTTGTTAGATGGAAAGTACTGAGGTTGAGACAATGACTTTCTGATACTGTATCCAGGTAGATGCAATGTAAGATTTTCTTTTAAATATTTGAAAACATACACAAAAAAGATGAAAATAAAAATCATCCATAATGCATCACTTGGTATTTATAGCTATGCATAATTACCTATCCTTAGAACAGACACACAATGATACTGAGCATACTGTTTCATGTGAATATCTTCCTAAGTCGTTAGTCTTCAACAACATTATCACAACGAGTGTGTGTGTATGCATGCACGTGTCCAAGTGTGTTCAAAAACTTTATGATAAAAACGAAATAGGGAGATTGGAACAAGAACATGTTTCTAAGCTGATGGAAGCTTATTTCACAAAGAAAGCACAGAAGTTGCACCCTATTTTGCAAGAACCATCAGTGTTTGGGAACAATCCTGAGGAGGATGACGAGCATGTTACAACAGAAACTATACCTTCAGCCTCAGCATGAAGGAGGAAGAGTATATTCACTGTCTTCACTGGAATGAAGATAGTGGGGATCTACAGCCATGTAGAGTGGACATGTTGCGTGAGCAAGAAATAGACTACTGTGTTGTAAGCCAAATACACACACACACACACAAACCAAAATGTACAAATGACAAGATCACCACCATTTTCTAAGACTTCAAAAGGAAGTTGTTGTTCCTTTGTTAAGTCATGTCCAACTCGTTGCGACCCCATGGACTGCAGTCTGCCAGGCTTCCCTGTCAAGGAAGGACACCTGTAAAAGAAATCAACTTCTGGAATCTGAGTTCCTTCCTTGTGAATATCCGCTAACGCATTTGAATCTAATAACGAGTGAAGGGTTTTCCAGGCTGAGTCTATAAACTTTCTAGACAAAGCCCATTCTTTAACTGTATGGGGACTTTAGGGGGATATCTCACTTCCTATGCAAGGAAGAAGCTTGCAAAGGCCTGTCCGGTCCTTTGTCCCAGAAAGAAGATGTTCACAGCAGGTGTTCTCCTAGGCTCTGTTAAGCAGAGGCCTGGTCTATGGAGGGGTTAAGAGGATGAATATAGGGAACGGGAAGCAGACACTGTTTTCTGAATACTGGAGTACTAGCCACTTACTAGTATAAGATGCAACTCAAGTCAGAAGTCAAGGTAACCCCACCTAACGAGGCTGCAACTGACATCATCCAGATGAGGAAGCTTTGGTCCAGTGGCCTGAGATTTGCAGGCTTTGCCTTTCTTTCCATGTCAGGGCTTTCTGCAGCCCAGAATTACACAACTGGAGGTTGAGGTACATGCCTATTTTCCCTGTTATTGAGGCTTTGGGGGGCAAAACCTTTCACAGGCTAGGAGGCAAGTACAGCACTGGAGAATCACATGTACATGTAAGTGAAGCATCTTCGAGGCTGTGCAGTAACTTGATGAGTATGTAATCCTCCAATGGCCTCTCAATGCACTCAAAATATTAGGTTGGTAAAAAAGTAATTATGGTTTCAGACACTGAATTTTAAACCATTCTAACTAGTTTCAAACACATTTTTATTAATAAAAATAGAAACCATTACAATCAACACATTTTTGCCAATGAGAAATAGGTTTGTCTTTTCCTGTGGCATAAATATCCATGCTTTGGGATTCAATAAACTCTTGGAAAGCATTTTCTGCATCCTGCTGGTTGTGGAAGAATTTTCTTTGCAAAAAGCTGTTGAGATGCTTGAGGAAGTGGTAGCTGGTTGGTGAGTGGTCAGGTGAATATGGCAGATGAGGCAAAACTTCACAGCCCAATTGGTTCAACTTCTGAAGCAATGAGTGGTTGGAAGCTGTCATGGAGAAGAATTGGGCCCTTTCTGTTGACCAATGCCAGCTGTAGGCACTGCAGTTTTTGGTGCATCTCATCAATTTGCTGAGCATACTTCTCAGATGTAATGGATTCATCAGGATTCAGTAAGTTGTAGAGGATCAGGCCAGCAGCAGACCACCATGACCCTTTTCTGGTGCAAGTTTGGCTTTGGGACGTGCTTTGAAGCTGCTTCTCGGTCCAACTACTCAGCTGACTGTCAACGGTTGTCATATACAATCAACTTTTTGTTGCATGTCATCATCTGATTGAGAAATGGTTTGTTGCTGTGTGAAATAAGAGAAGACAACACTTTTAAATGATAATTTTTTTGATTTGTGGTCAGCTCATTCATGAGGCACCCATTTATTAAGCTTTTTCAACTTTTCAACTTGCTCCAAATGCTGAATGACCATAGAATGGTTGATGTTGAGTTCTTTGGCAACCTCTGGTGTAGTTGTAAGAGAATTAGCTTCATTAATTGCTCTCAACTGGTTGTTGTCAACTTCTGATGGCCAGCCACTATGCTAATCATCTTCAAGTTTCTCATCTCCTTTGCAAAACTTCTTGAACCATCACTTCACTGTACGTTCATTAGCAGTTCTAGGGCCAAATGGGTTGTTGATGTTGCAAGTTATCTCCACTGCTTTATGAGCCATGCTAACTTGAATAAGAAAATCACTTGAATTTGCTTTGTCTAATATCATTTCCATAGTCTAAAATTATATAAAATCATCAGTAAGTAATAATTCATTAGCAAAAGACATAAAACAAGAAATGCACATTAAAATCTATAACACATTTATTCAAGAATGTATTCCAATATCAAATGACAAAGTTCAACAATGCAAAACTACAATTACTTGTTGTTCATTTGCTAAGTTATGTCTAACTCTTTGTGATCCCATGGACTGCAGCACACCAGGCTTCCCTGTCCTTCACTATCTCCCAGAGTTTGCTCAGATTCATGTCCATTGAGTCAGTGATGCTATCCAATCGTTTCATCCTCTGCCACCCTCTTCTTCTTTTGCCCTCAATCTTTCCAAGCATGAGGGTTTTTTCCAATGAGTTGGCTGTTCGTATCAGGTGGCCAAAATACTGGAGTTTCAGCTTCAGCATAAATCCTTCCAATGAATATTCAGGGTTCATTTCCCTTAGGATTGACTGGTTTGATCTCCTTGCTGTCCAAGGGTCTCTCAAGGGACTTCTCCAACACCACAATTCAAAGGCATCAATTCTTTGGCACTCAGCCTTCTTTATGGTCCAACTGTCACATCCATACACGATTACTGGAGAAACAATAGCTTTGACTATACAGATCTTTGTCAGCAAAGTGATGTCTTTGCTTTTTAATATGCTGTCTAGGTTTGTCACAGCTTTCCTTCCAAGGAGCAAGCATCTTTTAATTTCATGACTGCAGTCACCACCTGATTTTGGAGCCCAAGAAAATAAAATCTGCTACTGCTTCCACTTTTTCCCCCTCTATTTGCCATAAAGGGATGGGACCAGACGCCATCACCTTAGTTTTTTGAATGTTATGAGTTTTAAGCCAGCTTTTTTACCCTCTTCTTTAACCCTCATCAAGAGGCTCTTTAGTTCCTCTTCACTTTCTGACATCAGAGTGGTATCATCTGCCTATCTGAGGTTACTGATATTTCTCCCAGCTATCTTGAGTCCAGCTTGTGATTCATCTAGCCCAGTATTTCTCATGATATATTCTGCATAGAAGTTAAATAAATAGAGTGACAATATACAGCCTTGTTGTACTTTTTTCTCAATTTTGGACAAGACCATTGTTCCATGTAAGTTTCTAACCATTGCTTCTTGATCCCTTATACAGGTTTCTCAGGAGACAGGTAAGGTGGTCTGGTATTCCCATCTCTTTAAGAATTTTCCACATTTGACTGATCCACACATTTAAAGGCTTTCATGTAGTCAATGAAGCAGAAGCAGATGTTTTTATGGAATCCCTTGCTTTCTCTACGATTCAATGAATGTTGACAATTTGGTCTCTGGTTTCTCTGCCTTTTCTAAACCCAGTTTGTACATATGGAAGTTCTTGGTTCACATACTGCTGAACCCTAGCTCGAAGGATTTTGAACATTACCTTACTAGCATGTGAAGTAAATACAATTGTATCATAGTTTTTACATTCTTTGGCACTGCTGTTCACTGGGATTGGAATGAAAACTGACCTTTTCTAGTCCTGTGGCCACTGCTGAGTTTTCCAAATTTGCTGTGCTGACTTATTGAGTGCAGCACTTTCACAGCATCATCTTTTCAGATTTGAAATAGTTCAGCTGGAATTCCATCACCACCACTAGCCTTGTTTGTAGTAATGCTTCCTAAGACCCACTTGGCTTCAGATTCCAGGATGTCTGGCTCCAAGTGAGTGACCACACCACTGTGGTTTTCTGGGTTATTAAGACCTTTCTTGTATAGTTCTTCTATTAGGTTGCACCAACTTAATACATTCTTAAATCCATGTCATGGCCTACACCATGACATTCCTTCCAATGTCTGTGACTTTATCCCCTATAATGCCACCCTCACTTTTTTCCAACCTGAGGGGCTTCCCTGCGGCACCAGCACACTCCTGCCTGCCTCTGGGCTTCCTGTGCCCTTTGCCTTGGATGCTGTTTCCCCTGTTTGCATGGCTCCCTTCTTACTTCATTCCAGCTCTGCTCAAATGTCATATCATTACTACTGAAGCGTTCTATGTCCATCCAACATAGAATAGCATCCTCCCTCCATCACTTGTCTATTAACAGTAGGAAAATGTGCTAAAAGAACCAGGGAAGGGGATAGATAGGTAGGTGATGGAGTAAGGGTAAATATAAATACATCATTATAGAAATATATATTATATAGAAAGATATTTTGTTTATCACCTGTGACTCCCACTACAATATAGGTACCAGGAGAGCAGGGGCTTTGCTTTATTCACTGCTATATCCCTGGTAAATGGCAACCCACTCCAGTATTCTTGCCCGGAAAATCCCATGGGTTGAGGATCCTGGTAGGCTACCGTCCATGGGGTTGCAAAGAGTCATACACGATTGAGCGACTTCACTTCACTTCATATCCCTGGTACCTTGAGCAGTATTGCGCACACAAAGTTCAATGAACAGTGGTGGGATGAATAAATAATAGCCACTCTTTCCCTTCATGCTGGCTGACTGATTACTTTTCAGTCCCTAACTTGGAGCCATTTCTCTCATGACGCTTGATCTCTTCTTTTTACACTTAAGTCTCAAGTCACTGCCATAGTTTCAGATAGAAAATATTCTCAAACCACCTGAATCCCAACTCAGGGGACAAAGGAAGGATCTGCCTGTAGAATCTCTCTGGATGTAGCTGCCTTCCTGTTGGACACAACCCCTTCCTCATCAATCCTGAGTCCCCTGACTCCAGTGAATCCCCTCTTCTTTCTACACCATCAGAAATAGGTGGGGCTTTCTTAAAGCCAGTGAGAGTAGCAATGTCTCACATGTTTGATAACTAATGCCCCAAATGTTAAATGACCTCATCCAGCTGCTGACTATGTAGGGCAGACATAGAACAGCATCTTCAGGCCTCTATCATCTTGGCTTTCACACAGAGTTGTTACCACAACTATAACAAACTTCCCTTATCCTTTAGCCCCCACTTCTAACTCTACCCCAAGATTCTATGTCCATGATGCAGTCTGTGAGAATGACCTGAGGAAACCTGACCTCCTGGCACCCACATCTCCTAATTTTGATCTCTGTGGCTGCCCATCATTCTGTCCTGCTGGACCGCAAGCAGCCCCACTATTTACCTCCCCAGAGCCCAAGTCCTGGGAGCACCTGACGACTGAGGCTAATATCCTCAGAGTGACCCTTCGTGTATGACCCAATGGCAACAGAGCTTTTGACCACTCCTGTCAGTGAAAAACTTTGTGTAAGCAGGACATTACCTCAAAATTTCCCCAAACTGAGAAAAATCAAAGGAATCCTAAAGCCTGAATGGTGTTTCTTGGAAGTAAGTCAAGGTGCTCTGGAGCCAAGTTTGGGTTCATAAGTGGCCAGCTTTACTGCTCTTCTGAGGTTGTAAAGACACTAGGAAGGGGGCTCTTTCTTCTACAGTCTCAGATGCTGCCACCTTGGGAACTGATAGAGGTATTCCAATCCTGCAGGAGGTCAACTTTTTCTGCTTAGGTGCTTGTCTGGGATTCTGGCCTCATCTGAAGGACGGAGCTAGGACCCATAAGATTGGGAGGCTATGACTGGGGCAGATGGAAGAGGCAGGATGGCTCTAGCTTGTTATAGGCACCTCATTACACATGTCAGAGCCTGGCAATCTCTTAAGCCCTGCTCAACTAAAGAGTGATGGCTGAATGATTCACCCCCATACCCCCACTTCCACTGAAATGCAATGTATTGGGGGATCTTCTTTTATTTTTTTCAGCTGCCATGGCTAATGAGTTTTTCTATGGCTGCCATACCAGAATCTTTATCTTTGTGGAAAAGCAGTAATAACACAATTATGTAGACAGGAAGTACCGAGATGTCCAATAGGAGATATGACACTATTACATGCAGTGGTGAAGAAATTAAAATGTTTATGCACACGTCATCAAATCACCTTAGAATCCTTCTTTCACTTTCACATACACCTAGTGGAACTTTGGTCATATTCATTCACCTACAGCAGACAAATGGATAGAGTGGATGTCAGAATAAGCCCTCTTACCTAGCAATATAACCAGGAATGGAGAGAATCTGAACCCAGAATCTTGCCACCCTGTATACCCTGTCCCCCACCTGCTTTTTATTCCTGATCACTCTAGGTTGTACCAGTCATTTAAGAAACAACTTCTTGACTGATGTTCAGTATAATGTATAGTCAAGAAGAAACTCCTCTTCTATCAGAAGACCTTTCTAAGCATGATAGAAAACTAGAAATGATACAAAACTAGAAAAAAATCCCTGGTGGTACAGTGGAAAAGAATTTGCCCTACCCATGCAGGGTTTGATCCCTGGTCTGGGAAGATTCCACATGCCACAGAGCAACTACCCAGTCCCCATGCCACAGCTACTGAAGCCTGCATGCCCAAGAGCCCACATACCACGACTACTGAACCCTTGTGTGTAACCACTGAAGCTTGTGAGCCTAGAGCCTGCTCTCCACAAGAAGAGAAGCCCATGGAACAAAGAGCAGTTCCAGCTTGCTGCAACTAGAGAAAGACCATGAGCACCAGTGAAGACCCAGCAAACCAAAAAGAATATTCTCTAATCGTGAAATGATGCATATATAATACTACTTGTGTGAGTGCATGCTAAGTTGTTCTAGTCTTGTTCGACCCTTTGCAACCTATGGACTGTAGCCTGCCATGCTACAGTCTACTCTGTCCATGGGATTCTCCAGGCAAGAATAGTGGAGTGGGTTCCCGACTCA
The DNA here is from genome assembly GCF_963930625.1 of Muntiacus reevesi. NCBI lineage: Eukaryota > Metazoa > Chordata > Mammalia > Artiodactyla > Cervidae > Muntiacus > Muntiacus reevesi. The sequence goes on along the minus strand of NC_089256.1, from coordinate 36,930,338 downwards.
GGGTTCAAACCTGTATCTCTTACATCTCCTGCATTGGCAGACGAGTTCTTTATCACTAGTGCCACCTGGGAAGCCCCAAGGTATGTAGTATATGTCATCTTTTTGTGGGAAAAAATGAAGTGGGAAAATAGGTATATATATTTACCTGTATAGCTATGTAAAGATACACACAAAACTGGTAATGTTGCTTGTCCTGAGCAAGGGAGCTAGGTAGCAGATGTGAGGGAGATGTTTTACATGTATACTTTAAATTTCCTAAATTTTGAACCACGTGAATGTATTACCTCTTAAAAATTTTTAAAGTGATTATTTTTGTTTTTGCAAAATATCAATTAATTTAATCAACTTATAAAAAATTAAAATCTCAAATAAAAATCTCTTTAATAAAAGCTGCAAGTAATATTTTATAAAAACATTATTCTTAACTCACAGTTGCAAGGGAGAGAACAATGGAGAGTGTGAGAAAGCAGGAGATAAAGATGCCATCCAGGAGACTAAGGGGAGATGATGGGGAATGAGGCAGGAGATGACTAGGAAAGAGGAATCCATAGACAGAGTCACAAATTAGGGAAAGAGGCAAGGACAGGGGCAGCTGCTTCTGTAGTAGGTGCTGCCCTGGGTGAAAATACTGCTACTGTACTTTGCCATCCACTTCTGGATGTGCTTCAGACCAAACTGTTCTTTGTTACTACTGCTCTTTGAGACCGAGTTTATTTTTCCATGGACTTCTTGGGGTTTCTCTTGTATATAAGGAATTGACAAAGGTTTGAGAAATTTACTTAGGAAACATGGAGGTCCTCTGACCCCACCAGAGAAAATAAACAAGTGTAAAGTGGTACTTAAGGGAGGATAAAATAACTGTGACTTCATGATTTGACAGGCAGTATCAATAATATGAATTGTGGCTATTCATTGAGTTTATCAGATTTACCTGTATACATGTACACAGGTATATATGTATTATAAGGGGTGAGAATAACTTATGATGTCACACAATTTATTCCAGTACATTTTGCTTCCTTATTATTAACAGTGACTGTTCCCATAACACTTTAAACAAACCTCCACTCTAGAAGGTATCCACTACACTAGTATGGTTTACTTAAGTATTTTCTCCTGTGCACTAGTCCGTGAATTTTCTGAGGGCTGTGGGTTTTATCTTTCTTATTTTCATATTCCCAAACCTAGAACATCATAGGTGATCACTGCTGAATTTAACTCAATTCAAATTGCTAGCAGTTAGCAGTTATGCTTGGTTTCAGGCAATGAAGACCCAACAAACAGTGGCTTAAACAAGATATGACTTACAGACAGCAGACCAGCATTAGTGCAATGTCTGCTGGGAATCATCAAACACCTGGCTGCTTTGCTATTTCTGCTCGCCAGCCTGGTATTGTGCGGTTCTTTCCTTGGGAAAAGAGACAGCTCCAGGTGTCCACACTCACAGCACAAAGGGCAGGAGGTCAACAAGTTGCAATTGCTCAATGGCCGACCCCAGCAAGGTCTGCTCACATCTTGTTGGCCAGAAGTGGATCACTTGCCCATCTTGGCTGCAGTGGAATCTGGGAAGCTGAATGGTTTAACTGACAGCACATCTGCAGCTTACAATAAAGTCAAGGTTCTCTTGATGTGGAAGAAGGGGATAATGAACAGGAGTCTTGGTTACAAATGTGTAAAGGCCAAAAATACAAACACATTTCCAACTCAGATACCTCCCTCTCATCAGCCATGCTTCTCCTTGTATATAGATTCCCAGTGATAATGGTCCACGCTCTTGCAAATCCCAGCCAGTTCAATCTGACTATAGAATGTCAGAGGCCCTGCATTACCTCCCTCCTATCTACCCACTTTCTCAGGAGTAATGTTCCTGGCATCTTTTAAGACTCTTTGGAGGTGGGGTGGGGCAGTACATTCCCTGGACTCCATGGGCTGTCCTCAGGGTTGAGGGCTGGATATTCCTGAGGGGAAGAATTGGACGTAAATTCCTTCTCACTCTGCTGCTCTTCTGCAATATCAGCCCCCCTCCCCCCAACGCAGCAGTCCTCTGTGGATTGTGTCATGGGATTGTCTCCATCAGTGCATTTCTTACAAACATCTGGCGGTACAGCCTTGCCTGTTCCAATGCTCTGAGTCTTCTCAGACTACACGTGTTCTCCTGGATATTCAAGTGATCTTTCCCCTGAGTCTGAGGAGGAAATTTGTGCTGGTCTCCTGAGCTGCTTTCTGAGCAGTGGAAAGTTGTTTATTCCACATAATTAATGGACAGGGAAACTGAGTCTAATTTATTTTACTCATAGGAATGCAAGTCTGTTCTTTCAAGAGAAGAATGTGTGTCTTCGCCTCACCCAAGTCGACTCACAATTTCCAAAAGGCATAGATACACTTGGGTCAAAGGTGAGGGGAAGGAGCAGTTTTCAACCTAAAAGGGAAATTAAACATATTTTTTTAAAGAAATCATGTTTCTGTTTTGGTCTTATCATTTTAAGCTCTTTGTGTGATCATCTAAAATTGTTATTGAAAGGCCTTTAATGACAGTTTTGGATTATGGCTATGTGTTACAAATTAGATTTCTGTGGCTTTTCAGAGTTTTCTAGCTAGCTCTTTTAGGAACTCAACATCCTTTAACTTATCTTGATCATTGGATTTACTCACATTCTGAAGCTAAATAGGGAACAGTATATTTCAAATGCCTGCCTGCTATATACAGAGCAGTGTGCTGAGGATGGTGATAAATTACAAAGGCTGTGGCTCTGAGACCCTGTTAAACTGCATTTGCACAACTCTTTGCAGATGAGTTTTATGAATTCTTTAGAACAAATCAGTAAAACTCATGTCCTTCTCAGCAAAGGTCATTGATTTCACATTGGTAGTAGTCGCGTGTTTGTGTAATGGAAAAGGAGATAGTGGATTGGGAAAAGCATGGGTTTCACACCCAGGCATATGTCTGAATTCCAGCTCTGCTGCCGTATTAGGAAAGTTACCCCTAACAAGGAACCTCTCTTTACCTGATTCTTCATCATAATCCTGCCTTGCAGGATTGTTGTTACAGAATGTACAGTTCTTGTCTCATGGCAAGGTATTTAGTAAATGACGGTCATCATTCACATATAAAGCTTCTCCCAGTGTTTAGCTTCCTCTGAAACCTGCTAAACTCAGAACAAGGTGGGAATTGGCCTTAAAGCTACCTTCCATGGTATGAATTCTATTATCACTGTCTTGGTATGGCATCTCTTCTACTCTCTCACTTCCAGTTGATCTGCCTGCAATAGTTTCTCCCAGCCAGACGTTGACTCCTCCAGGAAACTTCCCTTGAGCGCCAGGACTGGAGTAGGTGCCTGAGGGCTCCCACAGTCCCCTGGGCTCACCTCCATGGCAGCTCATAACTGACAGTATTCTAATTGTCTGCCTGCTCTGGGGACTGTGTTTTGCTTTCTTTTGACAGGGTAAAGGTCATGATAGCTGCTCTCCTCTTTTAATCAGCTTTATCTAGGTATAGTTAAAAATCCCATAAAATCCACTCACTTTCAGTGTATAATTTAATGGGTTCTCAGTAATTTTACAGAGTTGTGCAGTTATCACCACAATCAAGTATTAGAACAACTTATTGCTGTTGTTCAGTCGTTCAGTCATGTTTGCAACCCCATGGACTGCAGTATGCCAGGCTTCCCTGTCCTTCACTATCTCCTGGAACTTGCTCGAACTCATGTCCATTGAGTAAATGATGCCATCCAACCATCTGATCCTCTGTTCTTCTTTTTTCCTCAATCTTTTCCAGCATCGGGGTCTTTTCCGATGAGTCAGTTCTTCCCATCAGGTGGTGAAAGTATTGGAACTTCAGCTTCAGCATCAGTCCTTCCAACGGATATTCAGTGTTAATTTCATTTAGGATTGACTGGTTTGATCTCCTTGCTGTCCAAGGGACTCTCAAGAGTCTTCTCCAGCAATACATTTTGAAAGCATCAATTCTTCAGCCCTCAGCCTTCCTTATGGTTCAACTCACACATCTGTACATGATTGCTGGAAAAACAATAGTTTTAACTAGATGGATCTTTGTCAGCAAAGTGATGTCTCTGCTTTTTAGCTCTGTCTAGATCTATCTACATTTAGGCACCGTCTAGATCTGTCACAGCTTTTCTTCCAAGAAGCAAGCATCTTTTAATTTCAAGGCTGGTCACCATCTGCAGTGATTTTGGAGCCTGAGAAAATAAAGTCTGTCACTGTTTCCATTGTTTCCCCATCTATTTGCCATGAGGTGATGATGGGATGCCATGACCTTAGTTTTTTGAATGCTGAGTTTTAAGCGGGCTTTTCACTCTCCACTTTCACCTTCAACAAGAGGCTCTTTAATTCCTCTTCACTTTCTGCCATTTCAGTGATATTATCTGCCTATTGGAAGTTACTGATATTTCTCCTGGCAATTCCAGCTTGAGCTTCATCCAGTCTAGCATTTCGCATGATGTACTCTGCATATAAGTTAAATAAGCATGGTGACAAAATACAGCCTTGACATATGCCTTTCCCAAATTTGAACCAGCCAGTTGTTCCGTGAGAGGTTCCAACTGTTGTTTCTTGACCTGCATTTAGGTTTCTCAGAAGGCAGGTAAGGTGGTCTGGTATTCCCATCTATTTAAGAATTTTCGATTTTGTTGTGATCCACACAGTCAAAGGCTTTAGTGCAGTCAAAAAGCAGAAGTAGATTTTTTTTTAAATTCCCTTGCTTTTTCTATGATCCTGTGGATTTTGGCAAGTTGACCTCTGGTTCCTCTGCCTTGTCTAAATGTAGCTTGTACATCTGGAAGTTCTCAGTTCACAAACTGTTGAAACCTAAGTTGAAGGATTTTGAGCATGACCTTCTTAGCACATGAAATGAGTGCAATTGTGTGGTAGTTTGAACATTCTTTGGTACTGCCCTTCTTTGGGATTGGAATGAAAACCGAACTTTTCCAGTCCTGTGGCCACTGCTGAGTTTTCCAAATTTGCTGGCATATTGAGTGCAGCACTTTCATAGCATCATCTTTTTGAAATGGCTCAGCTGTAATTCCATCACCTCCATGAGTTTTGTTCATAGTAATGCTTCCTAAGACCCACTTGGCTTCAGATTCCAAGATGTCTGGCTCCAGGTGAGTGATCACACCATCATGGTTATCTGGGTCATTAAGATCATTTTTGTATAGTTGTTCTGTGTATTCTTGCCACCTCTTCTTAATATCTTCTGCTTCTGTTAGCTCCATACCATTTCTGTCCTTTGTTGTGCCCGTCTTTGTATGAAATGTCCCCTTGATATCTCTAATTTCTTGAGGAGATCTCTAATCTTTCCCATTCTATTGTTTTCCTCTATTTCTTTGCATTGTTCACTGAGGAAGGCTTTCTTATCTCTCCTTGCTATTCTTTGGAACTCTGCATTCAGATGGGTGTATCTTTCCTTATCTCCTTTGCCTTTCACTTCTCTTCTTTTCTTGGCTATTTGTAAGGCCTCCTCAGACAACTATTTTGTCTTTTTGCATTTCTGTTTCTTGGGAATGGTCTTGATCACTGCCTCCTATATGATGTCATGAACCTCTGCCCATAGTTCTTCAGGCACTCTGTCTATCAGATCTAATCCCTGGAATCTATTTGTCACTTCCACTGTATAATCATAAGGGATTTGATTTAGTTCATACCTGAATGGCCTAGTGGTTTTCCCTACTTTCTTCAGTTTAAGTTTGAATTTGGCAATAAGGAGCTCATGATCTGAGCCACAGTCAGCTTCTGGTCTTGTTTTTGCTGACTGTATAGAACTTCTCCATCTTTGGATGCAAAGAATATAATCAATCCGAAGTCAGTATTGACCATCTGATGATGTCCATGTGTAGAGTTGTCTCTTGTGTTGTTGGAAGAGGATGTTTGCTATGACCAGTGTGTTCTCTTGGCCAAACTCTGTTAGCCTTTTCCCTACTTCATTTTGTACTCCAAGGCCAAATTTGCCTGTTACTCCAGATGTCTCTTGACTTCCTACTTTTGCATTTCAGTCCTCTATGATGAAAAGGACATCTTTTTTTGGTGTTAGTTCTAGGTTTTGTAGGTTTTCATAGAACCATTCAACTTCAGCCTCTTTGTCATTAGTGGTTGGTGCATAGACTTGGATTATTGTGATACTGAATGGTTCACCTTGGAAACGAACTGAGATCATTTTGTCATTTTTGAAACTGCACCCAAGTACTGAATTTCAGACACCTTTGTTAACTGTGAGGGCTACTGCATTTCTTCTAAGGGATTCTTGCCCATAGTAGTAGATATAATGGTCATCTGGGTTAAATTCACCCATTCCAGTTCATTTTAGTTCACTGATTTCTAAAATGTTGATGTTCACTCTTGCCATCTACTGTTTGACCACTTCCAATTTGCCTTCATTCATGGACCTAACATTCCACGTTCCTATACAATATTGTTCTTATAGCACCAGACTTTACTTTCACCATCAGACACATGCACAGCTGGGCGTCGTTTCTGCTTTGGCTCAGCCACTTTATTCCTTCTGGAGCTATTTTTCTGCTATTAGAACAACTTTACCACCCTCAAAGAGATCCCTTGTGCCCATTTGCTGTCACCCCATTCCTTAGCCCCAGGTAACCAGTAATCTACTTTCTATCTTGATAGATTTATCTTTCTGGGCATTTCATATAAGTGGAGTCATATAATATGTAATTTTTTGTATCTCCACTTTACTTATCATGAAGTTTTTGAGTTTTATACACATTGTAATCTGTGTCTGTAGTTTGTTCCTTTTTCTTGATGTATAGTATTCTGTTGCATGCACACACAGGACTCTGCTCTTTGGACTAGTATCCTGTGGCTACTTCAGTGCCTACTTATTACAGTAAAAGCTGAGAAAATGTTTGTTGCTTGAATTAGGTTCACAATATGATATTATTAAAGTTGGTCTAAAGTCTTAGTGCATACACAAATGAGGGGAGCAGACAAAACACACAAATGTCTTTGCCATGTTTTGGCGATAATTAGGCAATAACTACAGGGACTCAGTGGCTTCTTACCTTGCCGCTTCACCTTGAGCAAAATTTCAAAATTCTGAAGGGAGAAACACTGCTTCTTCCACTCTCTTTGACCTTGCCAAAGGTCATTCTCATTCTCCATGCCAAAACTAAGTGCTCATATTTGTCCCAATACATACTGGGTATCTCATAAATATTTATCCACTTATTCAATACACTCATCTGCTGTGTACATTATTTTAGGTGCTTGGGATACTTCAGTGAACGAAATAGACAAAAATCTCTACTTTCTTCCTGATGAATGTTTCCCCAACATCAGTAATGCTTAAGGATCTGGCCCACAAAAACTTTAATATGTTTTTCAAAGATCATTATACATGACGTCAAAACACATAAATAAATTATTCACATAGGAGGAGATATGGAAAATTATTCAACACATAGAAAACAGATCAGCCTCAGTAACAGTGAAAGAAATTAAAATATAAACAATTTCATAGAAGTTATAGTTGTAGAAACATGCAATTTAAATTATCAAAAAGAAATTTAAATTATTATATGCAATGTAAATAGGGATATAGAAAACCAAAAGTGCTCAGAAACTGCTGATACTATTATAAGTGAGTTGGGTCTTTGGAAATAGATCACTTCACTGATTTAGAAATTTAATTTTTTTCAAGAATGTCCAAAGGAAATAAATTAGGAGGAAAGTTATATTAGTGCTATTAATAAAAGTAAAACACCAACATATTCCAAATGTCCCACCATTTGTGAATAAGTAAGATATCTAAGATACCATAGGATGGAATGCTCTTATCTACTAAAAACAATGAGAAGATCATACTCTCTGTGTATTTAGAATGCATACACAAAATGACAGATAAAACAAAGAATGAAAAATATCATGCAAGAACTGGTTATAGCTAAATAAAACATGTATCAGAAAGAAGCATAAAGCGATACACATATTTGTATTTTAGAATTTTCTCTTGACATATACAACAGATTTTTAAAACTCAGTAGCCATTCTTCCCTGTCCCACCCCTCCAGCCCCACCATACATGAAAAAGCCTGATTTCCTTGCAAAACATAGTCTTCATCTCTACCTCCTTTTCTAGTTCTTTTCATAAGTAAATCAAAAGGACATTATTCTCCTTAGGTGCTGCTCCCAGGCCTACAACACTAGCACAGATTCCCATGAACTATAGAACAGCAATGTAGAAAGGACCTAGAGACAGAATAACCCACTTTTATACTTTACAGAGGCAGGAATTGCCATCCATAGAGGGGAAGATCTTGCCCAAGGTGTCCCAGATATTTAGTGGCCAGAATAGTATAAAACACAAGTCTCAATCTTCTTCACCACCTAACACAGTCCCTGGTATGTAGTAGGAAACCAAGACAATATGCTGAATGACATGACTGACTTTTATAACAGATAATTGATATCCCAGAATTCACCAAAATGCCCACATCCTGGGGTTCTTGGCTCTGGATACCCAGCTGAGAGTCAACATCTGATTATGAAAGATTTGAACTCATAGAGCAGAACCAAAAACCAAACCAAAACAACAAAACCAAAAACCAACAAAAAACAAGAAAAGGAAACCTAAGCAGTATTCTGCCTTGGTAGAAGGCTGCTATTCTACTAAAATACTTGGAATAGTTCTAATTTTAATGGGTGTGCCTGCCATCCTGCAGATCTGGGTCCTGGACCAATTTAAGGCTATGGGTTTATTTTGGTTTGTTTAGGCGGCCTGCTGTGGCATCTTTCTCTTATGGTTGACAACTGCGTCTGGTTGAGCCTTGGACTCTTACTTGGATTAGAGCATAATGCTCATTATCTTATTTTTAGAGGAAGCAGAGCTGGTATAGAAGGTCTATGGAGAACCCTGGAGGAGATACTGACACCTCTCACTGCAGAACTGGGGCAATATGAGTTTTTTAAAAACAAAAAACAAAAAACTGAGATGGAAAAAGGCATCTGGCTACTTGTGTTTCTTTTGAAAGTAGTGCAGACTGGAGAGAAGGGAGAGGGCAGATCTCCATTCTAATGTGTGGTGTAATCCTAGGCAAGTCACTCTGATCTCAGTTTCTCCAAGGGTAAATGGCAAACCCAACTAAGAGGTTCAGAGGTAGCAACAATATGAAAAAAAATTTTTTTTACTATAAAGTACTATACAAACTAGTAGTGGTAATGATGGTCATTGGGACTGAATTCATCATGGGCAACAACTTTAAAAAGAAGTAGTTGGTGTGACGCCATTTCTTTTGAAATGACGGTGAGTAGAAGAGAGTGGGGCTTCCCTGGTGGCTCAGTGGTAAAGAATCTGCCTGCAATGCAGAAGACGGATTAGATCCCTGGGCCGGGAAGATTCTCTGAGGAGGGCACAGCAACCCACTCCTGCACTGTTGCCTGGAGAATTACGTGGACAGAGGAGCGTTGTGGGCTTCAGTCCATGGGGTCACAAAGAGTCAGACACAACCGAAGCAACTAATCAGCAGCAGGAGAGAGTGACCAGAAGAGGCTATGCTTATTAAGAGGAAGGGAAATGACCAAATGACAGGTTTTATACAACAAGGAGAAAGAAAAATCTTTGGCTGGTTTCTTCTTGTCCATTCATCTACTTTCTAGCTACCTCTAAACACTAACTAGTCATGAACTTTGGCCAAAGTTTTAGTCTCCCTGTTTCATTATCCTTTCCCTAATAGCATCGTGTTCGCCATGGGACTTTGGCAAATAGCTGTGTTGAATAGAAAGGACAACAGACAGATTTGAGAGCCTGGGTATGGACAGGAGTACCTCCACACATTAGCTGCATGACCTGGACAGGTTTTCTACTATCCCCTCATCCCAGGTGTCCTCATCTGTAGCCAAGGGAAGAACAACCTGTTTAACTGGCCATATGCTCTTTGCAAACTGCAAAGTGCATTACAAATGCCTTTTGTAGTGATTACTTAGCCTCTTTTGGCCTCAATTTCTGCATTTGTCAAATAGGAACAATATGGGTCTCAGAATGTGAAGCTGGGACTCTTATCTATCTTGGTGGTGGTGGTTTAGTCACTAAGTCATATCCGACTCTTTGCAACCGCATGGACTATAGCCTGCCAGGCTCCTCTGTCCATGGGGTTCTCCAGGCAAGAATACTGGAGTGGGTTGCCATTTCCTTCTCCAGGGAATCTTCCCAACCCAGGAATTGAACCCGGGTCTCCTGCATTGCAGGCAGATTCTTTGCCAACTGAGCTATGACGAAAGCCCTCGGCACATAGAGTCTCACATTACTGCTCACCCGAGATGTAATCTGTAGGCTCCAGGTTTCCACCACAGACTGGAATATTTATTTTCACTGTGACATTATTTCTTGTGCTCAGTTTCTCAGTTGTGTCAGAGTCTTTGCAACCCCATGTACTGTAGCCTGCCAGGCTCCTCTGTCCATGGAATTTTCCAGGAAAGAACACTTGAGTGGGTTGCAATTTCCTACTCCAGGAGATCTTCCTGATCCAGGGATTGAACCCATTCTCCCACATCTCTGGCATTAGCAGGCAGATTCTTTTACCACTGTACCACCTGGGAAGACCAGCATTCTTTCTATCCCATTGTTAAATTTCACCTTTAGAGAACTGGCAATTTCCTTGGTAAGCTAAGGTTCTCCCACAGTTTACCTGACCACCCCTGTCTTACCAGAGCCTCCCACTTTAGGAAGCTGAAAACTTCATGTGACACCAGAAGCTCTTAAAGCCAAGGGGCTTTAGGTAGGCCACTAACTCTAGACAGTCCGGCCATACTGATTAAGGTAAGATCTGGGACAAGATGAAAAAGCCGAGTGGATGGTGACAATTAGAAGACACTAAGAAGGCACTTGTGGACCTGTGCCGCTAACAACCTTGGGGAGGCTGAGCAAGAGGAGGGGCTGTGTCTCTGGGGCCTGCCGGCTCCTGTCTCCCCTCCCAAATGGATAGCCCCTTCCATTCAATCCACATGCGTCTGTCCTCTGCCTCTTGAGTAGGTCTGAAACTAGAAAACATCTGCACTAGTTTCATCTGGGTGTGATTTATAAGGACTCCCTGCAGTCCCCTTTCCCTTCTCCTCCTCTTCACCTCTGGGGCTTGGGGTTTTGGGTTTTTTTCGTTTAACACAGGCTTGTGTTTCTTGAGACTGGATCACCTTGATTTATTATACCCTAGACTCATTAACAAAAGACTCTGGGACAGGTCATTTATTTTGTGAGTGGCGATTTCCTGTCCTACCCCAGCCCTGCTCGGCAGGGGCCTAGGGGAGCACAGACTTATATGAGCTGCACTATCACTATGGGAGAACAGGCTCCAACACAAGAGGATCAGAGGGCAGAAAGCATATCTTAAAGAGTCTTTCTTCTCACTTTAATAATTTCCTTCACAGTCCCTTTCGACAGTTCTTTCTCCTTTTCCTCCTCCAGCAAATGGGTCAAAGTTTAGCAAATAAGTCATGGGGTTGCCTTTTGAAAGGACAAACACTGACCTTTCTTTATTTTATATTTGAATTGTTTAACATTTATATACAAAAATATTACATACATGTATATATATACATATATATGGGCTTTCCTGGTTGCCGTTGTTCGGTTGCTAAGTCAAGTCCAACTCTGCGACCCCATGGACTGTAGCCCTTCAGGCTCCTCTGTCCATGGGATTTCCCAGACAAGAATACTGGAGAGGTTGCCATTTCCTTCTCCAGGGAAGCTGCCCAACCCAGGGATCAAATCTGTGTCTCTGGCATTGGCAGATGGATTCTTTACTGCAGAGACACCAAGGAATACCTATATATGGGCTTCCTTGGTAGCTCAGTGGTGAAGAATCCACCTGCAATGCCGGAGACCTGGTTTTGATCCCTGGGTCAGGAAAATGCCCTGGAGAAGGAAATGGCAACCCACTCCAGTGTTTTTGCCTGGGAAATCCCAGGGACAGAGAAGCCTGGCGGTTATAGTCCATGGGGTTGCAAAGATTTAGACACATCTTAGCAACAAAACAACAACAAATACATATTACTTTATATATGGGATACTAGTGGGCACCCAAGCTAAGCATGAATTAACTTAATTAAACTTTATGTTCACTATGGTCAATGTTTTTGTTGGGTGGGCACTTATTAAAATTATACATTCATATTTGGGCAGTAAAAGCAGAGTTGTTAATAATTTGGAGATAGACCATCAGGCAAAAATACAATTATTCAAGATTTTCAGATAGGACTTCAGGAGGAAGATGAATGAAACTGGCATTATTTAGCCTGAAGATCAGAGGCTGAAGAATGATTTATTAACTGTTTCCAGGTCTCTAGAAGGTAGTTATATATAGGAATGATGGTGACCAGCTGTTTTTCTGACTGCACTAAGGATAGAATGGAGGAAGTGGAATTAAACTATAGCAAAGTGACAGAGTAATAATCATGAAAGTGAGTGGCCATGGCTAAAGTCTGTTAAGAAAGATGTGATACCTCTGTAAGGTTGTAAGTCCCATTTTATAGATTAAGGAATGGAAGTTTAGAGAAGTTAAGCAATTTGCCCAAGGTCACACAGTAAAGGACATGATAGAATCAGGTCTAGCTGACTCCAGTGTATGAGAAGGTTGACTTATAGAGCAAAGACATTAGCCAAAACAAACAAACAATCTTACCCAGTACCTTCCTAGGTTGATTTGTGTTAAGAGTTTGAATCCAGGATCATTAATATATGGCAAAAACCACTACAATATTGTAAAGTAACTAGCCTCCAACTAATAAAAATAAATGGAAAAAAAAAAAAAGAGTTTGAATCCAGGCTCAGAAACAGTTTGATCCTGAAGGCTGCATTCTTAACCTCATGGCTTGGAATTAGGTGTCCAGATTCCCCTACTTCCTCCCACCCACCCATGGAGGAACTTTTGCCCTGAGGTCACTGACTCGACATTGGTTCTTGTTGCCTAGGTTATAAGAAGTACTGACAACTGTAAATAGTGTTCTGTTGTTGTTCAGTCAATCTGTCCTGTCTGACTCTTTGTGACCCCATGGACTACAGCACGCTAGGCTTTCCTGTCCTTCACCATCTCCTGGAGCTTGCTCAAACTCTCATCCATTTAGTCAGTGATGCCATTCAACCATCTCATCCCCTTCTCCTCCTGCCTTTAATCTTTCCCAGCATCAGGGTCTTTTCCAATGAGTCAGTTCTTCACCTCAGGAGGCCAAAGTATTGGAGCTTCAGCTTTAGTATCAGTCTTTCCAATGAATATTCAGGGTTCATTTCCTTTAGGATTGAATGGTTTGATCTCATTGTAGTCTAAGTGACTCTCAAGAGTCTTCTCCAACACCACAGTTTGAAAGCATCAATTCTGTGTGCTCACATCCATACATGACTATTGGAAAAACGATAGTTTTGACTATATGACCTTTGTAAGCAAAATAATGTCTCTGCTTTTTAATACACTGTCTAAATTTATCAAAGCTTTTCTTCCAAGGAACAAAAGTCTTTTAATTTCATGGCTGCATTCACCATCTGCAGTGATTTTGGAGCTCAAGAAAATAAAGTCTGTCACTTTCCCTTGTTTCCCCATCTATATGCCATGAAGTGATGGGACTGGATGCCTTGATTTTAGTTTTTTGAATGCAGGGTTTTAAGCCAACTGTTTCACTCTCCTCTTCCACCTTCATCAAGAAGCTCTTTAGTTCCTCTTTGCTTTCTGCCATAAACATGGTGCTATCTGAATATCTGAGGCTATTGATAGTTCTCCTGGCAATCTTGACTCCAGCTTCTGATTCATCTCTCTCAGGATTCTCATGATGTACTTTGCATATAAGTTAAATAAACAGGGTAACAATATATAGCCTTGTTGTACTCCTTTCCCAATTTAGAACCAGTCTGTTTTTCCATGTCCAGTTTGAACTGTTACTTCTTAAACCTGCACACAGATTTCTTAGGAGACAGGAAAGGTCATCTGGTATTCCCATCTCTTTAAAAATTTCCACAGTTTTTTCTGATCCACACAGTCAAAGGCTTTTGCCTAGTCAATAAAGCAGAAAAATAGGTGTTTTTATGGAATTCTCTTGGTTTTTATACCATCCAACAGATGATGACAATTTGATCTCTGCTTCCTCTGCCTTTTCTAAATTCAGCTTGTACATCTGGAAGCTCTCGGTTCGCAAACTGTTGAAGCCTAGGTTGGAGGATTTTGAGCATTACTTTGCTAGTGTGTGAAATGAGTGCAGTTGTGGAGTAGTTTGAACATTCTTTGGCATTTCCCTTCTTTGGTATTGGAATGACCTTTTCCAGTTCTGTGGCTGCTTCTGAGTTTTCCAAATTTTCTGACATATTGAGTGCAACACTTTAATAGCAACATCTTTTAGAATTTGAAATAACTCAGCTGGAATTCCATCACTTCCACGAGTTTTGTTCATAGTGATGCTTCCTAAGGCCTATTTGACTTCACAATCCAAGATGTCAGGCTTTAGGTGAGTATAACACCATCTAGGTGAGATAACACCATCATGATAATCCGGGTCATTAAGGTTTTTTTTGTATAGTTCTTCTGTGTATTCCTGCCACCTCTTCTTACCATCTTCTGCTTCTGTTAGCTCCACACCATTTCTGTCCTTTATTGAGCCCATTTTTGCATGAAATGTTCCCTTGGTATCTTGAATTTTCTTGAAGAGATCTCTTGTCTTTCCCATTCTGTTGTTTTCCTCTATTTCTTTTCATTGATCACTGAGGAAGGTTTTCTTATCTCTCCTTGCTATTCTTTGGAACTCTGCATTCAGATGGGTATATCTTTCCTTTTCTCTTTCGCCTTTCGTTTCTCTTTTTTTCTCAGCTTTTTGTAAAGTCTCCTCAGACAACCATTTTACCCTTTTGTATTTCTTTTTCTTGGGGATGGTTTTGTTTACTGCCTTCTGTACAATGTCACGAACCTCTGTCCATAGTTCTTCAGGCACTCTATCAGATCTAATCCCTTGAATCTATTTGTCACTTTCACTGTATAGTCATAAGGAATTTGATTTAGTTCATACCTGAATGGCCTAGTGGCTTTCCCTACTTTCTTCAATTTAAGCCTGAATTTTGCAATAAGGAGTTCATAATCTGAGCCACAGTCGGCTCCCTGTCTTGTTTTTGCTGACCATATAGAGCTTCTCCACCTTCAGCTGCAAAGAATATAATCATTGTTCTAGTTGAAGCCTTTTTACAATCACTCTTTCTCTGTCTCTTTGAGAGAAAACATTTATCAAGAAGCAAACATTTTACACTCCCCAACTCAGATCTTGGGTATTTAGAGAAGGCAAAGGCACCCCACTCCAGTACTCTTGCCTGGAAAATCCCATGGACAGAGGAGATTGGTAGGCCACAGTCCATGGGGTCGCTAAAAGTCAGACACGACTGAGCGACTTCACTTTCATTTTTCACTTTCATGCATTGGAGAAGGAAATGGCAACCCACTCCAGGGTTCTTGCCTGGAGAATCCCAGGGACAGGGGAGCCTGGTGGGCTGCCGTCTATGGGGTCACACAGAGTCGGACACGACTGAAGCGACTTAGCAGCAGCAGCAGCAGCAGTTTTTCTCTAATCGCTCAGTTAATTCTTTGGAAGGTGTAGAAGTAGGCAGAAAAAGAGGGTGGGTTTTTTCACAGTCAATCCTATTGGAAGGGGCAAGAGGAGAGAACTGGTGAGTGCTAAGTGCAGACCTGAGCTAAATGTTTTCCCATTAGTCACTTCATTTTCATCTTCCTAGCTGTTCTTTGAGGTAGGTGTTACAGCACAATTTTACAAATGAGGGAGTTTAGGTAACTTGCCTGAGGTCAGGTTGCCTGTGTACTAAGAGCCTGGGATCTGAACCTAGAACATCCCCCTCCAGAACTGTGCCCCAAACCCCATACACCATTCAATGCAAAGCACAAGAGAGAGGACTCAAGAGGCTCAGCCAGCAATACGATGAGAGCACAGACATGGGGTGACCCTTGAGCTCGGGTTGAGCTCAACTTTTCTGCTCTCCTGGGCAAATTTCAAACTTTTGTGTGTGGAGCAGCAAACTAGACAAACAAGAAGCCATTATTTCTGGGTTCTGCTCTGCCAGGGGCCTGGGGCATGACAAGATGGTTAATGCAAAATTTGGCATGCTTTCTCTTCTTAATTTCAGCCTCCTCCCAGGAGGGAATCCAGAGGCAGGGAGGGGAATGTGAGAAAGAGAAAGGAAAAAATAATAAGAGATAAGTAACAAAAGAGAACATCTAATGAAAACCAGCTGCCTGATTGGGGGTGGGGATGGAGGGTCTCTGGTTTTGCCTGCAAGGGATCATGAAGCCTTCTCTCGTGCATACCTGTTGTGTCTTCTCTTGTGTGTGGTGTGGGGGATGTCTGGGAAGAGAGGGAGAGAGAGAGAGAGAGAGAGAGAGAGAGAGAGAGAGAGAGGAGGGTGCCAGAAGGCCTGGGTGAAGGCTGCACACTCAGAACAATGGACACAAGAGAGCTGATATCCCCTCCTGGCCTCACTCCCCCCACCTCCTACTTTCATTTTAAGCTGGAGCTGATTCAAACCTGCTGCTCTTGGAAAGAGGCCATCAGTACAGGTTCCAACAGAAAGATGATCTGCAAGGGGATATGAGTGTGAGAGAGTGGGGCGATCAGAAAGAATGAGACAAGGGAACGGAAAAGGTGAATAAACAGGGGATGATGGAGGAGGGAGCAAGATTGAAAGATTAAAATGTTGGTGCAAGTGGGGAGCTTCCAGAGAAGGGAGTGACTGAAGGACTCAATTTGGAGCAAATCCAGAGCTGATCCTTCTGGGCCCTGTTCTCTCTCACGGATCCAGAGGCTTGCAATAAAGATGTGTCTGTTTGAGATTTTCCAGGTCTCTTTCCCATAAATCTGTATTTTCTTCTTAATTAAATTCTTTTGGACCAAAGGTATCATCCAAGAATTGTGTAAAGAACACAAAGATAGGAAGAGGAATCATCAATGGGAAAAGTATGGTAAATAAAGGGCAGGCAGAGTCTGGGGCACACATTTAGAAAGATGGCTAAGGCACTTTCCAGAGGCCAACTGGTCCTGAAACTAAAGCCTCAGGTATTGGACCCTACTTTTTATTTCTGGCTCTTACTTAGGTTCTTGGGAGAAGATATGTCCATGAACCACAGAGTTGAGTGTCATGTGTTTTTAACTGACATGAGTTTAACAATATGCATTAGGAAAACAAAAGACAGAATAAAAAAAAAAAAAGAAAGAAGGAAGGAAAGGAAAGAGGGCCATTTAAATAGCGAGGATGATTTGCCCATCTTTCAACTCAGTGAGTAGTGTCAGATGAGCTGAAATGAGAGATGTTGTACTTGTTGAAGGATGGTATAACAGTGAAAGGTGGTATAAAGATGTTATAACAGCTTGTTGAAAGACAGTATAACAGGAAATTTAAGGGATTTTTCAAAAGTTACTTTAATTTTTCACCTAAAAGTGCTGCCTTTAGACTTCATTGTCCATTGGGGTTGGTGAGTGTGTGAAAGTGTTGAGAGTATTTGGACCTATGGTTGATTAATGGACTGCTTTCTCCTGATTATCCCTCAGTCCACAGGTATATAATAAATTGAGAAAGCTCCATAGACCTCTGAACTCAGGCAGAGCCATAAGAGGGGGCCAGTGAAACTCACTCCTTTCAACTGTGCCTTTCCCTCTTTTGGGGTACACTCAACTCCTGCCCCTCAGTCTGAAACAAGTGGCTCCCTTGCTATCCTATGGCACCATGCTATATGTTACAGTGAGTCCTGTACACTGTCAGTATCTCACAAAAACAAACCTCTAGTCCCCTTGCTATTTCAAGGTGGTCTTCCCTTGTGCTTGTCTAGTTCATTCACTTCATTAACTCAGTAACAAATCTTCTGTGCCAGAAGGATTAGAGAGAAAGCCAGTTCAAAGACCAGGCTAGCACAATGGCAACTTTCCTTTAGGAAAGAATCATTATTATTGCTTTAAGGATTTCAGGGGTGGAAAGGCAGACCTTGAATTAAAAGGCAGAGATATTGTCCCATTTGGGAAGAAATTCCTGGTCAAATTGTCAGATAGGTTCTGTTACAGACAACCTCCTCAGGCTGGCAGATTACAGCTCTGTGGCAGCCTCATCTTGCTCATGGAAGCCTCTGTCTTCTAGAAATAGTGTCCTTAATCATTCACAGTTTACACACTTTGTGACTTGGAAAACTTCTGTCCCATTAATTCAACCAGAAATCCCAAGACACTGGACAGAGAGGGCTTTTGAAAACACTTAAATCTCCCTACTTTGACTTCCAGGTCAGATTGCTACTGAGTATTCTTCAAGACTCACTAGGAACATGATTCTCAACCTTTCAAGGTAATGGTAGAGAAGATGCCTAGGCACTCTATAATTTTGTGTGCTAAGCTCCACTGGTTCGGTACTTTTTGATCTATTATCTTCCATATTTCTAGGTCATTCTTTAGCTTACATAATCTTTTAGATTTTTACTTATTTCTCTATAGACCCACTGTCTTTTTTTTTTAATGAGCCATCTCTATTTGTGTCTTGATGAACTATAAAACATCTCCCACCATTCCTTCCATCCTATGACCAGTCCTCACTTCTCTAAACTTTCTATTATTGTCTTCTCATTTATATGTTTTACACAAAATGCTAGATGTAGGCCAACCACTGTGATTATGCAAGTCAGTGAATGTTAGTAGGAAAACATTATATAACTCCTATTTTACAATGGCAAGTGCATTATGTGGGCCATTGACACTTGAACTTCTAATTCTTACCATACAAGTTGGTCTAAATGGAAATACTAATTTATTTAAACAGTATAGCATACCCAGATAAAAATTTGAATAAAAGGTTCTCAATATTCTAGAAATGGAAAATATGAGTCCCACACATTATATGAAACATACAGAACCATGGTGTTTTATGACCTACATGTAGATCCTAGAGAAAGTTGACTGTCTTTAAGGCCATTAAGTACCTGTACTGTGACAACTCAATCAACGAGAAACTCCAGAGGTACACTGATCTGGGTGTGAGGTGACTTTTTTTTTTAAGGACCCATTATCACCTCTACTGGGTGAATTGCCAATGATAGAAACAAGGAAAACATGACCAGTGGCAGATTTGGGGCAAGAGAGGAGTATAATTTTGGTTCAGTGATTGAACCAGCTGTAAATTTATTTAACCATACTTCTAGCCAGTCAACTTTTTTCCATTTGATTTGAAAATTTCATGGAGGCTTTGTCAGATTCTTTGCAGATAAACCTTTTCTATGCATTCCCTAATTTACTGGCCTAGACCATAGCATGCTCATTCCTGTTTAGGGACTCCCAAACAATCATGGATGGGGTTGGAACGGCACATGGAAGCTGAAGGTTGTGAGAAGTGTTGCATCAAGCATTGAGTTCCCTCAGTAGATCCTTCCAGTCTGACTCTTCCACACATTGGCTCCTAGCATACTCTTTCATATTCTTTTCTCCCTGTGTAGTCTCTTCAACCTGAAATTCTCTCACTCCTCTTTGCATGACTAAATTCTGCTCATTCCTCAAGACTCAAATTCATTTCCTCTTCCTCTGTGCTTTCCTTGACTAAGTAGTTCACCATAATTTCCCCTCCAATAGCTTGTAGCACTTATTCTGTGCTCCTTCTTAGGTTTTTGTACTATTCAGTACTCTTTGCTAGGTTTCTGGGGGTTCAAGAGTCAGCCAGTGTGAATGGGTTCTATAACTCCCTGACAGAGAAGTTGTGGAGTAATCATACTGGGTGTGGAAGAGAGAAATTATGGGGCTGGGAGACTCACATCAGAATGGATAACTGAAGATATTTAGCACAGTTAGCATCCTTCCTTTCCTTCTCCGTTCTTTCTCCCAGAGGAGGAATGAACAGACCAAGGCTTCAAACCAAGGAGATCAGACTGATCTAGATAAGGAAGACTAGGCAGAGCTATAGTAAGGTGTTTGTGGTTTATAAACAAGTCCTGACATCCTAACTTGAGTACTGGTAAACAATATTATGGAACAACAAACTGGTTCCAAATTGGGAAAGTACGTCAAGGCTGTATATTGTCACCCTGCTTATTTAACTTATATGGAGAGTACATCATGTGAAATGCTGGGCTGGATAAAACACAAGCTGGAATCAAGATTGCTGGGACAAATATCAATAACCTCAGATATGCAGATGACATCATCCTATCAGTGGAAAGTGAAGAACTAAAGAGCCTCTTGATGAAAGTGGAAGAGGAGAGTGAAAAAGTTGGCTTAAAACTCAACATTCAGAAAACTAAGATCATGACATAGGGTCCCATCACTTCATGGAAAATAGATGGGGAAACAATGGAAACACTGAGAGACTTTATTTTTGGGGGCTCCAAAATCACTGCAGATGGTGACTGCAGCCATGAAATTAAAAGACGTTTGCTCCTTGGAAAAAAAACCTAGACAGTATATTAAAAAGCAAAGACGTTACTTTACCAACAAAGATCCATCTAGTCCAAGCTATGGTTTTTCCAGTAGTCATATATGGATGTGAGATTTGGACTATAAAGAAAGCTGAGTGCTGAAAAATTGATGCTTTTGAAGTGTGGTGCTAGAGAAGACTCTTGAGAATCCCTTGGACTACAAGGTGATCCAACCAGTCCATCCTAAAGGAAATCAGTCCTGAATACCCATTGGAAGGATTATGTTGAAGCTGAAACTCCAATACTTTGGCTACCTGATGCGAAGAACGGACTCATTTGAAAAGACCCTGATGCTGGGAAAGATTGATGGCAGGAGAAGGGGACAACAGAGGATGAGATGGTTGGATGTCATCACTGATGTAATGTACATGAATTTGTGTAGGCTCTGGGAGTTGGTGATGGACAGAGAAGCCTGGTGTGCTGCAGTCCATGAGGTCACAAAGAGTTGGACATGACTGGGCGATTGAACTGAAACAGTATTATCAGCCCAGAAAGTTCTCAGAGATACACCAAAGCCCCAGGCTAAACTGCAAAGTAGGCAAAACTCTTCCCCACCTCTTCTCCCATCCCTGCAGTTCCCCAACACCCTGGACACTCCCAGCCTTCATACTGCCCTTTTGGGGCCTTTAACCCTTTGTCACTAACTGAGTCTGATCATCATATGGAACCTCCTTTCTTCCTGCTCACCAGGTACTGATTTCTTAAGATATGCCAATGATACCACTCTAATGGCAGAAAGCAAAGAGCCTCTTGATGAAAGTGAAAGAGGAGAGTGAAAAACCTGGCTTAAAACTCAATATTCAAAAAACTGAAGATCATGGCATCTGGTCTCATCACTTCATGGCAAATAGAAGAGTAAAAAGTAGAAACAGTGACATATTTTATTTTCTTGGGCTCCAAAATCACTGTGGATTATGACTATAGCCATGAAATTAAAGGATGTTTGTTCCTTGGAAGGAAAGTTATGAAAAACCAAGACAATATATCAAAAAGGAAAGACATCATCTTGCTGACAAAGATCCATGTAGTCTAAGCTATGGTTTTTCCAGTAGTCATGTATGGATGTGAGAGTTGGAACAAAAGAAGGCTGAGCACCAAAGAATTGATGCTTTTGAATTGTGGTGCTGGAGAAGGCTCTTGAGAGTCCCTTGGACTGCAAGGAGATCAAACTAGTCAATCCTAAGGGAAATAAACCCTGAATATGCATTGAAAGGACTGATGCTGAAGCTCCAATTCTTTGGCCATCTGATGTGAAGAGCCAATTCATTGGAAAAGACCTTGATGCTGGGAAAGATTGAAGGCCAAAGAATAAGAGGGTGGCAGAGGATGAGATGGTTTGATAGTATCACCATTTCAATGGAGATGAGTTTGAGAAAACTCCAGGAGACAGTGAAGGACTGGGAAGCCTTGTGTGCTGCAGTCCTAGGGGTTATAAAGAGTCGGACATAACTTAGTGACTGAACAACAACAAAGACTTTGGAAGGGATCTTTACTACCTCATCTAACACCCAGTGCAGGATGACCTTTCACAATGTTCTCAATTGGCAGTAGCCAGCTTTGGATAAAATACTTCCTCTGAGGGGAAGTTTAGTTCTTTCCAAGGCAGCCTGTTCCATTACCCAACAGCTGTACTTGTTGGAAAGCTCTTTTTATGTAAAGCAGAAGTTCAGTTCCAGTTTTACATCTTAAGGGATGTGAAAAATGGTTCCTTCTCTCCAAGACAACCCTTCAAATTACTGAACAACAGTTGTGGTTCTCACTCTGCTTCTCCTTCTCTCTCTCCCCACTTCACACATACACACAAGCACACACATAGCCTTCCCTTAATGCTCCTCATCTGATATGGTTTCAGATTTTACTACTTTGCTACCTTTGATTCCCTTCCCTTTTCTGGACATTTAACTTTGTTAATATCTTTTTAAAAGTTTGACCCTCAAGATTGGCTATGTTTCATTTCTAGAAATGTGCTGGTGTTGAGACTGTACCCTCCCTTGATGTTGATTTGATTGAAGTAAAGTGTTTCTTATTTACAGTGTAACTAGTATGTGTTGATCCATGAACAAAGAACCTGTCCTGAAGGAATTCTTTTTCACCCACCAGTAATGGTAGCTCACACTGAGACTGTTAGCTATTTAAAACCCCAAAGGTTCTTTCCTGCAAAAACCCTTTTCACACAAAAGTTCCCCATCCTATTTTATACAAGTATAACTCACATTCACCTGTGGCTTTTTTTCCCCTTTTGTTATTAGGCAGATATTTTTTCCTTTTCAATTATATGCTTCTCTAGAGACTGAAGCGACTTAACAGCAGAAGCAGCAGCAGGGTCTGGTAAGAGCTTACTGATGGTCCTACCTTCTTTCATTCACTTGATGGGTTTATTAGTTAGGGTCGGCTGAACTACTATCACAAATACACCCAATATGTATGAAGGTTCAAGCACAACAGAAGCTTGTCCCTCATATAACTGTTCAAGGCAGGTGCTTCTCCCTTGGCATAGCTCTTTTCTATGAGCTGGTTAGGGAACCCAGGCTTCTTAGACCCCTGTGATCCTGTCAACCTCTAGGGCCACATCCTCCAGCCCACAGAAAATGTGTGGAAGGACAGAGAAGAATTTTTATCAGTCAGGCCTTTGAAGAATATACAACAGTTCCACATACTTCATTGGGAAGAATTTAGTTACATGGCTCTACTTTACTTAACCACAAGGAAGACTGGGAAACCTAGTCTAGCCATGTGCCTGGTGGTGGGGGAGAGGGAGAAGATACCTTGTAAGCTGACACAATGACATAATTCTATTTCTACTTTTTACCACTGTTGTTCGCAGCCTTAGTTTAACTTCTATAACTTTTATATAACTTCTAAGGTATGTTGTTGGATGGTTACAGTAGTAAAGGATAGTTGGGTATGTGGTTCAGGGCAAGGACTTAAAGCCAAGTGATCAGGGAGACCCAAAAGGTAGCATCCTGATCACTGATAAATTCAGAAGACTGGAGGAGACTGAGTGTAGGAGGCCAGAAGTAACTGGGAGGGTAAAGTCTGGGACCCTGGGTGGAGGTTAATCACAATAGTGAAAGAGGCAGAAGACTGAGACAGGGAGAAACAAGAAGATGGTTCATTTGGGGTTTGGCAAGGAATTTTTAACACCCCAGTCATGGCCAAAATACTATACTCTTAATACTACATGTCTCCCAGGAAGTTGATAAATTGTGACGATAATACTGGTAACACAGTTACCAGGTGCACGGTTCCCTTACTTAAACGCTGTGTCTCCAGCTTGCCTCCACCAGGGCAGTGCTGTCTGTCCTACTTAGAACTGATCTCATAAATCACTTCCTGTGTCCATCTGGAGACAAGGCCTTCCACTTATTTCTTTATCCACATTAGGGCTAGATTCAATTCCCAGCACTAGGTTGTTCGCCTCCTTGGCTCATGAGATTTTTATTTAATTTTTTGTTTTTTTACTTTATTTTCTATTTTGGCTATACCATGCTGCATGTAGGATCTTAATTCCTTGATCAGGGATCAAACCTGTACCCCTTGCATGGAGTCTTAACCACTGGATTGCCAATGGAAGTCCACGAAGTTTGTAAAAACAAAAGAAAAATAATATTTTACAGTCTCCTGGTATAATTGGGAGGAACATGTGAGATAAATCACATAAAACTGCTTCAAAAACTGAGACAGACTACACAAATGCAGTGGCCAATCACTGTGATGACCACCAATGATGGTCAATTCCTTGATCCTTGAAGCACAGCCTCTCAGGGATGGGTTCTTGTGCTGATATGTGTGCAGAAGGCTCTGACTTTTGGATCCTTAGTTTGCAGACTGTGAAAAGAGGCCAAATTTGGCAGCCACAAATGACTCACTTCAGGCACATTTATCTGATTTGGCTGTTAGCTAGTTAGTTTACACTGGTATAGCTTGCATACAGGCCTGGGAGTCAGGTACTTCAGATCTCTAATACCTGCTCAGCTTCCAATTTGCTCTGTGGTCTTATGTGTGTGTGCTCAGTCATGTCTGACTCTTTTGTGACCCTATGGACTATAGCTATCCAGGCTCCTCTGTCCATGGAATTTTTCGGGCAAGCATACTGGAGTGGATTGCCATTTCCTACTTCAGGGGATCTTCTTTACCACTGTGCCACCTGGGAAGCCCCCTATGGCCTTGGCTAACCTGCTTAACATCTCTGTGACAGCCGGGTTTTAACCATCAGCTCAAAGTCATGCTGATTTGCCTAAGAGGTGTTCTGTCAGGATGGGCTGATTATTACCTCTACATCGATTTTAAAATGCTGAGGTAAGGACTTGCAGTTTCCTGTTCAGCATGGAAGAAGCTTAGAAGCCACCATTCAGTCCTAACAATAAGTAAAAAGCTTAACAAACTGAAAAATCAACAGTTCTTGTTCGATCCACCAGAGAAGTAAGATCACAGGGCAAACTGCTGCTCCCCAAAACTGAGAGGCAAATAAACAGATATAGAGACTCACAAACTGCTGGACAGAAACCCACAAGCAGCAGACTCTGAGAAGCCAGGACAAGACGAACTGCTAAAGGGTCAGGTTGAATGAGCCTGAGAGAGAAAATCTCCAGGAGGATCCCAGTCATGGGGGTGGGGGGCAGGGAAGGAAGTAACCCTCACATTTTCGTCTTCTGTGGCTTTGAACTCCAGTAGCTCTACCAGGTGCTCAGAGTGAAGATCAGAGAATAATATCCTAGACTTCAGCATTCTGTCTTCTTCACAGGGCATGCCCTCAGTAGAAACTTTATTTATTTATTTTTTTTTGCCAGGGCCTAAACTGCTGAGATTATTGGAGCCTAACCCACACGGAATAAAGGAAACATCCAACTAAAGTCCCCTCTGGGCTTCCTCATGAAAGAAGGGTCCCCTCTAGCCATCCCATTCCACCAAAGAGACATAACAGACTAAGCCCTGGTGAATTTCACAGTCCAGGGGCACAGGCTTACCAAGAGACTGAGACCTAAACATAGGAACGTAGAACGCTTCCCTTCCCCACACACCTTACTACTATCTTAATAAAGGCCTGTTTGTCAATTTCTTTTAGCCAGTACATCATATCATATCTACCTTTTGACAAAATATTACAAGACATATTAAAAGGCAAAAGACACAGTCTGAGGAGACACAACAATTAGCAGAACAAGACTCAGATATTGGCAGGAGTGTGGGAATTATCAGACCACGAATGCAAAACAACTATGGTTAATATGCTAAAAGCTCTAATGGATCAAGTGGACAACATGCAATGGTAATGTAATCAGAGATGGAAATTCTAAGAAACAATCAAAAAGAAATGCTAGAGATTAAAAAAAAGCTGTGAAAGAAATGAAAAAATGTCTTTGATAGGCTCATCAGTAGACTGGACATGACTAAGGAAAAAACCTCTCAGTTTGAGGGTATGTCAATAGAAACTTTCAAAACTGAAAAGCAAAGAGGAGAAAGGACTGAAAAAACACAGAACAGAAAATCCAAAAATAGTGTGTCAACTACAGAAGGTATACCATATACTTAACAGGCAGACCCAGGAAGCTAAGAGAACATCAAGCAGATTAAGCAAAAAAATACTACACCTAGACATATCATATTCAAACTGTAGGAAAAAAAAAAAAAAGAAGAAGCTGGAGAGAAAAACACCTTATGTCTACAGAAGTAAAAATAACAATTACACCTGACTTCTCAGAAACTGTGCAACCAAGAAGAGAGTGGGATGAAATATTTTAAGTATTGAGAGAAAAAAGTCACTAACCAGAATTCTGTACTCTGTAAAATTGTCCTTCAAAAGTGAAAGAGAAATAAAGACTTAATCAAACAACAAAAATCAAAGAAATTTGTTGCCAATAGACCTGCCTTGTAAGAAATGTTAAAAGAAATTCTTCAGGGAGAAAAAAAAAATACAAAAACTTGGATCTACATAAAGAAAGAATATTGGAGAATGAATAATGAAAGTAAAATAAAAACTTTTATTTTTCTTATTCTTAATTGATGCAACAGGTAACAGTTTGTTCAAAACACTAGCTCCAAATATTTGATTATGAATGCTTATCTATACATACATATGCTTATGTATGCTTATATATAAATGAAATGAATGGTACAAACAAGCAGAAGAAAAGAAATAAAATAACAAAAATTAGAGCAGAAATCAATGAAATTGAATATAGGAGATCAATAGAGAAAAATCAATAAAACCAAAAGCTAGTCATTTGAAAAGATCAATAAGATCATTAAGCCTCAGGCCAGGTTAACTAAGAAAAAAGATAATAAACAATCGCTATTAATAATAACAAAAGTGAAAGAGGAAACATCACTACATGGACATTAAAAAGATAATGAAGAAATGCTATAAACAACTCTATGCTTATAAGTTTGATCTATAGATTCAATGCAATCTCAGTCACAAATCCCAGAAAGTTATTCTGTGGATATTGACAAACTGATTCTAAACTTTATATAGAGAGGCAAAAGACCCAAATAGTCAACATGATATTGGAGGAGAAGAACACATTTGAAGAATTGACACTACCCAACTTCAAGACTTACTATAAAGCTACATTAATCAAGACAGTGTGGTATTGGGGAAAGAACAGGTACATAGATCGATGAAACAGAAGAGAGAGTCTAGAAATAGATTCCCAGAAATACAGCCAACTGATCTTTGACAAAACAAATGGTTCTGGAATGACTGGGCATCCATATGCAAAGACATGAATGTAGACACAGACACCTTTCACAATATTAACTCAAAATGGATCACAGACTTAAATGTTAAATGTAAAACTCTAAAACTTCTAGAAGATTATAATAGAGGAGAAAATCTAGATAACCTTTGGTATGGTGATTTTTTTTACATTTAAGACCAAAGACAAATCCATGAAAGAAATAACTGATTAGCCAAACTTCATTAAAATGAAAAGCTTCTGCTCTGAGAGAGAAAATGTGAAGAGAATGTGAAGATAAGGCATAGGCTGGGAAAAAATATTTGGTAGACATCTGAAAAAGGACTATAATCCAAAATATACACAGAACTCTTAACTTTCAACAATAAGAAAACAAATGATCACATTAAAAAATGGGCCAAGGCTTCCCTGTAGACTCAGAGGTGAAGAATCTGCCTGCCAGTGCAAGAGACAGCGGTTTGATCCTTGATCTGGGAAGACCTGACATGCCACGGAGCAACTAAGCCTATGCACAACAGCTATCAAGCCTATGCTCCAGAGCTCAGGAAATGTAACCACTGAAGCCTGCGCACCCTAGAGCCTATACTCTGCAATAAGAGAAGCCACTGCAAGGAGAAGCCCATGCACCAAACTAGAGTAGCCCCTGCTTGCCGCAATTAGAGAAAAGCCCTTGCACGGCAACAAAGACCCAACATGATCAAAAATAAATAAATTTTTAAAATGGATCAAAGACCTCAAAGACACTTCACCAAAGGGGATATACAGATGGCAAATAAGCATATGAACAGATGTTCCACGTATCTCATCACAGATTTGCAAACTAAAATAACGAGGAGATACCACTATTCACCTATTCAGTTCAGTTGCTCAGTCGTGTCTGACTCTTTTCGACTCCATGGACTGCAGCACGCCAGGTTTCCCTGATAGCCAGCTCTCGGAGTTTACTCAAACTCATGTCCATTGAGTCGGTGATGCCATCCAACCATCTCATCCTCTATCGTCCCCTTCTCCTCTCACCTTCAATCTTTCCCAGCATCAGGGTCTTTTCAAATGAGTCAGTTCTTCATATCAGGTGACCAAAGTATTGGAGTTTCAGCTTCAGCATCAGTCCTTCCAATGAATATTCAGGACTGATTTCCTTTAGGATGGACTGGTTGGATCTCCTTGCAGTCCAAGGGACTCTCAAGAGTCTTCTCCAACACCACAGGTCAAAAGCATCAATTCTTCAGTGCTCAGCTTTCTTTATAGTCCAACTCTCACATCCATACATGACTACTGGAAAAACCATAGCTTTGACTAGATGGACCTATGTTGGCAAAGTAATGTCTCTGCTTTTTAACATGCTGTCTAGAACTACCAAAATCTGAAGCACTGAAAACATCAAATGCTGGTGAGGATGTGGAACAACAGAAACTCTCATACATTGCTGGTGGGAGTGCAAAATGATACAGTTCATTTAGATGATCATTTAGCTGTTTCTCACAGAATTAAAGGTACTCATACCATTGTTCTTCTTGGTATTTATGCAAAGGATTTGAACACTTACATCCACACAAAACCTGCACACAGATATTTACAGTAGCTCTATTCATAATTATGAAAACTTGGAAACAACCAAGCTATTCTTCATTAGGTGAGTGGATAAGTAAACTGTAGTAACCTAGATAGTGGAATA
Organism: Muntiacus reevesi; assembly: GCF_963930625.1. NCBI lineage: Eukaryota > Metazoa > Chordata > Mammalia > Artiodactyla > Cervidae > Muntiacus > Muntiacus reevesi. The sequence goes on along the minus strand of NC_089256.1, from coordinate 36,901,533 downwards.
TTATTTAGCATTATAAAGAAGTGAGCTGTCATGGCATGTAAAGATGTGGAGGAAACTTAAATGAATATTTCTAAGTGAAAGAAACAGTTTTTAAAAAGACTACACACTGTGTGACTCCAACTACATGATCTGTCGGAAAACGTAAAATTATGGAGACACAAAATGGTAAGTGGTTCCCAGGGGATAGAGGAAAAGAAGGATGATTGGACAAACCCAAAGAATTTTTAGGGCAGAAGAACTATTTTGTACACTAGTCAAAACCCACAGAATGTACAACATCAAGAATGGACTGTAACATTAACTATGAACTTTAGGTGATGTTGTATCATTGTGGGCTTATCACTGTACCACTGGGGTGCAGGATGGATGTCAAGCTTGGGCAAGATTGTACTGTGTGAAGAAAAGGGGTATATGGGAATTCTCTGTCTTTGCCACTCAATCTTGTTTTGAACCTAAAATTGCTCTAATAAAAAATAATTTATTTTAAAAATACTGACATAAGTGCTTATATAGAATCAAGTAAAACTTTTTTTGCTTATTTTTCCTTTGAGTTATATTTTATCCTTTACAGTGGTCAAGTTGATAACCAGTGTGGTAAAGTTTTTATTTTCCCATTCGGAAGATAAATTTAGATAAGATGTGTGCTACATATGTTTACATAGGGAAATTCTCATCTCCAGTTCAGTCATTATCTCTCCTTCAACAGAGGCCATTATTGCCAGAGTTTAGAAACTACCCAAATTGCTGATACTAAGTATTGACCAGATGTCTGTATTTTCAGTTTGAAAGTATTGCTACTGTTCATAGTCTTCAAATTCTATATCTGGTATTCTCCATGGCAACTGGGCTTGGGAGGGAAGAAGCGGAAGGATGAAGGGAAGGAATGAAGGGAGAATATTTAAAGCCATTTCTGGATCCTGTGCTGTCTCTCAAAAGCCAGCAACAAGAGCATTTCTGGAGTGTAACACCAAGTCATCCTTAACTGCAGAGCCCACCCAGTCTGCTGCTTCTGCCTTCTAGCTTTGCTTAATAAATTGCAGTTAAATATTGATAACCAAAGTAAAAACACAAAACAAAAACTTGTTGGTTGACAGAAAGAGCATGGACAGCTAAATTACAAATTAATGCTCAAGATGAGAACAAACTAGATCTTATCTCAATTAGGGCCCGTAAGTGCTCTCATTTTCTTAATAGCCCTCTACAGTTAGGCAAGAGAGTTACCCTTACTGGAGGAAGTAGAAATTGCTTCATTGTTACAAATGGCCAGGCAAGTACCAGTATCTCTGTGTCAGGTTACAGACAGGAAGTCTAGGTTTACTTTCTTTTTTCTGGAGAGACTCTTATTGGTTTCAGTTCTTTGATTCATGTAAGTCTCACAATCTGGAAAAGAAAAGGAGGTGTTAAACTGGCTGGCTTTTAGCTTGCTCACTTGAGAATTTTGGAGGATGCCAATGTTAGAACGGGTATAAGCTACTCTGGTTTTTCTTAGGGTTGTAAGAATTTGGAACATTTTAGGGGCTCACCTATAGGTCCTGTTAACACTTACAATGTCTGGTCCTCAGCGATTTGCCATAAATTTTTACTTATAAAGGCATATGAAAGATTTTTTAAATTAATATAAAATTCTAATAATGAGAAATCAACTGATATTTACAAAGAAGTTGTATTAATTTGTCAAGGCTGCTATAACAAAGTACTGCAAACTGATTGGCTCAGTCAACAGAAATGTATTGTCTTATAATTCTGGCGTCTAGAAGTCTGAGGTAAGTTGGCAGGGCCATGATCTCTCTGAAGGGTCTAGAGAAGGGTCTATTCCAGGCCTTATGCCTAGTTTTTGGTAATTCCTTGAACTGTGGCAGCATAACTTCATTCCTGACATGGCATTATCCCTATATATCTGTGTCCACATTTTCCCCTTTCATAAGAACACCAATCATACTGGATTAGGGGCCTACCTTCCAGTATGATTTCATCTTAACTAATTACATTTTCAATGACCCAGTTTCCAAATAAGATCACATTCTGAGGAACTGGACATTAGAAACTCAACATACACATTTTGGGGAATATAATTCAACACATAACAGAAGTCAAAGATGAGGAAAAGATTTTCAAATTGGATCACAAAGCAAAATTCACCTATAGACTATATAGAGATCTACCTAAAATGAAGGAATTAGAACATGTGAGAATAAAAGTGTGGACAGAATAATACTGGCAAATGCAATGGGTCATAACCTCAACATTAAAAAAAGAAAAGCTTAAGAAAGTCAAGGAATGATACTTTATAACGCTTTAACAATATAATTTTCAAAAAGTTAGAACACTAACTAGCAGGGAATCAACAATTATAAAGCAAAATTCATGGAAGACAGAATGAAAAAGAAATAGTTCCATAGTAGGAAATTTTAGTTCTGTCCCCCATGACAGATTAAGTAGAAACAAAAGAGAATAATAACTAATTACATAATTAGTGAGGTAGATCTGATTGATACATATCTAACTATATACTAGACATAGAGAGTATGCTGTTTCTATATGAGTTGGGTGGCAGTTACAATTGGCCATATTTTAAGCCAAAGAAAAACATTAATAAATTCCAAAATTTAAAATAGTGCAGAAAACATTCTGTGATCACAAACCTATAAACCTAGAATCTTAATAATGAATCAAGATAAGCAAAACAAACAAAATACCCTAAGACCTAAAAAATAAAGAAAAAAAAACCCAAAACCTCTTTTTGAAACAACTCTTGAGTCAAAGAGGAAATCAGTATCAAAATTACAGAATAGAAAATAATGAAAAGTTTTAAATCTATCTATTTTAAGAATAGACATGGGGTAGATAGATGATATCAAACTATATAAAAAGAAAAGCAAGGAAATGAAATACAAAGAAGTCAGGATAATGCCTATCTCTGATTGAGCTGGGGGAGGAGGCAGAGAGGAGATAGGAAGGACCATACAGGCTATTTTAAAAGTTATCATTTTTATAATTATGGACCCACCATCCAAAATAGTCTTGAGAATGGTGGGTTCATAATTATAAAAATGATAACATTTTAAAAGCTAGCAGAATAAACAATTAAGTAAATAAAAGAAGGCTATGCATTGACCAATGATGAGAGTGTGCTATAAAGACAATGATTAATTCACTTATTTGCTAAAAGCATTTAGAAATAACTGCACACCAGAACCTATAGTGTGAAATTAAGGTACTACTCAGAGAAAAATTAATAGGCTTGTGAGCGTGCTAAGTGCGTGCTAAGTTGCCTCAGTCATGTCTGACTCTGTGAACTTACGGACTGTAGCCCACCAAACTCCTCTGTCCATGGGGATTCTCTAGGCAAGAATATTGGAGTGGGTTTCCATGCCGTCCTCTAGGGGATCTTCCTGACCCAGAGATTGAACCCGTGTCTCTTATGTCCTGCATTGGCAGGCAAGTTCTTTACCACTTGCACCACCTGGGAAGCCCACAGCCTTACATATATCAAATAATAAAAAGGCTAAAAATGTAACATCCAACTCAAGGAGTTAATAAAGAGAACTGAATGATACCAGGGATAATAATAAAACTAAAGAAAGTGGAAATCAAAATTAAAGCAGAAATTTCTTAACCCAAAACAAACAAACAAAAAAACAGTAGGGTACATTACATCTAAGAGCTATTCCGTTGTAGGAAAAAAATAATGTACTTAACTTAAGGCAAAACACAAATACATACAACAAGAAAATAAAAAAGTTATGAAGGAGGACAATAACTGCATTATCAAAACAAGGGAAGTTAAAAGAAACATAGGGACTACCTTTCTCAAACTTATGCAAATAAATATGAAATCCTAGTAAATGCATACTTTTATAAAAATAAAAATTATTTAAAATGTCTCTAGAAAACAATAGGATATGTACACACAAACAAATTACCATTAAAAAAATAGCAAAATTTTTAAAAAAGTAATATCCTCCAAACAACTGGAAAACAAGAAAGTATCAGGACCAGTTGAATTCACAGGAAATTCTACTACATCATTAAGGAATGGATTATTCTAATGCTCATAAGTTTTTTTTCTGGGAAATAGAAAAAGAAGAAAATCTCTGATATCATCAATACCTGTAAGAAAACTAATGAACAGAAACCTCAGTTAAATAGAGTTGGGAGACCAGAAGGGGGAGCTCTCATGCCCTTTGACCATAGCAGAGTCCAACAGGAAGGAGAAAAACCCCTCATTTCCTGACAAGGACTCAGCCAATGAAAAGCCATGGACTCGATTTACTACAATGCTCCCAGCTTCCTTTTTCTCTGTATTAGCAGGCTCTCTTTCCCTTCCTGTGTGGGAACTGGCACATGGCCCACCATGGTTGCAAACAAAGTTGCAATTCTCTGCTGATCCTGAATAAACCCGTTTTTTTTTTTTTTTTTTTCTTTTTTGCTGAAGAAATAATTGGCAGTCTGTTTGTTTTAGGTCAACATTTTGTTGGCTTGGGAGCTGGTGAGTGAACAGGTATGATCAGTATCCATGATTGAGCCCATTGGGTTCACTGCTTTTCTCACTGACCCTGGAGTTTAAAGGTATGTCTTTCTTCTGGACCCAAACTTATGCCCCCTTTTGCTTTTAAAGCTCTCCAGGTTTCATTCAAGAACTGTTTTAAGGCTTTGTTCTTTCTCAGTAAAGCCTTGTTCTTTCTGTATACAAGTACTTGTTTGGTATTTCAGTCTGATTTTGAGGTCAGATTTTTGCAACTGAAACTAGTTGAGAAGGCTTTGACCCATTCCTTTGGAAAAGGGATCTAGAAACTAAACTCTTACTTTCTTATATTTTCTGGACTAAAGCTGAATTGCAAGCCATAGTCCAAGATTTTACCAAGATAACTTAAGATCCTTACAGAGTTGCTGAGCAATTTTGATATAGTGATTCAAAATTATCAACCTAGTTTCTCTGACTTACAACAGCTAATTCATATGCTTGTTGGTGAAGGCCAGGCCCAGCATTGGATGAAAACCGCTAAATAGGAAAATACTGAAAGTTTTCTAGAAATTATAACCAGGAGACCAGCCCACTAACTTAGTATATATCAGGCTTAGACAATTGCCAGGTGACTTCATCAAGCAGTTCCTAAGGCTTTTCCAAAGCCTGTTGTTTGGAACAAAATTCAGGATTGCACACAACAGTCTGAGCCTGTTCATTAGTATGACAATTGACTTCAGATTATTTTTAAGGAAAATTCTAGTCTTCCCTTGAGATGTTTATTCTACCCAGGTAGCTTTTAACTTTATGTTTGCTAATGGGCTGAACTGAGACCTTTCCTTTCTAGTAAAAAGGACCAGAATGAAATGGGAAACTATATCCACTCCAGATTTAGTTAATCTGGCAAACAGCTTTCTCACACCCTAGATGAATCACCTAAAAAAAAGACCACAAAAACTCTTAATCTTCAACTCCAACAAATGAAGATTCCTAAATGAAACCAAAGCTGTCTATTTTCTACTATTACTGTAAAGAGCTTGGACATTGGAGAAGACATTGTTACAAACCTAACTGCTTCAGATATTTTCTCAGCCCCTTAATAACCTCTCCTATGTCCTTCCAATCAATGACAGGGCTCCAGGAGCTATGGGGATTCTTTCCAATTCTCTCTTTTTATTGGCTTGAAGAAACACTTCTCCAGATTGGAGATGAATCTCTTCCAGTCCTGACTGACACTGGAACCACACTCTTGGTGCTCAATACCACTGCTATAAAGTAGGCCCTACTATCTCAAAGTACTAAAATAGTTTAAATCATAACCTTGTTCATATGTCATTTTGCATATAGAAGCGTATGTCTGAAGGATAAATTCCTAGAAGCAGAATTGCTGGATTGAAGGATATGTGCATTTGTAAGTTTAATAAATACTGTAAGACTGCCCTTTTTAGGATTTATAACTCCCGAGATATGAGAAGGCCTGTCTTTCTGAATTTTCACCACACAGCCATCTTTATTCCTGTTTTTCACAATTCTTCTATTCTTACTTTTATTTCTACATGAACTTTAGGATAAATTTTGTCCCAAAAAACATCATGTAGGAATTTTTATTAGAATTGCATTAAACATATAGGCTGACCTAGAGAGAGTAGACATCTTTATATGGTTGAGTCTCTTTACAGATAATTTTCATTTGATAAAGGATTCATTTTCATCCTTAGAAGCAACTGAATATTTTCTTCATAAAAAGCTCACACATTTCTTAAGTTCTTCTCTTGGTGTTTTTATTTATTTTTATTGCTGCTATTTTCAGTGGGATCTTTCCTTCTATCTCTTCTGAGTGGTTACTGTTACATGGCTTTGATTTTTGTACCCAGTGTGTATCTCACCACCTCAGTGAATTTTCACATTATTTGTAATAGAGTCACTTAAGCTTGGGAGGTATATAACCATATTGTGCACAATCCCAAATGACTCAGTGGTGAAGAATCTGCCTGCCAATACAGGAGACACTAGAGACATGGGTTTGATCACTGGGTCAGGAAGATCCCTTGGAGTAGGAAATGGCAACCCACTCCAGTATTCTTGCCTGGAAAATTCTATGGACAGAAGAACCTTGTGACTCAATAATGATAATTTTATCTCCTTTCCATAGTGTATGTCTCTCTCATGGACTGAATGTGTCCTCCAAAAAATCATATGTTGAACACCTAGCCCTCATTGTGGCTTTATTTGGACATGGGGCTTCTAAGGAAATAATTCAGATTAAGTGAAGTCATAAGGGTTGAGAAAGCCCAGATCCAATAGGATTAGTGTCTTATCAGAAGAGACACCAAAGAGTTTGCTCTCTCAATACCATATAAGGGTGCAACGAAAAATCAGGCATCTGCAAGCCAGGAAAAGAGACCTCACCAGAAACTTACCCTACTGTACCTTAATCTTGGACTTCTAGCCTCCAGAACTGTGAGAAAATTAATTTGTTCTTTAAGCCACCCCAGTCTATGGTATATTGTTATGGCAGCCCTAGCAAACTAATGCAAACTCTATTTTCTTTATTTTGTTAAGTTTATTGGACAGAACCAGTACAAGTTAAGTAATAGTGATAACTGTGGATGTCTTTCTCTTATTTCAGAATTGAGGGAGAATGTTTGCCCATTAGTGCTGCTTTGAGCTGAAAAGAATATAATCATATTAAGTAAGGAAATCTGTTTCTATTTTTATTGCATTTTTCCACATATTTGTGGTATTTATTGAAAATTTGACAAACAACATAGACTTGTCAAGTACTTGATCAGTAAAATGGGTTCTTTGATCATTATAAAGTTCAAGAGGAGTCTGCCAGGTAGGGATGTATCCCCATGTCACAGGGTTCAGTTGCTGGCTAGAAAACCCTATGGATCAATGGTGGTCTCCATGTTCTGGGGTGGGTGTACCAGGGGCACTCCCTTCCTTTCACATACAAGGGCATTCCTAATAATTGGGATGCCAAAGGGCAGATGGGTTCATCAAACTCTCCTTCAAGGTCTTAAAAGCTATGTAGTCCAATTCTTCCTATAAAATTGGGCTGGGGTTGTTACTATTTAGTAAAAACATACAGAGGTTTGGTTGCAGGAGGAAATGGCAACCCACTCCAATATTCTTGCCTGAAAAATCCTGTGGACAGAAAAACCTGGTGTGCTACAGTCCATGGGGTCACAAAGAATCGGACATAGCTGAGCGACTGAGTGCGCACATACACACAAACACACACACACAGGTTGACTATAGAAAAGGAATCTGGAATCCAATTTCAGCAGTAATCAACTAGCTTGAGAAATCTTGCAATTGGTACTTAGTTTGGGGTTTGGGGAAACTTAGGAAACCATGAAGTCTACCTGGATATAGGTGTAGCCTTTGTTCCAGCTTCAGATGCCCTAAATATCAGACCTGGATTTGGGAAAACTGCAATTTTTCTTTGACCACCTTATGTCTCGTTAGAGCTAAAAGTTTTAGCAGGTGTATTCTGTCTTCTTCTGAGGAGGCTTGAGGAGATCAAAGAAGCAAATCACGCACATATTGCAACAAAGTAGAACATCTAGGGAACTTTATATTATTAAGATCAGCCTTCAGAGTTTGTGAGAAATAGAAAGGACTCTCAACACAACAGTGAAGAACTGCTGTCCAAGTAAATTGTTTTTCTTCGCAAGTGAAGGCAAAAAGGTATTCGCTAGTTTTATCAACTGGAATACTAAAGAATTCACTGCATAAATCGATTACAGAAAATAATTTGCTTCCATTGAGGGTTAAGAACAACAAGGCATTGAGGGATAACAATGTTAATTTCTTGAAGGTCCGGGACAACCTACATTCTCAGTTTTTATTGTTTTTTCACTGGTAAAATAGTAGTATTACAGGGACTAGTACAAGGGATAATGAAGCCTTGAGCTTTGTAATCCTCTATTATAGGTTTTATGCCTTGAAGTGCTTCTTTACTTGTAGGATATTGGTTAGTTCTGGGAAGTGGTTCTGAGGAATCTATTTGAATCGTGATGGGGAGTGCCCTATGAATTTTGCCAGTTTCAGTTGGAGATTTTGCCCATAATATCAGTTGGTGATATCTGATTCAAAGGGAACAAATGGGCAGTGTTCTAGAATCAGCCGCCAACACTGAGAGACAGAGCATATAAAAGATGTAAAAGATGTCAAAGAAGGTGAAAGTCGCTCAGTCATGTCCAACTCTGCAACCACATGTACTGTAGCCTGCCAGTCTCCTCTGTCCGTGGAATTCTCCAGGCCAGAATACTGGAGTGGGTTGCCATGCCCTTATCAAGGGGATGTTCACAACCTAGGGATCAAACCCAAGTGTCCCACATTGCAGGCAGATTCTTTACCATCTGAACCTGGTTGGTTACTTTGATGACTACTGTCAAATTCTAGAATTATTTCCCCCTTTGGAAGAAAAAAATTCCAGCATGACATTTCTCTAAGAAGCCTTAGCCTAATAAATGGTTAGGAAAACAGGAAATAAGGAGAAAAGTGTATGCAGGCCCTAAACAAACGTTTCAGAAACAAGAACCTCTTGAGATTCATTAGAGATCTCCAGCAGAATTGTTTCTGGATTGATGGGGAATGATTGCTAAGATAATAAGGTAAGTAAAAATAATAAAATAGAAGAAGTAGGGTGCTTTTGTATAAAGTATGCTATGATTCGTGTAGAAATAAGAAAAATAAAGAGTGTATAAACACACACATATATATACACATGTACACACATAAATATATATGTTTAACTGCACATAAATGCATATAATATCTCTGGCAATATTTATCAGAAAATAATAGCATTAGGTGCTCCAAAAGAGAACTGTGTGACTGGGAAAGGGGGTATGAAAGAACATTTTTACCTTTTTGTATCACCGGATTTTTTTTTTTCAGGGGCACATTTTCCAGTTTTATTTTCGTCAGCAATATTCTCCTCCTATAATTGCTATAGAAACACCAAATCCCCTTTCATCCTTTTGAATTATAAAAGGATGTATCACTGGAATTTTGAATCACGTAATATATTTAAAATTTTTAAGTTAAATAAATGAAAAAATAATTTATTTCTGGTTTTTAGAAATATGAAATTGAAATGAGCCTTACCAAGAAATGCAGCATAGTTTTTATTTTTCTAAATATGTATTCCAAATTTCCTTTCAGTCATAAGAGAGAGATTGTTAAAAAACAACAACAACAAATAAAAACAAAGGGAGTAAGGAACCACAGAAGAACAGATAGATTGTGGAGATGAAACTAGGAGTTAGGAACCTCTCCACAGGGAAAGAGAACCAGAGAAAGCTGGCAAAGCAGGAAGAAGTACAGACAGTTGGTAAGTTTTAGGGTGAGACTAGTCAGGTGAAACATTCTTGCAACACTTTGCTGTCCAGTGGAAACACAGTACACTATCTTGTTCCACTGGCCTTTGAAATTACAGGTGTATGAATAAAAAGTTCATTTTTCCATTGAAAACTACAGGTTTTCTCCTGTATGAAAGGAATTAACAACAGTCGAAGAAATTCTCTTAGGAACTTAGAGTCTCTTTGACATTCAAAATCAGTCTGATTGCTTCAGTTTTGCTCTTTGAGAGTTTGGGTTAGCTTATTTAATAATGTCAGGAGGTTATATTTGAAAGCAGGGTTTTATTTCACCTTTCAAGCTTCTCTGAACCACAAATAAATATAATTTATGATACTAAACATGATTTTGCTATTATTTCTAATTTTTCCATGAATACATCAAACTTAGAGGAGACACTCAGAAAAGAGAGTGCAGCAGCAGCTCAGGGGGGAAAAGTTTATGTGTCTGGCTATAGTATTCTGGCTTGAACAATGCCAACTCATAGTATGCTAGTGTAAGGCAGGGGAAAGTGAAGCTGGGGCCCAATCAACTTCTGAAGATTCCCATCTCTGGTTTATAAAGTAACAGAAGTTTAATCTTTCCAGAGACACAATTACCTCTGTTGCCACCTGCTGGTAAAATTAAGCCTCTTTTAATCTAGTTAGTGGCTTTCCCATGCCTAACAAGCACTTTTGGGAATATGGGAATAGATTTGGAGCCGAAGAACTTTTGCTGCTTCAGAGTGGAGAGGCTAGGTCACACCAAGCAAGTGCTTGTGTATGGAGGACAGCAAATGACAGAGACTGCACGCATGTAAGGAGTTAGCTTCCTCTGGCAGTATCTCCTGCCCTGCCAGTTCTTTCAGTCTGTCAACTCTCTTAAGTTCATCTAAAAAACAGTACCTCCTGAAACCCTAAAGAGACCAGTTTTAAAAGACACTCTGTGGTTTTAAGTTGTAATTAAAAAATTTTTTTATTCCAACACCTATGAAGGCACTGCCTCACTTTGTCCTGGGGATGAAGCCAACACTGACAGAGACTCTTTCATTCATTCTATGTGCAGACCTTCTTGTGTTCCTCCCATTCACATACTTTACCCTTCCGCTCCTTCAAAATCTACATTTCATACTCAGTACCTATATGCTTAGACACAGGGCACTCTTACATACACAGCATGGTTAACATAAGCATCAATGAACAGCTTGCACATTTTCTGATGTTTGTGGTAGCATAAAATCCTCACTTTATCTGGAATCTTAATATGTAGAAGAAAACATATGACATATTTTTCTATGGTGCCACCTGATGACACTAATTGATCATAATGTTTGTTGCCTCTAAATTACTGTAAAATTCTGAAGTGATTTTTGTTTGTTAACAACAGAACACAGTTGTCAAGTCATGTCCGACACTTCGACCCCATGGACTGTGGCTTGCTAGGCTTCCCTGTCCTTCACTATCTCCTGGAGTTTTCTCAGGTTCGTGTCCATTGAGTTAGTAATGGTGTCTAACCATCTCATCCTCTGCCACCCTCTTCTCCTTTTGCCTTCCATCTTTCCCAGAAGGACATTTGGCTTGTTTCATGTTTTTGGTGATGATGACTACAGTGGCTATAAACATGCATGTACACATTTTTATGTGAAAATAAGTTTTCATTTCACTTGGGTGAATATCCAGGAATGGAATTATGGTTTGTGCATATTTAACTTAAAAAAAAAAAAAAAAAGGCAAACTTTTTGCATTCTTACCTGCAATGCCTAGAGTTTGAGTTGCTCTGCATCCTTGTCAGCACGTGACATTATCAGGGTTTTTTGCTTTTAGCCATTATAATCAGTGGTAGCTCATCGGTTTTAATCAGCATTTCCTTAATTATTTATTAGTGCTGTTGACAACTTTTTATGTGCTCCCATGTCATCCAGATATCCTCTTGGTGAAGTGCCTGTTCAATGATCTTACCCATTTTCTTTTTCCATTAAGTTATTTGTTTTCTGTTGTGTTTTAAGAACTCTAATATATTCTGGATATTTTGAGGAAGTAGTTCTTGAATCATCAAAAAAAATGTAAACATTTAGGGTCTTTTAGTGTAAGCCTATTTTATTCTATTCACTTCTTGATTATTTACATATGCCATACACAATCAGGTCTATAAACTAAACTTTTCCATTACCTGAAACTGAGTATCTTGAATGATGAGGTGTTCCCTCAGGAGGCCCAGAGGGAAATCTGGTGAGCTGCCCACATGGAACTTGAGAAAGGGCCACTGACTGTGGTGAATTCAGCGAAGTCTAGGGTTTAGTCTTAAGCTTTAAAGATTCAGCCAGTGTCCCAAGAGCAGATCCCACTGAGGACACTTATTCCTGCTCACAAAGCTCTAAAGAAACCAGCATGCAAGGCCAGAGCGGCAGGCAGCTCACCACGGCAGCCTTCCTCTCCTGTAGACTTCCATTATAGCCTTAAGCTTCCTTGGTGACCTTGGAGTTGGAGCAAGGAAAATTTAGCTATATCAATGTTTATGATGACCTTTCCAGTGGCCCGTGGTGAAAAAATAAGCATAGTTTAATTTTCTTAATTGATTCAATTTAAAGAGCTGTCTTTTATCCTGAGGCTATGTTTTCCACAACTTTGCCACATTCTGTTTGAACTTATTTCCTTAACATACAGTGATGCATTGCTGGCTTAGCAGGCACTCAGAAAGTGAAGAGCTATTCTCTGCTCTATCATCACCCTTATCTCCTGAATTTCTGAAACCTTGGGAGGTACTTCCCAACCTGACCCCTAGCTTCCAATTTCATTTCAATACACTTTCCTGTGTGATTACTTTCCAGATAAACCAGAATTCTCAGGGTATGAGACCATTTTCTTTGCATGTCCATACTTGCTGTTCAGTTCCCCCTCTGCCTCTCTTTCTTGATGTCTTCTGAGCCAGCAGTGAAGATTAGCTTCTTTGGATTTCTACAGTACCTACCTTTGATATCATTCCTGCATTATCTTTCACTGTGGGTGATTTGTATGCTTTTATTTTTTTATTAGTTGGAGGCTAATTACTTCACAACTGCTTTAGTGCATGATCAGATAGTACCCCCATCAAATGGTAAGCTTCTGAAAGAGGAAGAATAATTTCCATCTTTTAGAAATAATAGCATGTCTCACAGGAAATCACACAGTGCTTCTCACAGATGGTGCTCAATAAAGGTTTGTCAAATGAATGAAGAATGAAAAGAATATATGAAAAACTGTATATTCTGTATATTTAAATTCTTGCAACAGACTTCCTCTTTTCACCCATGGTTACCTAAGTATTTTGATACTTGAGTGCCCCTCATGTATTAATACACACCTCCTATATAAATATACAGATCAAGAGCTCCCTTAGGCTCTCTCCTCAGATGTGTAAGTCTGTGAGTGTAGCCTGCACATCCAGCATGCCCAGGCAGATGGAAAAACAAGCAGGCACTCCCAACTAGGGAAGTCATTTGCAGCTCCTCCCATTACTACTGGCTGAATCTCCTTATTTAAAACAGAGAGCTGGAAGCAACAATTCAAGTGGTGACTATTAGCAAGTTCATTTATCAAAACACAGACCTGGTCTTTGAACATAAAGCAGCAAACCCTGAAAGTACACTCCTGACCTTTAGCATCTTTGCAGCCAGAGCCTCCCCTAGCATCTCCCTTTAGGACCCTTAGGGATCAAGTCAATGACCATGTGGGTCAATACCACATGGAGGCTATTTTCAGATTTTACTTGGCTGAGAGCACTTTCATTAATCTCAAAAAGACTTTTCTCTCTTTTCTTCCTATCCCACAGGGCAATGACTCCCTTCAAAGGTAATCCAGTTACCATTTCCCACTCTGTCTGTGTCTAGTTAAGGAAGTTTCTGAGGGTTGCAGAAAAAGTAGTCCTGAAGTTCAGGTCACAGTTCAGATCTCATCCCTCTCAGGGACGAGAGGGCTACAGTAGAGCCAGCAAAAATGCCTAAAGGAGGAAATTGGAATATGACCCAGGCCACATTAGGGAGATGTTGTTCATTTCCAGTTTCTAATGTCCACTGAGTGGTCCTGTAACCTGGGCTGCTCAAGTGTGGGCTTATCCAAGCTGAGGGAAGGAAGTATAGTTAAACCCTTTTAATCTGTGATGCTTGTGAGTCATCCTGTGGTTATCATGGTGGGCACCAAATATCACTGTGCTGCAGATAGAAAAGGGATGGAAAACAGAAGAGACTTTATGGTGACCGCAGGCCATAGCCTGGCAGTGTTTTTGTTTTGATTTTTTAAATAAATAATATCTACCAGCTTATTTGTTGTCCTTTACCTCTTTCTCTTAAAAAGTAGAGTGCATTAAAATACTGGTTGCGTAAATATTCTGATGTTTTGATTATTTAATGCCTACTTTATAGGTGTAGATACAAGGAGACACTTTAGTCAAAACTATTTTGTGTGGTGCCAGGCATAGAGACATAGCCAGTAAATGGCAGCTATAATTATCAATTACTGAATTCTTATAACTGAAGATCTTATCGTATTAACTAGAAATGACTACTGAATTCATTCTTGATCTCTTAAAAAACAACATTGCAAACTATTGTAGTATGATCTCAAGTACATAATGAAAAAGAAACACAGACCTAAAGGAACTAATAGACCTAAAGGAACTATACCAAAAGACTTAACAGTCATTGAGTGATAGAGTTATGGATAATCTTTCCTGATTCTTTGCACTTTGCACTACTTTTAGACTTTCTATGATGACCATTTCTTACTCTGATAATGTGGGAACATAATGACTATTTTTTAAAATGAGATTACATTTTTCAGTTACTAAAGGTAGTTTTCAACCAAATTCATCTTTCAGAAGCTTTGCCATGTTCCACCTGCATGACCTTGGGTAAGTTTAAATCCTTTAAATCTTAGTCTCCTCCCTGTAAAATGAGGAAAGTAAGTATGTACTTTCTTTACAGGTCTGTGTGAAGATTAAATGAGAAAACAGGGAAATAACTAGCACAGAGCCTGATAGAGGCAGGTACTCAATAATAAGTAATCTAAATAATAATAAATAATCTAAAACTCTGAAGTAACTCCTCCCCTTTCTTAGAGTATAAGCATCTTTATGAGCCAGTTTGGACTAATGCTGAAAATAGAGTGACTCCATTTACTTATTCCCACTGTTAGAGTCTGCCCACTGCACAATTTCTTGCTTTCTTCAACTATACCTTATAATTGCTGGACCCAAATTTCAAAAGATGAATGCAGTCCTAAGGGCAATTATTTGAGTGTAAATAATAAAATGATGTGGTTAAACACAGGCACATGTGCTTTGGATTTGGAAAGACCAGATTTTAAATTTTCCTAATTACTAACTGTGTGATCTCGGGCAAGGGACTTACGTTTTTGGAGACTTGATTTCCTCACAGTTGGTAATTCTAACATTCATCAAGCCCCTAGTACATGTCAAGCACTGGGCTCACCATTTTACACACATTATCTCATCTAATTACACAGCATATTGGTGACATGTAATTATTATTCCCATTTTACAGACGAGCAATCAGTAAAGTAAGTTGCCTGAGGACACTCTGCTGGTTGTTGGCAGAGTTTGGATATTAATCCAGGCAGTCTAACTCCAGAGGCTGTGCTCTTACCCCATTCGTAAAATGGGGATCCAAATCTGGGCTGATGGGTTTATCACAATGATTAAATGGAATGATATTTGTGAGGTGCCTATGCAGAGTTGGCTCTCAATAAATATATAAGATTGGAGTAGACACACTAATCTTAGGAGAAGTTTAGGAGTGCTATATACATGAAATTCCCAAGGACTATATGCTTGGAAATGCGTACCTGCTATATCATACCACTGGCTGCTCCAAGTGCATTTTTGTTATTTGTGCATATCTCTCTCACACTCTTTCTCTTGACACTTAGTAGAGCATCTCAAAGAAAAGGCAAAAATTTTAAAATATCCTTTAGATTTGCTACATGATTTCTTTTAGATTTTGTACTGATCTTTGCTTATTATTCCAATCCTAACATTATCAATAATGCTTATCACTTATTGAGGACTTGCCAGTTACCAGCACTGGGATAAGGGATTTGCATGATTTCTCTCAGTGTTTCCCAACAATAAACTTATAAGTTTAGCTTTATTAGTCCCATTTTTTCAGATGAGGAAACAGACACAGAAGAGTCAAGAAACTTGCCCAAGTTCACATGGACAATCAATGGTGAAAGCAGGATGTAAATCCAATCCAATTTGTCTGATTTTAAAATCTCTGCATTGGATTTTACCCTTCCTCCTCCCTCATTACCCTAGCCTCCTCCCTCTTTTTTCTTTTTATCTTTTTTTTATATCCTTTTGGACAACCATCCCACTTCCCAACTCCCTGTCCCTTCTTATCTCCATTTTGTGTGTGTGTGTGTGAGTGCCTTTGTGGAGACATGGCTAGAGAGTGGTATGAAAGATCACCCTGGGATAAGACTATTCCAAGGATCTAGTGGGAAATGTGCGTTTTCTACTTTCCTTTAAGGCTGAGGAGGCAAAATTTATGATGATGAGGTTGAAATTGCCCAGTAACCCGTATCTTAGGGTTTGGATCGGCACCACTACACCATTGTGGTAGTCAGTAGTTCTGTTTGTCAGATATTTTGTTTTTCTCTACTCTGGCATGAAGTTACGATTAAACTTCTTGGATTCTTTATGATTGAATGGGAATATTGTGACTAATTATATTGCCTTTGAATTTTGTACAGAAGCAACATGTTACACTTTCAGGCTGGAGCCTGGAGCCTGTTTTAAGACTTTTCCAAGTATTCTCTTTCCTTTGGCACAATCATCAGCAACATTCAAGATGGTAACTGCTCCATCAGCTTGGGTTGCTAAATGATACAAAAAGCAAAGATCCCTGCTAACTTGTAATGGATATGTGGCTTGAGTGAAAACTTTGTTAAGTCACTAAGATTTTGGAGTTGTTTGCTACTTACAGCATAACCGAATCTACCCTGACTAATACAACCATGATGCAAACTATAGATGATAAAAAGCAGTGCCTTGACTTTGGTTTAATAGCTGCCAACAGACTCTCCCCTTGACTATCACCAGTGTGGGGAGAGAGAGGAAGCCAGAGGGAGAGGAATAGAAAGAAAGTTGGGGGAGGGGGACAGAGAGACAGAAAGGTGAGGAAGAGAGTGCGAGAGAGTGAGAGAGAGCACAGAACTTTCAGGAAACTGTGCCTTTTACTTTGAAGAAACATCATCAAGGAACCACAGGACTGAGATTGTCAGTATTTACAGGGCTCACTAAGATGACTGACGGTAAATACTTGTCAAATTCATAATATCTTGGATTACCATTTTATGAACAATAGAATCTGTAGGGATGCCTGTTTTGGGAACATTTCACTTGGTTTTAGAATTTACTTTAGCTGAAATTAATACAACGCTCCTTGTTGGCTTTTTGAATGAGGCTAGTTTATTTCCCAGCTTTTTTTCACTCACTAGTCCAAAGTATCTAGGCCTGGGGCTCTCATGGTACCAGGATAGGGACATTTTTTAAAAATTTACCACATCTTTGTGCTTTTAAAAAGGAGTGTCAAAACTCATTCACATTCAAATGAGTTTTCACTCTTTAACGTCTTTAAAATAAGTAAATACCAGCTCAAACTTGAGCTTACTCTGAAGATCTTTGTTCCTTTCATGGAGGGGGCACAGCTCTATGTGTGGGAGTGGGTGGGGATGACTCATTCTGGAAAGCAGCTCCTCAGCCCTCAGTCAGGAGAACAGCCAGACTCCACAGGAGGAAAGAGTGGGAGGGCAGGAGAAGGAGGAAGAAGGCGAGCAGGGCTCACAGTGCAGAAAAACAGCCTGTGCTTACAGGGAGGACTGCAAGTTTACATGCCTCTCCAGGCAATTCCTAATGTTCCTTCTCCTTCTTGCCAGTCATTATCCCATAACTTATTCCAGGAACCACTTGCCAGGAAGCCAGTGTTTCTGCCTTCACTAGACGGTAAGTTCCTGGAGTGCATGCACCATGTCTTGTTCATCTTTTATTCATCTTACACCCACACTTTTTTCTGTGCACGTTGTTTGCTAAGTGAGTAAGACTTGAGGAGCTGGGACCATCCTGAAAACTACAACCAATAAACTGACCCAGAGAGAGGAGAATTAAACTTCTGCCCTCTGCCCTGCTGTAGGGTCCAGATTGCTAACTTTTTAGTTCACACATATTCATTTGCAGCTGCTTTTTCATCTCTTATTTGATTCTACTGCTGTTCCAAAAGTTGCTGTTAAGGGATTCAGCCAACTCTCATTCCAATTCTTTATGTGCAGTGTGGGAAGAATGCCTAGAGTCAGCTTCACTGAAGAGGTCAAGGTGAACGCCTAAATCAGAGGAGGGATGG
Source organism: Muntiacus reevesi (assembly GCF_963930625.1). Taxonomy (NCBI): domain Eukaryota; kingdom Metazoa; phylum Chordata; class Mammalia; order Artiodactyla; family Cervidae; genus Muntiacus; species Muntiacus reevesi. The sequence continues at coordinate 36,883,324 of NC_089256.1, read as the reverse complement.
TAGATGAAATACATTCATTCAGCATCCATCTCTGTGCTCCAGGAGCTGTCACTTGGGAAAGTTTGTTCCACCAACAGGTCACAGGTTAGAAGACATTGGAGAGCCTAGAGGCCACAAAAGGTGTCTTCTAGGACTGTAGAAATAGTTTGCTATAAGAGTTAAACTACTAAAATCCATACACAATGGATATGATTGGGATACCTGTGGAAGTAAGCCAGGACATCATCCCTAAATACATGAGACAAAATGCTTGGAATACTTAAGATACCAATCAAGTGAACTATAAGAAAATCAGGGAAGCAGATAGTAGGACAGTACTCAGAACCCAGCCAACTGAAAGCATACTCTTTGAAGAAACCCTCTGAAGAGAATGTATCTCTCTGGGGAATAGGATGGGGAGGGAAAATGATTAGCTTTAAGAGTTAAGGAAAAGGAAGCTTGCATAGGCACTGAACAGTGGTTCTTCTGGCCCCTGACCATGTGAGTGCCTAAAGCTTCTTCAAGGAGACACGCTTTTGAAACTGAACTCACATGCCTCATTCCTAAGGAGTGTGCTGATCAGGCCAAAGGAAATGACCAGTAATCTTTATCAGTTGTATTTATTAACAAATAATTAACAAACTGACATCATGTTTGTGTGTGCATGCGTGCGTGTGTGTGTGTGTGTGTATACCTGGATGCACACAGGGTTTGTGTGTCAGCTCTTAGGGGTGTGGAAAGCTACTCTAATGATGCCAGGAGAATCAGGATTCACAACCTAAAAGGATGGTGATGAGTCTCTGGGGCCAAGGCCACCTGTGGACCTTCCCTGCATCCCTGTGTGTCAGACGCTGAGCTGCCCATTTTCAGGTGCAACAGAAGATACTCTTCAAAGACAATGGCCATCCCTTTGCTTCCTGGCATGACTATACTTTTATCCAATGTTCTCATGTGTTTTTGACTGTGACAAAAAGCCCCAAGACTCACTTACTCCATCATCTACCGTGTGAAGATCCATGCTCCCTACAAAAGACATATTTTAACCCTTTCAAGGCTTACAAGCAGATCTTTTTTGCCTGCTGTGAGCTTCAGACACCTCTTGAGGGTCACTGTCCCAAACACTAGCCAGCTTCTACTGGAGTTTTATGGCAGAAGGGTAGTCTCTTTTTCTTGGCAGTCTGTTCAACTCTGCCAACATATACACTGTGCTTAACATGTGCCATTTGTGTGCAAAACACCTCCAATCCCTTCTAACGATAGATGCCACCAAAGCAGGAAGTAACTTTACAACTGCAACAGCTTCCTTTTTTTTGCTCACAAACCTTCCCAAGAGTCTTGACTCCCTCTGTGACAGCAGAGAAGTCTGAAGGGGCCAAACTTAGCCAGTGAGCAGACCCTTCACAGGGAACTAGAGAAGAGGACTGCATGGAGCTCCTTGGCCCCCAAAGTCCCCTGTTCTTGGGATACTCCTGCAATTGTCCAATTATTATGAAGTCATACCTGGACTGGAAAGTAGTGAAGGGAGGAAATGGATTTGCTCCCAAGTAGGAGATGCTACCAGGGGAAACAGAGATCAAGGGCAGAGATCAAGACATCTTGATGGAATGACAAGGCCCACCAAATTCATAGGTAAAAACAAACCACTAGTAGGGAGAGGAGCACAGGAAAGGAAAATAGATGAATAGAAACATCTCCATGGTTTTTCCTACAATCAGTTTTGACCACTGATATTATATTTTTTAAAAAGACACCATGTCAGTCACCTACTGGTCATAACTCAACAATGATTTTTAACCTCACATCCTTTACCTATTCCTTGTGGAATAATAACTGAACACAATAAGCTACATTCTTTGCTTGCAGAATTCTTTTCATTTTCCTACTAGACTTTTCAGCCAAAAATATTTGCCCTAAAGCTATTTAGCAAATATCTTAATTAAAGACCCCACAAAAGACTGCTCCAGCCCCCTTTTAAAGACAATGCCTGTAGGTTGAAATTCTACTAATATACACTCATGTATGCAAACTTGCCTTCAGAAAGATGCAACTTATGATAGCATAGTGCAGCAGAAGGTCAAATAAAAAATGAGTACAAAATAAAACAAAAACAAGTAATCATTTAATTGTGTGAGTCATCCTAATGATATAATCTCTCAGATACTTTAGCAGCTGACAAAGATAGTGTGGCATTTAGATTAACATGGAGAAGGGTAGTGTCATGTCCCTACTTCCAAGAAAGTTACTGGTTGTGTGGCATCCTAATTGTCCCTCCTCCTTCTGGCACTTGCCTATGGAAGGGTGGTGGCAATCTGCTCCTTCTCACCACCATCCATTCAGGGTCAAGGATCCTGCCTGTGGGGTAAACTGGCCTAGGTGATTGCAGCAGCACACTCTAGGCGTAATAAGCAGACATAAGAAATACAACCTCAGTTTTCCCACTTATAAAATGGGACTATGCATATTCCCAACTTACTTCACTAGAAGGATACTGGAATATTTTTAAATGCTTAGCTAAGGGTTCTATGGAAAGGCATGGCACAAAGTATTACAACTGCCTTAATGTGTTAAGAAACATAAATTACTTCAGAACCCTAAAAGTTTTCATACAGAAGTCCATGCCTGAGTTTCATTTTGAGCCTCATCAAAGTGTTCCTTGGTTATTTAGTGTAAAAAGGATCTCAATTTTATAAAATTAAGCTATATGTGCTCCTAGAGCCTGGTCTAAAAGGTAGTGTTAAAATGAGGCTCTGATGTCAGTTACCTAATCTGATATCAGTTATCTAATTCTTCAGGTGCATTGTCTTTGCCTCTTTGTCCTCCCCTTTCCTTCTGGAAACCTGTAATCCTACTCTGTGTATGTGTGTGTGCATGCACACACGTGCACTGGGGGAGCTGGTGGGCTCAAGTCTCAGGGAGAACACAGAAGCTGTGTCTGGATTGCAAAATAAGGCTGTGATTTCCTTTGTTCCTACTGCTGGAGCCTCCTTGGCTGATTAAGTCTGAGGCTTATCCCAGGTTTTGTTGGTCCATGAATGGAGCCTCTTCAGTGCTCACTGGAGTGCAATACCATTGATACTTCTTCTGCCTGCCTCCCTTCCTCTTCCAGCCCACTGAGCTGATGGATTAATCAGGTTGCTTACTTGGAAGGCTCACAGGCAGATATGCAAGCTGAGGTAGAAGAAAAGGACTAAGGTTGGAAGGAACCATGGAGATCTTCTTTCTAGAGTCTAAACTTCTCGTTTTGCTTAATTGGGCTTGATTGAGGCCCAGGGCAGAGCAACTAGAGGCCTGGCCCAAGATCCATAGCAGCAGGTTAGGGAGAGCCCTAACCTCCAAGGCTTCCCAGCCTTCTTACCAAATGCACTTCTCAGAAGGAAGCCTGCAAGAGCTCTGCTGCTCTTGCTATAGAACAATACACTGGATCTAGACACAGAACAGTAATACCCTATCTACACATATCCTTCACATTCTCACAGCCAAGTGAGGGATCTGCTGACTAAAATCACAGATCTTTGTTGGGAGTGATGAAGTGGGTCTAGAGTACTGTCTAATAAGAGTCAGAAAGCTGCCTTGTGTTAGCTACTGACTGTCTGTAATTTCTGTTTTCCTATCATATCCCTCAGTCTCACATACATGCCCCAAACCCTTGAGTCTACAGGTTATCTATCCCCAGAGTCCTTGTCAGAGACTGGTTTCTGACAATTTTTCTCTTTTAAGATAAAACTTTATAGCATTTATTGCTTCCTGACATATTATATGTTTATTTGTTTGACTGTCTCCTGTCACTAAAATGTAAGCATTCTTAGGGCAAGGACTTTATTTTGTCCACAAATATATCCACCTCTAGCACCTGTAATGCTGTCTACATCACAGTAAACACTCAAAAATATTTTTTGTGGAATGAGTGAATAAAGGAATAAATGAAAACTACCTTCCTTTGCATAACACTAGAAGGGAAAAATGAAGTGTAACCTTGGCTAGTATGGGAGGGAACAGCCTTGCACCTGCTTTCTTCTTGGTTCTCAATCCCTCCCCAAACCCCTTTTCCCACTCCATGCCCCCAGAACTCCAATCACTGTCCCTTGCTTTGTTCCCTTCTCAAAATAATCTGGTTCTTTTCCTTCACAACAGATTACAAACAACTAATAGCCATTTAAAAGCAAAACCTTCCAGGGGATGTTTTAGAAAAACTCTAAACCTTAAGTCGAATGGATGAGTCCCTAATGATGGAATTACAGGTATTGACCAACAGAGGGGAGATGGGGAAAGAGGTAGTAGGCCTTCATAGAGCCTGGTATAATCCAGCACTTTCACAGACTTGGGATGCTACTGACCGTGAAAATAGAATTCCTGAGAAACTTTGGAATTGATCATTGAATGGTGGTCAGAGAGTAGCCAAATCTTATCTGCAAATAGAGAGTGTCAGGATTTGAGAAAAATTGATCATTTGTATGGTGATATTCCCAGTGTAAATGAGCAAAACATTTAAAAATGCAATTTTACAATATATAGTGAGAGCCAACAAATAATGAAACCATTTAATCCAGACATTTTACTTCTGTGAATTTATTCTAAAAAAAGCAAGAATAAGAGAAAAGCTTTATGTGCAAAGAGTACATTGCCATGTTGTTTCTAGCAATTAAAATTTGGAAAGAACCCTAAATGATGAATAGCAAAGAGCAAAAACACAATGTAAACTATACAACAAGAGATCTGAGTTGCACTACACTGGATCTATTTACTAGGTGTGAGAACTGGGGTAAATTATTTAATATCTCCAAGCTTCAGTTTCCTTGTCTGTAAAATTCCTTCTCTATAGTAACAGTGCATAATTCATGGAGCTGCAAGGATTAAATGAGATCATTGCAGATAAAGAACTTAGCATAGTGCCATAGTTTTCACTTAGCACAAGCACATAGTTATTACTTTATTATTATTATTTCAATAGGTGACATTATATCTTTGTGGAATGAATTAGTGAACCAGAACACCTAAATCTCCCAATATTCTAGATAAATGAATATTAAAGAAATCATATTGAAGCCTGAGACCTCATTATGAGTATACGTCTTCTTATCTGTATGGGTTTGGGATTTGCTGATTCCAAACAGGAAGGACTTGAGGGTATCTTGCTCAGAGGTTGCCTCACATTTTCACCCCCAATTAGCCAAAAATAACTTGGCTTTGAAGAACAGGGCAGATAATCCTTTTCAACTGTTTTGCCTGGGTACATTCTCTGGAGGGAGGAGAATTGTGGGTGGGATGGGGAAAGAAAGAGGTGAAAGGGATCTGATTAAGGAGACAGCTTCTTCTCTGGCTTTCCAGCTGTTTCTGTACTTGTTTTTAACCCTCACAAAGTTTTTACCCACTCCTCTTCTCCCCTTGTCTTGACCTCCCAGCTCAGTTCTCAAATCTGATGTTACTACTGGTCTGTGTAGATCTGGAATCCCTCAAAGAGCAGGGGATGCCTAATTGGGGAAACTCTGAGAGCCATCATTAATATGTGCTCTGGAATTGGACCTTGAAAAAGAATCATAACAAATGTATTGGCTCAATCTACACAGCCTTATCCTTTTTCCCACCCCTGGGGCCCTGGCTCCTTTATTTACCTACCGCAGATTAGACTCTAAATCTGGGATTTTTCTCTTTTTAACTGTTCATGGGATAGTAATTTGATCTTCTTGGCTTCTTGTCTATTCATTTTATTGTTGGAGAAGTGTGTGTGTGTGTGCACGTGTGTGTGTGTGTGTGCGCATGTGTGCATGTGATCATATTTACAGTAAAGGTTCTAGGCCTGCCCCCTGGTGCTTGTGAATTTACATCCATAAACAAGTTGGGGTACACATTTCTTGGGTATAGCTTATAAATATTAAACATTAGATATCTGTTGACATTTGCATATCTGAGAATTTGGACATATTTGTACCAACTTTTATGTTAGCCAAAAAGAACTGCCTGCCAAGAAAAGTATGTTTCGTACTTAAGGAGTTCTAGAATGATATAACACCCCAAATGAATGAAAGAGGAAATGGTGCTATACAAGGATTGCAATTACACACCATACACTTTCTAGATTATTTAAGAAAGCAGGCAGGACCACGTTATGGTTTTTATGGGCCTTTTGTGTGCCCCTTTCTCCACTGAAAGTATTAAAAATGATCATTTATAGCTTCTTTGAATATAATAAATTATATTTGTCTTTCTCTTCTGATTTTATGACAAATTAAAACATTTCTGCAAGTCCTTAGAAGGACTGTAGGTTCCCTGTGCCTACCGTGCCTAGTGGGTATCAGCCTGGATCTGGGACCCGGCCGAGAGAAAGGACTGTGGTGAAGGGAGCCAAAGTCCTTCCCACAAAAGCTGCACCACTTAGCCTTCCATTTCCAGTGTCTGAGAGCTTAGGGATTTCTCATGTAAAATTCTTGCTATCAGTAGTAAGGAAGTGCACTGTGGTGGTTTGTGCCATCAGTCAGACTTAGAGGTGAATTCCAGCTCTACCACTTGTTAGCTCTGTGACCTTGGGCAGTCATTTCATGTCTCTGAGCCTCAGCTTCCTCCTCTATAGGATGTGGAAAATAATGCATCCCTCACGATGTTGTGAGAATTTAAGGAGATGACGGATGTAAAATGCCTTAACCCAGTGTCTGGCATTTTGGGGAGACATGCACTCCATAAACAACTGTTCTCATTTGCATTTCTGTTCGGGGGCTTTTGTGCACTATGACTTTAGTCACCTGGCTCCAAGTGCAATGAAATCATAGGGTAGATATGCATCCAGATGAGTAAGAGTCATGTGTTCCTAGTAGACAAAACCGCCTGATGCTGAAAGACACATTGAATGGTTCTTTATGGATCCAGCAGGCACGTCCCTGTGCGAGGTGTCTCAGCATTTCCTGCTGAACCTATGCCCATCCCTTAGCTCCAATGTGCCATAGTCTGGTTATTGGTAGCTCAAGGCACCTACATTAGAGGCTCCAGTCTTCCCAGAACCCACCTATCCCACCAGCAAGTTTTCATTCTTCAGACTCTTCTTTCTTTTGTTCCTTTCCACTCTCAAATTAAGGTTTTCCACATGGTTCACTGCCCTCTCCAAGTCTAAGCTTCTTGTTTTTTCATGCACTTTATTGTTCTAGTTCATCCCTGCCTCCCTCCGCATATCCTAAAATTAACAGTTATCTTTAAAAAAAATTTATCCTATGCTGCACATAGTCTTCCAAGCAATACTACAGGGTAATGAAGATAATCTTCCTTTTTACAGATGAAGAAACTGAAGCTCAGAACAGTTAAGTGACTTCACCAAAATCAGCCTAAAAGGATTTTAATCTCTATCTTTCTGATGCTGAAGACTTACTATGCTTTTCCCATTAGTTAGCTCCATAATTCTTTATCTGCAATTTCCACATCTGAAAAGGAGTTCTAAAAATCACAAAATGTTTTGTCTCAAAACTCTTTCTGTCAAAGCCCTGACATGAACCTATGAGCCTGGTTATAATGTTCACTTATCTCAGTTAGTGAGTTCAATGAAGTCCAGACTTCCCTGGTCATTGCTTTTTCCACTATAATGTTCTATTACTTAAAGTTAAAAAAAAAAAGGAAAGCAATAAGCCCCAGACTTAAGTACTCCCCATACCTAGTAGAAAAACTCGAGTGGTGAGGTTTTTTTTTTGGAAAAACCCTTACCAGCTCGAGTGGCGCAGGGCCCCACGTGTCCTAACAATGACCCTATAGAGTAAGAGAACACAAGCACATTGGAACTCTGAACTCTAATCCTGCAGCTAAGCCAGGACAATATTCCATGTGGGCTTACACTGAATTTCCCATCCAGGTCCCAGCAGAGCTGATCCAAACTGGCCTAGCAGCTCTTCCCAAAAAGCAGAACTTGGGCCACAGCGAAGTAAAATAAATCTCCCAACTTGGCCATCGAAGGGAGAAGATTGAATCCTGCTGCTGACAAAGAGGCTCACTGGGACAAGAGCAAAACAGCCAGCCAGTGTTCCTTGTTTAGGAAAACAAGCTGTTTGAATTACACATGAGCATCTAGTTAAATATCCCTCAGTAAGATTCTTACCCTGCCCTTTACAACCCCGGGATAGACAGAGGTATACTGGGTATTCACAATGGAACTATACATACTCAGGAGACAGAAGAGATACCAGCTCAGAGGATGAGAGACTAGGACCTGAGACATCTCATCCTGGAGCTTCCCTCTGTGGCAAGTGGTTCACTTCATCTCTTTCTTCCTGAAAACGGTGAACTGAAACTCAGTCCAAACTATAGCCTCTCCAGGTCTCTGGGATTTGGAAACCTGACAAAAATGTGACATGGGGAGGGGCTGAGAGGTTTAAATGTGTAGATTGCTGGTGGAAAGCAACTGCCCATCTATGAGGCTCAAGAAGGGCTGGTCTTCCTGAGAGAGCTGTCAGAAGTGAACCCTAGTGAGGCTGGTCTACACGCACATGCTCTGATGGTCCTCTCAGACAGTGTCTGGAAGCCAGGGGATGCCAGGGGAGTCTGCAGAACCTCACTGGGCACAGAGAAAAACAAGTGGGGAGTGACCAGTTAGCCATAAAAGTTCTCAAAGTGACCCCCAACTTCATGTCAGTTCTCCATCCTCGTTCAGTAAATGCCTGAGGAGGGACCTTTGGCTTCTCCTAGTTTGGGTGATATCATTTCCATATTTGGACTCTGCCTTAGAAATAATGTGACCCATCCCTCACTAGAACAGGGGAAATAATACTATTCAGACTGGAACAAAGTCTAATCTAACATACTCTTGGACTTTGCAAAAGTACACTGTGTACCTTGTCTTTTTTTTCTGGGCATTGTCTTAGTCGAGGGTGCAGGGAGATTGGGAGAGGAGATTCATATGAAAGGATTACAACATTGCATGTGGGTGCTAGGTTATTCCTTAAATGCTTTCAATACTTAATGAAAAAAAAGTACAAAGAACAGTCTGTTATTTCCAACATCTTGAAGCTCATAGACACACCTGGATGCCATTGGAGGCAATTGCTAGTGATAGACAAAAGGGTATTCACAGTTGGAGAACTGTAGATTTGGAAAGAGCCCTGGACATCATCAAACACTACTCTTTTAAATAAGAGATGAGAACACTGATATCCAAAGACAGTGAGGGACATTCTTAAATGACTGAAGATATGCAGATAAAAAAACCACATGATTTTTCCACGAGGCCACAGAGGCATCTTGGTATAGTCTAGCCAGTCTGGTACCCCTAGCTACATTTACTTCTTCTTGGTCAAGGGAGGAGGAACCACTCATGCTAAGCTTCCTTTTCTCAAATGTAAAATGAGAAAGTTAGATAATGCCAAGTTTTGGCAGGGATGTGGGCTCAGAGGACCCTCGTTTGCTGCTGCTGAAATATGGATAGTGTAGCCATTCTGGAAAGCAATCTGCCTCTACTTGGTCAAATAAATATTTACAAACCTAATGACCCAACAAATGTATCCCCAGACATACTATTCAAATGAAGTGCTTAAAATATGTCATAGGGGATAAACACAGGGATGCTTATTCTGGTACTCTCTGTGGTGTCAGGGGTCTGGATAGATAAAGTACAGTGGAGGCCCACCCTGGAGTACTGGGCAGCAAAAAAGCAACAAAAGAGATGAGCACATGGCAATGTGCATGATCTTAAACTGGTACTCCATGGAGGACAAAGTAAGAAGTAGGCTGTGATATGTAAATGATCATACTAAATGAAGCAAGCCAGACCAAGAATCATGAAGCAGGGAAGGGCCTCACAGATTATCTGGTCAGATATTCCAAACTGGAGTGCTTGAACAGGTGGAGGGTAAAGACAAAAGTAGTGGCTCTGAAAACTTTTCTTTAATAACTTTAAAAGGTTGAAAGGAATCATACATTTAACTTTCAACCAACTCCCTAACTGATGATGATGTCAGTTTTTAGCACTGAGAACTCACAAGAATTTGAGGCTTAGGTTGGCTGATGACGTTGTTGAAAAAATATAGGAATGGGGGCCTTGGTAGTGACAACTAAGGGACCCAAAATTGAGATCAAATCCCACTTTGGAGGCTTGGTAAATGAGATTCTCAGTGAGTTATGACAAGTTGTAGAGAATATTTGGGTGGACTTTTCAGAAACTCTTACAGCCTCTCAGTTCACATAAAACCTCTGAATGAATGACGATGTTGACGTTTGTTTACTTCAAGATTAGGTTTGAGTAAGTAGCATTTTCCTTTTTTCCATTTTTATTTCGTTCATGGTTGGATGCTAGAGAAGGAACTTGAAACAAAAGACAGTACTTGGCCCAAACCTTAGAGTGGATGCAGACATGTATGGACTCATTCCCTCTTTAATTTATAAGGATGGAGCAGGCAGCAGCCCCAAACCTGAAATCCTGTTTGTCTAAGCAGTCTGCTACTGATGTATTAAATGGTACTTAAGACTTAGGAGTTTCTTTTGCCAGTACTAAACAAGCCACTGAAATAAGCTCCACACAAAGTCCTTTGAGAACTGTGCTGTGAATCAGTTAATCACACTGTCTCACAAAACTGAAGTGTCCATAGCAAACAGTAACTTCCAATACCAGGAAGATGTCTCTGTGTATATAGGGACACTGTGTGGGGAGGTTGAAAAACAGGAGAATCTGTGATTAGACTTTGCTCTACTTCAGCCCATCTGGAAAATCATTTCTGCTCACTTGAATGCCCCTGATTGTCACTAAAGATCAGGTGTTTCATAAAAGCACATAAAGGCTAACATACGTTAAGATGGGGTAACACTGCAATTGATTTCCAAGAATTTCTTAGTGGCTGAATCTTGGTGGCTGGGACAATATGAAGAGGTTTGCTAAGAGAGTAAATCTTTGTGTTCAAGCACAAAACACAGTTCACACAGTTCCTAGAGAAATGTTCCAGAGGAGGCTGTGCCCCTCCTACTATCACCTTATTCCTCTGAGATCTGACCATCCTTGGCTCACTTAGATTTCATGTGAACAAGTTTTCCAAGGAAAACTTGAAAAAGACTTTTTAAAAAATTTTTTTTTATTTTTCAGTGGGTTTACACGAATTCCCCATCCCGGTCTCCCATCCCACCTCCCTCTCCACCAGATAAAGTAATCATTCTGTCTTTATGTTCTGAGAAGGAGCAACGGGATGGGAAGAGGACCCAGTGTGAAGAGCAAATTGGAAGATAAGCTTGTGACTTTTCTCTAAGGCTGTAGTTTATGTTTTTATATTTATTTTATTGAGATATTATTCACATACCACAACACTCACCATTTTAAAGCATACAATTCAGCAATTTTAGTACATTCACAAGGCTGTACAACCACCAATGCTATCTAATTCTGGAACATTTCACCACCCTCACTCCCAAGGAAGAAACCCTGTAGCCTTTAGCAGTCACACAGGTCTGCCTCAACATGACTCATTCATTCATTCATTCACTCAGTCATTCAACAAACACTGTGGAGCACTCAGCAAGTTCCAGGAACAGGATAATTTAACACTACACTTTGCAGCAGAGGCACCCACAGCACAAGATGCCAAACATTATCTTGGAGAGCCCAGTTTCTTTCAGGATGACAGTGAAGTCTGCAGGTATGAGGCTGTGCAGCTAGAGGTCAGGGAGGGCTGTGAAGGAGGAATTGTGACTGACAGAAGGTATGCAGAGGGGTTACATATTCTGCAGGAAGATTTGTTCTGCTGCTTGGGTTCCTTTTAAACACCCACAGGCTCATGGCTTTTAGGAGTCCTTTGGACTACAAGGAGATCCAACCAGTCCATCCTAAAGGAAATCTGTCCTGAATATTCATTGGAAGGACTGATGCTGAAGCTGAAACTCCAATACTTTGGCCACCTGATGTGAAGACCTGACTCATCTGGAAAGACCCTGATGCTGGGAAAGATTGAAGACAGGAGGAGAAGGGGACGACAGAGGATGAGATGGTTAGATGGACTCACGGATTCAATGGACATGAATTTGGTTAAACTCTGGGAGTTGGTGATGGAGAGGGAGGCGGGGTGTGCTGCAGTCCATGGGGTCACAAAGAGTTGGACAGGGCTGAGTGACTGAACTGAACCTCCCCAGAGGACACAATGACTGGGAAACCAAACTCTGCACGTTTCCAGACTCATCTGCCTCTTGTCCACATTTCCTGCTTAGTCTGTGTCCAGCTGAAAAACTTCTTTCCATCTTTGACAATTTCCATTTTATTTTCCCTCACTTAGTTTTCTCTCATGTCTTTTTCCAATTGTTTCTGCCTATAAATCTGCTTTGCTATCATCATCTTTTCTTTTTCTTCTCACTTCTCTTCTTTTTTACTGATCTTTCCCCTTACACCTAAGGTATCCAGTAGGATTGGCTGGGAGAATTGCCATAAAAGGGAATGTTTAGAGGTAAGAAAGAAATTATGTCTCATTATACACACTCACCTTTAGAAAAAGTGTGACCTTGTTGGCCTCTCCTCTTCTGCAATGCCATTATTTACAATATCAGTATGAAATAATATACATTAAGCTCTTACTGTGAACCAGACACTATACTAAACTCTGCAGGATTTATTTTATTTAATTCTCACAATAATCCAATAAGCTTGGTGCTGTTATGAGCTCTGTTTTACAGATTGGAAACCTCAGCCTTGGAGTGGTTAAATCACTTGTTTAATATCATTAGCTAGTAAATAGTGAAAAGTCACCCAAAGTCAGCGCTGTTTGACTGTGAAGTCAAGCTGTGACTTTATAATGCCTTATTTACTTTCTGGGTTTCTCTCTTTCCTCCACCCCACCTCCCACTTAAGCTAGCTCCCTCTCTTCTTGAAGTGAACTTGCTTTAGAATTGGGCTCTTGTTGGCTTTAGTGAGCTAGGGGATCCTTGGCATGGGCTCAGCTCTGAGCTTTGTAAATTCTTCTGAAGTCCCACTTTGGGTGTAAAGGTTCACGCCTTTCTTCCCCCTCCTTCTCTTTTCCCTTCACCCCACCCCCATGAATTTCCCTGTGTTTCATGAAAGGGGCCATGCCTGAAAACAGGGAACAGAAATCCCAGAAGCCTCCTGCTGCAGCCAGGGTTGTGTTTTGTCTAAGGAACGTTCTTTAAAAAAAAACCCAAAACTTTCAGAATCGATGTTGTTCAGCATCACAGACATATAGCTTATGCTTTGGGGAGCAATATAGAGAAAGAAAAGAAGTGGCAGAAGAAAATAGCCAACACCAGAAGGGAAACCAAGAGTAATCCTAAGCATGTAAGAATGCCCAGAAGAAAACTTTGAAAACAACATCCAAGGGATTCTGAGATTTTTTTCCCTCTCTTGATTATTTTAATATTGTTACCTGGTCCCTGACACTCCAGCTGTGGCTTTTCTGAAAAATTCATTGGGCTGTTTGCAACTGACTTGGGAAATAAATATCAGCGGAGAGCTGAGAGGGAATAAAAACTCATTTTTTCTTTCAGGTAGTAACAGAACAGATCCCAGGAGCACCTAGGGGCTGATGCATGAAAGATAACAACAGGGCCCCCTTTTTGAGTCTTCTTTATACCTTAGCCTAATAACTGACTAGCTCACATTTAGAGAAAGTGTGAAGGTGGGACAGTGACCTGGGAAAGTGGCCACAGGACAGATATTTTGGGAAGCATGTGACTTAAGTCCCAGCCCCCACACCAACCAAGCTGCCCTAACTTCTTTTCCCCAAGGAGCGGGAGCTGAAGGGCTGCGCTCAGACAGAGGATGTGGTGCAAGTCAAGGATGGATGAAACCAAGGAGCCCTGGTGAACACAGTGCAAGGGTTTTTCGTGTCCTGTGTGATAAAACACAAGATGTATCTGTCTAAATCTTGCTCCTCTCCTAGTTTCTAAAACCCTGTGCCTTTCACAGGAAATTAAATCTGCGTTTGTCACATTCCTTTACCCTTACCTCATTGGAGGGAGGGTAGGTTGGAGTTAGCTTATGTACCAGAAACTGCTAGGATTTGTTTCTTTAATGAACTTCTAGTGTTTTTTCTGATCGAGACTGAAGTCCAGTGGCAGGGCCAGCAGCAGCCAGGCCAATTCTTCAATAGTCAGTTCCACAAGGACATGAGCACCACTGAAGTATGTGTGCATGGTATGTGCATGTGTGCATGTATGTATGTGTGTGTGCATGCATGTGCATGTATGTATGTGTGTGTAAAGGCGATGGGTTGGGAGTAGATAATTTACATTCTGCCTGTTTGCTGAACCCCAAATCTCAAATTTAAGTCAAATGTTTAATAAAAAGCTTTGGGAGTTGCTTTGTTTTCTTTTATTCAAACATCATTTTGGAAGGAATGTGCACATTTTTTAAATTTTCCTCTGTTTTTCTTCAAAGGCTCCTGGAGGGCAGAAATTGTGTCTTATGATTTCTTTCTCTCAGAGTCTAGCAGAGTCCCTGGGACCTAATAGGTGTTCAGTTATTGTTTATGGAACTGAAGGAGCAGAAATCTTTAACAGCGCATTTTAAGTACCCCTTTTGGCTCCTACTTGTGCCTGCTTTTCCTTCTTTAGCCTTTTGTAGATCAGAATATGTGGTTTCTCTCCGAAACACCTGGACTTCTCTCTCTTTTCTCTTTTTTTTGGGATACTTTTAAAAAACTACCTTTATACAGATGGCTTCCAAATTCCTTTGTTTCCACCCCTCCAGGCTACCTTTCCCCCATCTCCCCTTCTGGCTCTTGGGAATCTGATTGTAAGAGAAGGAAAGCACTGGGGAGAAGATACTCCCCCGGCATCTCAAAGCAGCATGGCTGAGACCACCCCTCTAGGCCCCTGTACCTGGCAGAGCTGCCCTCTCTGCACGCGTCTAGGGTAAGAGCCTCAGACTTCCCTGCTGCTCTAACCTGGCAGCAGAGTGGGGCAGTGCAGTCTGCTGAAGTCCCAGGGTACAGTGGGGTTGGAGGCACTGCTGGGTCTTGGAATCTAGGGAGGGGCTGGGAGTCTGGAGGAGGGAAGGCCATCAAAGGTTGTGAGGTCTGGGCCAACGCTCTGTAAGTCACACTGTTGTAGGAGTTGTTATGGTTTCTGGTGAGATCTCATCCTTTGGTTGGACTCTACAGGTGGAAGTACCTCTCTCTATGTTGCCTTTCCTTCTAATGCCAAACACCATCGTGTGAGCATCTTTATCTGTTTCCTATACAGAGAGCCGAGTCCAACTTCTTTGTTTACCACAAACTGCTTGACCCTAAGAACCTTCTGATTGCTTGTCAAGGCTTCAGTCCTTCACTCACCCATGGTTCTCCACCTTTAGTGTGGTTCAGAATCAAACAGAGGGCTTGTTAACACACAGGGTGCTAAGTCCCACCCCCAGAGCTTCAGCTCAGGAGTTCTGGGATGGGGCTGGACATTTCACATTTCTAACGAGTTCTCAGGGATGCTAATGCTACTGGCGGGACCAAGTTAGACCAACAGGCCCAGTGATCCACTCTTCAGAAACCTCTCATCCCTGCTTTCTCTCAGTCAATATATGTGTTGCTGTTTACTGGGCCTGCTTTCTGCTTAGCTTTTTAGATCCTTTATCTCATTTAATCCTCACAACAACTGTATGAGGTAGCTCCCACTAATGTTTCCACTTTAAATAAAAAGAAACTGAGGCACACAGCTTATATGTCTTATCTAAGTTAAGTGGTGCAGTTGTTTCAAAGCTGGGCAATTTTGACTCTGAAGCTTGTGTATTTAATCACCCTGCCATACTGCCTTAGTGGTCTAAGGATTTTTTTTTCTTCACATGGATGTCTTCATTTTCTACCTTAAAACATGGAGCTTTGCAAACAAGGTGCCCTTTCATTCTGAACACACCCCCTCCCCCAGTTTCTCATTGCTGCTAGCTAAGTACAGCAGGAGAAAACACACATTTAATCTCCATTAAGGCCTTCAGGCTTTTGGGAGAGGAAGTCTAGTCTGACTTGGGAATGAAGCCTGAAGTACTGAGATTTTTAAAGAAAGGTAGCTTTATTGCCTCAAATAACATATGGCTATGCAAATGAATGTCTAACTGGAACATTTCTCCAATAATTCCTTTTAGCCTTTTATAATAATAAATATGGCTTATTTGCATACAAACAAAAGATTGAGGACTGTATTAAAGATCTAGGGGTGATTATTTGAGTTCTGGTTAAAAAATAAGTAGGGTTTCCTTGGTGGCTCAGATGGTAAAGAATCTGCCTGTGATGTAGGAGACCTGGATTTGATCTCTGACTCTGGAAGACCCCCTGGAAAAGAGAATGGCTCCCCACTCCAGTAGTCTTGCCTGGAGAATTCCATGTACAGAGGAGCTTGCATCTGATTTTTCAGAGGCTCAATATGGGTTAAAAACCCATGTTTGGTAACATGCAATCTTTAAGATGGGGCTTCTCAAGTGACTCAGTGGTAAAGAATCTGCCTGCCAATTCAGGAGATGCAGGTTCAATCCCTGGATTGGAAAGATCCCCTGGAGAAGGAAATGGCAATGCATGCCAGTGTTCTTGCCTGGGAAATCCCATAGACAAAGGAGCCAAAGTAAGCAGGCTACAGTCTATGGGGTTGCAAAAGAGTTGGACATGACTTAGCGACTAAACAACAACAACTTTAAGATCATTTCATCAAATGGACTGCTTTTCTTTGCATGTAGATTCAGGTCTGGATCTCTCAGGAGAGCTCTCTGGCAAAATCCACAAACATAGAACTGTTACATGAAGGCAAAATGTGATGTCTACCAACTGAGAGGAGGCCAGGATTTGCTTTTAAATAAAAATAGGCCAAATATTGATATCTTGGTGATTTGCCCCATTGAGGGTCCCCATACTTACTGGGAGTTTGTATAAATTATATAATTTTCCAGAGATTCACTGTGTCTGGAGAGGATGAGGGAATCTGCAACATATATAACCTCAAGTTTTATTTTGTTATTTTTTTCCTTGCCATTTTATTTCCCGCCCTTACAATTCTAATGCACCATGCTTTGAGAACCATGCTGGGTAGTGGGGAGAGCCTGGAGCCTGGGGGTGGAGGTGGTTCTCAGATACTTCAGTGGCTCAATTCTTACCTGTACATTGGACTCGCTTGTAACCTTATTGAAAGTTTAAAAAAAAAAAACTAAAACAAAAAACATGCTCTACTCAAGATCTGATTAAAGCAGAATTTTTAAGATTGGACCTGCACATCAGCAATAAAGTGAAAGTATTAGTCACTTAGTCATGTCCAACTCTTTGTAACCCCATGGACTGTAGATGACAAATGAACAAAACACACAAAACAAAAAACTCCTTGGGTGAGCCTAACATGGGGGCCACTGGTGAAAACCACGAATATAATCTGATTTGGAGCAACACAGTCAGGGGGTATAGTTAGCCGAGAAGTAGAGAGCAGGGTATGTTGAGTATATGAGTGGATAGGTGTGTGTCTTTTCCACATTAGAATCAACTCCTGTGATGGAAGACCCTAACTTGGGAACTTAGGAAGCAGGTGCTGTCCCGCTAGGCCACCGCAGTCCTTCCTACACCAGATTCATTCATTCTTTCCCCCATCCAGGGCTATCCCGGGCTATCAGCCTCAGGTGCTTTGGACAGGGCCCCACCCTCACTTGTGCTGGCCTTGCAGACGCTTTGCCCTCTCTCCTGAGCTGCTCCCTGGCTACTCGAATCTGGCAGCCGCACAAACCCCTGCGACCGGGCAGTTTCTGAATGATATTCCTTCAGCTTCAGGCCAGGGGCTCTGGGTTTTTGCTTATTTTCTTTTTTCTTTCTTATTTAAGAAGCTGAAGAGAACTTACAAGCAGACCCTTGAAAGCTAAGCATTTCTAATCACATAAAGTTGTCTCTGCAGGGCCTGGGCTGAAGAGGGTTTGTTTGGGGGCTTTCATCTTTCTGTGTATCCCCTTCCTCCTTCAAACAATCTTTTTGGGCTTTTACCCATCCAGCTTCTTTGCTGGATGCCCACCCCCATCACCTCCACATTTGGGGCCCAGAGGGTAAAGGAGAATGGAGGGGTGGCTGATGGCCTGAGGGGGAAGGGAGGAAACTGGCAGCCCCCATGCTGGGCCCAAGGAGACTCTGTGAGAAAGCCCTTCTCCATCTGCAGCCCAGCCCGGTGGGAGTCAATTAATTCTGAATAACCTAAACCGACAGAGGTATTTGCATTCACAACCTGACTGATGACCGTATAAAATTGATTTATGAATTAAAGTGCTTCCCTTCCCTTTATCCTGATTCAGGCTATAATTGATTATATGTGCTGCAGCGAAATTAAATAAAAGAAAATTAAAAAGAATAGAAAAAGGAAAGTGAAAAAAAGAGAGGCTTTGCTTGGAGGTCCAGCATTCTCAGGACTCCTCAGGATTAGCCATTCTATTCATCACTTATCATTTTTTATTTAAAAAGTTACTTCCCCCTTTGTCTCCACCCTACCGTCCTCCACCCCCACCTCTGCTACTGCGGCCTTCTCTCTGGCCTCTGCCCAGTTGCTGATCCTTTGGGGTGAACGAGCCAGTTATCTTCGTGTTCCCTGGACAGGGAGAGAAATTAGGTGGACCAGGGCTTCTCCCAGGTAGCAGAGCACCCACAAAAATTTGAGGAGTTAGCCAAAGTGTCTTCCATCTCTGCTTTCTTCTTCTGTGTATCTCTCATTTTATCCCTTTTCTGACTGCTATTCATCCCACAGGCACGTGATCAAAATTTCCTTGCAGGAAATTCTCTCATAAATATATTCTCAGTAAGGAAGACATTAATGCTAAATTTTTTAAAGGTTCATTCCTCTCAGCAGAAATTTACTGAAGAATAAAATGTTTAGATAAAGGATATACCTCTAATTCTTAAACGTCAAGCTCCTACCTCAGGAACAACTGTTCTCTTAGTGGGAAGAGAGTCTGGAGTAGGTGAGTAGGTCAGCTGAATTCCAGTCACCTACATAGCATGAGAACAGGCTTTAGAAACAACTGGACCAAGACTCTGAAAATTACTAGTCACATGTCCTTGTGCGAGTCCCTGAACTTTTCTTGCTTTCATTGACTCCTATTTAAGATAGAGATACCTCCCTAAATAGAGGCAATGCATGTAAATCTGCTTGAAGTATGTCTCAGCAAACATGAAAGACGCTGTGCAAATGTTACAGACTACTTCTTTACTTATTCTGTTTATGATACAAGGCAGTGCTGACTCAAGAGTTTTCTGATAGGATAATCAATGGTTTTCTCTCAATTCAAAACCAGTGTTGCCATTTGAATGACAGAGAACTATTTTTTCGTTGCCAAACCAGATCTTGAGAGCAGACTGCCTTCTTTATGTCCATATCCACAGAGATCCTGGCACACAAAATACATCATAATTAAACCATCTCATTCAACTCACCCTCCCCACTTCTTCATCTTTTGTCTTCCCCGTTCTTCCTCAGGACTGCCAAGATCCCATGCCCAGTTTCTGCTACTGTCACAAAAAGCCCCCTTCCTCCTGCCCTCCTTTCACTATCTTTGATGCAGGTGATGCTAGTGGTAAAGAACCTGCCTGCCAAAGCAGGAGACGTAAGAGATGCAGGCTCAATCCCTGGATCTGGAAGGTTCCCTGGAGGAGGGCATGGCAACCCACTCTTTGTGTTCTTGCCTAGAGAATCCCAACAACACAAGGACCTCATGGGGTATGGTCTGTGGGGTCACAAAGAGTCAGACATGCCTGAAGGGACTTAGCATACACGTATCCATGCCTCTCCTCTAGTGCTAAGGTGCACTTTTTTGGGTACTCTCATGTTAAGTGCCATCAGTCACATTTCACAGAAAGTTAAACAAAGTAGAGAGGGGCTGTTTGGGCCTGGCTGGAAGAAGTCCACTCTGTTGACACCCAGCATGGAACCATCTCTGAATGATAACAGTGTAAGAACTCCAAGGGCAGTGGACTCTGAAGAATCACACCAAGAAAACTGAAAATGGACTCCCTTCAGGGAATGTTCGAGAGGTGAGTTACATGATGAGAAAGTTTCCAGGAGATGTTCAGGAAGCTCTAAGTGAGGAGCTAACCTAGAGAGGAAGCCGTTTAAGGGGTTTGGAGCCTCCTTTCCCCATCTCAGGAGAGCCTTGATGCCTCCACCTTGAGATGGGGCCAGGTGTCTTGAAGCTTCATGTGTCTACTCTACTCCTGGCTGATCCAAGCAGTCCCTTTTTGAAAATGCTTAAACAGCGTAAGCTGTTTTCAACCCTTTACTTCTTGGGATGATTGGGGTGACTAGAGAGCCTGGAAGCAGGTTGTGAGTGATCCTGTGAGTGCTGAGGGTGGTGCTGTGGTGAACACAAAGGCACCAGGGGGTGGGTAGAAAGGAAGTGGCCCAGAGAGGAGCCTGAGAAGATAGACCACCTCTGCAACTTTGCTGTGGAAGCCCCACGTTCATGGGAAAAAACCCCAAATGCATTTTAAGTGTATGTAGAAGTCAAGAGGACAGTATAGGAACACAGGGGAGGAACCAATGGAAGAAATCTAAAGTGGATGGTTCTAACTGAATCTGAGCCCCCCTAAAACTGAGTTCCCCTGCCGAGTTTATAATGAACCTCTTTACCTAAAACTTTATTCCCTTTCTGTCTCACCCCTGTTACTCTCAGGAATATCTGTGAGTATCAGAGAAAAGAGAAGATTAAAATCAAGCAGGATCATATGGTGTTCTCCCAGGTACAAAAGCCCTTCTGTATGCCCATTTCTTGTTTGCAAAAAAAAAAAAAAAAAAAAGAAGAAGAAGAAGAAGAAGAATTTATTCAGTCTCCTAGGCCTTCCCTCAGTTCCAAAGAGCAGTCTGAAGCAGTTAACTATTAGTAAAGTGAGGGAATGCAGAAACAAAGGAAAAGCTGTCAAACAAGAAAAGTAATGTTAGCTTAAAAAATAGTCTTAGTTCCTTCTCCAGAAACATAGATAACAATCTGCCACATATCTTGGAGTTGTTCTGCAGAAACTAAGACCCCTAAACCAGGTGGAGGATGGTGACCACATGCTGACCACAAGCACATAGACCCTGGGCTGGTTGGAACCAAAAGGTCGGTGCTTAAGATTCCTGAAACATCATCCTATTACCTCACCAACAAACAAGAAGATAGTCATGTCCCCTGAAACCTTTACTCCAAATATTGTCTTTAAAAAACCCATCTCTGAAAGGCAGTGGGGAATTCTGGTCTTTTGAGCATGAGCTGCCTGTTCTCCTTGCTTGGTGCAGTAAATGCTGTACTTTCCTTCATGACCACTGGTGTCAGTAGACCAGTTTTCTATGTAGGGTAGGTGAGCAGACTCAGGTTCAGTTTGGTAACACAAGAACCTCTTTTTTAAGCAAAACAAAGGACTTCCCTGGTGGCCTAGTGGCTAAGACTCTGTGATCCCAGTGCAGGCGGCCCAGTTTTGATCCCTGGTCAGGGAACTAGATCTCACATGTCACAACTAAAAAGAAAAAAAGATCCTGTATGCTGCAGCTAAAGATCCTGCAGGCTGCAATGAAGACCTGACGCAGCCAAAAAAATAAATAGAACCAGATGATTATTTTTCTGAGGCTGAAGCAGGTTTTAAAAACACACAGGTGATTAAGTGTTAAGGATGGGTTGTAATTGCAGCATCTATCTAGCTGGGAATTGGGTTCAGAAGATGAAAGTGGTCTGTCTGGGCATGTGGCTGGAAACGGCATCTCCAAGTGACTTCTCAGACAGAAGTCCAAGTTCCAAGTGTCAGAAGCTGAGGTGGCATATGTTCCTTTGGGTCAGTTGAGACTGCCTCTCCTCCACAATGGTAATACCTTAGAGTTCATCTTGCCTTGGGCTGGAATTAGCCATCTGGCTATTTGGACATAACTATGACCTTAACCTCTGCCACACTGGGCTTGGAGAACCAAGAGCAGTTGTGAGCAGTCAGTTCCCAGAGTCTAGGAGCCAGCCAGCCAGTGAGCCAGATGGGGGAGTGTGGGGATATAGAATTCTGAGAGGCTTGCTTTTGAAGTTGTTGATGTTTAGTTGCTAAGTCATGTCTGACTCTTTGAAAACCTATAGACTATAACCCGCCAGGCTCCTCTGTCCAGGCAAGAATATGGGAGTGGGTTGCCAATTCCTTATCAAGGGGTCTTCCTGACACAGAGATCAAACCCATGTCTTCTACACTGTGTGTGATCTCTGGCATTGCAGGTGGATTCTTTACCACTGAGCCACCAGGAAAGATCTGAAGTTGTTGCTTACAACAGCTTTGACAATGTTGCTTCAGATACTGCTTTGAAGATGATGCTTTAGCATCTTTTAAACAACCAAGATATCCTTCAGTTGGTGAATGTGGTACATCCAGACAGAGGAATATTATTTAGTACTAAAAAGTCAAGGCAAGAAAAGACATAAAGGAACCTTAAATGAATATTGTTCACTGAAAGAAGTCAATCCGAAGATACTATATACTGTACAATTCCAACCATATTACATTCTGGAAAAGGCGAAACTATGGAGAATAAAAATATCAGTGATATAGGGGTTAGAGGAGAGGGAGTGAGGGAGGGATGAATAGGGGGAGCACAGGGGATTTCTCAGACAGTGAAACTATTCTGTTTGACACTGTAATAAGTGGATGCTTTTCATTATACATTAGTCAACACCCATAGGATGTATAAAGTCCTAATATATAATACACTATGTGTGCCTGTGTGCTCAGTTGTGTCTGACTCTTTATGACCCCATGGACTCTGGCCCACCAGGCTCCTCTGTCCATGGGATTTCCCAGGCAAGAATACTGGAGTGGGTTGCAATTTCCTCCTCTAGGGAAATCTTCCCGGCCCAGGGATCAAACCTGCATTGCCTGCATCTCTTGCACTGGTAGGTGGATTCTTTACACTGAGTCACTTGCGAATCCCCAATATATATTATGGACTTTAGGTTAAAAATATGTATAAATATCAGCTCATAGGTTGTAAGAAATGTACCTCACCAATACTAGCTATTAATGATAGGAGAAACTGTGGAGGAAGGAGGTAAGAGAATGGGGAGGAAGAGAGAGTATATGGGAACTTGCTGTACTTTTCATTCAGTGTTTCTGTAGACCTAAAACTGCTCAAAAAATAAAGCCAATTAGAGAAAGAGAGAGAGAGATTCTTTTGTCAATAGTGAGTTTTAGTGCTTGTTGCAAAGATCCTACATGAATGCCAATTTATTTTATCAATCTTAATGACAGGTGGAAATGACTTCTGAAGACATAAAAACAGCTTCCTAATATGCAGAAAAAGATATATTCAGATAAAGTAACACTATCTCTGAGTGGCTGTTATTACCACTGTGCTGGTGGCAAGCTCAGAACAATCCACATGGTGTGATTCTGCTCTCACAAGCAGAGTCTGATCTTTCTTAAACAAAAATTTCCTTGGAGCTTTCAAAGATAAAGAGAATGAAAGGTCAAAACTCATACTTATGGTAAAGAGGACAATCTGCAGAGAATGGACAAGGATTTGTTGCAACCACAAAAATAAGATCCTGGAATCAGTTTTGTCATAATAGCCCAGCCAAACATTCCTGGCCAGTCATTCAGCCACATCAACGCTTTTCTTTGAACATCTTCATCTCTGGTGTCTCATGGGTTGGCTTTCCATTCTCAGTGCAGATGTTTCTCCTGGACTCTCTGCTACAAATGTTACAGAAAATGTCTCCTCTTTTGTTTAGAGAAAACCCAATCTTACTTCTGGTCTCTAACTTCAACATCTTCCAATACCTTCCCTGCACAGTCTTCCTCCTTTGGTCCCACCACCAGAGAGGCACCTAAGCTGGACTCCAACTCTGTGTCTGCTCTGTCTGGGCTTCCGTCTTCAACTAAAATTATCTTTCTATTTGCCAGAATCTAGCAAAGCCCAGACCAATGTTTCTCCTCTTCTCACTATGATACTTCATCTACATGGCCCAGTTTCCCAATCAATTCAGGGCTCAGCAACCATACTTCAGGGAAATTATCTATATATAGCATTCTCCCTAATTCAACTCAACAAACTGTCTGACCTATAAAATCAGGCTCTGTAGAATCTTCAAAGAAAAAGAATAGTCCTTTTCCTTGGAACTTGATTCTGAAGCTAAGATGTGCCTCAGTTAAATAAATAGAGAACAATCTCAAGCCAAGTTAATAAACAAAAGCTTGGTGATGAGGTGCTGTCTATAAATGTAAATGCCAAAAAAATTCAAAGTAAGGAATAGATATCTTTGAGAAAGGCTTGTCAGTGAAGATTTTTGGAAGAAACTAGTATGTAAGATCTAACAGAAAGCTTGTTTGATCTAGTGTACTTAATTTCTTTGGGTCAGTGAAGAGATTAAAAACAATCATGGTTTGAGTCTTCAGGAAAAGATATGATAAAATAATAAAACTAACCCAGAAAACACACAAGGAAAAAGTAAAATAATAGCAAAAAATTTCATCAAGCATATATTTTTTCAATTGAGTTACTTAGGATTCTTTTCCCACTTTATCTGATCATGAAGCTTGAACTCGGTGATTTCAGAACACCTCTTATATTATCCTCTCCTTCTCCTTTATTTTGCTTTAATTTCTGCTGGCGTTGGAATAGGAAATTAACAAGATAAAAACAAAAACATAAGGGCCAAATGTCAAGTTTCCAAATATAACTGTGGGAGTCTTAAACAAGTTTTAAATAGTACAGAGTTCAGGGCTGACTTGGAGAAGAAGTTAGAGAAGGAAAAATGAAGAAGAAGAACCATATTGACTATGTTTTAAAAGATAAGTCACTTTCAACTCTGCAAGTGATCAGGCCATCAGAAAATCTGATACCTCTGAGCCCAAAAGTCTGTTCTCTACATTTGTGTCTCCTTTGGTGCCCTGCATGTAGGATTATGGGTGGGATGATTTGAGAGAATAGCATTGAAACCTGTACGTTACCATATATAAAATAGATGACCAGCGCAAGTTCCATGCATGAAGCAGGGCACCCAAAGCTAGTGCTCTGGGACAACCCAGAGGGATAGGGTGGGCAGGAGGTAGGGGGTGGTTCAGTATGGGGGTGACACATGTATATCTGTGACCAATTCATGTTGATGTATGGCAGAGGCCATCACAATATTGTAAAGTAATTATCCTTCAATTAAAATAAATAAATTAATTAAAAAAAAGAAAACCTGATATCTGGCCACAAGCTCTAAAGGCTGAGAAACATCCTTTATACATCAACATATATATATCTGATTAAAGAGTGGCTTAAGAGGATAAACCAACATCACTAGAAACAGGGGCTTATTCATTACAAGGAATCTCTTCCAACCTTGAAGCCATGTTCCAGAACTGTGGAAGAGTGGGTAGACCAGTCTCTTAAGTGTCCCTGGTGGCCCCTAAAAGAGTCCTTGTGCCACACGAAGGCTCTCTGCTTGATTTGGATGTCCTCACCAGGTAACAGCCTTTGCTGGCTCAGCTACACGTTGGTAGATGAAGGCAAAAAAGAAAGGTTCCCTGATGTAATTCTCCAAGGCTATGCTTTTGTGGAGAAAAACAGCAGTTAGTTTGAGAATTCTGCCTTCCTGACTATTTGGAGAGGAATGTCCCTGCCACTGTCTCGTAGGATTTTGCTTATTTTTCCATGAAACTGAAGAATGGGGACACACAATCTCTTTGCTCCCTAAATGACATCTCTTCCCTAGTCCTTCCAGCTCTCAGCATCTGAGTCCCTATATAGTGTTTCCAAGGATAACCCTCTGGTCCTCAGTTTCCTGTGATGACCTTAGAGAGGAAGACCCTTCACATCATTTCAGCCCCTAGTCTTCTTTTTAAAAAGACACATTTCAGTTCTCCTGAACTTTTCCTGAATTGACTTTTTCTCAAAGCACAGGTCTTTGCTTATCTGGATTCCTAGAGATATTCCCCAGGAGTTCAAGGGAAAATCTTCTATAAAATGATGCTGGACAACAGAGCAGCAACCTGGAGAGAAAGAGTCTGTACTGCTGCATGGAAGAAACTCATCTCTGCAGAAAGTCATGAAAGATTTAAGGTGAAGTGCAATTTTAGAGAAAAGCCCTATGCTGACAAAAATGTACTGAAAACTTATCAAAAAGCCAAAGTCAACTTGAAAACTTTTTTTGTGTGTGAAAAGCTGAATGCTTATGCAAATATTAATTGTGAAATGAAAAACAAATACAGACAGGCAAAGCAAAATTAAAGTTGTAAGTCTGTAGGTACCTGATAAGGGGTTTCCTTCCCAGGTGGCACAGTGGTAAAGAATGTGCCTGCCAATGCATGAGAGACTCAGGAGACACAGGTTCTGTCCCTGGGTCGGGCAGAGCCCCTAAGATAGGAAATGGCAACCCACTCCAATATTCTTACTTGGAAAATTTCATGGACAGAGGAGCCTGCTGGGCTACAATTCATGGGGTCACAAAGAGTTGGATATGACTGAGTGACTGCACATACACAGGTACATGATAAATAATTCTGGCTTTGAAACACAAGCTGGAATTCTTTAAAAAGTTATTTCAATGTTTCCAACTTCATGTGCTATTCATAGCAGAGGTAGTTGCTTTTATTCTGACTACTTTTACTATTAAAAACTAGATTCTAGAAAGATAAAAATCCTTGGAAGATAATTTACTGCAGGTCTGTGGTGAATCATTCTTGAAGATGTGATAATGGTGTATTTTTTGCCCCCAATTTTCTATTTGGGCTAAACAGTTTTAGCACAGAAACATTATCATTAATAGAAGGAAAAAATAAATGTCTCCTCTTAAAGAAACAAACAAACAAACATGAGACCACTCACATAAATAAGATCTGTTGTAAAAATAAAAATTTGATTTCAAACTCTGAGGATGAAGTTGTAAAAAGTTGGCCACTTTGGATTCTGAAGTGGGTCTTTGTAGCTGTTTTCTGAATCCCTGAAATAAAGTGGGTTGATTTGCGATGGAATCTCCAGAGCCTGCAGTCATACATTACAATATGTTGTAAATCCAGAGGGTACAATATAGATTTCACAGGGGCCCCTGAGGTTAATTGAAATTCCATCTGTTACTTCTCTGTGGCAAACTTAGT
Organism: Muntiacus reevesi; assembly: GCF_963930625.1. Classification (NCBI taxonomy): domain Eukaryota; kingdom Metazoa; phylum Chordata; class Mammalia; order Artiodactyla; family Cervidae; genus Muntiacus; species Muntiacus reevesi. The sequence continues at coordinate 36,856,385 of NC_089256.1, read as the reverse complement.
ATCCTGGGATATTAGCTCAGGATAAGATAGGGGATTTATAACTTTTTTATTTTTAGGCTAAAGTAGAAGTTTGTCTAAATCTGCTCCTCCCTACGTTCTACCTCCTACCTTCACATTAAAAGAAGTTTACAAGACAGGCTTTATTTTCCCCACAGCTGCCCCCGAGGTAGCGCCGCCCCGCCCCCCCCCCCCCCCCCCCCCCCCGCTTCTTTCCAGTGCATGCCGGCCAATGCCATGTATTCTTAGACTCCCAATGGCCCCCATTACTGTCAATTAGTTACGGAATGCTACAGGGATTCATGCCTGACAGCTCGGGCAAAGGCAGGAGAAATGGGCTCAGTAGGGAGCGAGGGGCCTGATTCTTTTTTGTGCACAAGAAATACCTTTCTCAGCAAGGCTTTTAATGGCTTTCCCTTCTTTCTTTCCTTCTGCCCAAGCACTGCGCCCCCCACGATCCCAACACACATCATATACACATAGGATCCTATGTTCACACCCAACGTGTTTGTGTGACTGTTGCAAAGGACTGTGAGAACTCTCAGAGCAGAAGGCTCTGACGTTTTCTTAAAACCTATGAAAATTACTGAGCTTTAAAATTCTGACTTATATCTTTGCTATAATCTGGTTCCAAACTTCCTTTCTTCAGAAGGTTTCTTGTTACTAAAAGCCTCTTTTGCCTCTTTCTGATTAGTGTCTTTTCCTCCCTCTGAAGGAGAAATGTACTCTGGTCTCAGGACTTGGGTGGGAGCCCGCTGCACCATGATGGCTGTGGCTGGCATCTCCTACCACATCCATGTCTTTTTGACTTCTGTCTCTACTTCTTCCCTTCCTCTCCTCCTTTCCCTCATTTCCCCCTTTGTCCTCATATCGGTGCCTGTATCATTCCACTTATGCTGGAGGCTTGATGCTAGGGGTTTTGTTTCACTCATTTTTGTTCTCTCTCTCTTGTTTCATACCCACACCAAATATCTACAGTGGAAAGACAAAGAGACCTTGTTTCCTTCACCAAAACACCTGCATGCCATAGGATAGCATCTGGCACAAGCAGGAGCTCTTAATATTTGTTGAAAATTAATGTACTAGTAAAAAATTATTTGCAAGTCATTGATGGCTCTCAGGGTTAAGGAGAACCCAGCATCACACCAAAATGGTTTGCCTGCTCCTGGTTTGCTGTTTCTGCTCTTTTATATGAATGCTAGTCTTTTTTTTTCTCTTTTCTATTCAAAATGAAGATACACTTATGAAAAGCCTAACAGGAAAATAACAGATTCCAACAGGAAATAAATACATTTCTCCAGATGGTTTGAGAAAGATGACAGTAGCAGATGACATACCAGAGCCAGTGGTCCCCAAACTTTTTGATACCAGGGACTGGTTTCATGGAAGACAGTTTTTCCATGGACCAGAGTGGCAGGGGGGAATGGTTTCAGGATGATTCAAGCCCATTCAAGCATGGGCTCCACCTCAGATCATCAGGCATTAGATCCTGAAGGTTGGAGATACTTGTACTAGAGAAAAAAGCTCCTGGGAACAGTTCATTTCTGGATTACACAGATGTTCAGGTTCTTCCTCTCCTGCACCCTGGCCTCATTCAGGGTGTTGAGATGCACCCAAAGGGTAGCAGCAGGCACTCACTACCAGCCTGTCTAAACAAGACATCTGTAGAAAGGCAGAGAGGAAGGTCCAGGAGGAGAGTAAAGTAACAGAAATGAGTGAGAGCTGGAGGGTAGACTGTAAATCTTGGAGGGATTACCTGAGCCCAAGAGAAAGGGTGTAGGCATGTCTTTTCAGGTCTCTTTGGCATTATTCATCACTCTGGTCTGCAAGATGAGGCATCCTATATTGTCAATTCATCAATACCCACATATTTGGTTTAAGATTCCTATAGAAACAAGCATCCCATTCACACCATTTGAGATAAATTTCCAAGGCTGTCTGGTTATCAAACCTGCTTTATCTTAGTGCTTTTCAAACTTGCATGTGAATGTGAATCAACTGGAAATCTTGGGAAAATGCCACTTTGGAGAGGTATCCTGAGAGTCTACATTTCTCACAAGCTCTCAGGTGAAGGCTTTGCTCCTGGTGTACTGATAGCCTGATTCTGTTGCAAGACATTAATTACTTCGTCAACTTTCCAAGAAATGAAGACAGCTTTGTGAAGATGGACTGACTCTAACTTCAATTAAAGAAGTGAAGTCTCATTAACAAAGATTTTTATTCTTCACATAAGGAAAAGAGATGTATTTATATCTATGATTCTCATATCTTTCCTTTTTGGTAAATGAGTGTAGGTGGTGCTAGGAAACAGTAAATTAACTCATGATCTAGATATACTAAAGTCGTTTGTCTGGTATAAATTTCCATATTTTTTAAACATATTTGAGCCAGATTATATTACAAAATTTCTTTCTCTCTCTCTTTCTTTTAAACAGTGGACTTATTTTAGCTTAAAGAAAGAAATTAGGCATTGAATGAAAAAAATACCAGTTTACTTAAAAGAGAATATGACTAGCTATCTACCTTGCTTCTTTTCCACCTGCTAAAGAAAAGGCAAAAAGAAAGGATGGGGTAAGGTACATGTAGTTCCATTGGTAACCAATCAATAAGATTTTGTTTGAAAAGAAGTACAACAAAATCTCCCCACCAGTACATAGTTAATCCTATCAAGGATGTTTGCTCTCATAAACACATAGACTTGGAACTTAATTTACAGAGGCAACTTATGTTTATAAATCCACAGAAACTCAGAAGAGAATTGTTAGTATTTCCTAAGTCTGAGCGTGGTATCAGTTCGGGATCCAGATCCAAATGGAGCAGACAATCTAGTTAGAAAGACAATTTAAAAATTAAGCAAAATTTTAAGTCTAAAATGTAATTTTACATAATTTCATAAGCTTCCAGGAATTTATGAGATTTAAAGGGAATTTAAGGAAAGAATAGATGAACTTAGATTTAGATGGTCACAGAAGGTATTCTGAAAACAAAGATTTGAGTTGAAATCTGAAGGAAGGTTAGGCCAGCAGAGATGGAAGAAGAGGGATGAGTGCTTCAGGAAGGACAAAACAATTGTGTGGATACAAGAGAATATAAAGTGTTTGAGAGTTTATGAGCAGAACAGCTTGCTGGAGTGATGTATTTGTTTAAGTGAAACATGGTAAAGACAGAAACAGTGGGAACACAGCATTGGGATTGGATTAAGAAAGGTCTTGAGTGGACAAAGTTGGACTTGATTCTGTAAATTATATGGAACTACTGGATGTATTGAGTAGAAAAATAAATTTTTTAACAGATTAAAAATATTTTTATTAAAAAGAATCTTAATAGATTCATTTCCACAGTCAAAGTGTCAGAGTTAAGGGCCAGAATTAGGATGGTGGTGAAGGGAACTGAATAGATAGGACTGAGGGTTGATATAAAGGAGTCATAGGTCTTAGTGACTGATGGGATAGTATAGTTCGTGGAAAGGCAGTGATTTGGGGGCTTGAAGTTAGTAGAATAGGAAAATGAACAGTTTAGGGCGGGAAATAAATTCAACTTGAGATATCTTAAGTTTAAAGTAATAGTAAGATGAGCAAGTAGAAAAATCTAATAGACAACTGGACTGGAAGTATGACAGTGTGACCCTACTGAGATGTGACCCTACTGAGATGTAGTCATAAACAGAGACTTGTAAGTGAAAAATATCTCCAAGGGAAAATATGCAGAATCTGAGAATCTTAGGGAACATCTGTATGTGTGACCTGGATGAAGAAACAGCAGTAGCAGAAGAAACAGAGGCACACAGAGTATTAAAGAAGCAACGGGAAGAGGGTATGGCCACAGTATCAAATGCAGAGAGAACCAAGCACGGGTACGATGAGATCAAGGAAAGACTCGTCAAAGTTATTGTTGCTCTTTCCAGTTTGGTAAATCCAGTCCAGTTGCTATTCCACTCACACAGAGTGAAAGGGAGGAAACGAGATGACAAAAAATGAAGGCGTGACCAAATCATAACAAAGTTAGAATTTATCCTTTAAAGGAAAAATAAGATGGAAACTGAAGGGGAATGTAAGGTCAAGTGCTTTTATTGCCTTTTATTATAGTGGTGATTAAATTTATTTGTTTATTGATTAAGGAGAAGGGAAAAAAGGAATGAAAAGTTGATGGTATCTAAAAACTGCAGAGGGACAGGAATTTGAGGAGGCAAAGGCCTGAAGGAGAAAGGACTGTTGGTAAAGGAGTGAATACTATAAATATTGAAAAAAAATTCCTCTGAACAAAAAACAATGCCAAGCAACTCTGTTTCCACCTATCTGGAAGAACAGGGGTACAGAGATGGAATATTCAGTTTCCTCAGTAAATTCCACTTCAATAAAGTAGCATGTGAGATTGCTTTCAAGCTCTGGGTCTGGAGATAAAGTGGATGGATGGGAAAGGTTTGGATGGACCATTGTATTAGGTAATTAGCAATATATGAACAAGAAGCATTGCTAAACAACAGTTGAGATGAGCATGAATACACCAAGTAAGCACAGATACACACCTAAAGACAGTGGACTTGACTCAGGTGTGTGTAACTAACCCAAAAGGTCAGGGAAAGTGAAGTGGGCACCAGAATGCAAGGAGCTGACAGTAGTACTGAAGTAACTGGCTGAGTCCATATGGAGTTAAAACACCTCAGTTGGAATGATCAGACACTAGATTATGCCAACAAGAGAAAGATGATTCAAAATGGTGAACTGGGCGAACACATGCACTCCGAGCATTCCAGCTTAAAAGGTACTTGTTGGGAATCCAACAAACTAACTCAGCAGCATATGCTCCATACTAGGCTTCACATGTTGGGGATGCAGAAGGGTGAGGCAGTGCTCCTGCCCTCACAGAGCTTTAGTGCAATTACAGGGAGAGGATTAGCACATCTGAGCCCTGTGAGCGAGTGCATCCACACTGTGCGTTAGGACTTCAAACATTGTGAAGAGTTGGCTGGAGGATAGCTGGTTAAGAAGCAGCCAGATGGTATGGGAAGAGGGTATGGCCACATACCCTACCTTTTTCACATTCTCCCCAATATTCATAGCCAAATCACACAGATGCACCTTCAAGACAATGAAAACGGAGCTAAGGAAATGGTAACTGTGATTTCTTCATCATGTGTGACAGACCTGAAAGCTACATTCATTTCCTTGCTCAGATAGATTTAAAAGCAGTACTCATCTTCCTTCTATGCCTGGCATGAGATACTTCACCCAGCAGAGCAAGTTGTGTTAAAAGGAAGAAATGAGATTTGTGAGAGATGAGAAATCTGGAGGTCTTTAAGAAAATTATTTACTCTCCCCTCTCTACCCAGCTGTACTGAGATATAACTGACATATAACATAAGTCTAAAGTATATAACATTATGCTGCAAAATGATCACCACCATAAGATTAGTTGACATGTATCACTCCATGTCTGAGGAGGCCTTACAAATAGCTTAGAAAAGAAGAGAAGTGAAAGGCCAAGGAGAAAGGAAAGATATACCCATTTGAACACAGAGTTCTGAAGAACTGCAAGGATAGATAAGAAAGCCTTCCTCAGTGATCAGTGCAAAGAAATAAAGGAAAACAAATAGAATGGGAAAGACTAGAGATCTCTTCAAGAAAATTCAAGATACCAAGAGAACATTTCATGCAAAGATGGGCACAATAAAGGACAGAAATGGTATGGACCTAACAGAAGCAGAAGATATTAAGAAGAGGTGGCAAGAATACACAGAAGAACTATTGAAAAAAGATCTTCATGACCCAGATAACCAAAATGGCATGATCACTCACCTAGAGCCAGACATCCTGGAATGTGAAGTCAAGTGGGCCTTAAGAAGCATCACTACGAACAAAGCTAGTGGAGGTGATAGAATTCTAGTTGAGCTATTTCAAATCCTAAAAGACAATGCTGTGAAAGTGCTGCACTCAATATGTCAGCAAATTTGGAAAACTCAGCAGTGACCACAGGACTGGAAAATGTCATTTTTCATTCCAATCCCAAAGAAAGGCAATGCCAAAGAATGTTCAAACTACCACACAATTGCACTCATCTCACACGTTAGAAAAGTGATTGTCAAAATTCTCCAAGCCAGGCTTCAACAGTACACGGACTGTGAACTTCCAGATGTTCAAGCTGGATTTAAAAAAGACAGAGGAACCAGAGATCAAATTTCCAACATCCGTTGGATCATCGAAAAAGCACGAGAGTTCCAGAAAAAACATCTACTTCTGTTTTATTGACTAGGCCAAAGCCTTTGACTGTGTGGATCACAACAAACTATGGAAAATTCTGAAAGAGACAGGAATACCAGACCACCTGACCTGCCTCCTGAGAAATCTGTATGCAGGTCAAGAAGGAACAGTTAGAACTGGACATGGAACAACACACTGGTTTCAAATGAGGAAAGGAGTATGTCAAGGCTATATATTGTCACTTTGCTTATTTAACTTATATGCAAAGTACATCATGTAAAATGCCAGGCTGGATGAGGCTCAAGCGGGAATCAAGATTGCTGGGAGAAATATCAACCTCAGATATGCAAATGACACCACCCTTATGGCAGAAAGTGAAGAAGAACTAAAAAGCCCCTTGATGAAAGTGAAAGAAGAGAGTGAAAAAGCTGGCTTAAAACTCAACATTCAAAAAACGAAGATCATTTCATCTGGTCCCATCACTTCATGACAAATAAATGGAGAAATAATGGAAATAGTGAGAGACTATATCTCTGGGGGCTTCAAAATCACTGCAGATGGTGACTGCAGCCATGAAATTAAAAGACGCTTTCTCCTTGGAAGAAAAGTTATGACCAACCTAGACAGCATATTAAAAAGCAGAGACATTACTTTGCCAACAAAAGTCCATCTATTTAAAGCTATGGTTTTTCCAATAGTCATGTATGGATGTGAGAGTTGGACTATAAGCAAAGCTGAGCACTGAAGAATTGATGCTTTTGACCTGTGGTGTTGGAGAAGACTCTTGAGAGTCCCTTGGACAGCAGGGAGATCCAACCATTCAATCCTAAAGGAAATGAACCCTGAACATTCATTGGAAGGACTGATGATGAAGCTGAAACTCCAATACCTTGGCCACCTGATGCAAAGAACTGACTCATTGGAAAAGACCCTGATGCTGGGAAAGATTGAAGGTGGGAAGGGGATGACAGAGGATGAGATGGTTGGATGGCATCACTGACTCGATGGACATGAGTTTGAATAAGCTCCGGGAGTTGGTGATGGACATGGAAGCCTGGCATTCTGCAGCACCCCACATTCTGTGGGGTCACAAAGAGTTGGACATAACTGAGTGACTGAACTGAACTGATCACTCCATGTAGTCATAACTTTTTCGCTCATTATGAAAACTTCTAAGATCTATTCTCCCAGCAACATTCAAATATGCAATACAGTATTGTTATGGACAATCATTATGGAGCCCTTGATGAGAATGCATTACCCAGGAGCCACTTCACAGATTACAGCTTTTGAGTGCATGACCAGCCCTTAGGAGCATTCCTCTAAACCATGCAAAAATCTGCTTTCCAGTGCTCCCTCGCTCCCATTCCACTCTTGGAGTCTCCTCCCACTTTAAAGCATGCTGTCCAGACTACACAAGACTGGGAAGACATTCTGGCTTTGCAACTCACCAGCTGCGTGACCTTGGACAAGTAACTTAAGACAACTGAGTCTCATTTCCCTTCTAATTCTTGGAGGAACTATGTGGCACTGAGCAATTGCTAGATTTTATTGTCATTTTCAATTACTCCTTTCCCCTTATCTTCATTGTTTGGTAACGAAAGTGATCATTTCCTCTTCTTTCCCATTTCTTTCATTCAGTTACACTGCTTGGTAGCAGAGAGCCTTCCCCTAGTCAGATGAACCTGAGTCAAGAAATCAACCATCTACCCAGCACTGGACTAGTGCCTAGTGACTATCATTTGACTAATGCCTCTCTGATCCAACACACATACACATACACACACAGAAACTCACAAGCCCTGAGCCCCTTTCAGAGCTACTGAGTCAGAATCTTGTAGAGATGAGGCCTGGAGCCTATATTTTAAAAACTTCAATCCCTGATTAGGAATGTTGCACCTATTCACTCCCATATCCTATGAGAATCCACAACAATATTCTTTGAAAATGGGACAAATTGTTTTCTATCAGATTAGCTTCACAAGCTCCAGTAGCCTCAGTGATAGTCATAGGACAAATTGATAGGAATCTATCTAACTGGGGATCACCATTTCACAAAAGTCCACCATCAAAAACAATGTTGTTGTTTGTTGTCTATTGTTTTCTTTACACTAAACCAGTCTACAGTTTAGGCTTGGGTTTGCTCCCGTCTTTTTTTTGCTTGTTTTGGTTAAACATAACCATTGCTCCATCATGGAGCTCTGCTTTACTTGTCATTGTATGACTCATGTCTTCCTAAGAAGTCAAGGACCAAGGACTCCATGGAAGGAGGAGAGGAAGGGTGCCTGACAGGGGAAAGAAAGATTAGAGGCTGAGTGTGGGGATGCCAGGAGACGATGAGCAGTGTAGTGGCAGGAATAACTGTGGACTGAATGTCTCACATGTTAGTTCTGGCCGGGGGACAAGAAAAGTAGCAAATCTGCAGCTAAGGGAATAGCTTTTCAGATATTTCTAGTGTCTTGCTCTGTGTCCCACACACATTCTGTGTGTGTGCGTGTGTGTGTGAGATGGGGGGTGGGGGTAGCTGTACACTCAGAGTTGAAAATAAAAAAAAGCTCTCTATTGACTCCTGAATGGTCGAGATAAAGAGAACCACATGGGACTCATTGTCAGAAATGAGAGCTCAGAAGCTGGCCTCCTTTTTCCCATTATTGTGCTATTTTCCTCCTTCTCCCTACCCCTCCCACCTTAAAATGTTCCCCCCAGTCCCCACTCAACTTCCACCCACCCCAACAACCCAAAGACCCTCTTTTCAAGCTCCCACTGCTGAAGCCCCCTCAACAGAGCCCAAGACCTCCATTCAGAGTCACTGGTTTGGGTAAAATCCCTTATTCACCCCCTGGCCACCCCCTGCCCCATCAGCTGAGTCTCAGCTCAGACCTCACAAAACAAAACAAAACCAGCCCGTAGAATTGATGGTTGCTGCTGGAGGACCCTCCTCCACTCCTTCCCCGGGGGGCTCCTGCCCAGGCAGCTTCTATTCTCCATAGTTCCCTCCCTCCCTGCTCCTAGCTCCTGCTAGATTTTTGTAGTTAACAAGTGCACACTGTTATTATTGTGCCCCCTATCATATTTATTCCTTTTCAGAGCTGATCTGCACTTTTGTCAGAGGCAACTGAGGCATCTTTTGACATTTTAGCCTTTCTGTCTGCTGGGGAGTGATGACAGTGGTGGCAGCGGGGGCAATCCAGTCTTCTAAGAGGAGCAAGCAAGGCAGAAATGAGGAAGAAGAGAACAAAACCCCAAACAAGGGCGACTGGAGAGGAAAGAGAAAAACATTGTAACTTGTTAGTGACCCAATGCAAAAGAGGTAAGGGGAGGAGGACGCTAATGAGCTGGCTGACACTTGTATTTTAAAAGTGCTTTATTTCCCAGCAAGGCTGCGAGATGGCTAACTCTGTTAAAACACTCAGCTAAACCTTCATTTTCATAAGTTCCCTACAACTGAGGGAAATGAGAGAAACAGAGAGAGAAAGAGTAAAATCCAGAGAGATTCAGAAATAAATATCAACAAACAAAGAAAGGGGAAAAGAGAGAAAAGAAATAAAAATTTTGGTGTTTTTAATCTAATACTCAGTTGAAAGTATCTAACAGATCTAGCAAAAATCTCTAGTGCCTTTTGAAAATGTAAAGCTTAGGAAATGTCACCAGAATCCCCAAAATGCAGTGATTAGTAAACTTCCCAGATTCCTCCATATCCTTTTCCATTGATAACATTGTGGTCACGGGAGAGAAGTAATGTCTGAAAGCACTGTTCCAATTAATGGCACAGAGAGTGCTGAAATATCAATGGAGAGGAACTTAAAGAAAACACAGCTAATTAATTTTCACTTGACCTCCCAGAGAGTGGTGTTTTTATTCTACTTGTACATATGAGGAGAGGAAGTTGAACAGCACTGTGATTTGCACAAAGCCCAAGGTAAAGCCAGGGCTCAAGAACATCTGACTGCTGGGACCACAGCCAGCAGCTCGCAAAACTCACTATTGTGTTTCTAGGAAAGAATGCATTTATACTCATGAGGAAATCTAAACGACAACATCCCAATGTGCTCATACAGAAGAGTGTGTCCAGAGAACATTAAAGGAAGAGATTAGCCTGTGGAATTAGTCATCTACAACTTGGTTTTCTTTCCTTATAAGACAAAAAAAGGAATCTCATGAAAACGTTACATGGAGGGAGATGCCCCAAGTCTTCTCTAATAATGTTCTTTCACTTTTCTAAATAATATACTGTATTCTTAAAAAGCCTATCCCACCAAATTGCTCAGAGCATTTTGTAAACATTAATCGAACCTCAGGACAGTAGTAGGTGGCCTCTGTTATTACCCTAAGCTCTCACATCTAGAAATTGGTTTGGAGAAATTAAATCATTAGTACAAATTTACTCAGAAACTTCTAGTTACTCAGAAATTCCACGGTAGACTAAGGTCTAAAATTCATCATTCCTAAGCTGAAATCTACCCATCTTTCTGTAAGACCGATGTCATCCAACATGTCCTTCAACAAAATTTCCATTTGTTTTATTCTTATTTTTATGCTCAAGTTTTCCCCTTGTCTCTGTGAGCAAACTTAAAAAGCTGCCCATTACACCTTTAATAATCTTTCCTGTCGTATGAAATCTAATGTTCTCACATGTCTTACTTCCAAATAAACCCTGCAATCTTGACTTTCTTCTCTCATCATTCAACTTCTGCTCATACTAGGCTTGACACACATGTATTCAAAGGCAAAAGCAGGATACCCTGTCCCAATTTCCCTTTCTTGGGAGAATAGCTATCCCAACTAATATTGCTGTTGCTGTTGCTAAGTCGCTTCAGTCGTGTCCGACTCTATGCGAACCCATAGATGGCAGCCCATCAGGCTCCCTTGTCCCTGGGATTCTCCAGGCAAGAACACTGGAGTGGGTTGCCATTTCCTTCTCCAATGCATGAAAGTGAAAAATGAAAGTGAAGTCGCTCAGTCCTGTCCAACTCTTTGCGACCCCATGGACTGCAGCCTACCAGGCTCCTCTGTCCATGGGATTTTCCAGGCAAGAGTACTGGAGTGGGTTGCCATTTCCTTCTCCACACTAATATTAGCAGAAAGGAAATACTGCTGCATATTTGGATAATACTTCATAGTCTATAAAAAAGCTTCACACAGGCTATCAGTTGAATTTCACTATAGTCCTAACTAAGAGTTCTGGAGATAAAGAAACTGAGTCAGGCTTAAAGAGGTCATGTGTCCAAAGTCACACAGTTAGGAAGTTGTGTGTGTGTGTTTGCAGAGGTGGTAGGGAGTGACAAGAACCCAGGTCTTCTAGGACTCAGGCACAGAATGTTTCATTCTGGTGCTAGAAAATGAATGTTGTGTTTATAGAAGAAATTAACATTAGCAATATAGTCTTTGGAAATAATTCACCCTCAAAGAAAATGTGTAGGTTTTATAAAAGTATTTCTCAGGTCTTACCTGGGAACCTAGAACTACTACTAGAGAATCAGAAAGATTGCAACAAATGTAAGGTAAACTGTAATCACTTTGGATTCAGAGACTTTAGATTTGAATGATATTGAAATGTTCTGCCGCATTATAGGCAAAATTTATTCTACAAGTAACCTGTACAAACTTTGAGGTAAGAACTATCACCTATTTTTAAAAAGAATGTGTGAGTTCTCTAGATGTTGGGTGAAGTGTTCTAAAACAATTCATTTAAGGTGGCTAATCAGTTCAGTTCAGTTCAGTCGCTCAGTCGTGTCCGACTCTTTAGTATTGTCCAAATAACCTATGTCTTCACTAATTTTTTGTCTTGTTCTAGAAACTGCTGAGAAAGGAAATAGAAATTCATTCTAATAAATGAATTAAAATATCCAACTATGACTGTGGATTTGTCTACTTGTGCTTTTCATTCCATCCATTTTTGCTTTGTATATTTTCACTTCTTATTTTATGCCTTTCTGTATGATAAACTCCTTTTATCATTACAAAATGTCTCTCTTTATCTCTGGAACTATTTTGTCTTGAGGTCTATTTTATTTGATATCAATAGCCATTCCATCCCTCTTATGCTTACTCCTTGTGTGGTTCATTTTTTCTACCCGGTTAGTTTCAACCTAAATCATCCACTCAGAATCAATACAACTAAATTCATGTCTATGTAAGAGCTTTTTGTGAATTTCATTAATTTAAATAAGATATTGCAAGTAGGATCATCTTTGGATGAATCAATAAGAGGAAATTTCTGAACCTAAAAAGTTAAAATTAGGTGTAAATGGCCAGTTAATGGAAATGGCCATCTCCCTAAGCACACGTTGGAAACTAATTTCTGAACTGTCCATTTCTTTTCCTATCTTTTTGCATTAAGACTCCCTCCAAGTCTTTTCCAACTTTTGATTGCCATCTTTATCTCTTTCTCTCTAGATATTAAACACTAGAGTCCATGATCTTGTCACCTTTGTACAGGATCATTAAAATTTCCTTCCTTCCTTGGAGGACATCCCTGCCTCTCCAACCAAAAGAGGTTACCAGGAAATTTCATTGAGACCTTTCTCCTGGGATTCTGTCCTCAGTTTTGCTTTGCTCCTTTTGTTTCTTTTTTAACATCTAAATTTGGTAATATTGCTTATATACTTCTTGAAATGGCTCATATTTTTCATACTCCTTTTTCTCCCTTCACATCTTTCTATAAACCTCATTTCTTTTTCTTAGTCTCCCAATTTTTTGCTCCATTACAGTCACATCAACTCAACTAGATGTCTGTTTATTCAGTGTTTTGTTTATGTATAAATCAGACAGTCAACGCCTTGAGGCTGGGGTTTCATTCTCAGAGTTCTGTGCTTTGCAAAATGCCATCTGCACTTACCACACTCTATAAATAATAAATAATCAGGCAAAAGAATCAGTAAACTGGTACCAGATTACTGATTAGCATAAGCACTCAACACATTGAAAGAGTTGCTGTTGCTACTGCTGACACAAAAACTTTTTCTCCAAGAATGACAGAGCAATGAAAAAGAATCTTGGAAAAGACATTTGAACGATGTAGAGGACAAACCGATTGTGGAGGAAAAGGCTCCCAGGATTCCTTCCCACCCTCTGTCTCATAAGGAAACTTCTATGTGGACTGAGAGCTCTTTCCAGATCTTATTACTCCTCTGTACCTAGACCCTGGCACAGTGCCTGACATGAAGTAGCCACAGAATAGACTTAGCCTTCAATTGTTGACCTGAATGTAAAGAACTAAGAGGACATTTAGTTCATTTCAGTGCCTACATATAGAATTATTCTTTGAGACAGAATCTTACCCTTGACTAATTTGTGGACATATCCAATTGTTACAGGAACTAGACTACTACATTAAACCATGTTTAATGTCATAATTTGATGTTCAGAACATACGGAACTACGTGCAACCTAACAGGCTCTGGTTAAGAAAGTATATATATATATATTAATATATAGCAAATGAAAATAAATACATCTATAATTTCAAAATAGTTCAATGAAAATATTTGATACTTATATATATGATACTCATATATATATATATGAGGATATAGCCTCAGCAGCATCAAAAATTCAGATTATAGAAGACTTGAACTGAGGGCCCTAGTGTGGGGGGCTGAAATTTCAGTTTATTGTCATTATATATCCTAGCTATATACTTAGGCATGTATCTTTCTATCTTATTTTAGAAATACATGTACTATACCTTCTCATATGAGGTATGGAGTTGGGGTTCTCCAGCTACAAATGTGTAATGTTCAGGTACTCTGGGCACTGACCTCTACCACACTCACATCCAACAAGATTGAGAATGAACACATACCCATTCACTTAGCACACACTTCCTGAGCTCTTATAAACCAGTTCCTTCATGAGAGAGATGCAGTGCCAGCCCTTTAGTAGGACTACAGCAGGATCCTCAAGTCCTGCATAAGCTGGGAGGTTCTTATGTTGTAGTTTTACTTTGAGATGGAAGGTAAAGTTGAGGCTGATAAAGACATGACATTGATGGTCTAGATATCTTGCCTGTATCTTCACTATTCTAAATATATAAGACATCCCTCTCATCTGGGACAGGCCTGCCACCAACTACACTAACAGAAAAACACCTTGAGGGCAGAGATAAGGCAGAAGCAAAAGAGTGCACAGAGAAAATAGAGAGATGTGGGGGGAGAAGAGGTAGAGACAAAGTGAAGTACACTCACAAAGGTAGGGTAGAGGGTGGTTCAGCATGGATCTTGTGGATGCTGTGGCACCCAGTGTTTGTAGAGATCTGTGTTCCCTTTCTTGGCCTAAGTGGGGTCTTGCATAATCAGGCAATGATTTGCTAGCCTGGAATGATTTGGATGGAAAAATAATGACTAATTAGGACAGTTTGAAGTCCCTGGAGAGCTGGGGTATAGGTCTCTTCTTAGGAAGGGACATCTAGGAAGATAATTTACAATATACATTTTTGACTGTGTAAAGAGGATTTGCTCAAGAGGGCTCAGAGCCTCTTCATTTAAGGGGCTCTGGATTTGTGAACTGGCTCAAGTCTAAAAACTGAATTGAGGGGCTGCAAGTCTCTATTGTGGTGATTCAAGTCAGAGTTCTGTTGAAAAAACCTAGACTTTTTCTGCTTTTACAAATCAAATAAGTCTTTAGTAGACTGTCCATCTATTCAGTATTTAGTTCTAGGGACACCACGATCAACTAACCAATGCCTTTGACCTCTGAGGCTCAAATGCTTCTCTTTATTGTTTTGGTTCTGTTGCCCATTATAGTAACTATATCCACCTGTCTTTGGTGATTGCCACTTAACTCCTGCCATTCCTGGATCCTATCATCCCATTGAATTCAGGCAGAACAGTTAGACGGCAATACAGAACAGATAAAGGATGCTAGCGTCCCCTTCATGAATATATTTCTTACAATCTTGGTAAAAGAGAGTCCTCTGAACTCTCTTGGGGGACATATTTGGAAGGCACTGGTCTTACAGAACAAATCCATTCTAGAATTCAAATCTCATTAAACCTTTGGATACCTTTCTCTTTGGCAGCTTAACTTTTGATTTCAGACTCCCTGGCAACCTTAGAAATTATTGGGAACTTCAAAGAGTTTTTGTTTCTTTGGGTTATATCAACTGTTCTGTATCATATTAGAAATTAAAACTGAGTTTAAAAATATTCTTTTGATGCTACACCAAAACTTGATAAATGTTCATTACAGTATGAAACAAATTTCATCAATGAAACATTTTTTACTTGGTTAAAATCCACTGGTCTATCTTGAACTTTCAATAGATCTTTTATGCTATTGTAATGTCATTTGCAAAATATTGGTTCACTGAATTTGAAGGCTTCTAAATGTTGACACATTTTACTCTACACTATTAAAAATTACATTTGTTAATATCAGAAACTGAAAAACTGTTGAGCATAGGGTGGCAGATACAAATTTCCATAACTCTAACTTTCAGTGGAATTTTCAAATTTTTACTGTTAACAAATTCTGCCAGTTGTTTTCATTGAAGTGACGTGAAAATGTTAAGAAAATGTTGACAATTTGTTTGTCAGTCATGCTATCAAGTAAAGTATGGCATCCCGTGAGAAAAAACTGTCTAGTTCAGCTTACAACTCAGTCATACAAGGGCTCTTTCTCAGGCAACTGTAATGCTTTATATGTACTTCTCACTTCATTAAACAAAATATTAAAAAGATGCATATTCGAAGGTTGAAATTTAATATTTTTAGTACTTCATCAAGGATATTCTTAAGTGCAACTGATATTTTCCTTTTAATTGTGAGTGTGTGGCAGTGAAGACTATATAATGATTAGTATAGTTGAGTGATCCTACCTGGTTCTTGCTTACATGCTAGCAGCTTTACCCCACTGTTGCTTTTTCACCATTAGTGGAACTATCAACATATTAAAAAATGACAAATAACATCATGGTATTATTACAAAAGTAGTTCTGATCTTATGGGCTTTGTGATAAGGTGATGGGGACTTCCAGGTTTCAGTGGACTATATTTTAAAAACCTCTGCTCTATAGTGTATCAAAGAAGTTCTGGCATTTTAATGGGGATAGGCCAACTTTGCCTCCAGAATTCAATCAACAACCCATTTTAGAGCTCTTCCAAGATGCTCTTGGCTGCTTGAGCTAGTACTTTGAATCCAGAATCTCTATTTAGTGACACTCGTCACAATGAGTTAGGTTGTGCCCAACATTATAATCCTTCCATTCTGATCCATCACCCCTAGGATTCAATCCCATACATTTCCTCAGGGTTCTGTCAGTAAAAGTGGGCAAAATCATGCAACTCTTCTTGTGTATGTTGCATCCTCTCATGTCATCAACTCTGTATATTACCCATGGGCCTGCCAGGACTTGAGTCTGGTTCTAAATCTACAAGTAGTGAGAATACATGAGCATAGGTCTGAAAGGTCAGTAGTCTTCTTCAAGGCAACTGCCTCAGGATTTTCCATTTCAGGTTCTTCAGGTGAGGGGAGACTAATTTCCTTAGAAATGAGAGGAAGGAATGCTTCTTCCTGCAAAAGAGACTCAGTAGAATTTAGCAATTTAAGGTCAGGATTTGCCCATCTGTCCACATTAAAATGTGAGTTAGCAATTTAAAGCCCCAAACTCACCTTTTTCTCTGTTTCAAGTTCTCCACCATGCTAAAAAGCATCTAACTAGCTTCATTCTACTTCTTATTTTTACTAAAATGTTCTATGACACAGCTGCTTTGTCACAAAGAAGACGACTTCTACTGGAAACTGACTATACATGTCTTCAGGTGATAGGTGATAACATAAGTGCTGCCTTAGCATGTCATGGGCTACCAGTGTTTCCTTTACTACTGGAAATAGAATAATCCAAGCCTTTAAATCTAATCAGATCAAGGAAATAATTCCCAAAACCCGAAAGCCAGTTCAGAGAACACATCCTTAAAGCTATGTTTCTTTGAAACCACTTCCAGTGTTAATAATTTCTATGTTAGTCAGGGTTTGATCTGAGCAGCAGAGCCATGAGTGACAGAGAGTAAGGGACTTATGACAGGGATAAGGCCTTGCACAGTTATGGGGGCTGGTCCATTTAAGGCTACACTTCTGTATCTGATGTTAGGCCTGGGGTTACTAGGGCCAATAGTAAGGAAAGAAAATTAGACATATATGGGGGAGAGTTGATGGTGGTTCCAGTGATAAAGAATCCACCTGCCAATGCAAGAGATACAAGAGACATGGGTTTGATCCCTGGGTTGGGAAGATCCACCTGAAAAATTCCATGGATAGAGGAGCCTGGTGGGCTACAATCCATAGTGTTGCAAGGAGTCAGACATGACTGAGCGACTGAACACATACGCAAGTGTTTACTATTATAGGCCCTCTGCTCTTCTGGCCCCACCGTGATGTCCTTTGTCCAGCTGGTCACTACTAGGCTTTCAGGCATTCATGACTAACACTGATGAATATCATAATGCTTACTTAGGTTCCTTTGGGCCCCTCTGGTGATTGTAACCATCACTGGCAGTCTTGCCTCATCTATGATTCCTCTGGAGTTGAGCTAAGACCTATATTTGGCCTTGGTCCAGGCAGTCCTCTGTGCTATCATCCCACCCCAAGTTGGCATATCCTCTCTGCCAAGTTCTCCAAATAGACTCTTAGCCACATTTGAGTTCTATGTGCCATGGGTAATAGAAGGTGGCTTAGAAAAGCTAAATTTATATGCTTTCTCTGCTCAACTAGGCTTACTTTGTGGCTCAGAAGGTAAAGAATCTGCCTTCAACTCAGGAGACCCAGGTTTGACCCCTGGGTTGGGAAGACTCCCTGATGGAAGGGAATGGCTACCCACTCCAGTACTTTTGCCTGGATAATTCCATAAGCAGAGGAGCCTGGAGGGCTACAGTCCATGAGGTTACAGAGTCAGACACAACTGAGCAACTGACACTTTCACTTTTTCATTTTCTGCTCAACTACACTATATCCCTTGGTTTGCATTAAGTAACACATCCCATGTTGATCAAGAGTAGCATAAGAAGTCATCTTCTTACAGAGCCCCAAGTGAGGAGCCAGAATAAAGATTTCTCTCCTTAGAACTCACTCAACTTATTGGTGTTTCTGAAGTACCCCTGCCGTTTCAGCTCATGGTCTGTGTATATATGTGCATGAAAGAGTGAGTGAGAGTGAGAGTGAAAATGAGTTCTCTGGAGCCAGGAGTATACTGGATCTGTGAGGAAAAAAGGGGTTCTGGTTTATAGTGTTTGCTGCTGTGGTGTAAATACTTCCATCATGACTGATCTCAAGCTATCAGTAATTTAACAACCTGCTTAGAAAATATCTGAATTTAAAAAGTGACCTTGCTAGCCAATATAAACTGAGACCAACATCTAACTACCAGCTACCTGGAGCCTTGCTTTTTCTACCTTTGTTTTTTTTTCTCATTTATCTATTTGTTTCTTCTTACAATTTCTCAACTGTGAAGAGTGGCTTTTCTTTTCAATATATTACATTCTCCTCCTATTGTGGAAGGGTAAGCCTCTTGGCTAGAACTGTACAATTTATCATTCAAACAAGGACTTTTCTGAGAAAGAAAAAGTCACTCTTAATTTTTCATTAGCATAACAGGAATAAAGCAGGATTAGTCTCAGAAAACTCTTGATCCAGTCTTCATACTCAGAAAATTGTGTTATCTATAAAATATGGGAGATATACTGCTGCTGCTAAGTCGCTTCAGTCGTGTCCGACTCTGTGCGACCCCTTAGATGGCAGCTCATCAGGCTCCCCCATCCCTGGGATTCTCCAGGCAAGAACACTGGAGTGGTTTGCCATTTCCTTCTCCAATGCATGAAAGTGAAAAGTGAAAGTGAAGTCGCTCAGTCATGTCTGACTCTTCGAGACCCCATGTACTGCAGCTTACCAGGCTCCTCTGTCCATGGGATTTTCCAGGCAAGAGTACTGGAGTGGAGTGCCATTGCCTTCTGTGAGGAGGTACATTATCATCTCAGTTTTTAATGCTCCCAGAGAAATTTAGGAAATCTTCCTCATCCAAACCTGGTTTTTAAGCCTGCTGTCTTGTTAAATGGGCCTCCAACATGGAGGTCTACAAGGAAGCAGCCACCTGTTTAATATTTTCATATCTTTTTCTGTCAATAAATATAAATCCCCTTATAGGCCACTGAAAGGACAGTCCCATCTTTCAATCGGACTGGGAAACCAATTCAGGTTCTGCCACCAGGGAGTTTGTGATCTTGAGCAAGTCTCTTGGAGTCTTAGTTTCACCATGTATGATTTTGGGGATAGGTAGAACTGGAGTTTAAGGGTGTTACCAGACTTTCCTGGTTCATCTGAGACTATCCTGGTTTTAAAACTAAAATTCTGCATCATAGGAACCCTCTCAGTCCTGAGCAAATTGGAATGGCTGGTTACCATACAACTCAGCAGAATTGTTATGAAGTTCATATATCATGTAATAGTGCATCTCATTTACATGGATTGCTGTCCTTGGAGTAGTGTGAATGAGTGGTCAGTTTCGCTTTGCTCCATGCCTCTGCAGTTCTGCTTTATGATCAACTATCCATGGATGATGAGTTAGTCTTTTAAGTCATCTCAGCAATATGATTATTAGGCACAAAGTAAAAATTTTGAAAATTGATCTGATCTAATTCATCTTTCCCTAGACAAGCCCCTAAACGACATTTTGAAGAAAATCTCTGTAACCTTCTTACTATGGAAAGTCCTTGCGAAAGGCGGATTGATTCTCCTATTACTTCTGTTGGAATGATCAATGTAGTCAAGGAGGCAGAGGATCAATCAAGCTATATATTCCATCCACCATTCTGGGGACCAGCATAGAATTGTTCTCTCACAAAGGCTGTATTTATACTAGCTTAATAATAACTTCTCTTCTTAAAATACAGTGTGAGATTAATGTTGATGACAAGTGTTGGGCAGCAAGCACAGAACCAAATTTCCTATGTCTTGAGAAGTTTCAGCTGGTGTATCTATAGCACCAGTTTTTCTCCCAAGTTCTGAGAGGTGCAATCCTAACAGGTAGTAAATAGCTTTATTTTTTATTTTTTTCCATTTATTTTTATTAGTTGGAGGCTAACTACTTTACAATATTGTAGTGGTGTTTGTCATACATTAACATGAATCAGCCATGGATTTACATGTATTCCCCATCCGGATCTCCCCTCCCACCTCCCTCCCCACCCCGTCCCTCTGGGTCTTTCCAGTGCATCAGCCACGAGCACTTGTCTCATGCATCCAACCTGGGCTGGTGATCTGTTTCACCCTTGATAATATACATGTTTCAATGTTGTTCTCTCAAAACATCCCACCCTCGCCTTCTCCCACAGAGTCCAAAAGTCTGTTCTGTACATCTGTGTCTCTTTTTCTGTTTTGCATATAGGGTTATCGTTACCATCTTTCTAAATTCCATATATATGTGTTAGTATACTGCAATGGTCTTTACCTTTCTGGCTTACTTCACTCTGTATAATGGGCTCCAGTTTCATCCATCTCATTAGAACTGATTCAAATGAATTCTTTTCAATGGCTGAGTAATATTCCATGGTGTATATGTACCACAGCCTCCTTATCCATTCATCTGCTGATGGGCATCTAGGTTGCTTCCATGTCCTGGCTATTATAAATGGCGCTGCGATGAACATTGGGGTGCACGTGTCTCTTTCAGATCTGGTTTCCTCTGTGTGTATGCCCAGAAGTGGGATTGCTGGGTCATATGGCAGTTCTATTTCCAGTTTTTTTAAGGAATCTCCACACTGTTCTCCATAGCGGCTGTACGAGTTTGCATTCCCACCAACAGTGTAAGAGGGTTCCCTTTTCTCCACACCCTCTCCAGCATTTTTTGCTTGTAGACTTTTGGATAGCAGCCATCCTGACTGGTGTGTAAATAGCTTTAGAGGGGCCTGTTTGGCCTCAGGGACTCATTCCAACTGATGTCTCTACTTCAGCTGCCCAATTGTGCTGGGCAGAATAAATGACACTTGCAGAGGCAATGCTCAGGATGACATCAACCTTTTTCCACCTGGAAAGAACTGAAATCACCAGCTCATCTTTGGTAGTTTCCTAGGGAGTAGTTTGGGATTTAAGAAATTGTAATTTAGAACTTAATTTAGCAAAAAATATGACTTTTCCCCAATTACACCAGATGGTACATACATAGCACCTTCATTACCAGCTGTTTAATCACACATCCCTTTTCTAAGTTGTCAGGCCTATGTGGTTGGAACTAATAAATCTAATTCTTCTTGAAACATCACATAGTCAATGTGCTGTCTGGGAGAGAAAGATTAATGAGTCTCAGTTCTTCCTTTAATTCCACTCAGCTTCTCCCTAAGTTACACTGGAGGTGACAGTAGGAAAAGCAAGGATTTAGGAATCATCACAGAACCTAGCACATAATAGGAGTAGTGGACAAGACGTGGTTCCAGCCCCGGCTGTGTCATTCTCTGTGCAACCTTCGTGTTGTTTTACCTTTTTGGCTCCATTTCCACGACTCTAAGTGAGGGGTTGGATTGAGTAGTCTTCAAGGTCCTGTCCATTGCTAGAAATCAATGGATTGTATACTTTATACATTTTCTACTATCTCCTTTGCTTTGTTTGTGTTCCTCTCTGCCTTTCCCTAAAAACTGAGTAGGTTGGTGGGACAGCTCTGGTTAAGGATGAGCTGGGGATAGTGACTAAGACTAGCTAGGAAAAAACACAGATGTTTATTTCCTCCCCTTTTCTCAAGCCCTACTTTGAACAGAAACCTCCCTAAGACACCAGATGGCTTTGCCTTCTTCTGGTAGCTGGCTCTATAGGAGCCAACTCATTCTTTCTCATGTCAATCCCCATATTCCTTCTAACTCTAAGTTGATCATCTCCAACTTGGGGAGTGTCTCTGTATGGGTACTGGCACTGCTGTGCTGACAAACTGGCTCTTTCAAAATAAAGTCCTAATTTGTAGCATTTGTCTTTTTTCATGGTATAAATATTACTTTTGTGGCCAATTTCAAGTTAAAAATGATGTAACAACCTGCTTGAGAACTGCCTGAATATTTAACAACCTGTTCTCATGAGGCAACATGAGCTTATTCCAACACACCACTGGCCCAACAGAGATTATAAGTAAGAACCTTTTATTTCTTTTATCAGTTCGTGTCAATACATTGCAGTGTACAGAGCAGGAACACAAGTGAGCCCTTGATTGATCAAACCTCATCATGACATGATAATCTTCTATCCCCAGATTCACATGTTGAGACCTAATCCCCAAATTGACAGTATTTGGAGGTGGAATCTTCGAGAGGTAACTAGGTCATAAGGGTGGAGTCCTCATGATTGGGCCTAGTGCTCTTACAGAAGAGACCCCAGAAAGCTCTCTCATCCCTTTCCACCGTGTAAGGACACAGTGAGAAGATAACCAGCCATCTGTGAGCCAGGAAGGGGCCCCTCACCAGACATCAAGTCTGTTGCGCTTGATTGTGCTACACTGATTTTTAATGCACACACACATACCCATGAAAATATAATCAACTTTAACCTTCCATGTTAGCATTTTAGAAAGGAGAAGGTACTCCTAAAGCTAAGCTTTAAGCAGCATGAATTCCATGTCTCACAGGAGTTTTCTTGTGGTCCATGTCCATCTGTGATTTACT
The DNA here is from genome assembly GCF_963930625.1 of Muntiacus reevesi. Classification (NCBI taxonomy): domain Eukaryota; kingdom Metazoa; phylum Chordata; class Mammalia; order Artiodactyla; family Cervidae; genus Muntiacus; species Muntiacus reevesi. The sequence goes on along the minus strand of NC_089256.1, from coordinate 36,833,563 downwards.
CAAGGATTCCTTCTCAAAATACCATTCATGGTGATCTCTGGGAATTGACCATCAGGTCAGAGGAAGATTTTAGAGACCAACCTATTATTATCAAGTCAGATATTAACTTAACAAAGCTTTAATAAATTAAAGAACCTCCTCTGTTGGGCTCTTTCTCTTTTTCGTTCTTCTCATGTTTACCTTTCCCCTTAACTTTGTTGTATAAGCTTGCTTTGTAGGGCCATGCCAGTGGTGGCTCTGGGACAAAATGTTCCTTTTCCAGGCAGAGATGTTTCATCCGGAGCCAGATGTGACTTTCCTTTCAACCATAATGTAAGCATGAAAGTATGAAAATTAACAGCACAAATAAAGTTTTATAGCTTTCCCTAGCAGCATCAAAAGCCAGGAAGGGCAATATCAGAATGTAATAATTCATTTTCCTTTCCTATTAACTTGATTTCAATTTCTCTTCCAGAATAAACATTTGACACATTTCTTCATTAGTGTGGAACTGGAGAAAGTGCAATAACTTTGGCTCAAATGGGTTAATATTGCTTTACCCTGACAGTTCTGGCTTGTGGAGTTTGGTGTTGGGTTTATGATTCCTACTAGGCTATATTACAAAGATTAAATAAAGAAGGCGACGAGGTTGCTGAGTGGTGGTTCAAAGTCAGATCAGTTGAAAGCAGACATCACATGTCAAGGCTGGGGTGTGCTGGCAGAGATGTGTTCAAGACAAAATTGTGCATCCACTGGCTATACTCACTCACAATGGCTTCCACCACCTCACCCATCAGAGACCCAGTGGCTCCTGGAAGAACTGCTGGGACAGACAGGAGGGTTGGAGAAGCCTAGACTCTACTTATGACGAATGCAAACATGTTTGCTTACTGACAGGGTGAAGAGAGCCTTACACTGGTGGCTGCCACCTTGCTGAACTCCCCAGTCCAAACAGGGTGAATACCCTGGCCCTGTTCACTTCACACCACAGCCTGGTGGGAGATTAGGACCAACTGGGCCATGGGTAAAGACCTGGACTAGCTACAAAGACAGCTAGCCTGAGGGGTGTGGGGTGTGATCCAGGTAATATGGTGGCAGCCATTGCCAGCACATGCTCGAGTGGTGCCACAAGAGACTTTGTATTTCTTCTCCCAGCCAAATGAGAGGGCTCCAGCCCCATGCACTCTACACCACAGTTTAGCATTGCATCTAGGGCAGACAGGTCCTGGGAGAAGACTGCTACAGAGGCAGCCCAGATCTCAGGTGGCAGTACAGACACCTCAATTCCTGTTCTGACCCCCCAGTCCCAGTCCAGTGAATTCTCTGGCCCTACCCACTCCTCACCACAGACTTGAACTAGATTTAGGACAAGCACAACAGGGAAAGGGTTGTAACCTTGGGCTACCTCTGAGTAGAACTGCAGATGCCTACACAGGTGATGCATAAGTCCTCTGTGAGAACATTGATCTCACTTCCTTGAGCAACCTCCCCCACCAAGGGGCAGAGCATACATTCAAGGGGGTCATAGCCTGATAGAGCTTGACCCTCAAGTCTTCTATCCCAACAATTGGGGAGCATACACCCCACAGCAGGGCAGCAACAGCCAAGGAGCAGAGAGAGAGAGAGAGAGAGAGAGGAAGTCCTGCCTCATGCCCTGCACAGGCTTTAGGTCCCCCAACACCAATCAAATCCCCTATCAAGGGGGATAATGATAATGGCCAGCATTAAGTGCTAATGGCCAGGGCACCCTGAGGAAACAACACATGACTGGTGTCTGTGTCAAAATCAGACCTCACACCAAAGACATTGGATACACACAGTCTACACAGGGACTCTCCCATATAAAAACACTGCTTGTAAACCACAATGGATATTTTGTTTCTCCCAAATTCATAGAGATATAAATAGAGAAAGTTAAATAAAATTAAAAGGCAGAGGAACTAGTGCCAATTAAAAGAGCAAGAGAAATCTCCTGAAAGAACAAATAATGAAACAGAGCTCACCTCTCTACCAAATCCTGAGTTTATAAAGGTGGTAATAAAAATATCAACTGAATTGAGAAAAATTATTGCTATAAATGCAGATAACTGTAACAAGGAACTAGAAACTATAAAGATAAACCAATCAAAAATATGTAATTCAATTTCTAAGGCAAAAAGCAATAAATAGCCAACTAAATGACACAGAAAAATAAATAAGTGATCTGGAAGACAGAACAATGGAGATCTCCAATCAGAACAGTAGACAGAAAGACAACTGAAAAAGAAAAATGAAAGAAATATATGAGACCCATAGGATAAAATAAAGTGTGACAACCTATGCATAAGAATTCCAGAAGGAGAAGAGAGAGAGAGAAAGATATCTAAAATGTATTTGAAGAAATTATGGCTGAAAACTTCCCAAACCTGAAGAAGAAAAGAAGGAAACAATCCAGATATAGGAAGTACAAAAGGTCTGAAACCAGATAAACTCAAACAGGCCCACACCAAGACATACTATAATTAAAATGACAAAAGTTAAAGATAAGGGGAGGATTCTCAAGGAAGCAAGAGAAAAACAATTATTTACAAGGGAATCCCCACAAGGCTATTAGCCAATTTAACTTTGCAGACCAGAAGGGAGTGGCATGATAAATATTCAAAGTCCTGAAAAGAAACAGCCTGCAACCTAGGATACTCTACTCAGCAAGATTATCATTTATAATAGAAGGAGTGATTTAATAAAAAATTTCTCAGGTAAGCAAAAACTAAAATGATCTTTCCAACTGTCTGCTATATTTCTACTGGGGTGGCTCACTGATACTCAACTGCTGCACTCATTGTCCTTTCCTCCAAATCTTTATATTTTGGTGAGTAATGCTGTCATTATCCCAGCATGCAGAATTAGGACCTAAATATTATTTATTCCCACTAGTCTCTCTCCCTTGTCTCATTTCCAGTTAGGTACCAAATCCTGTACACCATTATTTTGAAACCATTCCTGACATCTTTGTTATTACGAAAGTAATAATAACTTTATTTTATATAACTTTACCTTACCCTTGTACTACTGTGGTTACCTGATAATGCACTCCCATTCTTTCCTGACCCAGGTGAATTCATCTTTCTAAAGCTTCCCCATGATGGGTCACAATCTCCTTCCTTTCTTTAAATATTTAAATTTGTCTCAGGATATGAACAGAGTATTTTTTAAACACAAAATCTACCCTTAAAGAAATATTAAAAGGTCTTCTCTAAACAGAAAAGAAGCACAAATGTATAAGAAAGGTAAAATCAAAATAGGAAAGGCAAACATATAGTAAAGATTGAAGGTCTTTTAAATAAGCATGCATATAGATGAAAAATTATTTTAAAATGGTAAAACTGATTATAACTACAATTAACAGTAAAATGATAATCATGAAGCTTTAAAATAGGACATCAAAATCACAAAATACAAGAGAAGGAATTATAAAACTGTAGATATTTTACAGTGTGTTTGAACTTGAATGACTATCAGTTTAAAGAGAGTAGATATAGTTATGGATCAACATCTACAAACTGCATGGCAACCACAAATCAAAAACATACCATAGATTCACAAAAACCAAAAACAAAGGAACTCAGCATACTACAAACGAAAATCATCAAACCACAAAAGGAAAAACAAAGAGAATAAGAACACATAAAAACTACAAAAACAACTGGAAAACAAGGATTAAAGTGGCAATAAATACATACCTATCAATAATTACTCTAAATGTCAACAAATAAATGCTCTGATCAAAAGAAAAAGAGTGATTGATTAGATAAAAAACAAGAACCTGCAATTTGTTGCCTACAAGAGTCACTTCAAGGTGAAAGACACATAGAGATGGAAAGTTATGAGATAGAAAACAATACTTCATGCAAATGGAAATGACAAGAAGGCAAGAATAGCAATACTTGTATCAGACAAAACAGACTTTAAAGCAAAGGTCATAAGGAAAGACAAAGAAGGGCATTATATAATGATAAAGGAATCAACACAAGAAGAGGATATTATACTTATTAATATATATGCACTCAATATAGGAAAACAAAATATCATAAGACTATACTACGAACAGTTATATATCAATGATTTGGACAATCAAAACAAAATGGGCAAATTTTTAGAAACAGACAGTCTGCAAAGACTAAGTCAAGTGAAATAGACAATTTGAACAGACTTAACAGTAGAAGTGGAATGGAATCTGTAATAATAATAATAATAATAAAACCTCAGCAAACAAAAGCCCAGGACTGGATGGCTTTACTGGGGAATCCTACCAGGCATATGAAAAACTTATATTTATCATTTTCAAACTACTCCAAAGAATTGAAGAGGCGAGAACACTCCCAAATTCATTCTATGAGGCAACCATGGGCTTCCCTTGTGGCTCAGCTGGTAAAGAATCTGCCAGCAATGCAGGAGACCTGGGTTCGATCCCTGGGTTAGGAAGATCCCCTGGAGAAGGGAAAGGCTACCCACTCTAGCATTCTGGCCTGGAGAATTCCATGGGGTCTGTATAGTCCATGGGGTCACAAAGAGTCAGACACGATTGAGTGACTTTCACAATTCACAATCAGCCTGATATCAAAATCAGACAAAGACATTACTAAAAAGAGAAAAAAAGAAAATTACAGGCCAATATCTTTGATGAATATAGATTCAAAATCCTTAACAAAATAATAACAATTCAAACCCAATAACACTTAAAAAGAATCATACACTACGATCAAGCTGGATTTACCCTGGGTCTCAAAGTTGGTTCAACAGATGCAAATCAATCAATGTGATACGCCACAATAACACAAGGAAAGATAAAAACAAGGCTATCACCTTAATAGCTACAGAAAAAGCTTCTGCAAAACTCAATATCCATTCACGATAAAAAAATTCTCATCAAAGTGTGTACGGAGGGAACATATCTCAACAAAATAAAGGCAATTTATGACAAACCCAGACACAACAAAATGGTGAAACGCTGAAAGTCTTCCTGTAATAGGAGGGAAAGGGGCAGGGCACAACTTTCGAAAAAAGACTTAGCCCAAGGACAACATAAACTGATTGAATCAAATGGGACCAAGATGGCAGACAAGACTAGACCTTGATCCTGAATCAGCAAGTGAAATGACACACCTAGAGGTGCCATGACAGTTCCCAGGCACTGTTAAAAGACTAAGGAGCGGGTGGTGGCCCAAATCCAGGAAATCTCCTCCCCTTCCCCAAAATGAGTCCTCCCACTCATGAGCACATGAAATTACCCAGCCTATAAAAACTAACCATGACACATTTCACAGCCACTGCATTTACCCTCTGTGATGGCCCGTACTTGCAGAGTGTGCTTCTCTCTGTATCTGAATAAATCCACTTCTTACTCATCATTTTGTCTCTCAATGAATTCTTTCTGCAATGAGACATCAAGAACCTGAGCTTCATTAGGCTCTGAAACCAGGTATTGTGGGTGTTGGCTGGGTTTGAGTCCCAGCCACTTGGGTTCAAGTCCCAAGCAGGGTTTTGGCTGGGTTCGAGTCCCAGGCACATAGGTTCAAGTCCCAATCTGTGGTAAACGATTTCATTCCCACTAAAGTCAAGAACAAGGTAAGGATGGTCACTCTCACTTCTTCCATTCAACACAGAACTGGAATTCCTAGCCACAGTGATCAGTCAAGAAATAAAAGGTATTCAAATTGGAATGAAAGAGATAAAACTGTCACTCTCTGCAGATGACATAATAGTCTATATCAAGAACCCTAAAGTCTCCACACAAAACTGTTAGAACTAAGAAATGAATTCAGCAAGTCAGCAGGAAAGAAAGTTAAAATACAGAAATTGGTTGGCTTTCTATACACTAATAATGAAATATTGGAAAGAGAAATTAAGAAATAATCCCATTAAAAATTTCATTGAAAAAATACCTAGGAATATACTTCACTAAGGCATTTATGCTGAAAGCTATAAAATGCCAATAAAGAAAATTGAAGATGACTCAAAGGAATGGAAAGATATCCCCTGCTCTTGGATTGAGAGAATTGTTAAAATGGCCATATTACTGAAAGCAATCTACAAATATAGTGCAATCCCTATCAAAATCCCCATGACATTGTTACAGAACTAGAACAAATAATCTTAAAAATTATATGGAACCACAAAAGACCTAGAATTACCAAAGTAATCCTGAGAAAAAAGATCAAAGCTGGGTATAAGACTTCCAAACTTCAGGCTATATAACAAAGCTACAGTAATCAAAATAGCACAAAATAGACACATAGCTATTGGCACAAAAATAGACACATATTTCAGTGGAACAGATTAGAAAGCCCAGAAATAAACACATGCACCTATATTCAATCTTTTTCAAAGGTGGCAAGAGTATACAATGGAGAAAAGACAGTCTCTTCAGAAGTGGTGTTGGGAAAGTTGGAGAGCTACATGTAAATCAATGAGATTAGAACATTCCCTTACACCATACAAAAATAAACTCAAAATGGTTTGAGTTTCTTTGACATAAATCATAGCAATATTTTCTTAGATCAATCTCCTAATGCAGAAGGAAGTAGAGCAAAAATAAATAAATGGGGTCTAATTAAGATTAAAAGCTTTTGCACAGCAAATGAAACCATCAACAAAGTGAAAAGACAATGTACAGAATGGAAGAAAATTTTTGCAAATGATGTGATGGACAAGGGGTAAATATCCAAAATATACAAGTAGTGTGCACAACTCAAAATCAAAGAACAAACAACCCAATACAAAAACTGGGCAAAGGATCTAAACAGACATTTTTCCAGGAAAGCAAATGGCTAGTAGGCACATGAAAAGACACCACTAATAAATTAGTATTAGAGAAAGGCGCATCAAAAATACAACGAGGTATCACCTCACACTAGTCAAAATGGCTATCATCAAAAAGTCTACAAACAATAAATGCTGGAGAGGGTGTGGAAAAAAGGGACCCTGCAGACACTGTTTTTGGAAATGTAAATTGGTGAAACTGCTATGAAAAACAGTATGGAGGTTCCTTAAGGAAACAGAAATAGTACTACCATATGACTCAGGAAGTCTACCCCTGGGTATATACCCCCCCAAAAAGCAAGAAATCTCATTCAAAAAGATACATGCACTCCAGCATTCACTATTTACAATAGCCAAGACATGGAAGCTCTTTTATAACATAACCAAGTTTCCTTGGTGACCTGCATGAGCCACACTTCTACTTCTTCATGCTGGGGGAATGCACATGACCTTCAAAACGTTTCAAATGCTTCTCAGCACCAGTTCTGCCCTGAGCAGAGCCACATGCCCTGGTATGTCTGAGGCAAATACATGTTTTCTGGGTTGAAAATCAGAACTGTCTTCCTTAATGCAACTTCCAAATACATAGGCATAGAGGAGATGAACATAAACATTTACACATGTTTGGTCACTTCTGTCTTGGCCCAAGGGTGGCTCTGCTGGGTCCTGCTATTGGGGCTTAATGTGCTACCAGTTTAAGAGAAATAGCATATCTACACCCTGGGCGCTGGGTGGAGACTGGCCATGTCAGAATACTTCCTCTTCTTAGGGTCAGTTTTGGTAGGAGCTTGGGCATTGTCCTTGAATGTGGCCTCCCCCTAACTGCCCTGGCCATGTCCCAGCTTGACCCTGGCTGAGCCAGCCCCCTCGGCTCATAAGAAAGGAGATTGCAGCCAGTGAGAGGGGTGTGGGGTAAGAGACTCAGCTAAAGGTTTCTTTAACCACAGTGTAGACACTGTGGTTTTGTCAGAATCACGTCCAGGTTTGTGTGTGTTTGGTTTTATGAAAAACCCAGGGCCACTTGCCCAGGAGTGAAATGAGTTGACCCAACTCAGCCACAAATGATATTTTGGCTGAAGATAAGCTCCTGTAGGGAAGAGGGAAACCTCCCTTCTTTAACTTTAAAGGCTCTTGAAGGTTTGTGTGGTCAAAGAGGAAGAACACTGGACACCTGGGTTCTGCTGCTCCTCTGCCACCAATGAGCTGTGTGACTGAAAGCTGACCAGTTCACCTCTCTGTGCTTCAGTTTCTTCACCTCTAAAATGAGTGGTGAGGGGAATGGATGACCTCTCAAAGCCCTTCCAGCTCAAACATTCTATGATTTTACACAGGACTGTCTACATAATTTGCAGGGCTCAGTGCAAAATGAAAATGCAAGACTTCTTGCAAGGCAAGAATTTCAAGACAGCAAGAGCAGAACATGAAGACAAGCATAGGATCCTTCTAAGCACCGGCCCCTGAGTGCCTGACCAGATGGTGTGCTCAGGAACTTGGCCTTGATTCTATGGATAACCCCACATTACCCATTTCTGATGGAGCATCTGCTTAATGTAGTGGGAAGAATATGGGCTTTGAAGTTGGAAAGACTTGGTCTTTACCAGAAACTAACACAACGCTATAAATCAACTATCCTTCAGTAAAAAACAAAAAGAAAGACTTGGTCTTTAATCTTGGCTCTATGCACCAGTGTGTGATCTTGGGTTCCTCATCTAGTTGCTCCTTGCCTCAATTTCCTTGTGGGTAAAACAGACAAATCACACCCACCCAGAAGGAAGGTTGTAAGCATGTGTTGGGATTCGTAAACAGCATCACCAGTGTTGCAAGGTACTGTTACTCACATGAAACTTAATTCCATCTGAAGGAGGATTTCATGGAACTGTTGCTTTCTAAGACAAGGTTATGTACTGCTAGAGAGACTGTCAGATTCAAAACAGACTTTCTTTTTGCAAAAAAAGTCATGAGTGTTTTGTTTTGTTTTTTTTTTTTAACAGTAACTGCATCTGCAGTGCTGTGCTCTCTGGACCACACACTCTACGATTTAAGAAGTCATTCCATTCCCAACTGTAAATTACCTCCTGGGCCTGTTACTTTTTTCACTCAGTTCTCCATCCTCCCACTCGTTTCCCCTACTATTTAGGACTGCATATGGCTTTTGAGAAAAACATTTGAGTTCCACATTTGTTTCATGGCTATTCTTGTTTTCATTTGCTTTTACTTCACACGTATCCACACATGCAATTTTCCTTTAATCTCTCTCCTGAGGTCTCTCTCTGCACTAGTTAATATACTGAAAGCCCAAGTCAGCTTCCACCAGGGAGGGAAATATCATTCATTCACATATCCATCCCCTTGTTCATTCACTCACTCATTATTTTTTGAGCACTTATTGTGTGTGCTGGCCATGTTGCCAGGCACTAGGTATACAGAAATGAATAATGACCTCTGAGAAGCTTAAGAACTGATGAGGCAGACAAATGAAAGATACTTGAAATACAACGAGGTAAAGTTTCATAAAGGTTGCAGGTCTGGGGGTGGGGGGAGTATGACTCCCATGAGTTCAGTTTCCACCTGGGTGAGCCACAGAAGAAAACATTTGAGCTGGGTTTGAAAGGTAAGGAGTTTTCCAGGGAAAGATACAACCATATGAAAGGAATCCTCAGAGCTCACTGCTGCTTTGCCACCACTTCCCTTGTCTCTAGTCATCTCCCTGACACCGGTGCCTCAGGATTGTCCTCAGGTAAGTCCAGCTTCACAAACTGGGTATTCCTGGGTGCACGGTCTCACCCCCTGCTCTAATGGATAAGAAAGTATGGAGGTGAAGCCCCTCCACCCTCCTCTTTGTCTGAGTCATGTAATTCCTCACTCCTTCCCACTTTCCCTCAGAGAAGAGGTCTTTTCTCCTCCCAAAGTCAGCCCCTCCTCTGAGACTCTAATAGCATCTCACCTCCTCCAAGATTTTGTTTATTAAGTTTTCGCTCTCATAACGTCAAAATCTCATACTCTCAAGCTCCTTCCCTTTGTCAACAAACAGATTCCAGTCTCACACAACCTAAAAACAACCACAACCTTTATGAACCTTGCTATGCCCTCAAGGTATCATGGTAAACTTCCTTCCTCTTACTGATACACTTGTTGAGGAAATTGGTTTCTTTTATCTCAGTCATTACATTCTCACTGTTCTTTCACTCCTCACCTCCTACCAGTCTGGCTTTCAGCCCCTCTACCCCACCAAGTCTCATTTCTCAAGAGGCAGAAGACCACCAGATCAATGAATCCACTGGCCTATCTCCAGTCCTCATTCTCACCTACTCACGCAGCACTGAAACCCTAATGTTATTTATTCCACAGCATTGTGCTCCCCACCTTCTTCCTTTCCCTTTCCCCCCAACACTCCTCTTCTCTTGTCACACACCCCTTCCCTCAGTTATCCATATTGCCCCTTGGCCTCAGCTATAAGACTGACTTCCAAAGGTTCCCCTGCTTCTCTAAGCCTCAAGCGAATCTTTCCAACTGTCTCTGCTATATTTCACTGACACTCAACTGCTGCACTCATTGTCCTTTCTCCGAATCTTTATATTTTGGTGAGTGATGCTGCATCATCCCAGCACCCAAAACCAGGATCTGAATATTATTTATTCCCATTTGTCTCTCTCCCTTGTCTCATTTCCAGTTACCAAATCCTGTACACCATCATTTCTGAAATCACTCCTATCATCTTTGTTATTGTCAGGCGAGTGTATGCTCCTCAGTTCTGTCTTGTCACAACAAAGATTTGGAGTGACGGACATTAAAGCCCTTGGCGCATCACAGCTCTCGGGTCTCAGACAGACCCTGTTATAGCTCTCAGGTCTCAAACAGACCGTGTTATAGCTCTTAGACAAGTCAGTGTTACAGCTCCATGTTACAGCTCTATTTTATTTAGAAAATAGCAGGAGAATCCATCCTCGAGGCGTGAGGACATGCTGACCCAAAGACCCGAAGAGAAGAGAGCATGCGGGGGTGGGGATGGGGTGGGGAGAGAGAGCCTTTTGGCACTTTTTTTTATATGATTTTTTCCTTCCCCCTGGGCCTGCCCTATGTAAATTGGGCTAGCCAGGAGTGCTGCTTGTTCTACCTGAGGTCCTCACTCCAATCCTTGGACCTTTCTTTGTTCTATTTTCACGGGCTTTTCTCTTCCTTGTCTTTTAGTCACTGCCCTTTTGGACTCATGTTTCCTATTCTAACTACCTAACATTATTATCAAAGCAATGGACTTGCCTTACCCTTGTATTACTGTGGTTGCCTGGTAATACACCTCCATTCTTTCCTGACCCAGGTGAATTCATCTTTTTAAAGCTTCCCCATGATGGGTTGCAATCCCCTTCCCTTCTTTAAACACTTATATTTGTCTCAGGATATGAACCAAGTATTTTAAAATAACCTCTTATTTTTCTATTTAATTTAACAAATTCTTGGTTAGTGCCTGGTATGTACAAGTCCCTTGATGAACAGCTGCAGAAAGAGGAAGATAGAGTCTTTACCTTCAAGAAGCAGAATCCAACTTTAAGAGAAGACCATGGGGAATAAGACAGAGAATGAGAAGAACTAAAAAGGAAGAGAAAAAAGTAATGATGCTTTCAGAAGGAGGAGGTCATAGTATATGCATGTGAGTAAGTATGTATCTAGTGTTGTAGGTAGAAGTGGCATTTGTGGAAGATTTTAATAGGGAGAAATGAGAGTAGAAGCTTCCAGGTGAAGAAAACATTTTCAACCATGGTGTAAAGATGAGAAATTACCATGAATGTTTGGAAAATGGTGAGTAATCCAGATTTGCTGAAGAACAGAAGTCTAGTGAGGTCCAGTCTAATTTAATCTACTTGATAAGCATGAAAATCCATGTATTCCTTTAGGAAATATAGAGTAAATGGTGTTCAGTTCAGTCCAGTTCAGTTGCTCAGTTGTGCCTGACTCTTTGCGGCCCCATGAACTGCAGCACTCCAGGCCTCCCTGTCCATCACAAACTCCTGGAGTTTACTCAAACTCATGTCCTTCGAGTCGGTGTTGCCATCCAGCCATCTCATCCTCTGTCATCCCCATCTCCTCCTGCCCCCAATCCCTTCCAGAATCAGGGTATTTTCCAATGAGTCAACTCTTCGCATGAGGTGGCCAAAGTATTGGACTTTCAGCTTCAGCATCAGTCCTTCCAATGAACACCCAGGACTGATTTCCTTTAGGATGGACTGGTTGGATCTCCTTGCAGTCCAAGGGACTCTCAAGAGTCTTCTCCAACACCACAGTTCAAAAGCATCAATTCTTTGGCACTCAGCTTTCTTCACAGTCCAACACTCACAACTGTACATGATCACTGGAAAAAGCATAGCCTTGACTAGATGGACCTTTGTTGGTAAAGTAATGTCTCTGCTTTTTAATATGCTATCTAGATTGGTCATAATTTTCCTTCCAAGGAGTAAGCATCTTTTAATGTAATGGCTATCACAGTGATTTTGGAGCCCAAAAAGATAAAGTCTGAGATGGTTTCCACTGTTTCCCCATCTATTTGCCATGAAGTGATGGGACCGGATGCCATGATCTTAGTTTTCTGAATATTGAGCTTTAAGCCAACTTTTCCACTCTCCTCGTTCACTTTCATCAAGAAGCTTTTTAGTTCTTCTTTACTTTCTTCCATAAGGGTGGTGTCATCTGCATATCTGAGGTTATTGGTATTTCTCCTGGCAATCTTGATTCCAGTTTGTGCTTCTTCCAGCCCAGCATTTCTCATGATGTACTCTGCATATAAGTTAAATAAGCAGGGTAACAATATACAGCCATGATGTACTCCTTTTCCTATTTGGAACCAGTCTGTTGTTCCATGTCCAGTTCCAACTGTTGCCTTCTGACCTGCACATAGGTTTCTCAAGAGGCAGGTAAGGTAGTCTGGTATACCCACCTCTTTCAGAATTTTCCACAGTTTATTGTGATCCACACAGTCAAAGGCTTTGGTATAGTCAATAAAGCAGAAAAAGACGTTTTTCTGGAACGCTCTTGCTTTTTTGATGATCCAGTGGATGTTGGCAATTTGATTTCTGGTTCCTCTGCCTTATCTAAAACCAGCTTGAACACCTGGAAGTTCATGGTTCACGTATTGCTGAAGCCTGGCTTGGAGAATTTTGAGCATTACTTTACTAGTGTGTGAGATGAGTGCAATTGTGCAGTAGTTTGAGTATTCTTTGGGATTGCCTTTCTTTGGGATTGGAATGAAAACTGACCTTTTCCAGTCCTGTGGCCACTGCTAGGTTTTCCAAATTTGCTGACATATTGAGTGCAGCACTTTCACAGCATCATCTTTCAGGATTTGAAATAGCTCAACTGGAATTCCATCACCTTCACTAGCTTTGTTCATAGTGATGCTTTCTAAGGCCCACTTGACTTCACATTTCAAGATGTCTGGCTCTAGGTGAATGATCGCACCATCGTGATTATCTGGGTCATGAAGATCTTTTTTGTACAGTTCTGTGTATTCTTGCCACCTCTTCTTAATATCTTCTGCTTCTGTTAGGTCCATACCATTTCTGTCCTTTATTGAGCCCAACTTTGCATGAAATATTCCCTTGGTATCTCTAATTTTCTTGAAGAGATCTCTAGTCTTTCCCATTCTGTTGTTTTCCTCTATTTCTTTGCATCGATCACTGAGGAAGGCTTTCTTTTCTCTCCTTGCTATTCTTTGGAACTCTGCATTCAAATGGGAATATCTTTCCTTTTCTCCTTTGCTTTTTCCTTCTCTTCTTTTAACAGCTATTTGTAAGGCCTCCTCAGACAGCCATTTTGCTTTTTTGCACTTCTTTTTCTTGGAGATGGTCTTGATCCCTGTCCCCTGTACAATGTCACAAACCTCCATCCATAGTTCATCAGACTTAGGACTTCAGCTTGTTTGAGTGCTGTGTATTTGGTGGGACACACGCACATGCTGTGCTGGGCAGTGTAGACATATGGACCTTGCTCTTAAGAAGCTCTCTCTCTTGAGGGGAGGGGATGATTGCAACTCCATGTGGTAGACATCATTAGTACTACTAGTAAAATTGTGTGCAGTGCCTCTGACAGCCAGGGAAGGGAAGGGAAATCTCGCTGGCATGAATTTGTAAGGAAAATTATCAGAGAGGTAGCATTTGCTTACAGCTTTCAAAAATGAGTAGAGTTTGTCAGTGGAAAGGGGGAAAGTAGAATGTTTCAGGTAAAGGTAACAGGAAGAAAGGTGTGTGTGTGTTGTGTGTGTGTGGTGGGGAGGGTATGTGAAAATGTGTTCATAGGAAGGCAGGTTCTCAGTGGGAGTGGGGGAAGTTAGCTCCAGGTAGGATGATTGATGGAGATGATTTTGTCCCCCAGGGGACCTCTGGCAATGTCTCCAGATTTTCTGGCTGTCGGGAGGGTAACAAAAGGGTGGGAATTGGGGACTTCTAGTGGGTAGAAGCCGGACATGTTGCTAAATACCCTACAATACAATAAGAACAGCACAGGACAGTTCCTTACAACAAAGAATTATCCCATTCAAATGCTGATAGTGCTGAGGCTCAGAAACTCTGGAGTATAGAGTATGACAGTCCTAGAAAGAAGTAGCAGGAAATGAACTTGGAAAAATAGATCGGTGTTAATTTGTGAAAGGTCTTAAACACCATAAAATATAACAGAGATTTCTAGGAAGGTAAGAGTTTTATTTTTATTCATTTGGTTGGTCTTCTTTTACTCAATTGTACTCATTTATAGTACAGTTCAATAAGAAGCAATAATGCTTATAAGTGACAAAGGAACATTTTCTTTATAAAATTCTGTAACTAAACTTTGAGGTCATCTCAGCAAAGATTTTCTTATGGAAAAGATTTCATCCCTATGTCTCCCTTTGCTGATTACCAGCTAAATTCCTCTGCCCCCAGCCACTCCTTCACCTCCCATCCCTATGTCCATCCCAAGGTTATCCCCTGAGATTTCTAGCTGAACTGACCCATGAAGCACAAGGGCTGAACTCTGGGTAAAGGTGGACTAGGTGCCTCTGAGACTGTAACCAGGAACTGATCACTTGTTTAGCTTACAGTTAGGTACAAGTTTTCCCAAAAGACTGGCTCTGGTCCAGGACTAATATATGATGTTTGTGAAAAGAAATCTTCTAAGCCATACTCAGGTTGGAAAAACTGAGTTCGTATAATCATTACTTAGTTCAGTACCTTTCCTCCCACACTCTTGCATTATGAATTCCTCTCCCACTCAGAACTGGGTTTTATTACCACTTCATGATCAGGAGGTAGATGATTGGACTGGAAATCACTCAGGAAACACAGAACCTCCTAAGCCTAGTTTCAATCTTCTAAACAAATGTTCAGTTGTTCAATTGTGTCTGACTCTATGACCCCCTGGACTGCAGCATGCCAGGCCTCCCTGTCCATCACCACTCCCTGAATTCACTCAAACTCATGTCCATTGAGGCAATGATTCCATCCAACCGTTTCATCCTCTGTTGTCCCCTTCAACTCCCACTTTCAATCTTTCCCAGCATCAGGGTCTTTTCAAAGGAGTCAGTTCTATGCATCAGGTAGCCAAAGTGTTGGGGTTTCAGCTTCAGCATCAGTCCTTCCAATGAATATGCAAGACTGATTTCTTTTAGGATGGACTGGTTGGATCTCCTTGCAGTCCAAGAGAGTCTCAAGAGTCTTCTCCAACACCACAGTTCAAAAGCAACAATTCTTTGGCACTCAACTTTTTTACAGTCCAACTATCACATCCATACAAGAATACTGGAAAATCCATAGCTTTGACTAGACAGACCTTTGTTGACAAAGTAATGTCTCTGCTTTTTAATATGCTCTCTAGGTTGGTCATACCTTTTCTTCCAAGGAGTAAGTGTCTTTTAATTTCACGACTGCAGTCACCATCTGCAGTGATTTTGGAGCCCCCCAAATAAAGTTTCTCACTGTTTCCACTGTTTCCCCATCTCTTTGCCATGAAGTGATGGGACAGGATGACATGATCTTCGTTTTTTGAATGTTGAGTTTTAAGCCAGCTTTTTCATTCTCCTCTTTCACTTTCATCAAGAGGCTCCTTAATTCTTCTTCACTTTCTACCATAGTGTAGTGTCATCTGCATATATGAGGTTATTGATATTTGTTCTGGCAATCTTGATTCCAGCTTATGCTTCATCCAGCCCAGCGTTTCTCATGATGTACTCTGCATATAAGTTAAATAAGCAGGGTGACAATATACAGCCTTGACACACCCCTTTCCCAATTTGGAAACATTCTGTTGTTCCATGTCCAGTTCTAACTGTTGCCTCCTGACCTGCATACAGATTTCTCAGGAGGCAGGTCAGGTGACCTGGTATTCCCATCTCTTTTAGAATTTTCCACAGTTTGTTGCGATCCACACAGTCAAAGACATTGGCATAGTCAATAAAGCAGAAGTAGATACTTTTCTGAAACTCTCTTGCTTTTTCAATGATCCAGCGGATGTTGGCAATTTGATTTCTGGTTCCTCTGCCTTTTCTACATCTAGCTTGAACATCTGGAAGTTCACAGTTCACATACTGTTGAAGCCTGGCTTGGAGAATTTTGAGCATTAATTTACTAGTGTGTGAAATGAGTGCAATTGTGCGGTACTTTGAACATTTTTTGGCATTGCCTTTCTTTGGGATTGGAATGAAAAGTGACCTTTTCCAGTCCCGTGGCCACTGCTGAGTTTTTCAGATTTGCTGGCATATTGAGTGTAGCACTTTCACAGCATCACCTTTTAGGATTTGAAATAGCTCAACTGGAATTCCATCACCTCCACTCGCTTTGTTCATAGTGATGCTTCCTAAGGACCACCTAACTTCGCATTCCAGGATGTCTGGCTCTAGGTGAATGATCACACTATCGTGGTTATCTGGGTCATGAAGATCTTTTTTTTTTTTTTTTTTCTTTTTAAATAATTCTTCTTTGCATTCTTGCCACCTCTTCTTAATATCGTCTGCTTCTATTACGTCCATACCATTTCTGTCCTTTATTATGCTCATCTATGCCTGAAATGTTCCCTTGATATCTCGAATTTTCTTGGAGATCTCTAGTCTTTCCCTTTGTATTGTTTTCCTTTATTTCTTTGTATTGATCACTGAGGGAGGCTTTCTTATCTCTCCTTGTTATCCTTTGGAACTCTGGATTCAAATGGTATATCTTTCCTTTTCTCCTTTGCCTTTCACTTTTCTTCTTTTAACAGCTATTTGTAAGGCCTCCTCAGACAACCATTTTGCCTTTTTGCATTTCTTTTTCTTGGGGATGGTCTTGATCCCTGCCTCCTGTACAATGTCATGAACCTCTGTCCATAGTTCTTCAGGCACTCTATCAGATCTAATCCCTTGAATCTATTTGTCACTTCCACTGTATAATTATAAGTGATTTGATTTAGGTCATCGCTGAATGGCCTAGTGATTTTCCCTACTTTCTTTTTTTTTTTTTTCCCCTACTTTCTTGAATTTAAATCTGAATTTGGCAATAAGGAGTTCATAATCTGAGCCACAGTCAGCTCCTGGTCTTGTTTTAGCCGACTATATAGAGCTTCTCCATCTTGGGCTACAAAGAATATAATCAATCTGATATTGGTACTGACCATCTGGTGATGTCCATGTGTAGAGTCTTCTCTTTTGTTGTTGGAAGAGGGTGTTTGCTATGACAGTGCGTTCTCTTGGCAAAACTTTATTAGCATTTGCCCTGCTTCATTCTGTACTCCAAGGCCAAATTTGCCTGTTACTTCAGGTATTTCTTGACTTCCTACTTTTGCATTCCAGTCCCCTATAATGAAAAGGAAATCTTTTTTGGGTGATAGTTCTAGAAGGTCTTGTAGGTCTTCCTAGAACTGTTTAACTTTAGCTTCTTCAGCATTACTGGTTGGGGCATAGACTTGGATTACTGTGATATTGAATGTTATTTGCCCAAAAATTATTTCCCGAAGTACAGGGATGAAAAATGTTATAGGGCAGACCTTTCATTCAGATCAAAGAACATAGATTACCAAAGACTCTATATTAGTGGTGTTCAAAACTTTGAGTTCCAAGGATGTTTCCAAATACTGGAATTTTTGATGGCACACCTAAAGGAATTAAATGGAACCCATTGTTGTCACCATACTACAGTGGCATTCATACATTGAAGTTAAAAAGATATTATTAATACAACCTGTGTTACCTGAGAGGAAAGTCCCAATTTTAAGGTCAAACAATTCTTCTACTATTTTGCTTAGGGAGTATATGCTGCAGATTAGGATTGCCAGATCAAATACAGGACACCCAGTTAATTTTGATTTTCACTCAGTGAACTTTTTTTTTTTTTTAGGATAAGTCTTTGTCCTATGATAAATGTATTAATCTGAAATTCAAATTTAATTGTACATCCTCTATTTTTATTTGCTAAATCTGGCAACACTACCCCAGAGAGAGTGTGAGATGGGAATCTTCATTTATTCAATCAGTCTCTTTTCACACAGACTTCTTTGGGTTGAGCAGCTTGCCTCTCTGGTTATGACTGTTGTTAACGATGCAGACAACATGGTCCCTTGACACAAGACAATTTTGTCAGCTAGTGTTCAACTGAAGAAATCATGATTTGCTTTCGTGCTAGAAGGGGAGAAAGATTATCTGAAATGGACTCTCTTAAGATATTGGTTTCTGATGTGGTAGCTTTCTTAAGTATTCACTTGACAAATATTAAGCATTTTAGGCACTTAAAACAGAAGAACTGAAGAGCTGCTTCTTAGAACAAGGAACTAAACATTCCTGTTCTTGTGATTCCTACATGCTCATGGGGAGAGATTATCAATGCTGATTTTAGTATCTTTAACTTTTAATCCTAGAGTTGCCCTGATTTAGATGTGTCTCCATTTATTGGCTTTACCACCCGAGTGCATGCGTGCTTAGCCGCTTCAGTCATTTCTGACTTTTTGCAACCCTATGGACCGTATCCTATCAGGCTCCTCTGTCCATGAGATTTTCCAGGCAAGAATACTGGAGTGGGTTGCCATGCCTTCCTCCAAGAGATCTTCCTGACCCAGGGATTGAACCCATGACTCTTATGTCTCCTGCATTGGTAGAAGAGTTCTTTACCACTAGCGCTACCTGGGAAGACCACACTTGAGTACCTTGTCACTATTTGAATATATCTGCTTACTGCCTGATCATGTTTTTTTACATATTCCTGAGGCAAAATTCTTGCTATGCCAGAATCTCCCAAAGTAGATTTTATGAGAACAGACAACAATAAATACTGGTATAGGAAAGAGAAAGCTTTTAGGAGCATGATTCTCCTGAGAACTTTTTGTTTCTTGGCAAGTGTGTATATGTGTTCTTGTGAGTGTATCTGGGTACACAGATGATGTGTCTCTTGGAAATTTTGGGTATAGAGAGACTATCTTCTTTCTAAGTCAATCCTAATTTTAAAGAACATTTTCTTGACCAGTTTAGTTGCAAAAGCAAACACTTGAAAGATTCCAGTAACAATTTTTTGAGCAGAAAAGATGGCCCCTGCTTGCAGCTTGGTTCAGTGGCAGACACTGAAATGTGGCTTGGCTCTGTCCCTTGGCTTAGTACTAGGATGTTATGTTCCACTAGAGGCTCTGGTACCTTTCCAGAAATGCGCCAAATCAGACACAGACTTGCTGGCAGCCACAGCAGAGGGATTTTACTGATCCATGCCCAGCTCTCTGGAGGTAACTGGCAAGAAAGAAGAAAGCAAAACAAGCAACCAAATCCCTACACACCTAATAAATTTGACTTGGAAATTTTGCCTCAAGGCTAATTTCACTCTCTTTTTATATCTGTTTGTTGGGAGCTCATTTCTCATTTTTTCTCTAAACTCTTCCTTTTGACTTGGAAATTTTGCCTCAAGGCTGTCAAAGAGTAGGAATAATAATTTCATTTTCTCCAAGACAAGTTCGTTGGCACTGAGTCTTTAATGTAGAAAAAACATATCTGATTATCACCTTTTTAAAAAAGTCTTGCAATTCCCAAGGTCAAGTGACTCGGCTCCTTGAAAATGAACTTGGTTTATGCCACTCCTGGCCAAAACTAGGCCTTCAGGTCACATGACTTGCTTCCAAGTTAGGGGTAAAGCCTTGAAATCATGTGTATCTACTTTGCTGTAAGACATTCCTTTGATTATTTGAATCTCCTCTGCCAGGAATAAGTCAATTTGTCTCCATTCTGTCTGAAGTTGTGAAGCTGGGATTCCACTAGCGAGTTGGAATGTAGATTAAGTTCTGCTTGGTTTCTTAATGAAGCTAGGAGCCCTTAGAGGGTAATCTGGTCATAGCTTCTTGCTGCCCTCTGGTGGAGAGATGGATATTGAAGCAGTCACAACTGAGAAATTTGATTTCTCAGCAAAAGCTGTCAAGGTGTCTATGCAAATGTCGATGGGGAAATAATTACACTTAAAGCTATTAAATAATACTCTATTGTGAAGCTAAATGTTATAACAAAAGTATATACTGAATAGAGTTTAAAAGGTTGCTCTAAAAGAGTCTGATTTCTCAATAATGGGATCTTTAAATCCACTCTCTTTTTATTTATGCTTGTTGGGGACTCATTTCCCTTTTTTTTCTCTAAACTCTTCCTTTTCATCAACCATCACTTTATGTATCTTTACATGATAATTATAAGATTCTTGTAAGGGGTTATTTTTACACATTTGCAAAAAGTGAAAATCAGTATTTGACCCAGGAAAAGTATAATCCTTCTATCCTCCAGACTTTAAACTGTGATTTATACCTATATATTCAGATGAAAATCCAAACCAAAACTACTTCAGGAATTCAAATGAAACATGTTAACCATATATCTTCTGAAAGTTCTAAGTGAAAGTGAGAGGTAATCTCCTTAAGACTTTTGCATGAAGTACTTTTTAAAAGAAAATATGCTTTCTTTTTACAGACCTAAAGATGCCAACATTTAAAAAAATCATAATCAGGTGGAAAAGTGCGTTTTAAATTAAAACCTCTGATAGGATGCCTTTTATTTATTTATTTATTTCATTTATTTTTATTAGTTGGAGGCTGACTACTTTACAATATTGTAGTGGTTTTTGTCATACATTGACATGAATTAGCCATGGATTTACATGTATTGCCCATCCCGATCCCCCCTCCCACCTCCCTCTCTACCCGATCCCTCTGGGTCTTCCCAGTGCACCAGGCCCGAGCACTTGTCTCATGCATCCAACCTGGGTTGGTGATCTGTTTCACCCTTGATAATATACATGTTTCGATGCTGTTCTCTCTAAACATCCCACCCTCGCTTTCTCCCACAGAGTCCAAAAGTCTGTTCTGTACATCTGTGTCTCTTTTTCTGTTTTGCATATAGGGTTATCATTACCATCTTTATAAATTCCATATATATGTGTTAGTATACTGTAATGTTCTTTATCTTTCTGGCTTACTTCACTGTGTATAATGGGCTCCAGTTTCACCCATCTCATTAGAACTGATTCAAATGAATTCTTTTTAACAACTGAGTAATATTAAATGGTGTATAAGTACCACAGCTTCCTTATCCATTCATCTGCTCATGGGCATCTAGGTTGCTTCCATGTCCTGGCTATTATAAACAGTGCTGTGATGAACATTGGGGTGCACATGTCTCTTTCAGATCTGGTTTCCTCGGTGTGTATGCCCAGAAGTGGGATTGCTGGGTCATATGGCAGTTCTATTTCCAGTTTTTTTTAAGGAATCTCCACACTGTTCTCCATAGTGGCTGTACTAGTTTGCATTCCCACCAACAGTGTAAGAGGGTTCCCTTTTCTCCACACCCTCTCCAGCATTTATTGCTTGTAGACTTTTGGATAGCAGCCATTCTGACTGCCGTGTAATGGTACCTCAATGTAGTTTTGATTTGCATTTCTCTGATAATGAGTGATGTTGAGCATCTTTTCATGTGTTTATTAGCCATCTGTATGTCTTCTTTGGAGACATGTCTGTTTAGTTCTTTGGCCCATTTTTTGATTGGGTCATTTA
Source organism: Muntiacus reevesi (assembly GCF_963930625.1). NCBI lineage: Eukaryota > Metazoa > Chordata > Mammalia > Artiodactyla > Cervidae > Muntiacus > Muntiacus reevesi. Next base: position 36,811,795 of record NC_089256.1, on the reverse strand, counting down.
TTTTTCTGGAGTTGAGCTACAGGAGTTGCTTGTATATTTTTGAGATTAATCCTTTGTCTGTTTATTCATTTGCTATTATTTTCTCCCAACCTGAGGGCTGTCTTTTCACCTTGCTTATAGTTTCCTTTGTTGTGCAAAAGCTTTTAAGTTTCATTAGGTCCCATTTGTTTATTTTTGCTTTTGTTTCTAATATTCTGGGAGGTGGGTCATAGAGGATTCTGCTGTGATTCATGTCGGAGAGTGTTTTGCCTATGTTCTCCTCTAGGAGTTTTATAGTTTCTGGTCTTACATTTAGATCTTTAATCCATTTTGAGTTTATTTTTGTGCATGGTGTTAGAAAATGTTCTAGTTTCATTCTTTTACAGGTGGTTGACCAGTTTTCCCAGCACCACTTGTTAAAGAGGTTGTCTTTTTTCCATTCTATATCCTTGCCTCCTTTGTCAAAGATAAGGTGTCCATAGGTTCGTGGATTTATCTCTGGCCTTTCTATTCTGTTCCATTGATCTATATTTCTGTCTTTGTGCCAGTACCATACTATCTTGATGACTGTGGCTTTGTAGTAGAGTCTGAAGTCAGGCAGGTTGATTCCTCCAGTTCCATTCTTCTTTCTCAAGATTACTTTGGCTATTTGAGGTTTTTTGTATTTCCATACCAATTGTGAAATTATTTGTTCTAGTTCTGTGAAAAATACTGTTGGTAGCTTGATAGGGATTGCATTGAATCTATAGATTGCTTTGGCCATTTTGACAATATTGATTCTTCCAATCCATGAACACGGTATATTTCTCCATCTGTTTGTGTTCTCTTTGATTTCTTTCATCAGTGATTTATAGTTTTCTATGTATAGGTCTTTTGTTTCTTTAGGTAGATGTACTCCTAAGTATTTTATTCTTTTTGTTGCAATGGTGAATGGTATTGTTTCCTTAATTTCTCTTTCTGTTTTCTCATTGTTAGTGTATAGGAATGCAAGGGATTTCTGTGTGTTAATTTTATATCCTGCAACTTTACTATATTCGTTGATTAACTTTAGTAATTTTCTGGTAGAGTCTTTAGGGTTTTCTATGTAGAGGACCATGTCATCTGCAAACAGCAAGAGTTTCACTTCTTCTTTTCCTATCTGGATTCCTTTTACTTCATTTTCTGCTCTGATTGCTGTGGCCAAAACTTCCAAAACTATGTTGAATAGTAGTGGTGAGAGTGGGCACCCTTGTCTTGTTCCTGATTTCAGGGGAAATGCTTTCAATTTTTCAACATTGAGGGTAATGTTTGCTGTGGGTTTGTCATATATAGCTTTTATTATGTTGAGGTATATTCCTTCTATTCCTGCTTTCTGGAGAGTTTTAATCATAAATGGGTGTTGAATTTTGTCAAAGGCTTTCTCTGCATCTATTGAGATAATCATATGGTTTTATCTTTCAATTTGTTAATGTGGTGTATTACATTGATTGATTTGCGGATATTAAAGAATCCTTGCATTCCTGGGATAAAGCCCACTTGGTCATGGTGTATGATTTTTTTAATATGTTGTTGGATTCTGTTTGCTAGAATTTTGTTAAGGATTTTTGCATCTATGTTTATCAGTGATATTGGCCTGTAGTTTTCTTTTTTTGTGGCATCTTTGTCTGGTTTTGGAATTGGGGTGATGGTGGCCTCATAGAATGAGTTTGGAAGTTTACCTTCTTCTGCAATTTTCTGGAAGAGTTTGAGTAAGATAGGTATTAGCTCTTCTCTAAATTTTTGGTAGAATTCAGCTGTGAAGCCATCTGGTCCTGGGCTTTTGTTTACTGGAAGATTTCTGATTACAGTTTCGATTTCCTTGCTTGTGATGGGTCTGTTAAGATCTTCTGTTTCTTCCTGGTTCAATTTAGAAAGTTATACTTTTCTAAGAACCTGTCCATTTCTTCCAAGTTGTCCATTTTTTGGGCATAGAGCTGCTGGTAGTAGTCTCTTATGATCCTTTGTATTTCAGTGTTGTCTTTGTGATCTCTCCATTTTCATTTCTAATTTTGCTAATTGATTCTTCTCCCTTTGTTTCTTAACGAGTCTTGCTAATGGTTTGTCAATTTTGTTTATTTTTTCAAAAAACCAGCTTTTAGCTTTGTTGATTTTTGCTATGGTCTCTTTAGTTTCTTTTGCATTTATTTCTGCCTTAATTTTTAAGATTTCTTTCCTTTTGCTAACCCTGGGGTGCTTCATTTCTTCCTTCTCTAGTTGCTTTAGGTGTAGAGTTAGGTTATTTATTTGACCTTTTTCTTGTTTCTTGATGTAGGCCTGTAATGCTATGAATCTTCCCCTTAGCACTGCTTTTACAGTGTCCCATAGGTTTTGGGTTGTTGTGTTTTCATTTTCATTCATTTCTATGCATATTTTGATTTCTTTTTTGATTTGTTCTGTGATTTGTTGGTTATTCAGAAGCGTGTTATTTAGCCTCCATATGTTTGAATTTTTAACAATTTTTTTCCTGTAATTGAGACCTAATCTTAGTGCCCTGTGGTCAGAAAAGATGACTGGCATGATTTCAATTTTTTTGAATTTTCCAAGACTAGATTTATGGCCCAGGATGTGATCTATTCTGGAGAAGGTTCCGTGTGCACTTGAGAAAAAGGTGAAGTTGATTGTTTTGGGGTGAAATGTCCTATAGATGTCAATTAGGTCTAGCTGGTCCATTGTGTCATTTAAAGTTTGTGTTTCCTTGTTAATTTTCTGTTTAGTTGATCTATCCATAGGTGTGAGTGGGGTATTAAATTCTCCCACTATTACTCTGTTACTGTTAATTTCCTCTTTCATACTCGTTAGCATTTGTGTTACATATTGCGGTGCCCCTATGTTGGGTGCATATATATTTATAATTGTTATATCTTCTTCTTGGATTGATCCTTTGATCATTATGTGGTGTCCTTCTTTGTCTCTTTTCACAGCCTTTATTTGAAAGTCTACTTTATCTGATATGAGTATTGCGACTCCTGCTTTCTTTTGGTCTCCGTTTGCGTGAAATATTTTTTTCCAGCCCTTCACTTTTAGTCTGTATGTGTCTCTGGTTTTGAGGTGGGTCTCTTGTAGACAGCATATATAGGGGTCTTGTTTTTGTATCCATTCAGCCAGTCTTTATCTTTTGGTTGGGGCATTCAACCCATTTACATTTAAGGTAATTATTGATAGGTGTGGTCCCGTTACCATTTACTTTGTTGTTTTGGGTTCACGTTTATACAACCTTTCTGTGTTTCCTGTCTAGAGAAGATCCTTTAGCATTTGTTGAAGAGCTGATTTGGTGGTTTTGAATTCTCTCAGCTTTTGCTTGTCTGTAAAGCTTTTGAATTCTCCTTCATATCTGAATGAGATCCTTGCTGGGTACAGTAATCTAGGTTGTAGGTTATTCTCTTTCATTGCTCTGAGTATCTCCTGCCATTCCCTCCTGGCCCGAAGAGTTTCTGTTGAAAGATCAGCTGTTATCCTTATGGGAATCCTTCTGTGTGTTACTTGTTGTTTTTCCCTTGCTGCTTTTAATATTTGTTCTTTGTGTTTGATCTTTGTTAATTTGATTAATATGTGTCTTGGGGTGTTTCACCTTGGGTTTATCCTGTTTGGGACTCTCTGGGTTTCTTGGACTTGGGTGGTTATTTCCTTCCCCATTTTAGGGAGGTTTTCAGCTGTTATCTCCTCGAGTATCTTCTCATGGCCTTTCTTTTTGTCTTCTTCTTCTGGGACTCCTATGATTCGAATGTTGGGGCGTTTCACATTGTCCCAGAGGTCCCTGAGGTTGTCCTCATTTCTTTTGATTCTTTTTTCTTTTTTCCTCTCTGCTTCATTTATTTCCACCATTTTATCTTCTACCTCACTTATCCTATGTTCTGTCTCCGTTATTCTACTCTTGGTTCCCTCCAGAGTGTTTTTGATCTCATTTATTGCATTATTCATTTTTATTGACTCTTTTTTATTTCTTCTAGGTCTTTATTAAACATTTCTGGCATCTTCTCAATCTTTGTCTCCAGGTTATTTATCTGTAACTCCATTTTCTTTTCAAGATTTTGGATCATTTTTATTATCATTATTCTAAATTCTTTTTCAGGTAGATTCCCTATCTCTTCTTTTGTTTGACTTGGTGGGCATTTTTCATGTTCCTTTACCTGTTGGGTATTTCTCTGCCTTTTCATCTTGTTTAGATTGCTGTGTCTGGAGTGGGATTTCTGTATTCTGGAGGTCTGTGGTTCCTTTTTATTGTGGAGGTTTCACCCAGTGGGTGGGGTTGGATAATTGGTTTGTCAAGGTTTCCTGGTTAGGGAAGCTTGTGTCAGTGTTCTGGTGCGTGAAATTGGATTTCTTCTCTCTGGAGTGCAATGGAGTGTCCAGTAATGAGTTTTGAGATGGGTCTATGTGTTAGGTGTGACTTTGGGCAGCCTGTATGTTGACACTCATGGCTATATTCCTGTGTTGCTGGAGAATTTGTGTGGTATGTCTTGCTCTGGAACTTATTGGCTCTTGGGTGGTGGTTGGTTTTGGTGTAGGTATGGAGGCTTTTGGATCATCTCTTATTACTTAAATGTTTCCTGTAGTCAGGAGTTTTCTGGTGTTCTCAGGTTTTGGGCTTAAGTCTCCTGCCTCTGGATTTCACTTTTATTCTTGCAGTAGCCTCAAGACTTCTCCAACTATACAGCACTGATAATAAAACTTCTAGGTTAATGGTGAAAAGATTCTCCACCGTGAGGGACACCCGGAGAGGTTCACAGAGTTACATGAAAAAGAGGAGAGGGAGGAGGGAGATAGAGATGAGCAGGAGGAGAAAAAGGGGGACTCAAGAGGAGAGAGACAGATCTATGCAGTTCTCTGTTCCCAAAGTGTTCTCCGTAGCCCAGACACCCACAAAGATTCACAGAATTGGATTGGAAGAGAAGGGGAAAGGAGGAAATAGAGGTGTTCTGAGGTAGAAAACAGAGGGTCAAAAGTGGGAGAGAGTAATCAACACACTCCTGAATAGAAATGGGAACTGAATATTGGATTCTTAAATGTCCAAAATTTTTATCACATACTGAAAAACAAAGTTTAAAAATCTAGCATAGAGGTTAGACTCTTTAAAATACAATATTTAAAAACAAAAACAAAAACACAAAAAAAATTTAGAAATATATATGAAGTTCGGTTTAAAAATAGGGCTTCTCTCTTTTTTTTTGCAAGGTTATAGTGACATGAAAATGAAAATTAAGGAATAATAGAGGAGTATTAGAGGACTTTAAAAGGAAATAAGAGAGAAAAACAAGAAAAAGAAAAAAAACAAGAAAAAAAATTTTTTTCCCTATTTAAAAAAATGTAAAAATATATGAAAATGAAAGTTAAGGTGTAATGGGGGAGTAATAGGGAATTTTAAAAGAAAATAACAGAGAAAAAATAAGAAACAAAAGGAAAAGAAAAAAAATTTTTAATTAAAAAAAAATATATGTATATATGTATCTAGGAATCTCTCTGGAGCTGTTGTGGTCAGTGTGGGTTCGGCTCAGTTTCAGATAGCTCCTCATTCCAGCTTACACTTCTCGATATCTATAGGCCCCTTCCGGTGTAGTCGGTGTTACCTACAGGGATTTTAATCTGTTGCACCGGTCCTTTCTGAAGCGGTTCCCTTTGTTTATTTGGCTTTTGTTTGCGGTCTCTTCGGTGTCTAATTTCCGCCCTGACACAGGCGGGCGGAGGTGATCTCTTATTTAGGTTCGCTAGTTCAGTCCTGCTATGGGGAGGCCGGGGTGCTGCAGACAGATATCGCTGTGTGTGGGTAGCACTCACCGTGTTCCGGCCACACTGGGTTAGCCCCTGCTCACGGGTGTCTGTGCTTTCCCTGTCTACACTGCTCAGGCTCCCAGCTGCTCTATAGGGAGCGTACCCTGCGATGCGTAAGCTTCCAGTTTTCGGGTACTCCACAAAAGCGCAGGCTCCACAAAAGCGCGGACTCGGTTGCGCCTGCGTTTTGTGCCTTCCCCGGCCTGAGGGGCTCAGGCAGCCAGGAGCTTGACGGGCGCACTCTCCCCGGGTGCGGCGCGCCCTCTCCCCTCCGCGGCCCCAGCCTCAGTTTCTGCGAGCGCTGGTCTGGTCGGGGTGCCAGCGGCTTGTGTTTGTTCTCAGGAGCTGGCCTCTAGCCTCGACCCTCCTGGCGGTGGATGTCGACCATCCAGAATCTCAGGAAGTCTTTGGATAGAAACTGGAGGCCTGTCTGCAGTGTGGAAGGGGATGCCTCTCTGGGGCAGTTTGCCCCTTTCCCCTCCCCCCCGCCTCCTACCTCCAGCGGGGATGGGCCGGTCTGCCACAGGCCAGCTCTTCTCTGGAGTTTCTCAGTCCCTTTGTTTTGCGAACAGCCGGCAGTGTGTTCAGGCCGGTTAATTTTCTCTCTTGCTATCCCACAGTTTAAAAAAGCTCCCGCACCTGGGTGAGCGTGCCGAGGCGGCTGCGGTGCATGCTTCCAGCCCCACCATGCCGTGGCCCCTGCTGCTGCTGCTGCTTCCCCGGGTGCCAATGCGAGGTGGAGACGTTTGGCCTCTTTGACAGCTTCAGCTTGACACGGGTGGACTGCAGCGGCCTGGACCCCCACATCGTGCCCGTGCCCATCCCCCTGGACATAGCCCACCTGGACCTGTCCTCAAATCGGCTAGAGACAGTGAACGAGTCCGTGTTGGCAGGGCCGGGCTACACCACGCCGTCCATCCTGGATCTCAGCCACAACCTGCTCACCAGCCTCTCGCCCACGGCCTTCTCCCGCCTCCGCTACCTGGAGTCGCTCGACCTCAGCCACAACGGCCTGGCCACCCTACCCAACGAGAGCTTCACCAGCTTGCCCCTGAGCGACGTGAACCTGAGCCACAACCGGCTCCGCGAGGTCTCCGTGCCCGCCTTCGCCACCCACAGCCAGGGCAGGGCGCTGCATGTGTACCTCTCCCACAACCTCCTCCACCGCCTGCTGTCCCATTCCTCGCGTACTGGCCGGCCAGCACCCACCATTCAGAGCCTCAACCTGGCCTGGAACCGGCTCCGCGCCGTGCCCGACCTCCGGGGCCTGCCCCTGAGCTACCTGAGCCTGGACGGGAACCCACTGGCAGCCATCGGCCCCGACGCCTTTGAGGGGCTGGCGGGCCTCACTCACCTGTCGCTGGGCAGCCTGCAGGGTCTCCCCCAGCTGGCGCCCCACGGCTTCCACGAGCTGCAGGGCCTGCAGGTCCTGGACTTGTCCAGCAACCCCAGGCTCCAGTGGGCAGGACCTGAGGTGTTCTTGGGCCTGGGCTCCCTGCAGGAGCTGAACCTGTCGGACACGGGCCTGGTGCCCCTGCCCGAGAGGCTGCTCGTCCACCTCCCCGCACTGCAGAGCATCAGCGTGGGCCAGGGCGTGCAGTGCCGGCGCCTGGGTCGGGAGGGCACCTACCCACGGCAGCCTGGCTTCATCCCCAAAGTGGCCCTGCACTGCATCGACACCCAGGATTTAGCCGCCAGGGGCTCCAATACCTTGTAACGAACGGTGCGGCCTGGGGCCATGTAACAGACTGTGCCCTGGGTTTCCTCAGGTCCTGGGTAATTTATATTTTAATGTGCCAGTGCCCACAGGGACTCTCTATTCCTGTGTGGCAGCATCATTGAAAGAGAGGCTTTGAACCTGGGACCCACACCCAGGAGCAAAGTCTTGCCCCTTTGTCTATGTTGCTCCTCAGACCATAAGCCAAGGGTCTTCGATGCCAAACCAGACAGCAGTCCCCTGCTGTCCTTCCCCACTTGTCCCCAAAGTGCCTTCCCTGAGGACCAACCTGACCCTGTGACAGGAGGGAGGCGGGAGGGAGGTTCAGCCACTCAGACGCGGGTTTCTCCTGTGACATAAATCTCTCTCTGTTCTGGCCATGTGAGGCCTACCTCATTCTTTTTTCTTCCCCTAGAACTCTGGATAGGACTTCAGTTGTAGAAAGGATGGGAGAAAAACATCAAGCCCACTTCCTCATGTGACAGATGGGGAAACTGAGGCCTAGAGAAGGAAAAACTGTGTTCAGAGGTCTTAACAGTGGCAGAAGCATGAGTGAACTCAGTGTCCCACATGCCCGCCCAAAGGGCCCGGTTGCACTTTTCTCTCTTCTCTAAATCATGCCCTCCCTCTCCCCTTCCTGGGCTCCCCCTTGCTTCCAAGACTCACATCCTCCCATTTGTACCCCTCCCCTGTCATCCCCAGGAGGGCAGGCCAGGGCCTTGAGGGTGGCACTCTCGGCCTGGTAACTAGCTGTGGCTCAGGCTAAGTCAGTTCACCCCGGAGGCCCTGGAAGCCTAAGGGGTGCCAGTCCCAGCCTTGCCAGTTTCCCACTCGGGAGGTATCCCCCAGCGTCCAGAATGGAAATGCGCTCCTTGACCCCTGAGGTCCTGCCTCTAGCTGGTTCCCCAGGAGTTGATGCCGTCCTGGAGCCCCGCCAGCTCCGAGCGGCCTCCTGCAGTCAGCCCCTACTGGCCTTGTGTGCGACAGCCCAGCTCATCCTACTGCGAATGCAGCCAAGGAGGCAGGGTAGCCCCCACCCATGTTTATGCTTCCCCACCAGGGTGGCATCTCAGCTTCCCAGCCCTGGGCTCTTGCCTTAGTATCAGTTTTATAAAAGTTGTTGCCTTTATAATGAACTGTCACTTCACCACCACCACACCCCCTCTCCCCCCCATCCAGGTCCCTGCTGGCAGGGGATTGGAAATATGTCATTTGTAAAAGGAGGTAGACATTGCATTTTTTCACTTTTGTAACATTGCGTCCTGGGATGAGCTGGGAGAGGAGGCGTTGGGTAGAAGCCAGCCATACATCGTCATGCGGGCATCCATGGGGCCAGTCCCTTAGAGATGCCCACAGGACAATGAGAGCTCTATCTTCCCCCAGCAGCCCCACCCAATACCTTGGTTTAATAAACACTACAAAGAGTCAAAAAAAAAAAAATTAAAAAAAATAAAAATAAAAAAGCTCCCTCCAATTGCTCTCAGGGCACTCAGGCCCGGTCCTTACCCTAAGCAATGCCGCCCGCTCCTCTCCGTTCCGCCCCCACTTGTTGGTGGCGGATGCGGGCGTCTGGGGTACCTTTCTGCTGGGAGTTGCTTTTAGGCACGTAATCTGTGGGCCTTATTTAATTTTTCCTCCCAGTTAGATTGCCCTCCGAGATTTGAAAACTTCCCCCAGACCTGCTAGTGCGAGGGTTTCCTGGTGTTTGGAAACTTTCTCTATTAAGACTCCCTTCCCGGGATGGGTCTCCATCCCTAGCTCTTTTGTCTCTCTTTTTATCTTTTATATTTTGTCCTACCTCCTTTCAAAGACAATGGGTTGCTTTTCTGGGCGCCTGATGTCCTCTGCTAGCGATCAGAAGTTGTTTTGTGAAATTTGCTCAGCATTCAATTGTTCTTTCGATGAATTTGTAGGGGAGAAAGTTATCTCCCTGTCCTATTCCTCTGCCATCTTGGCTTCTCCTCTAGGATGCCTTTTATAATCAAGGAAAATTTTTGGAGACTATAGTGTGGCTCATTAACACAATATGAATATGTATGCATGGCCTTTCAAATGTGTTCCAGTGACTTCTAGAGCTATCATGTTTCTTGAGTTGAGAAATTCTTAATGTCAGGCTAGTACTTGGTTCTTATTGAAAGGCTTTTTATTAATTACTTAATTCATTCAGTATTTATTCTACAATATTTACTGAGAATCCATGTGCCAGCAGGAGGGAGGATATATAATCCCTGCATGAAGTTGCTTAGACAACTTAGGACAAACGTCTGAAAAACAAGGCAGACTGAAGTCAGTATCATAAGAGAGGGAGGTAGAGAGAAAATAAGATGGAAGTTCAGAAATGGAAGAGGTAAGTTCCAGCTTTGAGGGGAGGAGAAACAAGGGGCCTCTGAACTAGGAATTAAAGGATGAATAGAATTTGTACATAAAATTACTCTAGATGACAGAAATTTATTCTAAAGGAAGAATTTTTCTCAGGAAAATTAATTATACAAAGCTAATATGTGCCATTCAGGTGACTTTTACAATGTAAGAATTATTAACAGTTCAGATACTGTCAATTTTTGATCAACCTCTGTCCTTTATGTATGAGAAAATTCTGCTCTCTTCCTCAGAATACTATTCTCTCTTCTAACCAAAAACAGTAAAATGAGAAAGGAGGAATAACTGTTTTATTTCCTTCCCTCTGTCCCTACCTTTTCCTTAATTCATCAAATCTATTCATTTGATAAATACTGTACACTTGTTTTTATGCCTACATCTGCCAAGTCCTGGAAGGCAGCACTTAACAAGCACACTTGATCCTTTTTCTGAAAAAGCTTTTACTAGATGGAGACAGGCAATGAGGGGATTCACCTTATGTGAGAAGAGGATCACCTTATCCATTGTAACTGGAGGGATGGAAGATAGGATGGTTGGAGGGACAAGTAAAATTGTAGGTTTGACATTATTAAGTTGAGAGAGCTCTTATCTGAGAACTTTAGTGTTTCTTCCCCATAATTACAGAAAATTCAGAGAATAGAACCAATAAAGGGTTGGACATTGGCCAGACAAATATGATGGAAGTGTAATAGGGAGAAGGGATTGATAACACTGGTGTGCAATGGACTGGGAGTATCTAAACTATGTATAAAGAAGGGTGAAGGTGGAAGAGTACTGATGAGAAGAGAGTAAGAGAATAAGGACTGGTTATCCAGTGAGGCTTAAGATCAGATTTGTAAGGAGTGACTTGAGTGAGAAGCTTGAAAAGATAAGACATTATCATCAGAAAGAAATGTCTGAATTTGTGACATCGGATATGGAATAATTCTGGATGGCAGCAAGATTTGGGATATGACTTGAGAGCATGTGACTGAAGTGAAGTGGATGTAAAGGTTAATAGAAATGAGGACAATGAAGGAACTGGGATGAAGATGACCTGGGATGGAGAACTAAAGTATTCAAGATCACTCATCTATGAAAGGGAAAGTGAATGGTGAAAGCATCTCCTCCCCACTCTAGAAGTCTGTAGCATTTCCCCCATCATCCTAACCTGACATCCCACCAGCATGTCTCCCTCAGAATCCTGGGTCTCATGTGATCATGCCATATGGGCACCCTTGCTGATGCCCAGAGCCCCGCTTTTCCTCCACTTTCTTGCTCCCATCACGACAGGGGCTCCACTGCTGACAGATCCCAGCTTCCACTTCCCACCTGGTGCAGAAAATGTTTCTAGGGATAGGGAAGTGTACAAGCTCTGACTCTGGCTGCCAGAGGGGGGCGAGGGTAACCCAAGCTGAGGGAAGGTGTGTTCCTGCTATTTTTAACTTGATTGTGGAATGCACTTTTCTGTAACAATCCTGGAATCCAGAATTGTCCTCTAGAAAACCAATGGCTGGGACATCATGATTGGTTGGAGGAAACTGGCTTTGGTGGGCTGGCTCTCGGTCCTAATCATCATGCTTTACCTTCACTTTATGGGAAAATACATTCAGTTTCAAAGGATGGACTTAGGAATGATTTTTCTAAATTAGGACTTATCTGTGTTGAAATTGTATGCTGGTCCCTAAATACTTCAGAAAACAGAGTGGCAAATATAATGCTATCTGTCAATGGGCATTTTCCCCCTTACATTTCTATGAGCTTCTAGGAGTTGAGAGAGCTTGATTGTCAGTCATAATGATAAAAGAGTGCTTTGAGTTTATAATTTAGATACTTTAACATTTAAACATATTATCATGTTATGGAAAAGATTTGTGTTCACTGAACATAATTCTGAAAATAAAAAGAATAGAAAACTTATACTTTCACCAACCAGAAATAAAAATTATTAATATCGTGGCATCATTTTCACTCCAGATAAACATTTCCCTTTGCCCCTTCCCTGACTTGGAGTCATGTTGTATACAAAGTTTTATCATTTCTTTCACTCATTTAATATGTGAACATTTCCCTGGGTCATTGCCTATCCTTAAAAAGTGATTGTGGCAGATTCTCCTAGCTGTTCATCAAAGTCTATTTCCTTCTCCTTGGGCATGCAGCTAGGCTACATTTCCAGGCTTCTTTGCAGTTAGGTGTAGTTGGTGATGCTATCCACCCAAGGGGACGACAGAGGATGAGATGGCTAGATGGCATCACCGACTCAATGGACATGAGTTTGAGCAAGCTCCAGGAGTTAGTAAGAACAGCCTGGCATGCTGCAGTCCATGGGGTCCCTAAGAGTCAGACATGATTGAGCGACTGAACTGAATTGAAAAGAATAGGAATGAATGTAATGTGTGCTATTCCTGGGCCAATGCTTTTAAAAGGCGAGTGCATTGCCTTTATGTTATCTCTTCTTATAGCTAGATGCAGAAGATGATAAGGCCTGAGGGGAATTCAGTCAAGAGATGGAAGGAGACTACAATTTTGAATAATCATATGTTGAATACAATATGAGTGAGAATAAACATCTATTGTGTTTGGACCATTATATATTTGTGAGTCTTTTTGTTATAGCAATTTTGCCTGCTCCATTTCTCACTGTATGGATGTACCTTAATTTCTCAAGAGAAATGTTTATTAAAATGTATTATGTTGTTGAAAATGAACCCAGTGACTGAATTGGGTCTCTCTGGGACCACACCTCTTTGAAATATGCCTTTACTGCTTTTTCTAACAAAAGCTGGTGTCTGTTTCCCCATTCCTTGAATTTATGCTGCCATTCTGACTTGTTTTGACCAACAAAGTGTGATGGAAGTGGCATCTGGGGACTTCTGAGTTCAGACTCTAAGAGGCCTGACAGCATCTACTTTTGCTCCTCATGGATCCAGCTGCCATGTGAAGAAGTTCAGGTTATCCTTTAGAGAGAGTCTATACAGGGAGATGGGTCCTAGAGGATGAGATGCCATGTGGATAGAGAAACCACATGGAGGAGAAACAAGGACCCAGATATATTGTGAGCCCTGCTAATACCATGGAAAAAGGGAGACCCAGCCATCCCAGCTCACCCTCAGCCATTTTAGCCATGCCAATGGAAGTGCCAGACTTGTGAGGCCTTTGGGGTCCTCCAAACCTAGTAAAGCCCCCAGCCAACACTATGTGGATGATAGACAAGACATCCATTCAGAGCCCTGCCAAAACTCCTGACCCCACAGAACTGTAAGCAATAAAATGATTGATTTTAATAAATAAATAAAATGATTAAGTCACGAATATGTTGACTGCTAACCATCAATAGATAACTGATACATGATGATTATATCTTTCTAAAGTTTTGTTACTGTAAATGACTCTCAGGAGCATCTTTGTACCAGCTTCCTTGTTTATCGAGTGATTCTATGGTGTTGAACTTGTTTATGTCTGGAAACTAAGTAAGGAGTCATGTCTCCTCTCCATTTGGGTGCTCAAATTAGGTTTCTGGCCACTGCCACATAAATAAAGTATTATATTTTTTTGACTTTTTATTTTGTATCGGGGTATAGCTGATTAACTGGAGAAGGACATGGCAACCCACTCCAGTATTCTTGCCTGGAGAATCCCAGGGACGGAGGAACCTGGTGGGCTGCCATCTACGGGGTCGCACAGAGTCGAACACAACTGAAGCGACTTAGCAGCAGCAGCACAGCTGGTTAACAATGACGTGACAGTTTCAGGTGAACAGCAAAGAGACTCAGCATTACATATACATGTATCCATTCTCCCTCAAACTCCTCTCCCATCCAGGCTGCCACATAACACTGAGCAGAGTTCCCTGTGCTATACAGTAGGTTCTTGTTGGTTATCTGTTTTAAATATCCCAAACTCCCGAACTATCCCTTCCCCCATCCTTCTGCCCCACAACCACAAGTCCATTCTCTAAGTCTGTGAGTCTATTTCTCTTTCATAAGTAAATTCATTTGTATCATTTCTTTTTAGATTCCATATGTAAGGGATGTCATACGATATTTCTCCTTCTCTGAATGAAGTACTATTTTAATAGGCTGCAATCTGTTAAATTCCTATAGATACCATGATCAGTTAGCTACTACTAAAGATTTCTGCTAGTCAAAACAATTTGGTTAACATTTTGTCTTTATTGCCCATTATAGTAAATGCCCTAACCTTGTCTCTTGTAGTTAATTATTGCCACTTGGTCTTTGTCATTCTGGGATCCCATCATCTTCACTGAAATCAGGAAGCCAGTTTCAATGGTGGTATCTTTTACCATCACCATAGCCTACAGAAGACAGTCATCACAGAACTTTGTGAGGACATTGAGAGTCTGTCATTAATGCCTTTCTCAATGCCTCAGTGGAGGGAGTGACCTCTCAGAGGATGTAGTTGAGGTTAGGTGGATGTGCAAGTTGATGATTAAATATCTGCTCCACCAGTCCAATCTCTCTGAGTCTTTGGATTCCTTCTATATTGTGCCAGGAAAAATCTGGCATTTTATCTTCATGGGGCATAGGGTATAGTTGAGTTTAAGTTTCTGGCAACCAAAAAAATCATTAGACACACTTCTAACTGTAAGAGCTTTAGTAACTGATATAATGACCCATATCAATACATTTGGTTTAATCCAGTGTAGAGTAACCATGGGAAACTCTCTGATTCTCTGTGACTTGAGCTGAGAGTTAATGATCTGAGGCTGTCATTTCTTATAGAAGCATCTTTGCTACCATAACAGTCATCTGGTCCCCTTAGGGCCACAGAAGGCATTTCATCACAATCAACCACAGATGTTAAGTATGATGTCAGAACATATCATAGATACTCAAGCCCTATTTCCTCTTGGTAAAGAAACTACTACCTTGTTCAAAGCTAAGGGCATGCTCAAATCAACCTCAGAATCCCATTTTGAGGGGCTGTTTCCTAGGACCACTTTTTGTTCCAAGAATCCTGCTAATAAAACAGAATCATACTATTCACCAGAGAGAATACAATGAATTGGTTAAATGTTTAAGAACTGAAAAGCACACGTGTAACACCGAGGTAACACAGAGATAACTGCTGAAAGCAGTTACAACCCCTGGAGCTGGAGTAAAAAAGGGATTACCAGTTTGGGGTTACCAGAATTTAGACTTTTGGAGGAAGGGATCTGCAGAATTGGGACACAGATCTTTGACAAGAGAGCATCATCCAGGTGCTGCTAGTACCTTCAAAGTGTCAATTCTGCAAGTGTGTAAAAATGAGTCAGGGACTAGAAGCAACTGCCATTATTGGGGATGAAGAGTTGCTGCTAGGCAACATTGTCAGGAATAAAAAGACAGGAAGGAACAAGTCCCTTTTCTCCTCTTCCTGCCTTCCAATCTCCCTCCAGTGGTCAATTATTGTTATAACTACCAGCTGGTAAAGACCACGTGGTCTTGCAGAATCCCAGCCCCAGCATTCCACAGCAATGCATGGGATTGGAGCTGAGAAACCATAGCTGGATGGGCCAAAAAGTATGTGTCTGAATATACTGGCATATGCACACACACACACATGTGCACACATATCCTGAGTTTGATACATTCCATTTAACATTAAAAATATTTTTTTCTCATTACAATAGCAACACATTTATTTCCTTTAACTAGAAAATACAAATAAGCTCATAGAAGAAAAAAAAAATATCCATCTTACTGCTGAGAAGATAATCATTGTTAACACCTTGATTTAGATCCTTCCAGACCTCTTTCTCAATGTGGATGTATATTTTTTCATGAAATCACATTGTATATAGTTTTCTAAACTGCTTTAAAATATTTTAATGTATCATAAAAAATTGCTCACATTAATACATATTTTATTTACAACAGTAGAATCCAAACTGTTCCTAGGAAGTTTCTTATGAGGTACTTCTAGGAGTCTGGGCAGGAGGACTTTATGCGAGGGTGCTGAGTTCTCTCTTGCACCCTAAACCACTGCAATTTGATTTCTATGTTATACATTTATACATTTGATTTCTATGTTAAGATTTTTGTGGGGAAAACAACTCCACTGCCAAAATAGTAGAAAACCACTGACTCATGTAAATATACTATTTTTCATTTTTATGATTATAACAAAAAAGTATAACTTATCAAAATTTTTTTCTGAAGTCCTAGTGGGACACAATGCATTTTACTCTTATCTATTTGGCAATACCTTGAAATTATTTTAACCTGTATTTCTTGAATTGCTAATGAGATGAATAAGTTTCTATTTATTTCAATGTAGTTTGTGTCTGTGGCAGTCTTTCTTTGCAAGCTCAGAATTTTAAAAGCATGGCCCCAAATACTTACTTTCTCCCTAATATACAGAGCTCATGCCTCTCCCTAATATACAGAGCCCATGTCTCTCCCTAATATACAGAGCCCATCCCCCATTTTAAGGAAGCTCCAATTTTAAATATCCACTGCTCATCCAGAATGCATCTCCCTGCCCTCCACTCTTGGTAATGATTGTAAATTCCTCTTCATTGACACCATAGGAGCTCTCATCCTGGGGCTCCCTCATCTTTCTGTTGCGTGCTAAGTTGCTTCAGTCATGCCCGACTCTTTGCAACTCTATGAACTGTAGTCCTTCAGGCTCTTCTGTCCATGGGGATTCTCCAGGTTAGAATACTGGAGTGGATTGCCATGCCCTCCTCCAGGGCAACCTTCCTGCCAAAACTCAAAAATACCATGTCTAAAGCTATCTTTATCTTCCTGGCTCAGAGAATCAAGATTTCTTGATCTTTAAGACAACCCCTCTACCTGAGCACTTGATCCCACCCTTGCTTGTCTCCTCTGGGAATTAGTGTGGTGTCTGGCAAACAGCTGATGCTCAAAAACTGTTGAATGAATACTTAATGGATCTTCCTTCATCAGTTCTCTCCCCTTCATTCCTTCAGTAGGTCCAAATTCTCTCACTCTTTTGGCCTCATTTCCCTTAGCCTAGTCAGGTGATGAGGTCATTTCCTGTCTGTGATGGTCAGTTTTATGTGTCAACTTGGCTAGGCTAGAGTACCCAGTTATTCAATCACACTAGATTAGGTGCTGCTATGAAGGTATTCTGTTTATGTGCTTATCAGCTGCAATCAGTTGACTTTTTGTAAAGGAGATTATCCTGGGTAATCTGGACAAACCTAATCCCATCAGTTTAAAAGGCCTTGAGAAGAGAACTGTTTCCCTGAGGACAAAAAAAAAAGAAAAGAAAAGAAGAAATTCCATCTGTGGACTGCAGCTTCAGCTCCTGCCTGAGTTTCTAGTCTGCCCTTAGTTATGGCCTGCCTTATGGATTTTAGATTTGACTATCCAACCCATTGGTAGGACTGGTGTTGGAGCTGAAGCTGCAATACTTTGGCAATCTGATGCGAAGAGCTGACTCATTTGAAAAGACCCTGATGTTGGGAAAGACTGAGAGCAGGAGGAGAGGGGGATGACAGAGGATGAGATGGTTGGATGGCATCACTGACTCAATGGACATGGGTTTGGGTGAACTCCAGGAATTGGTGATGGACAGGGAGGTGTGGTGTGCTGCAGTTCATAGGGTTGCAAAGAGTCAGACACGACTGAGCAACTAAACTGAACCGAATCCAATCCCCACAGCCAATTTCTTTCCTATTGCCTTTTTTTTTTCTTTTCTTTCTTTTTTTTTTTTTTGAACTGGTGGGACCCTGACTGATACACTATCCTTAAAATTAGAACAAAACAATACACTGCTTGTGTATTCTCACCTTGAGAACCCCGTGAACAGTATGAAAAGGCAAAAAGATAGGACACTGAAAGATGAACTCCCCAGTCGGTAGGTGCCCAATATGCTACTGGAGATCAGTGGAGAAATAACTCTAGAAAGAAGGAAGAGACAGACCCAGAGCAAAAACAATGACCAGTTGTTGATGTGACTGGTGATGGAAATAAAGTCCGATGCTGTAAAGAACAATATTGCATAGGTACCTGGAATGTTAGGTCCCTGAATCAAGGTAAATTGGAAGTGGTCAAACAGGAGATGGCAAGAGTGAACACTGACATTTTAGGAATCAGTGAACTAAGATGGACTGGAATGGGCGAATTTAAATTAGATGACCCTTATATCTACTACTCTGGGCAAGAATCCCTTAGAAGAAAAGGAGTAGCCCTCATAGTCAACGAAAGAGTCTGAAATACAGTTCTTGGATGCAGTCTCAAAAACAGCAGAATGATTTCGGTTCCTTTTCAAGGCAAACCATTCAATATCATAGTAATCCAAGTCTATGCCCCAACCAGTAATGCTGAAGAAGCTAAAGTTGAATGGTTCTAGGAAAACATATAAGACCTTCTAGAACTATCACCCAAAAAAGATGTCCTTTTCATCATAGCGGACTGGAATGCAAAAGTAGGAAGTCAAGAGATACCTGGAGTAACAGGCAAATTTGGCCCTAGGAGTACAAAATGAAGTAGGGAAAAGGCTAATAGAGTTTTGCCAACTAATGCAAACACCTTCTTCCAACAACACAAGAGAAGACTCTACACAGATGGTCAATACTGAAATCAGATTGATTATATTCTTTGCAGCCAAAGATGGAGAATCTCTATACAGTTAGCAAAAACAAGACTGGGAGCTGACTGTGGCTCAGATCATGAACTCTTTATTGCCAAATACAGGCTTAAATTGAAGAAAGTAGGGAAAATCATTAGGCCATTCAGGGATGACCTAAATCAAATCCCTTACAATTGTACAGTGGAAGTGACAAATAGATTCAAGGGATAAGATCTGATAGAGTACCTGAAGAGCTATGGACAGAGGTTCATGACATTGTACAGGAGGCAGGGATCAAGATCATCCCCAAGAAAAAGAAATACAAAAAGGCAAAATGGCTGTCTGAGGAGGCCTTACAAATAGCTGTGAAAAGAAGAGAAGAGAAAAGCAAAGGAGAAAAGGAAACATATACCATTTGAATGCAGAGTTCCAAAGAATAGCAAGGAGAGATAAGAAAGCCTCCCTCAGTGATCAATGCAAAGAAATAGAGGAAAACAATAGAAAGGGGAAGACTAGAGATCTCTTCAAGAAAATTCGAGATATCAAGGGAACATTTCAGGCAAAGATGGGCATAATAAAGGACAGAAATGGTATGGACCTAATAGAAGCAGAAGATATTAAGAAGAGGTGGCAAGATTACACAGAACTATACAAAAATATTCTTCATGATCCAGATAACCATGATGGTGTGATCACCCACCTAGAGCCAGACATCCTGGAATGCAAAGTCAAGTGGACCTCAGGAAGCATCACTATGAGCAAGGCGAGTGGAGGTGATGGAATTCCAGATGAGCTATTTCAAATCCTAAAAGATGATGCTGTAAAAGTGCTGCACTCAATATGTCAGCAAATTTGGAAAACCCAGCAGTGGCCACAGGACTGGAAAAGGTCAGTTTTCATTCCAATCCCAAAGAAAGGCAATGCCAAAGAATGTTCAAACTATCTCACAATTGCATTCATCTCACAGACTAGCAAAGTAATGCTCAAAATTCTTCAAGCCAGGCTTCAACAGTACATGAACCGTGAACTTCCAGACATTCAAGATGTATTTAGAAAAGGCAGAGGAACCATAAATCAAATTGCCAACATCAATTGGATCATCAAAAAAGCAAAAGGGTTCCAGAAAACATCTATTTCTGCTTTATTGACTATGCCAAAGCCTTTGGCTGTGTGGATTACAACAAACTGTGGAAAATTCTGAAAGAGATGGGAATACCAGACCACCTGACCTGCTTTCTGAGAAATCTGTATGCAGGTCAAGAAGGAACAGTTAGAACTGGACATGGAACAACAGACTGGTTCCAAATAGGAAAAGGAGTATGTCAAGGCTGTATATTGTCACCCTGCTTATCTAACTTATATGCAGAGTACATCATGACAAACGCTGGGCTGGAGGAAGCACAAGCTGGACTCAAGATTGCTGAGAGAAATATCAATAACCTCAGATATGCAGATGACACCACCCTTATGGCAGAAGGTGAAGAAGAACTAAAGAGCCTCTTGATGAAAGTGAAAAAGGAGAATGAAAAAGTTGGCTTAAAGCTCAATATTCAGAAAACTAAGATTATGGCATCCAAACCTATCACTTCATGGCAAATAGATGGGGAAATAATGGAAACAGTGAGAGACTTTATTTTTGGGGGGGACTCCAAAATCCCTGCGGACAGTGACCACAGCCATGATATTAAAAGACACTTACTCCTTGGAAGAAAAGTTATGACCAACCTAGACAGCATATTAAAAAGCAGAGACATTACTTTGTCAACAAAGGTCTGTCTAGTCAAACTATATTTTTTCCAGTAGTCATGTGTGGATGTGAGAGTTGGACTATAAAGAAAACTGAGCACCAAAGAATCGATGCTTTTTACCTGCGGTATTGTAGAATACTTTTGAGAGTCTGTTGGACTGCAAGGAGATTCAGCCATTCAACACTAAAGGAAATGAACCCTGAATAAAGGAAACGGACCCTGAATATTCACTGGATGGACTACAGCTGAAGCTGAAGCTCCAATACTTTGGCCACCTGATGCAAAGAACTGACTTATTTGAAAAGACCCTGATGCTGGGAGGGATTGAAGTTGGGAAAAGGGGACGATAGAGGATGAGGTGGTTCGATGGCATCACCAACTCGATGGACATGAGTTTGAGCAAGCTTCAGGAGTTGGTGAAGGACAGGGAAACCTGGCATGCTGCAGTCCATGGGGTCACAAAGTGTCGGACATGACTGAGTGACTGAACTGAACTGAGTACATTGCTTGATCCTGCATCTCTCTTTTATTGCATACTCTTGTCTTCCCTTCTAAGTTTCTAAAAATGTTATCCTATATTCATCATCTCTACTCCCTCCCTTAGAAATTACCCTTTGAACTACAGTCCTATTTACTTAACTGGTGAATTGGACGTACCCTGTGGGCAGCCCAATGGGCAATCTCAAACTCAATACAACACAAGTTATCTCAAGATCCCTGCCACCTACCTAAAATGGTTCTTTTGGGTTCCACATCTCAAACTCAAGGAGTTTGGAAGTCATACTAGATGTTTAAATACCTAAATACTAGATATCTAAATAAGTTATCCTGTCCATCTTCAGTCCCAATGTTTGAATTCAGGCCTTAATCACATCTTGCTTCAGCTTTTGTAATAGATCACGTTATTATGTCCCTTCCTCTAGTCTCATTTTCAAATCTGTTTTCCCAAGTGCTGCTCATCTGATGCAAAGTGACCAAAATTGCCAAGCCTACAACTGAGTGACTCCTTTGCACTTTCAACAAGGGATCCCCAATGCAGACCACCTTCACAAGGACCTTTTAAAAAGCATAGATTAGAATCTTACTCAGACCTAATGAATAAGAATTTTCAAAGTGGGGCCTGAAAATTTTCTATTTTTAAAAGACTACCCAGGTTATTACAATCAGCCAGGTTTGGGAATCACCTGCCTCCAGGGTAAATCCAAATTCTGTCTGTGATCTGACAACCCTACTCCCAGCTTCATTCCTCGGAATGCATCATGTTCCAGCAATACTGATTCAGCAAGGACTAATGATTCTTCCAACCCATGTTGCTTACCATCTCTCTATTAAGAATGTTTTCTTCTCTTATCTGCTTGGGAAGGTTCTACTTGTCCTTCAAAAACTCTACCCAAGCATCATCTAGTGTCTTAGCCAGTAAATATCAACAAACTAGCAAAATTGTTTACGCTAAGTATGCACAGTTCTCTGTATATAAATTTTCCTCAATAAAGCCCTTAAGAACTTACTGAGTTCCTAACTAAACACCACACTCTGACCTAAGCATTGTGATAAGCTACAATGGTATAACTGCCTTCAGTAAGCTCACATGTCATTGGAGGAGACGTACAAATACACAATATAATGCAGTGAGGGAAATTCTGTGAGTCTATGGTAGGCTAAGTAATGCCCCAACAAGATATCCACATCCTAAGCCCCCAGATCCATGAATATGTTTGTTTACATCGCAAAATATTGTGTAGATATTAAGTTAAAGATTCTGAGATGAAGAGAATATCCTGGGTTATTTTGGTGGGCTCAATGTGATCACTAGAGTCCTTTTAAGATGAAGGCAGGTGGAAGGTGAAAGGAGATTGGAAGATGCTATGCTACCAATTTTGAAAATGGAGGATGGAAACATGAGTCAAGGAATGCATGTGGCCTCTAGAAGGTGAAAAAAGAAAATGAATTCTCCAGTAGAGACTCCAGAAGGATCCAGTCCTGCCACCTTTAGTCCAGTGAGATCCATTTTGGACTTCTGGCCTCCAGAAATGTAACTGTGTTGCTTTAAGTGATCAAATTTGTAGTCATTTGTTACAGCAGCTATAGGAGGCTAATACAGAGGCCAACACAGGGCATATGTACATAAAGGAGTACATAAAGACAGTCTCTACATCAAGTTATGGAGTGAGAATGGGATGTTCAGGAAGAATTACCCAGAGATAATGACATAAGACCTGAGGGAGATAGTGTTTCAAGGAAATGACATAGAGTAATAAGTACAGAGAGCATGCAAAGTGTTTCAATTTTGCAAGGCTATTTAAACAGTAAAAATAATATTAATTTTTCTAAGAGTAAATACCGTTTGCATGCCAGGCACTCTTCTAAAGCACTTTTTAACTGTGAGTACTTTACAAGTTTGTATTTATCTTCATTTTACCTACAGGAATACTAAGATTTGGAGGGGTTAGTTTAACTATCCTGAGATCATAGAGCTAGTAAAGGGCAAATCTAAATCAGAAACTTGGTCTGTCTTCAAAACCCACTAACTGCCTCTCTAATACATTGTAGTGGGGTCCTTAAGTAAGGTGGCAACAGGGTGAAGTGAAGTGAAAGTCGCTCAGTAGTGTCCAACTCTGCGACCCCAAGGTCTATACAGTCCATGGAATTCTCCAGGCCAGAATACTGGAGTAGGTAGCCTTTCCCTTCTCCAGGGAATCCTACCAACCCAGGGATCGAATCCGGGTCTCCTGCATTGCAGGTGGATTCTTTACCAGCTGAGCCATAAGGGAAGCCCAAGAATATTGGAGTAGGTAAACTATCCCTTCTCCAGCAGATCTTCCCAACCCAGGGACTGAACTGGGGTATCCCACATTGCAGGCGGATTCTTTACCAACTGAGGTATCATGCAACAGCATAGCTGAAGTAAGCATTAGAAAGATATTGAGGTGAGGTTCAGCAGAGCTTGGAATATCATCTTGTTTTGGACACTGACAGAAGATTGGGTTGATGGAGAGTCAGGCAGCCTCCAATTTTCCGTGATCATGGTTTTGTTACTGAAATGCAAATTCATGTGACCAATGCACAGTGAGGTCAAACAATATAAAAACATTGCAGCTTGGAGTAGAGAAAGGTTTATTGCAGGGCCATGCAAGAAGATGGTGGTTCATGACGTAAAATCCCAAACTCTCCAAAAGCTTTCAGCAAAACCCTTTTATAGAAAAGGACAGGGAGGGGCACGGTTAGTTTCAAACTTCTTGATGTCAGATCCTTTATTCTGGAGGTCAGTCACGGTCAGGTAAGGAGTCTCTTGTAAACCTCCACCAAACAAACATTACTGTCTGTTCTGACAATAAGGGGCAAAGTCTCAAGACTCAACCTTCACCCGAGGTCCAGACCCTGGCTAAGAGAAGGGGGTTCCTGCACCTGCTGGTTACCCTGCCAAGCAGCGTTCCTCCAGCACCCAGTCTGGGTCTTCCCACCAGTGTTGAAGAGGTAGCTCTCAGCTATGGCTCCCTCAGGGCCAGGTCCCCAGATCCTGAACAGTGGTCATCACTGAGGTGCCCAGGATACAACTGGCCCTCAGACTCCTCAAGCCACCCAAATGTCAGTTAGGGGGCCCAAATCCTGCAGAATGTAGCCCATGCAGATGGCTGCTGCTATTATATCTCAGAGAGGAAGACAGGGCAGAGGTTCACTACCACCCTGAGGCCTGGGCCCAGCCACTGGGTGTAGTGAGGGTTCTGGAGCCCTGGGGGACACAGTCCCCAAACTGTTCCCTGCCTGCCCCCTCCCCCAGCTCACCCACTGGCCCAAAGCAGGGTGAGCTGGACCAGTCCCCTGGAAGAACAGGATCCGCCTCTTAACTCACTTTCTACCTGAGGACCACACTCCACTGACCCTTGGTTAAATCCCCTCACTAAGGGTCACTTATTGATGGTTATTTGTGGGTGGGGCTCACTGCAACACCAACCATCACTAACCGTCACTCATTGACAGTTATTTACGGGATGGCCCACTATGGCACTAGCCAATCACTGAGCAGGACCACTGCACAGTGTAATGGCACACAGCAACCCCATGTGCTAAGGGCTCCACTCTATTACAGATTTGCTGCTGCTTCCTTGACTAACGTCAATTCCAAGGTGGCTCTAGTGGTAAAGAATCTGCCTACTCAGGCAGGAGACCCAAGAGATGTGGGTTCCATCACTGGGTTGGGAAGATCCCCTGGAGAAGGAAATGGCAACCCACTCCAGTATTCTTACCTGGAAAATTCCATGGAGAGGGGCCTAGCTGGTTGCAGTCCATGGGGACACAAAGAGAGGGACATGACTGAGCGACTAAAGACACACACACACACACACACACACACACACACACACACACACCCATCCTTGACTAACTCTAAGTTTTCTGTGTTGCAAACGAACATTCTGCATAATTCTCTTTATTCCATTTCTTCCTTTTCTCCTAATAGCTGAGGTGGAGATGGGGGTGTATGGTACTCAACTACAGGTCTTATTTTTCACGTCTGTAAAAGGCCTTGAAGTAATTCCCAAACTGGCTGCGCCTCAGAAGCCCATGGGGAAGCATAAACACAGGGACAAAGCCTCAACCCATTTCGAGATTCTGTTTGTGTAGTACTAGGATAGGGCGCCCTATCCTAGTGTTTCACTACCAAGTGTTTCAGGTTCACGATGCTTAGTCCACGGTTCCGTTAAAGACCCCGCCTCTGCCCCACCCTTTGCCCTCTACCTCCCCGTGACGTCGGCTCATCTCCCCTCCTTCGGTCCCTCCACTTGGTCTCGCCCAGCTCCGCCCCTCCCACTGCCTCTCCAGCCTCCCAAGATGGCTACGCCGTTGCCGGACCCGGAGCCGTGGAACCGGGTGAGGATCCCGAAGGCAGGGAGCCGCAGCGCAGTGACCGTACAGGACCCGGATACGGCGCTAGGTAAGTGAGGCGCCCAGCTAGGGGCGCAGGCTTTTCCGGAGGAGGCGTGGGGCTGGCGCACGTGCGCGGTGGGCGGGACTTCCGGAGCCCGCGGGACACTGGGAAGGGCCGAAGGGTCCGGGGCTGGGGAATGTGCCAAGGAATCTCGTGGGGGCACCTGGCTTTACAGTTCTTCGCTAGATCAACCGTGTCTATCGCAGGGTCTGGCAGGGGCACCGAAGGCTCACGACCCAGCACCGCACCGAAATGGGGGAGAGGGGCGTACACAACTGGTGTCAGGGAAAAGTGCTGCCTGGGAACTCTGCGTTCCCTCAGCCACCAAGAGGCGTGGTTAGCCCTCCGTCTCTGCCGCGCTCTCCCTCTGAAGGGCTGCGGGTCGTCGTCACTCAAGCACTCTGCAATTAACCCGCAATTTTCCTGGGTCGCCCGTTCCTTATCTGTAAAATGGGGTTAGTTTTCCCTGGCTATCACCAGGTCTTTGGGAGGATCTAATGATGTCCTTTAGGAGAGCGTGCTCTAACAATGTTTGAATGGCACTGCGATTATTAGGCAGTAGGTGGCGCCTAGTGGGAAAGAACCCACCTTTCTTTAGGTAGAAGTAAGAGGCACAGGTTCGATTCCTGGGTCAGGAAGATCCCCTGGAGGAGGGCATAGCAACCCACTCCAGTATTCTTGCCTAGAAAATCTCATGGGCAGAGGAGCCTGGCAGGCCGCAGTCCATAGGGTCGCACAGAGTCGGACACAACTGAAGCGACTTAGCACACACACAGGTCAGTAAGAACTGGGTTGTGGGATTGAATCCTGGCTCTTCCCTCTGCTTGAACTGGGGTGAGCAGTGGGGAATGTCTAACATTTCTGGGTCTCAGCTTATTTTCAAATGGGAATAATAATAATAGTACTTTATTCATAGAGCAGTTCTGCTGAAAGTATTATAGAGTAATAATATAAAGTATTATTAATATAAAGTAAAGTGAGTATTTGGAACAGTGCCTGATATAGTAAATAATGATCAGTTCAGTCCAGTCCAGTTGCTCAGTTGTGTCCGACTCTTTGTGACCCCATGGAATGCAGTAAGCCAGGCTTCCCTGTCCATCACCAGCTCCCGGAGATTACTCAAACTCATGTCCGTTGAATCGGTGATGCCACCCAACCATCTCATCCTCTGCCCTCCCCTTCTCCTCCTGTCTTCAATCATTCCCAGCATCAGGGTCTTTTCAAATGAGTCAGTTCTTCACATCAGGTGGCCAAAGTATTGGAGTTTCAGCTTCAGCATCAGTCTTTCCAATGGATATTCAGGACTGATTTTCTTTAGGATGGACTGGTTGGATCTCCTTGCAGATAATTAGTTCAGTTCAGTCGCTCAGTCGTGTCTGACTCTTTGCAGCCCCATGAATTGCAGCACACCAGGCCTCCCTGTCCATCACAAACTCCCAGAGTTTACTCAAACTCATGCCCATTGAGTCGGTGATGCCATCCAGCCATCTCATCCTCTGTCATCCCCTTCTCCTTCTGCCCCCAATCCCTTCTGGCATCAGGGTATTTTCCAATGAGTCAACTCTTCGCATGAGGTGGCCAAAATTGGACTTTCAGCTCCAGTGAACACCTAGGACCGATCTCCTTCAGGATGGACTGGTTGGATCTCCTTGCAGTCCAAGGGACTCTCAAGAGTCTTCTCCAACACCACAGTTCAAAAGCATCAATTTTTCGGCACTCAGCTTTCTTCACAGTCCAACTCTCACATCTGTACATGAACACTGGAAAAACCATAGCCTTGACTAGATAGACCTTTGTTGACAAAGTAATGTCTCTGCTTTTTAACATGCTATCTAGGTTGGTCATAACTTTCCTTCCAAGGAATAAGCATCTTTAAATTTCATGGCTGCAGTCAACATCTGCAGTGATTTTGGAGCCCTCCAAAATAAAGCCTGACACTGTTTCCACTGTCTCCCTATCTATTAACCATGAGGTGATGGGACCAGATGCCATGATCGTAGTTTTCTGAATATTGAGCTTTAAACCAACTTTTTCACTCTCCTCTTTCACTTTCATCAAGAGGCTTTTTAGTTCCTCTTCATTTTCTGCCATAAGGGTGGTGTTATCTGCATATCTGAGGTTATTGATATTTCTCCTAACAGTCTTAATTCCAGCTTGTGCTTCCTCCAGCCCAGCGTTTGTCATGATGTACTCTGCATATAAGTTACATAAGTAGGGTGACAATATACAGCCTTGACGTACTCCTTTTCCTATTTGGAACCAGTCTGTTGTTCCATGTCCAGTTCTAACTGTTGCTTCCTTAACTGCATACAGTTTTCTCAAGAGGTAGGTCAGGTGGTCTGGTATTCCCATCTCTTTCAGAATTTTCCACAGTTTATTGTGATCCACACAGTGAAAGACTCTGGCATAGTCAATAAAGCAGAAATAGATATTTTTCTGGAACTCTCTTGTTTTTTCAATGATCCAGCAAATGTTGGCAATTTGATCTCTGGTTCCTCTACCTTTTCTAAAACCAGATTGAACACCTGGAAGTTCACGGTTCACGCATTGCTGAAGCCTGGCTTGGAGAATTTTGAGCACTACTTTACTAGTGTGTGAGATGAGTGCAATTGTGCAGTAGTTTGAGCATTCTTTGGCATTGCCTTTCTTTGGGATTGGAATGAAAAGTGACCTTTTCCAGTCCTGTGGCCACTGCTGAGTTTTCAAAATTTGCTGACAGATTGAGTGCAGCACTTTCACAGCAGCATCTTTTAGGATTTGAAACAGCTCAACTGGAATGTCATCACCTCCACTAGCTTTGTTCGTAGTGATACTTCCTAAGGCCCTCTTGACTTCACATTCCAGGATGTCTGGCTCTAGGTGAGTGATCACACCATCGTGATTATCTGGGTCATGAAGACCTTTTTTGTACAGTTCTTCTGTGTATTCTTGCCACCTCTTCTTAATATCTTCTGCTTCTGTTAGGTCCATACCATTTCTGTCCTTTATTGAGCCCATCTTTGCATGAAATGGTATCTTTATCTTGGTATCTTGGTATTTTATCTTGGTATCTTGAATTTTCTTGAAGAGATCTCTAGTCTTTCCTATACTGTTGTTTTTCTCTATTTCTTTGCATTGATCACTGAGGAAGGCTTTTTTTTATCTCTCCTTGCTTTTCTTTGGAACTCTGTATTCAAATAGGTATATCTTTCTTTTTCTCCTTTGCTTTTCGCTTCTCTTCTTTTCACAGCTATTTGTAAGGCCTCCTCAGACAACCATTTTGCTTTTTTTGCATTTCTTTTTCTTGGGGATGGTCTTGATCCCTGTCTCCTGTACAGTGTCAGGAACCTCCATTAGTAGTTCATCAGGCATTCTATCAGATCTGGTCCCTTAAATCTATTTCTAACTTCCACTGTATAATCATAAGGGATTTGATTTAGGTAATACCTGGATGGTTTAGTGGTTTTCCCCACTTTCTTAAAGTGTTTGGTGTACCTTAAATGACTCTGCAAAGTACTCATATGAAAGATTTTTAAAAGCATGATAAAATGTGATATGATGTACATTCTAGTTTAATAGATGTTTTCTATGATTTCATGGTCTTGATATCATCAGTCACCATTTTCCTTCCTTTCTATGTCATTTCTTACATACTTAGAAACATTTAGTTATGTTCTTACAGGTGAAGCTGATTGTGTTAACTTGTTATTGATTTCTTTAAAACAGATAAGAAAAGATGCTTCTTTCAGTGTATTTTTGTATAATATACTTAATGTAGAAATGCATGTTAAGTCTTATTACTAAATATCTCTGCTTTAGACCTTTGCATTGCAGCTATAATTAAAGAATGCTACCGCATTACATTGTCACTGAAGAGCCGAACCTTAGATGAAGAGACAAATGTATTATGTGCAATCCTTTACAGCAATCACAACAGAATGGGCCGCCATAAGCCCCATTTGGCCCTCAAACAGGTAAGGAGAGAGCCCTGTATTTAAGATAAAACATTTTTACTTGGTGAAGATGGAGATTACACTGCCGCTTAACTTTTGTTATTTATGGAAATTGAAGTAAATTACTTGTGATTTACTTGGGCTTTCCTGATAGCTCAGTTGGTAAAGAATCCACCTGCAATGCAGGAGACCTTGGTTTGATTCCTGGGTTGGGAAGATCTGCTGGAGAAGGGATAGGCTACCCACTCACTCCAGGATTCTTGGGCTTCCTTTGTGGCTCAGCTAGTAAAGTATCTGCTTGCTATGCGGGAGACCTGGGTTTGATCCCTGGGTTGGGAAGATCTCCTGGAGAAAAGACAAGGCTACCCACTGCAGCATTCTGGCCTGGAGAATTCCATAGACTGTACAGGCCATGGGGTCGCAAAGAGTTGGACACAACTGAGTGACTTTCACTTCACTTTCACTTGTGATTTTTAAGTGTTCAGCCCACAATCACATGTGAGCTTTCTTTTTTTTTTTCCCCCTGAAAGCATTTTAAAAAAGTCTGTATTAGAAAAGAACTATGTTTGATTCTTTCCCAATCTTGTTTCTAGTAGGTAGATAATTATGAAGAATATTCTTCATTATATGCAATCTATAACAAATTACCACGTCTTTGTCTACTTTAAAGATTGAGTGATTTAATCAAAACAAAGTGTTGGATTAAGAAACAATTTTCCTGAGCATAATCAAAATCCCCAAATCATAAAAAGAACAAAGTAGCAATTCATTTATTGTGGTGGTAAATAATCTAATTGGCAATATAGTAAATGAGTATATAACAAGTTGTGTAAAGTGTTTTGTGTATCTTTTGAAGTCTAAGACAAAATTGGGTCCTCTAGCTCAGGGATTACATACACAGAGTAGAGCCTTCTAAGTTAAGTTCCATATATGCTCATTCGTTTGCTCATTCATTTTATTAATTCTCCAAGTATTTTTGAAACTTTGTATGTGCCAGGTACTGTGCTTTGTGCTAGAGGTGTTTGGGGTAAAAAAGACCGACATAATCTCCAACCTTAAACAGATTCATGTTCTTTGGTTAGTTTTCCACTCACATTACTTAAAGCAAAAAAGATGATTTCTTCACCAAAGAAAGATTTGCGGTTATAGTCTTTCCTAAGTTTTCTCCTCTGAAGCAGGTTTTATCTCCTTCTGAGTCTTTAACTCCAAAACCAAACTTGTTATCTCAGATTGAATATACGTATTTCTCCTCCTGGCTACCAGGTTGTCAATAATTATAGTCAGAAAAATTTGGTGTTCTGTTTTCTCTGCTTCTTTCATGTAGCTCTCCCATCCGGTCAACTGATCAATTAAAGCTTTCTAGTCCCTTTTAGTTATGGCCAAACTAAAGTTTAAAACCTTGTCAGTTTTTTGTTGTCTTGTACTTCTGACTGATCTTTCCTCCTTCAGTCTTTCCTCTACTGTGGCATGTTCATGTGTACCAAATCTAGGTTAATCATTCTAAAACACAGCTTAATTTTTAATGGTTCTCCATTGTCCCCTGAATAAAGAGCAGACCTCTTAGCTTAACTTAGCAGATCCTTCCTGATCTGGCCTCTTCAGTTTTCTTAGCTCAGGCTTCTCTATGGTCTTCAATGTCATATATGTTGTATTATAAGCAGCCTGAACTTTTCGTGCGTCTTCTGACTCAACACATTGGTTCCCTCCTCTGAACCTTTGCTTACCTGGTTCTGTACGTTTACAATGCCCAAGCTCTCCATAACTTGATCCTCATGTCTGCAGCACTTAAAACAGTGAAATTTAGTACTTAATAATTTACTATCTTGTTTTAATAGTTCCACTATTAGAAATCATGTTACTTCAGAAAAGTTTATTAATACAATCTTGAGAATAATCTTACATTTACTTTGGTCCTCTTTATAGCACCAAGCACATCCTGGCATATAGTAAACTCTTAGTTATAACCTGATCTGAGAAATTGATTTGGCTGCATAAATTTCAAATTTTTAACCAGAAGCAACTGCTTTGGTCTACAAGTTCCTTTACCCTTAAATATGGTATTCTGTATATTTCTATACTTTGTATTCAGTGTATTTCTGTACTTTGAAATTTTGAATTTGTTTTCGTGTTCACATCAGTGGCTTTGTCTCTGTTACACATAAACATGTGACTGAGCTGGTCTTCCTCTTTCAGGTTGAACAGTGTTTAAAACGTTTGAAAAACATGAATTTGGAAGGTTTAATTCAAGATCTCTCAGAGTCATTTTCTTCTAAGTAAGTAGTCTAGTTGCTTTGTAATGGGCTTTGTGGTGGGCTGGAAACCCGGTGTCTTGCTGTGACCTTGCTTTAGACTTCCTTCATTACTGTTTGAATATAACCAATTATACCTTAGCTGTACAAATTTTATTTTAATAAAGGGCCCTTGGTATTTGTGGTAATCTCCCTCTGTTGGCTTGTGGGAAGGAATAGTGTGACACTGAAACCTGGGTGATGATAAACTGTTTTGAAACATAAGTGTCAGTTAACTTCTTTGAGTCATTATTAAACATAACTACCTCAAATTGAGCTTAAAGCAATTCTGTACTTGTTATATAAGTGTTTTATATTTAAGAATGAAAGTAACATACTTCTCTATTTTTTTCAAGTGAAAATCAGCCTATAAATACCAAAGCATGTGTCATCCCCAGCCAACCGGTGGTGGAACTGGTGTTGATGAAGATTTTGGGAGCCTGCAAGTTGCTGCTTCGCCTGTTGGACTGTTGCTGCAAGACATTTCTGTATCCTTGAATCATCTAAAAAACTTTTTTATGAACTTCAGTTGTTTGGATGTATTTAAAGGGCTTCTCAGGTGACTCAGTGGTAATGAATCCACCTGCTAATGAAGAAGCTACAGAAGATGCAGGTTTGATCCCTGGGTCAGGAAGATCCCCTGGAGGAGGAAGTGTCAACCCACTCCAGTATTCTAGCCTGGGAAATCCCATGGACAAAGGAGCCTGTTGGGTTACAGTCCATGGGTTGCAGAGTCAGACATGATTGAGCACGCATGCAGGGATGAATTTAATAGTATTTGTCTGAAAGCTAGGGAGTATGTAGTTTTTCATACTTTCAAAGTAGGAGTTATAATTTATGTGGATTCTTAAAATTTTGCTCTTTGGTCTCTTCTTCCTGGGAAGTGCTTAGATAGCCATTGCCAGGAATTTCTACCTCTATTTAATATGTATTATTCTAAAGGCATTGACAGTTAGAAATCCTTAATCTTAAAAGCTAACCCTTAGAAACCAAATTTATTAATGAAGCCTCTAGCAGAGTATATATATATTTTTTTTAGCTTCAATGATTTAATAGAACATGTTTTAAGGCTTTAACTCCTTCAAGAAAATTCTGCATTCTGTGTGGAATTTTTTTTTTTCCCATTAATGTAACTCAACAAAATCTAAATTCCTTTGATTCTGTTTTCCACCTTTAACTTGATTCTTCAGCTTGACTGTGAAACATCTAGGTTTGCAAGAATTCATTATTTTAAACCTTGTGATGGTTGGGCTCGTGAGCAGGTTATGGTATGTATGTACGTACCTTTGAAATCCTTCATTTCTTTTTCATTTCTCTAACTCAGACTAGGTTTCTTATTAGTAGTCTTCATATTTGCTTTCCCATGGGATGTTGAAGGTGCAGAAATTGTTTCTTCATTTGATCAGAGTTTATTTGGGATGGATTGGGAAGCTAAGTGTTGACAGTTATGTCAAAAGGCTAGGCTTTGAATCTGAATCCATGAGATCACTTCCACATTAAACTAAGCAAATGACTTCCTAGAATCCTGGAATTAAAAAAAAAAAAAGTTTCCTCTAATCATTCAGCTGAGCCATTTAGAATGAAGGTGTTCCTGGGCAGTCAGTATCATTTGTTTCTGCCACTAGATTTCTAATACTTAATGGCAATGACCTTCCTTATGTTTTCTAAATTCCTTTCTTCCACATGAACCACCATTGCTTTTTGAACCATAACTAATTGATGTAAAGAACACTGGTAATACTAGTTGCAAACCAAAGAGAATTTCCCTTGCATCTTACAATATATATTATGGAGCTTATCTGATGGATAATCAGATTCAAAATCTGCCCATTTGTGATTAGCTATAATTTGAATGGAAATAAAAAAAGAAAAAAGAAAAAAAAAGAAAAAATTCTCTCTAATCCTAATTTTCTGTCTTAACCTGGATATCTCAAGTACTATTTTCAATCATCTTGTTTTTTATTCTGCTTGTTTTTAGAGCTAACAATGTTAGAATTACTTATCATATGTTAGTATGGTTATCATGTTAGTAATGTTAGAATTACTAATCAATGTCAAACCTTATTATTCTTCCCTACAATGAAAATAGCTTTGATTTTTTAATTTTAATAGTACATGCTTACTTGAAGAAACTTTTAAAAATAGAAAAAATTCAAAGAACCTGAAATTTGCCTAAAATCTTATCATCTAGATAAAACCACATTTAAGATTTTGGTCACATCCTTTGAAATATCTCTCCATGTAGTACTGCATTTGGCTTTATATAACATTTTGTACTTGGATTTTTCAGTATAAGCTGGACTAAATCTATCTCTTTGCAAGTATCCACTGTAGCATTTTTTTTTTAATCTATAGTGGCAGACTGATAGGTGTTATTTTCAGCTTTGAATCTGTTAGTTATTATGTAATCTGCAAATTATAATTACTGGCTAATTCATGAGCTCCTACTTCTTTCCCTAGGGTTCTGTATAAAGATGTTTTAAAAAGGCTGGTTTCTTTATATGAACCATTGTTTGGATTACTTCAAGAGGTCTCCAGGATTCAACCATTGCCTTACTTCAAAGGTTTTACCTTTCCTTCTGATATTGTTGAATTTTTAGGAGAGCCCTATTTTGAAGTCTTTAAGAAAAAAATGCCTACAGCTTTTGTAGCTAAAGGAGTAACTAAACTGCTAAATAAACTATTTTTAACAAAGGAGCAATCACAGAGGTCAGGTGAAGAAACTTTACTTAGAATTTCTGAAAAAGCTAAACAAGTGAAGATCAATATACAGAATAACATGGATCTTGGACAACCAGTAAAGAGTAAGAAAAATTTAAAAGGTAATTTGCTTTGATGTGGCACATACTCTTAAACTCTCTTAATTTTAACTCACATTATCTTTAGAGAAGTATGGTATTAATAATGTGTGCTTTCTGAGCTTGAGCAGATTAAGTTCTTTCTTTCTGTTGTACCTTCATAGTTCTTTGCTTGCTTAACTCCCTTTGTTGTCATGTACTTAAGAATTTGTTGATTTGAAAATAGTATGCCTAATTTTTTATCTGTGATTTATCTCCACAGAAAAGTCATTAGAATTTGATGTGAGAGCTTTCTGCAAACAGCTGAAACACAAAGCTATTCAGGTTTGTCTGGCTTATTTTAATATAGTTTATGATTTCTGCTAACTTGTAGTGTAGATGCCACTTACCAAGGGCAGAGGCTGAATCTTACTTCTGGTTTTATCCCCAGCTCTAGGCATAGTGCCATCTTAGTTCTCAGTCTGCTTCTGAATGACTAGAGGCATTTCCAAGGGATCTGAGTGCATCTAGTTAATTCAGTTAATAGAATACCTTCAGAAACATTTTACTAAGAGTTTTGCTAGAATTTTAAAATGATCCTAGGAACCATCATAGGAGTGGATTATATTGCAGCTTAAGAATATGGGCTTTGAAGTCAGACAGATGGTTTGTGTCCTGGCTTTCGTTGGTACTAATTTGTGACCTTATGTGAGTTTCTTGACTGTCCATACCTCCATTTTCTAGAAACAGTATGCACTTCATAGGGTTGTGCCAATTTTAGTACATGTAAAGTATTCAGCACAGAGTCTAAAGCGTGGTAAGCACTTACTTGATGTTAGATGTTAGGTACTTCCATCGTGATCATCATCATCATCATCTTTTATCATGAGGTTTCTATTTCTTTTTCTCATCAACATTTGACCTCTCCTCAGCCAGTGTCTGTAAACTCTTGTTTGTTCTGGATCTGACACGGATAAGTTCTTTTCCTCTCTTTTCAAAGTTGTTTTCTTCATGGGCTATTTCTTTCATTCTAT
Organism: Muntiacus reevesi; assembly: GCF_963930625.1. Lineage (NCBI taxonomy): Eukaryota > Metazoa > Chordata > Mammalia > Artiodactyla > Cervidae > Muntiacus > Muntiacus reevesi. Next base: position 36,776,713 of record NC_089256.1, on the reverse strand, counting down.
TCAAGAATTCTTTTCTAGCAAGTCAGTACTTTCTTGAAGGTTTACAAGGACTCTAGCTTGCATTTATATTTTGTCCAATTTACAAGTTCTGGAGGAAGACGTCATCATCACCGTAATACTTATACTGCATTTACTCTTTGCCAGGCATTGTTCAGAACTCTTTATATGTGTAAACTCATAATCCTTGCAAAAGTCCTGGGAGGTAGGTGCTGTTCTTTCCATGTTTCAGATGAGAAAATTAAGGCAAAGAAAGGACAAGAAATTTGTCCAGGCCAGACAGCAAATATGGGGCAGAACTGGGATTTGAACCAGGCAGTTTGGTTTCAGTCTTTGTCATTTAATATTATTCTTTGTTGTTGTTCAGTTGCTAAGTTGTGTCCGACTCTCTGCGACTCCATGGGCTGCAGCACACCAGGCTTCCCTGTCCTTAACTATCTCCCACAGTTTATCATTCCACCAGTCTCCAAATAGTTTTATCAGCTCTCTCTCAATAACTATAGCTCTCTGTGACTCCTGAAACTTTCTGCAGTCCATCACTTGTTCCTATGTGAGCTGGTTCCAGCATCCCTCTTATTTATGACCAATCACTATTTTATTTTTAGCATTTAGCACCAATATGCTTGGAGTGTTTTTAGGTCAAGCTTTTATGGATCACCAACACAAATATTGATAGGTCTCTACCTTCTACTGCTATTACTTGCTCTTCTTGAGAATGAGAAATTTGCAAGAAAGTAAGTTTTGAACAGAAGATGGAAGCAGACCTAGTAGGTAGCATATTTCAATAAACAGTAGTAGTTGATAAAATTCAAACTTGATGTGAAGTAATTAGCCCCCAACTAATAAAAAAAAAAAATTCAAACAACTTTATACAGAAAAATGAAGTTGAAGAGACAGAGGTGCCACATCAAAAGATGGTTGAATTGGAATTGGAAATATTGCTCAGTTAAGCATTTTTAACATACATTCAGCAGTCATCTGCATTTTCACATTTATCAATAACATTTATGACCCATCATTGAGGAGGTGATGAAAAACAAACTGTGGTAGTCCAGCATTAGAGGAAAAGGGCTTTTCAGTGATTTTGTCTCTCACCAGCTAGACTTTGATCAATACTTAATTATGTGGAGTTTTATTCTTATGTGTAGATTAAATGGGCTTCCCTGGTGGCTCAGTGGTTGAGAATCCACCTGCCAATGCAGGAGAGGCAGGATTGATTTGTGGGTGGGGAAGATCCCTGGAGAAGGAAATGGCCACTCCAGTATTCTTGCCTGGGAAATCCCATGGACAGAGGAGCCTGGCGGGCTATAGTCCATGGGGTCACAAATAATCAGACATGACTGAGAGACTAAACAACAACAACACAGGTTAAATAAATATGTATGTAAATATTTATATTGTTACTTGTGTACAACTGAATTTCGCTATAGATGGGATCTATTGTAGCACAGAGGGGGAAAAATCATATTAGGAGCAGTGAATAAAAATTTTTTTAAGCAAAAGGAAAGGAATTCCCTGGTAGTCTAGTTATTAGGACTCTGTATTTCCACTGCAAAGGGGCACCAGTCTGATCCCAGGGTTGAGGAACTAAGATCCCCAAAGCCAGATGGCACAGTCAAAAAAATTTAAAAAGACAAACAGAAAGCATAGGGAACTGGAAAAAACTTTTTTCCTTCTTTTAAAAAGATGTATTTTCAAATGTTGATAGTGTGTGTCAACTTCTCTCTCTTGTTATATGTCAATAATAGATCCAATATATTTTTCTCATCATTCCATATTTCAGGAGAAGAGCTTTGAGTTTAAATGTTCTCAATCCAAACTAAAGGCAGCCAAACATTCTTCTCAGAAAGCAATAGGAACTCCCTGTGTAAAAAGTCTTGTGCAAAGATTCCGAGAGGCTGAGACTTTCACACAACTTTCTGAAGAAATCCAAATGGCAATTCTGTGGTGTAGAAGCAAAAAACTGAAGGCTCAGACCACCTTTCTGGGTAACAAACTTCTTAAAAGTAACCGGCTTAAACATGTGGAAGCTCAAGGCTCTAGGTAGGTATATTATAAAAATTATATTCCTTTACTTCTTCTGTTATCTTTTAAGGCAAAAGTATATGTATTCAGCCTTTTTAACGTCCTGTATCCTGGGGACTAAAATTGGGGTATATACTCAAAGTGCAGTTTTGTTAGCTACTTTTATTGGGCAGAGCTAAATATATATGTCATCGGGAGGAAGTAAATTTGGTCAATTGGATTTACTCATTTCTACTCTTCACCATTCCATCCTTTTATTCAAACAGTATCAGGTGTGTCTATGGTATGCTAACCTGCAGATACAACTGTGTGTAAGACAGATTTAACCCTCATGGAATTCTGCCTCTCTGGTAGGAGAGATGGCCAATCTGCCTGCAGCTTCAGTGGGATGAGGGTGTGAGAGCAGAAGATACTTCCTCCTACAAGGCCACACACCAGACTCCAGAGTCAGTGTCAAGTAATTTCCATTCACAGGAGCTAGACTCTCCATGATTGTTTCATCCTTTTGTGAGTCTTACATTCATAGCACTGCCTAAGGATGGTTATCTTTGTGAGCCAATATTCCTTGAAATAATACATGAAGTTACATATTTTAGGGCTTTATGTTTTTATTGAACAAATAATAGATGCCTGTGGTAACAGTTTGAGACACAAACAGCCATAAAGGTCCTCACTGCCCCTTCACAGGGGCAATCACTGACCAATTTTTACGTATCCTTCAAGAAACACTGTGCGTCCACCATAATTTCTTACTTTATTTATGGACATATATCTATTCAGGGCTTTATAATGGTTTCCATGGGTGTCACTTGGTCACTTGTTAAATTTTCTTTAAAAATTTATGGAAAAACAATACCTCTTTTAGTAAAAAAAATATATATTGAAGGTTTTATAGCAAGTTTTGACTAAAAGCTGTGGGAGAAGTTAAGGGTTTTTACATTACACTCTAGAGTGGAAGCTCAGCCTAAAATGGAGCTGTTCTGTTCAAGATTCTGTTTAAACTCAGGGGTAGATGAGGCAGAGATGCTAATTAAAAGTTAATCCAGATGGTAACAAACTGGTGGCTATTTGATTAAGACATTATTCTGCACCCCACAAAAATACAGTGCTCTTTCATTCTGCCCTGTTTTGATGTTTTAGTAACACGTTATATTTGTACTACATTTTAAGTTACTTAATGTCCACAATAACTCTGTGACACGTGGTGGTATTCACATTTTATAGATGAGTTAATAAGAGGATTTTACTCAGGGAATTAGAGCTGGAGATCTTGAACTCAGTGCAGATCCTCTGATTCTTCTGTTTTTTTCATCTATTTCCATTTCAGTTGGGAAGTCCACCTACCCTCTCCTCACTTAAAAATTACCACTTACAGTAAGACAAAATGGTTTGGAAACAAAAGATCATGGATTACCGCGTTAAAATGGGCTTCCTCAAAGTTCTATATTGGTTTAAAAAGGAAGAGGGTACAGTAGGAGGTACAGACTCATGCTAATCTTTTGCAATCTGACTATCACAGTGAGGCAGATAGCAGGGTACCAATGCACCTTGTGGCAGTATATCCTATTCAGAAGCAAAATACCTAACAACCAGCCATTTGAGTTCTGAATTCCCAGATTTGAAGATAATATGAATGCTGTCATTTTGCCTATGCTGGCATCCCTGTCTTCTCATTTTACATAAACTCCCTCTTCACTTTTATTCCTTTTTCCTTGTTCATTTCCTGTTATTATGTTGAATATGAAGTCATTACTCCAGAAATGGGACAATGCATCCTAGTAACTTTTCTATTTGTAATTCATCTTTTCCCCAGTTCCATTACATTACACCATTACATTACATTACATCATATTACATTATGAATAGATTAGCAATTATCAGGAAGTAGCCCTGGCACTGAAATATGGCAGTTTAGCTGCCTTGCTAGTTGTAGGAGCTACTTTACTGTGGAAATGTAATGGGGACACATTTGCCCACAATCTAAATCAGAGGGAATTTGTGCTCTGAAAACACAGACTGGATATGAAGCTCCTATTTCCATGTTTTTCTTTATGATTCTGGAAATTGTACAGAGGCGTAGGACATATATTTTAATTGGAAGTTGGTAAAAAGGAGACAAAATTTTTGAGAATGTCTTTCTGCATCTTAACAGTCTAATTTCTTCTGTCTTTTAAAGTTTGCCAAAGAAGCTACAGTGCATAAAAACATCTATTTGCAACTGCCTTCTTCATGGCTTAGGTCTGAAAACTTCAAAGCATCACCTGAGACAAAGAAGATCACAGAATAAATTTTCACTGAAAGGAAGGAAACAGAGAAAGTTGCAGTCGACTCATTTAAAGGAAATCCAGCAGCCCCCTCAAGGGACTCAGAGTGCTACGGATGTCATTAAAGGGAGACTCTCAGATTCTACTGATTGTAGGACTGATCTGTATCCTAACAATAAGCAAGTGTTGAATAGGAGAGTTTCAAATCCTGTCATACAAACTAAGGAGAAACAAACTCATGAAAAGCTTACAGAAAGCAATGAAAATGAGACGGATTCTTGGACAATGATGCAAGTAAATAAACATAACACATCAGGAACCACTAAGGAGAAAGACGACATTGATGATATTTTTGCTTTAATGGGAGTCTAGAGGTTCCTATGTGAAACTTTTAACCAGTTGCTCCAGTGTTCTGCTGCTTTAAGTAGAACAGTTGAGATGTGGAAAGATCTGGAAGTACCACTTGGACTCAGAGGAACTGCTTTAGTTCAACACTGTACAGCAGTTCATTTTAGTTCAATAAACGCTTACCATAGCTTTGTGTCATTTAATCGACAAATATTTGACTATTAGTCAATTATTTACTTAAGACCTGAATAATCAGGTTTGTAAAACTTACATTGTGCCTTAGGTAAATAGGATGCAGGGGTGGGGTGTAGCAAGGAATCACCTAGAAGGTCACTTTGACCTTAATGGCTCCACTGTAGCTAAGTGCTCTCCTGAACACCAAGGTTTATAGCTTTTAACAGTGGTACTGTCTGTCTTCTCTATGTTAGAACTGATCATCAGTTTTGCTACTACGTGTATTAGCAGGCAATGATTACAACCATTATTTCACTTAATTTGTTAACCTTATCTCATAGGAGGGCATATTAAAATGCTTTTGGAACTGTCCAAAAGTTTGTAGGGGAGCTTGTTTATTTGGGTGCTAGTGATTGATTCCAAATACATTTTTTTCCAGAAAGGATATAGAGTGACTTGCAGTTATACACAAAGTAGAACTAGGTGAGAAAGTTAAATGAAAAAGCTAAGGAAACACAAAATCAATCAACCTAGAAAAGTTAAAAGTAGATTTATAGTAACGAACTATAGAAATGATCCCTGAAAGTATAGGATTTATAATTTGATGCTGATGCTATCATCTGATATTTGTATGTTGCTCATACAATTGCTCTCAGAAGGTGAATCCTACATATTTTCAAATAATGATGCGAAGTTTGAGGTTTCTTTCAAATACTCTAACTTTCTAGAATTAGGTTAATAAGCTATTTTTCAAGCAGGTTGTAGGCTTAAGTTTTAGGTTTATATATAGTAATTTATACAGTGCCCTAGTATATATTGCATCTTCTTTTCCTCAGTCATCCTGCTGTTTTTTAAGTTTTCCTTTTTGTTCTTTATCTGGCCTTGTTCTTTCCTTGTCTGTTTTCTGTATATTTTCCACTTACTTACTATACCAGTGGTTCTCAAACTGTAGGGACGTCTTGAGAATCACTTAGCGAGGTTGTTTAAAATGCCGATTTTGAGTCCCTTCCAGAGACTGATAATCATGGCTAGGGGACAGGATCAGAAATCTGCATTTTTAGTACGGGCCTCAGGTGATTTTGATGCAAGTAACCCAAAATACAGTTAGATAAACACTGGTTTAGCTCCCTTCTTTACTGAAGCCTTGCTAAGTCAATCTCTAGTCACTTTTTATTAGTTCATCTTTCTCCTGGTTTCCTACCAAGTGGTACAGCTACTTAGTACTTTAAGACATGGACAATATCGAGGAAGTCTCCTTCATGACACTCTAGAAATAGCCATCAGCTTCTAAGATTCAAGATCCAATCTTGCTTCTGCTTTTATGTGCATGTGACACTAATCATGTACAAATAGCAGGTTTCTCTGGGCTCAGTTCTTCCATTTGAAGTGGTATTACTGTCCAATAATCATAAACCTGTACAACTGGAAGAGACTTTGGAGATCACCCTTCATTGTATACAATACAGTGGTTCAGTGAATTGTCTATAAGGAGGTCAAACTGGATTAGAATATAAGCCTAGCATTTTTTTTCCTATTTCATTAATGTTCCTTTGGAGTATGTTTATCTCCTTTTCCCATCTGCCCCTTAAAATCCTGGGAAAAACAGTAAAGAGTTTCATGTCTCCATAAGTTGGTAAAAATAAGAAACATAGTATTCTATATTTTTTTCCCAAACAAATTCAAATGTTTTAAGTTTTAAAAGTGAATTCTTAAATATACAAAACCATAACTTACCCAGTAAATTAGATTAGAAAATAACTGTTAGCATCATCATAGTAAATACCAATTTAATCCCTTATGGTGGCATTAACACACTAGCCATTTGTAAGAGCAGTGTGGTGGACCTCTCATGTGTCACTTCAAATCTTCTTGACCTCTTGCTGCAGCCACTACTATGATAACCAGTCTCAAGCAGGACTGAACAACTACACCTTGCCTCCTGGCCTCTGACAGGCTACAGGAACTGCTTGGCGTTTGGGCATACACAACTTGGAAGAGGTATGGGGGCTATCCTCTAATCCCCCTTCAAAGACAATTCAGAGGCACGTTTCATAAGGTTCCACAGATCCATCAAGATCAAGCCCTAGTGCTGTGTTGTTTCCAACTCAATGCATCCTTGATTGGCTTTCCTTCCATCCGTTTCATTTTCCTTTCATTCCTGTTTCCTGGAATCACATCCCCAATAAACTATTGGACACAAGCTTTTGTCTTGGACCCTCCTTTTAGGAGAACCAAAGTCAAGGCTAAGACAAGCTGTAAAGTAACACTCGCAGGCAGAAAGATGACTTTTAAGATAATTTTGTTGTTATCAATATATATTTTACTTGGTGAATGCCCATATTACAAATTTTTTTTTTCTTCTTAAAGTTTAAATCACTGCTGGTTAGAATAAACCAGTAGTAGTAACTATAAAACTGAAAACATATTCAGAACTGAATTTTCTAAAAGTCAAAAAGTTGTTTTATAGCATTAATTTTTTATCCAATGCTATTGCTATAACATTTTAATATTCAGCCTCACTCTGAAAAGCTAAGCCACTTGTATGACTAGATCAGTAACACCTTCATAAAAATATTTTCCACTAACATTAGTCCAAAGTAAGGCTTTATCTTTCCATTCTGAATCCTAATGGGAAGATTCCATTTATAAACTATACTATCAACTTTTTTCTCTTGCCCTGTGCAAATCAACTTTCATACCTAAAACTTTCTTCTTTGGTCTTAACCTAGATAAAATGTTACTTCCTCCATGACAGGATGTATTCTATGATAAATCTACCCATGAGTTTTGCTATATACTTGAATTGGTTTTGCTTTACAAATAGGTAGAATAAATAGATGTTCTTTTCATATTTTAATCTTCATAGCTTCTGAGGTAGAGTTACAAAAGAAGTTCAGAAACATCCAACGTATAATAAATATTAGAACTGGAACTTGAATTCTGGTCTTCTGATTCTGAACCCTGTGAAAGTGACTGACCTCGGCCTGAAATAAGTGGTATTTCCATTATGGACTGATTGAAATTTTATCAAGAATAATTTTTGTTATATTCAAATGAGGTCTCCAAAAAAAAGATAAGTTATAGTCATACATATAAAGACCCTGATGCTGGGAAAGATTGAAGGTAAAAGAAGAGGGTGGCAGAAGATGAGATGGTTAGATAGCACCAATGACTCAATAAACATAAATTTGAGCAAATTCTGGGAGATAGTGAAGGACAGGGAAGCCTGGTGTGCTGCAGTTCATGGGATGGCAGTCAAGACACAACTTGGTGACTGAACAACAACATAAGAATTTACCTTCAACCCATCTATCACTGCTTAACAAAAAAAGTAGCCCATTTTTACCTAGTGCATTGTAATATTTAAAAAAAATAGAGTAATGGATATTCCTTTAAAAGACAAAAACCCAATAAATATTATGGCAAACTGTCATCTACACAGTAGGGGCTACCCTGATGCTCAGACAATAAAGAATCTGCCTGCAATGCAGGAGACGCAACTTCAATCCCTGTGTCAGGATTCCCTGGAGAAGGGAATGGCTACCCACTCCAGTATTCTTGCCTGGAGAATGCCATGGACAGAGGAGTCAGGCGGGCTACAGTCCATAGGGTTGCAAAGAGTCAGACACGACTGAGTAACTAACACTCTCAGTATCATCTACATGGTAGGAAACAGATTTTCATTTTATGGACTTCTATGTGGTCTTGTTTGTTAAAAACTGCTGGTACCTCTTCTAATGAACAGCATAACTCAATCATGTATAAACCTTTCTGCCCCTATAGGCACAAATTCATTCTTCCTTTGGAAATATGCAGGTTTTAATGCTGAAGTGATCCTTCTGCAAGTTACAGATACACAACATTTATAACAATATTGAAATTCTGTCTTTAACTGCAGTTGGCACAGACAATTTTGAATCTTCAGCTAAATTGGAAGCCATTAGTCTTAACATTTCCTGTTATATCAGCTATAAAGCATCTCAGCAGATGGATTCCAGAATAGGTCACAGCACTGTGGGGAAAAAAAAAAAGATCATTTTCTTCCTTACTTCAGAGATAGTAACAGATCTGAATTCACCTAGCTTAAAATCTGTTTACAAACACTTGTGAGTTCTGGGTGTGAAACAGGGTATCTTAATTTGTCCTACCTTTCCTCTCTTCCCCGGCATCTCTTGTAATATTCCAAATCTGGTGATCCACATCATCTGATCTATTTCTTTCATGATTCTAAACACTTCACATCTACTATTTTGCTTTTTATTTTCCAGACTAAGTTACTATTATTATTATTGTGGTATAATTGACATACAACATTAGTTTCAGGGATATAATGATTCAATATTTGTATATATTGCAAAATGATCACCACAATAAGTCTAGTTACACCTGCCACCATTTATAGTAAACAATTTTTTTTTCCCTTATGGTGAGGACTTTTATGATCTACTCTCTTAGCAACTTTCAAATATGCAATACACCATTACTAACTGTGGTAACCATATTGTATATTACACCATCCTCATGGTTTATTTTATAACTGGGTTTGTACCTTTTGACCTTCACCCATTTTTCTTACCCCCAACCTCTACCTCTGGCAACCACGAATCTCTTCTCATCTGAGCTTGTTTTTTAAAATTCCACATGTAAGTGAAATCACACATTATTTGTCTTTCTCTGACTTATTTCACTTAGCATAATGCTCTCAAGGTCTATTCATGTCTTCTCAAATGGCAAGATTCCCTCCTTTTTGGTGGCTGAATAGTATTCCATTTGTGTATACACAATGACCCTTGAAAACCATAGATTTAATCTGTGTTTATCTACTTACATGTGGATGTTTTACAATGGTAAATACCACAGCGTTACATCCAGTTGGTTGAATCCAGGGATTAGGAGGAAATATGGTTATGGCAGGTCAACTATTAAGTTATACTTGGATTTTTGACTGGGCTAAGGGTCAGAACCCTTAACCCCTCACACTGTTCAAGGGTCAACTGTACAGTACCACATCTTCTCTGTCCATTCATCCACTGAGGGACACTTAAGTTGTTTCCAAATTTTGGCTATTAAAAATAATGCTGTAATGAGCATGGGGGTACACATATCTTTTCGAATTAATGTTTTCATTTTCTTTAGATGTATATCCAGGAGTGTAATTCTTGGATCATATTGTAGTTCTATTTTTAGTCTTTTGAGGAATCAATACTGTTTTCTTTAGTGACTACACTAATTTACATTCCTACCAACAGTACACAAGGATTCCCTTTTTTCTATATCCATGCCAATACTATGTCTTATCTTTTTGATAACAGCCATTCTAACAGGTGTGACGTGATATCTCACTGTGGTTTTGATTTGGATTTCCATGATGATCAGTGATGTTGAGGATCATTTCATGTACCTGTTAGCTATCTGTATGTCTTTGGAAAAATGTCTATTCAGATCCTTTGTCTATTTTTTAAACTGTTTTTTTTTTTTTACCATTGAGTTGTATGAGTTCTTTATATATTTTGGATATTAACCCCATCAGATATATGACTTACAAATATCTTCTTCCATTGATTAGGCTGACTTTTCATTTTGTTGATAACTTTCTTTGCTGTGCAGAAACTTTTAGTTTAATATAGTCCCACTCACTCATCTTTGCTTTTGGAGTCAGATCCAGAAACTCACCACTTAAGAGTGATGTCAAGGAGCTTACAGCGTATTTTCTTCTAGGGATTTTATGGTCTCATGTCTTACATTCAAGTACTTTTCCATTTTGAGTTAATTTTCGTGTATAGTGTAAGACAGTAGCCTAGTTTCATTCTTTTGCATGTGGTTGTCCAATTTTTCCAGCACCATTTATTGAAGAGACTGTCCTTTCCCCATTGTATAGTCTTGACTCCTTTGAAAATTAACCACTCATATATGCAAGGGTTTATTTCTGGGCTCTCTATTCTGTTCCACTGACCTATATGTCTGTTTTTATGCCAATACCATATTGTTTCATTACTACAGCTTTTGTGACACAGTTTGAAATCAGGAAATGTGATACCTCCAGCTTTGTTCTTTCTTAAGATTGCTTTGGCTATCCAGGGTCATCTGTGGTTCCATGTAGTTTTTCAGACTATTCAATTTCTATGAAAAATGCCATTGGAATATCTTATATTTTGCTTTTTATTTCCCAGACTGAAATCTTGATCTCTTTGTTCTTTTTGTGAGAAAGATTAAATTACCATGATAATACAGACTTTCCATGATTTAAAAAAAAAAAGTCACTGTCACCATTATTGTGTCTATTATTGATCTGTCTTACTATATCTATCCATATCCTTTCATCCATTTGTCAGCATGGAAGTGAACACATGGTTTCTTGGGATACACAGACTTTTATGAAGACACTATAACTTTTATGGATGCAGGTATGGTGTATATGTGTATATAAAACAGGTAAAATATTCTCTGCTATATTGCTAATTCTCTTTGATAAAGCTGCCTCCATATTGATTCTCAATTATAACTGAAGTTACACATGTATGGTTTAAAGAAGAAATACAAGTTGGATAGTCTACACACTAACTATGGCACCATAAACTTATTTGCAACATTTTTGTCAATTCATGATTTTCTTTGTCTTAAGAATCAGTTCTCATTTGCGTGAAAACCACAGAAGCAATTATATTGTGCCTACTTATATATTTCTTCCATACCAGTTATAAAAACAGACTTTTGATCCCAGTATCAAACTTTAGGGGCCTTTTGTCAGTTTTATTTCTCTAACTCAGTTGGGACAGAGTTCCCACATGAAGGTGAGCACTTAAACTTTTGCCAACAGGTTTAAAAGGCCAAACCTTGCTGGACTACATGTCTACGCACACTTCCACCTTTCTCCTACCAAGATCATACAGGAAGAGGAGAAAATAAAACCTGTCTTATTTTATAATAATTATTCTCTGACTAGGCCAAATTCCCTTTTGGAGGGATGTACTGGGGCTTGGTCAAGCAAATAAAAGCAACGAGTAAAAATAATTCTACTATCTGAATTGGGTTTTGAAAACTACAGAGTACAGCCTGACAACTTCCTGTATGTGGTCACTGTGGTATCCTGAACGTTGAAGTTCTTGAAAGCTAGCACCTCCTGTATATGTCTCAATTCGTAAGACTTTGAGTACTGTGTGGCTTCTGCAGTACCTTAGTCACTTAGTCAGTATGGTGGCACAGTGATTCAAAGGTCATGCAGCAGAAAATGCCAGCCTATCTAAAGAAGGGAACACCTCTAAAAAGTACTGAGAATCTGTTAGTTCAGGTTGTTGGCCTGACCTTGCCATTGACTGACTGACTTCTGGGAAGGAAAGAAACTAATTTTATTATGTGGTTAATATATGTACATCAGTCACAATATATTTTATTTAATCCTTCTAACCATTACATTTTTCCTCAAAAAATGAAATAAGTTACTTTAAAAGCTATTGCCAAGAAGTAGAAAAACCATGTAAAACCATGGCTGTCTGACCCTTGAGGTCCATGCTCTTTCTGTATCAGCAAATGCTTCTCTGAAACTCCCTTCACTTCTCTGACCTGTAATGTATCTGTGAAACAGAGATGCTTACTTTGTGGATCAATTAAGTGTTTAGAATGATCTAGTGACATAACCTTCCCCAAGACCATCTGTTTTCAGATAGCTCTAGCTGTTCTTAATGTCAAGCCACAATAGAACTTGACTGAACTGATGGTATACAGCTTAAAGCAGTGTGAGACTACTGTTCGATCACTCCCTTGTTTTGAACACTAAAATTATAACACTGTAGCTCAAGACAACTTTGTCAGTTTTTCCCCAGCCTCATTATATTATTTAACTCAGCCTACCATCAACTAATAATAAATGCAGCTGTTGGGCCATAATTGCCCATCTTGTGTTTATTTTACCTTTTTAGCTGAAGTCTCATTTCCCTCTTATTAAACATTTAAAAGAAAGCAATTATTTTTCTGAGACAATGCTTAGGGCTCTAAGAAGAAACAGGATTTCATTCCTGCCCATAGGAGTTTCCACTGTATCTATCAGACACAGACAAATGAACAGGATAAATACTTAAATGTAAGTCAAGGGGGAAAAGCATTTTGTAGAAATGAATGAAGACAGACTTCAACTGCATATTCATACAGACAATTGTGATCTGGATCGGTAGGGACGAGAATGACTGCTTAGAGGAGAGTTTCATGTAATTTCTTGTAGAAACTATCATAGTGCCTTCCACAAAGAAGTCAGAGTCAGAAAATCACACAGGAGTGGCACTGTATTTCTGCTGTAATACAGATTACTTACTGTATCCAAAGTGTACACTGAAAGTAAAAACTCATGTTTCATTGCTAAACCACATCTAATACCTCAAAAATTGCTGGCTCAGGAAATAACCATACTGTCTGCTACCAATGCTTAATTCTAGCTTATATGAAGCATTTCTTCCTTACATATGGTCCTTTAAAAGGAAAATTCTTATCCTTTACAGCTTGATGTGGTCTAGGGTTGAAATAGGCTGAAGCAGAAAGATCATGAAGATACTACAGGGAAGATTCAGCAAGAATCTGCAGACAGAAGAATAGAGGAAAGGAAAAAAATAAGTGTTGATGGGTTGTACCAATAAATTATGGCTAAGTGCAGAGTCTTCTAAACTCCTCTAGTCTTAAAAGGATACCTCAATTTCAGAAACACTGATTGAATGCTAAAGGTTGTTAGCACATAAAGTTATATGTTAGTACATAAAGACAATTCAACTCTTACCTTACAGGGAACAACTGAGGAAAACATCCTTGTGTTTTAGTGTCAACAAATTTCTGGATCTGAAGCACTTGTTTTAAAAGATGTCCCTTGGAAGATTTGTCAATTTTTGTTAATACCATCTGTAGGAAAACAAATATTTAAGCATTAGAAATAAAGTACAGTTGACCCTTGAGCAACATGGGCTTAAAATGCAAAGGTGCACTTACATGCAGATATTTTCAACAATAAATACCACAATATTACATGATCTGTGGTTGATTAAATCCATGGATATGGCGCTGTCAATATGGAGGAAGCACCAATACAGAAGAACCTTGAATAGGAAGGGCTGACTGTAAGTTAAACTTGGATTTGCGACTGAAAGGAGGGTTGGCGCCCCTAATTCCCATACTGTTCAAGGGTCAACTGTTATTTCTTAATATACAGTTTATACATTTTAGTTACACAATTTCAATAACAACTAGGTGACCTATGCAAGTTTCTTAATCTCTCTGTACTTGTTTCCTCATCTATAAAAATAAAAGCAATACCTTCTAAAGGAGCTGCTGTAAAGATTAAATAAATTAATATATGCAATATATAAAGCATACACTATGTGTTTGCTGTTTCCAATGCTTTAACCACACAGGGTCATAATATCTTGGATTCAAGACCAGTGTATAGAACCCTGGGGCCATACTTGCCATTGCTATACACCAAATGTTTCATGTGATCACTATTTATTTTGTGGTCTAAGACAGAGAAGTATTATTAGCTTCATACACATAAAACTGCCAATTTATAATCATTTTTGAAATATTGAATTGTTCTACCTTATATGTTAAATTTAAAGGAAAAATTAGAAATCAGGTTATTTGTAGGTTGTAGTCACTGCAGTTATATTCCAACTTAAATAAAGATAATACTCCAAGTAAGCCTAGAATTTACTAGGGTTAACAGCAAATATAATACTTTATAAATAATTTACTTACTCAAAGACAATTACATACTAGAGAAAGATCAAGGTGTGATGATTACAAATTAATTAAAAGGTAAAAACCTTGATGTATTTTTCAGAAGTTTTCCTAGGAAATCTCTATAAAATTAAATTTCTTGACTAACCATTTATGCTTTTCAGTTATAAAAATATATAAATGATTAAAATAAAATATAATGATCATAAATCAACTATACAGCATAAAATATATTAATAGCAGAAGGAGAAGCAGAAAGTAGAAGTCTTTCTTCATAAAGATAAATATGCTGATACCTAATTCCTCTATCACAACTTCTTTTACAAAGAAAAAGGCTTATATTTTCTTAAAAGTTAACTGAAGAAAAAATATGATTTCACAACCTGTATCTATGATATCAAATTAGGAGTAAATTATTACATTATCAATAAAACTGGTTGGGGGGGGGAGGAGCCAAGATGGCAGAGGAATAGGACGGGCAGACCACTTTCTCCCCTACAAATTCATCGAAAGAACAATTGAATGCTGAGCTAACTTCACAAAACAACTTCTGATCGCTAGCTGAGGTCATCAGGCACCCAGAAAAGCAGCCCATTGTCTTGGAAAGGAGGTAGGACAAAATATAAAAGATAAAAAGAGAGACAAAAGAGCTAGGGATGGAGACCCGTCCTGGGAAGGGAGTCTTAATAGAGGAAGTTTCCAAACACCAGGAAACCCTCGGACTAGCAGGTCTGGGGGAAGTTTTTGAATCTCAGAGGGCAATCTAAGTGTGAGGGGAAAAATAAATAAAACTCACAGATTACGTGCCTAAAAGCAACTCCCAGCAGAAAGGTACCCCAGACGCCCGCATCCGCCACCAGCAAGTGGGGGCGGAACGGAGAGGAGCGGGCAGCATTGCTTATGGTAAGGACCGGGCCTGAGTGCCCTGAGGGCAATCGGAGGGAGCTTTTGTGAGTTACCAACTTAAACTGTGGGACAGCAAAACAGAGAGAGAAAATTAACCGGCCTGAACACACTGCCGGCGGTTCACAGAACAAAGGGGCTGAGCAAGTCCAGAGGAGCTAGCCGGCTGCATACGGGCCCAGCCCCGCAGGAGGCAGGAGGTAGGGGGGAGGGGAAACGGGCAGGCTCGGCCCCAAGGACTGCATCCCTTACCACACTGCAAACAGGCCTCCAGTTTCTAACCAAAGACTTCCTGAGATTCTGGATGGTCGACATCCGGGAGGGTCGCGGCTAGACACAGGGCGCACGCACCCGACCAGCACAGGTGGGACCGGAGGTGGGGACGCGGAGGGCAGAAGGCACACGCACCCCCCTGGCACGGGCAGAAACTGAGGCTGGGACCTCGGAGGGGAGAAGGCGCGCCACACCCAGGGAGAGTGCGCCCGTCAAACTCCTGGCTGCCTGACCTGCTTGGGCCAGGGAAGGCACAAAACGCAGGCGCAGCTGAGTCCACACTTTTGTGGAACACCCGAGGGCTGGAACCACGCGCAGCGCAGGGCATGCTCCATATAGAGCAGCCAGGAACCTGAGCAGCGTAGAGGGGAAAGCAGCGCCAGTCCCTCCCCACTGCGCGACGGAACTAGCTACCTGAATAAGAGACCACCTCCACCCGCCTGTGTCAGGGCGGAAATGAGGCCCTGAAGAGACTGGCAAACAGAAGCCAAATAAACAAAGGGAACCTCTTCAGAAGGGACTGGTGCAACAGATTAAAACCCCTGTAGAGAACACCGACTACACCGGAAGGGGCCTGTAGATATTGAGAAGTGTAAGCTGGAACGAGGAGCTACCTGAAACTGAACCAAACCCACACTGACCGCAACAGCTCCACAGAAATTCCTAGATATATTTCTACTTTTTTTTTTAATTAAAAATTTTTTTTTCTTTTTTTTTTTTTAATTTTTACTCTTTCATTTTCTTTTAAAATTCCCTATTACCCCCCCATTACTCCTTAACTTTTATTTTCATAGATTTTTATGATTTTTTTTAAAAAGGAAAAAATTTTTTCTTGTTTTTGTTTTACTTTTTTCTTTTCTTTTTTTTTCTTTCTCTCTTATTTCCTTCTAAACTCCTCTATTACTCCTCTACTACTCTTTCATTTCATTTTCATTTCACTATAACCTTGCAAAAAAAAAAAAGAAGCCCTATTATTAAACTGAACTTCATATATATTGCTAAAATTTTTTGTGTTTTTGTTTTTGTTTTTAATATTGTATTTTAAAGAGTCTAACCTCTACTCTAGATTTTTAATCTTTGTTTTTCAGTATGTGATACAAATTTTGGACATTTAAGAATCCAATATTCAGTTCCCATTTTTATTCTGGAGTGTGTTGATTACTCTCTCCCAATTCTGACTTTCCATTTTCTATCTCAGAACACCTCTATTTCCTCCTTTCCCCTTCTATTTCCAATCCAATGCTTTGAATCTTTGTGGGTGTCTGGGCTACGGAGAACACTTTGGGAACAGACAACTGCGTAGATCTGTCTCTCTCCTCTTGAGTCGCCCTTTTTCTCCACCTGCTCATCTCTATCTCCCTCCTCCCTCTCCTCTTTTTCATGTAACTCTGTGAACCTCTCTGGGTGTCCCTCACAGGGGAGAGTCTTTTCACCATTAACCTAGAAGTTTTATTATCAGTGCTGTACAGTTGGAGAAGTCTTGAGGCTACTGGAAGAATAACACTGAAATCCAGAGGCAGGAGACTTAAGTCCAAAACCTGAGAACACCAGAAAACTCCTGACTACAGGGAACATTAAGTAATAAGAGACCTTCCAAAAGCCTCCATACCTACACTGAAACCAACCACCACCCAAGAGCCAATAAGTTTTAGAGCAAGACATACCACGCAAATTCTCCAGCAACACAGGAACATAGCCCTGAATGTCAACATACAGGCTGCCCAAGGTCACACCCAACACATAGACCCATCTCAAAACTCATTACTGGGCACTCCATTGCACTCCAGAGAGAAGAAATCTAGTTCCACGCACCAGAACACTGACGCAAGCTTCCCTAACCAGGAAACCTTGACAAGCCAATCGTCCAACCCCATCCACTGGGTTAAACCTCCACAATAAAAAGGAACCACAGACCTCCAGAATACAGAAAGCCCACTCCAGACACAGCAATCTAAACAAGATGAAAAGGCAGATAAATACCCAACAGGTAAAGAAACATGAAAAATGCCCACCAAGTCAAACAAAAGAGGAGGAGATAGGGAATCTACCTGAAAAAGAATATAGAATAATGATAATAAAAATGATCCAAAATCTTGAAAAGAAAATGGAGTTACAGATAAATAGCCTGAAGACAAAGATTGAGAAGATGCAAGAAATGTTTAATGAAGACCTAGAAGAAATAAAAGAGAGTCAATTAAAAAGGAATAATGCAATAAATGAGATCAAAAACACTCTGGAGGGAACCAAGAGTAGAATAACGGAGACAGAAAATAGGATAAGTGAGGTAGAAGATAAAATGGTAGAAATAAATGAAGTAGAGAGGAAAAAAGAAAAAAGAATCAAAAGAAATGAGGACAACCTCAGGGACCTCTGGGACAATGTGAAGCACCCCAACATTCGAATCATAGGAGTCCCAGAAGAAGAAGACAAAAAGAAGGGCCATGAGAACACACTCGAGGAGATAATAGCTGAAAACTTCCCTAAAATGGGGAAGGAAATAGCCACCCAAGTCCAAGCAACCCAGAGAGTCCCAAACAGGATAAACCCAAGGTGAAACACCCCAAGACACATATTAACCAAATTAACAAAGATCAAACACAAAGAACAAATATTAAAAGCAGCAAGGGAGAAACAACAAATAACACACAAAGGGATTCCCATAAGGAAAACAGCTGATCTTTCAATAGAAACACTTCAGGCCACAAGGGAATGGCAGGACATACTTAATGTAATGAAAAGAGAATAACCTACAACCTAGATTACTGTACCCAGCAAGGATCTCATTCAGATATGAAGGAGAATTGAAAAGCTTTACAGACAAGCAAAAGCTAAGAGAATTCAGCACCACCAAATCAGCTCTTCAACAAATGCTAAAGGATCTTCTCTAGACAGGAAACACAGAAAGGCTGTATAAACGTGAACCCAAAACAACAAAGTAAATGGCAACGGGACCACACCTGTCAATAATTACCTTAAATGTAAATGGGTTGAATGCCCCAACCAAAAGACAAAGACTGGCTGAATGGATACAAAAATAAGACCCCTATATATGCTGTCTACAAGAGACCCACCTCAAAACAAGAGACACATACAGACTAAAAGTGAAGGGTTAGAAAAAAATATTTCAGGCAAAAGGAGAAC
Organism: Muntiacus reevesi; assembly: GCF_963930625.1. NCBI lineage: Eukaryota > Metazoa > Chordata > Mammalia > Artiodactyla > Cervidae > Muntiacus > Muntiacus reevesi. The sequence continues at coordinate 36,757,874 of NC_089256.1, read as the reverse complement.
AAAAAAAAGCAGGAGTCGCAATACTCATTTCAGATAAAATAGACTTCAAAATAAAGACTGGGAAAAGAGACAAAGAAGGACACTACATAATGATCAAAGGATAATCCAAGAAGATATAACAATTATAAATATATATGCACCCAACATAGGGGCACCGCAATATGTAACGCAAATGCTAACGAGTATGAAAGAGGAAATTAATAGTAACACAATAATAGTGGGAGACTTTAATAGCCCACTCACACCTATGGATAGATCAACTAAACAGAAAATTAACAAGGAAACACAAACTTTAAATGACACAATGGACCAGCTAGACCTAATTGACACCTATAGGACATTTCACCCCAAAACAATCAACTTCACCTTTTTCTCAAGTGCACACGGAACCTTCTCCAGAATAGATCACATCCTGGGCCGTAAATCTAGTCTTGGAAAATTCAAAAAAATTGAAATCATGCCAGTCATCTTTTCTGGCCACAGTGCAGTAAGATTAGGTCTCAATTACAGGAAAAAAATTGTTAAAAATTCAAACATATGGAGGCTAAATAACACGCTTCTGAATAACCAACAAATCATAGAATAAATCAAAAAAGAAATCAAAATATGCATAGAAATGAATGAAAATGAAAACACAACAACCCAAAACCTATGGGACACTGTAAAAGCAGTGCTAAGGGGAAGCTTCATAGCATTACAGGCTTACTTCAAGAAACAAGAAAAAAGTCAAATAAATAACCTAACTCTACACCTAAAGCAACTAGAGAAGGAAGAAATGAAGCACCCCAGGGTTAGCAGAAGGAAAGAAATCTTAAAAATTAGGGCAGAAATAAATGCAAAAGAAACTAAAGAGACCATAGCAAAAATCAACAAAGCTAAAAGCTGGTTTTTTGAAAAAATAAACAAAATTGACAAACCATTAGCAAGACTCGTTAAGAAACAAAGGGAGAAGAACCAAATTAACAAAATTAGAAACGAAAATGGAGAGATCACAACAGACAACACTGAAATACAAAGGATCATAAGAGACTACTACCAGTAGCTCTATGCCAATAAAATGGACAACTTGGAAGAAACGGACAAATTCTTAGAAAAGTATAACTTTCCAAAACTGAACCAGGAAGAAATAGAAGATCTTAACAGACTCATCACAAGCAAGGAAATCGAAACTGTAATCAGAAATCTTCCAGCAAACAAAAGCCCAGGACCAGATGGCTTCACAGCTGAATTCTACCAAAAATTTAGAGAAGAGCTAACACCTATATTACTCAAACTCTTCCAGAAAATTGCAGAAGAAGATAAACTTCCAAACTCATTCTATGAGGCCACCATCACCCCAATTCCAAAACCAGACAAAGATGCCACAAAAAAAGAAAACTACAGGCCAATATCACTGATGAACATAGATGCAAAAATCCTTAACAAAATTCTAGCAAACAGAATCCAACAACATATTAAAAAAATCATACACCATGACCAAGTGGGCTTTATCCCAGGAATGCAAGGATTCTTTAATATCCACAAATCAATCAATGTAATACACCACATTAACAAATTAAAAGAAAAAAACCATATGATTATCTCAATAGATGCAGAGAAAGCCTTTGACAAAATTCAACACCCATTTATGATTAAAACTCTCCAGAAAGCAGGAATAGAAGGAACATACCTCAACATAATAAAAGCTATATATGACAAACCCACAGCAAGCATTGCCCTCAATGGTGAAAAATTGAAAGCATTTCCCCTGAAATCAGGAACAAGACAAGGGTGCCCACTCTCACCACTACTATTCAACATAGTTTTGGAAGTTTTGGCCATAGCAATCAGAGCAGAAAAAGAAGTAAAAGGAATCCAGATAGGAAAAGAAGAAGTGAAACTCTCTCTGTTTGCAGATGACATGATCCTCTACATAGAAAACCCTAAAGACTCTTCCAGAAAATTACTAGAGCTAACCAATGAATATAGTAAAGTTGCAGGATATAAAATTAACACACAGAAATCCCTTCCATTCCTATACACTAACAATGAGAAAACAGAAAGAGAAATTAAGGAAACAATACCATTCACCACTGCAACAAAAAGAATAAAATACTTAGGAGTATATCTACCTAAATAAACAAAATACATAGAAAACTATGAAACACTGATGAAAGAAATCAAAGAGGACACAAATAGATGGAGAAATATACCGTGTTCATGGATTGGAAGAGTCAATATTGTCAAAATGGCTATACTACCCAAAGCAATCTATAGATTCAATGCAATCCCTATCAAGTTACCAATGGTATTTTTCACAGAACTAGAACAAATAATTTCACAATTGGTATGGAAATACAAAAAACCTCAAATAGCCAAAGTAATCTTGAGAAAGAAGAATGGAACTCGAGGAATCAACCTGTGTGACTTCAGGCTCTACTACAAAGCCACAGTCATCAAGACAGTATGGTACTGGCACAAAGACAGAAATATAGATCAATGGAACAGAATAGAAAGGCCAGAGATAAATCCACGAACCTATGGACACCTTATCTTCGACAAAGGAGGCAAGGATATACAATGGAAAAAAGACAACCTCTTTAACAAGTGGTGCTGGGAAAACTGGTCAACCACTTGTAAAAGAATGAAACTAGAACACTTTCTAACACCATACACAAAAATAAACTCAAAATGGATTAAAGATCTAAATGTAAGACCAGAAACTATAAAACTCCTAGAGGAGAACATAGGCAAAACACTCTCCGACATGAATCACAGCAGGATCCTCTATGACTCACCTCCCAGAATATTGGAAATAAAAGCAAAAATAAACAAATGGGACCTAATGAAACTTAAAAGCTTTTGCACAACAAAGGAAACTATAAACAAGGTGAAAAGACAGCCCTCAGATTGGGAGAAAATAATAGCAAATGAAGAAACAGACAAAGGATTAATCACAAAAATATGCAAGCAACTCCTGCAGCTCAATTCCAGAAAAATAAATGACCCAATCAAAAAATCGGCCAAAGAACTAAACAGACATGTCTCCAAAGAAGACATACAGATGGCTAACAAACACATGAAAAGATGCTCAACATCACTCATTATCAGAGAAATGCAAATCAAAACTACATTGAGGTACCATTACACGCCAGTCAGAATGACTGCTATCCAAAAGTCTACAAGCAATAAATGCTGGAGAGGGTGTGGAGAAAAGGGAACCCTCTTACACTGTTGGTGGGAATGCAAACTAGTACAGCCACTGTGGAGAACAGTGTGGAGATTTCTTAAAAAACTGGAAATAGAACTGCCATATGACCCAGCAATACCACTTCTGGGCATACATACCGAGGAAACCAGATCTGAAAGAGGCACGTGCACCGCAATGTTCATCACAGCACTGTTTATAGTAGCCAGGACATGGAAGCAACCTAGATGCCCATCAGCAGACGAATGGATAAGGAAGCTGTGGTACATATATACCATGGAATATTACTTAGCCATTAAAAAGAATTCATTTGAATCAGTTCTAATGAGATGGATGAAACTGGAGCCCATTATACAGAGTGAAGTAAGCCAGAAAGATAAAGACCAATACAGTATATTAATGCATATATATGGAATTTAGAAAGATGGTAACGATAACCCTATATGCAAAACAGAAAAAGAGACACAGATGTACAGAACAGACTTTTGGACTCTGTGGGAGAAGGTAAGGGTGGGTTGTTTTGAGAGAACAGCACTGAAACATATATATTATCTATAGTGAAAAAGATCAACAGCCCAGGTTGGATGCATGAGACAAGTGCTCGGGCCTGGTGCACTGGGAAGACCCAGAGGAATCAGGTGGAGAGGGAGGTGGGAGGGGGGATCGGGATGGGGAATACATGCAACTCCATGGCTGGTTCATGTCAGTATGACAAAACCCACTACAATGTTGTAGAGTAATTGGCTTCCAACTAATAAAAATAAATGGGAAAAAAAAAAAAAAACCAGTTTGGGGGATATTTGGGATTTTCTTTTTTTTTTTTTTTTTTACTATGTAGACTATGTTTATCAATCCTTTGGCTCCTCATAACTGTAAATTATCTCTAATGTTTCAAAGGGCATTTGCAAACCCCAAGAATTCCATAACCCCACAAATGCAAATAGCTTTTTGACTGGTAACATGGTTTGATTTGCATTAAACTGCAAAACCACTACATTTTAGTGTTTTTTTTTACATTTTTTGAAAACAAGTTATAAGACTGCCATTTAATCTGAAAAACATACAAAACAAAATAATTGCAGACACCAACCTACCAATCTGTATTCTATTCTAGGGTAAATAACAGAAATTACAGATAAGATATTCTCATAAGAAATTTTCTTTTCCTTAAGAATATAAACATCCTACCTTTGTGTGCCAGAGTCTACTAAATTTTTGTGATGTTCTTAAATTCCAAATTAGTTTAGCAAATTTTTCAGTTGCAGTTTCATTTACATTCTGATAAGTACTATCTACCAGTTCAGTTCAGTTCAGTCGGTCAGTCGTGTCCGACTCTTTGCAACCCCATGAACAGCAGTATGCCAGGCCTCCCTGTCCATCACCAACTCCCAGAGTCCACCCAAACCCATGTCCATTGAGTCAGTGATGCCATCCAACCATCTCATCCTCTGTTGTCCCCTTCTCCTCCTGCCTTCAATCTTTCCCAGCATCAGGGTCTTTTCCAATGAGTCAACTCTTTGCATCAGGTGGCCAAAGTATTGGAGCTTCAGCTTCAACATCAGTCCATCCAATGAACACCCAGGACTGATCTCCTTGAGGATGGACTGGTTGGATCTCCTTGCAGTCCAAGGGACTCTCAAGAGTCTTCTCCAACACCACAGTTCAAAAGCATCAATTCTTCGGCGCTCAGCTTTCTTCACAGTCCAACTCTCAGATCCATACATGACCACTGGAAAAACCACAGCCTTAACTAGAAGGACCTTTGTTGGCAAAGTAATGTCTCTGCCTCTTAACATGCTGTCTAGGTTGGTCATAACTTTCCTTCCAAGGAGCAAGCGACTTTTAATTTCATGACTGATATCACCATCTGCAGTGATTTTGCAGCCCAGAAAAATAAAGTCAGCCACTGTTTCCACTGTTTCCCCATCTATTTGCCATGAAGTGATGGGACCAGATGCCATGATCTTAGTTTTCTGAATGCTGAGTTTTGAGCCAACTTTTTCACTTTCATCAAGAGGCTCATTAGTTCTTCTTCACTTTCTGCCATAAGGGTTGTATCATTTGCATATCTGAGGTTACTGATATTTCTCCCGGCAATCTTGATTTCAGCTTGTGCTTCCTCCAGCCCAGCGTTTCTCATGATGTACTCTGCATGTAAGTTAAATAAGCAGGGTGACAGAATGTAGCCTTGACGTACTCCTTTTCCTATTTGTAACCAGTCTGTTTTTCCATGTCCAGTTCTAACTGTTGCTTCCTGACCTGCATACAGTTTTCTCAAGAGGCAGGTCAGGTGTCTGGTATTCCTATCTCTTTCAGAATTTTCCACAGTTGATTGTGATCCACACAGTCAAAGGCTTTGGCATAGTCAATAAAGCAGAAACAGATGTTTTTCTGGAACTCTCTTTCTTTTTCGATGATCCAGTGGATGTTGTCAATTTGCTCTCTGGTTCCTCTGCCTTTTCTACATCCAGCTTGAACATCTGGAAGTTCACGGTTCACATATTGCTGAAGACTGGCTTGGAGACTTTTAAACATTACTTTACTAGTGTGTGAGATGAGTGCAATTGTGCAGTAGTTTGAGCATTCTTTGGGATTGCCTTTCTTTGGGATTGGAATGAAAACTGACCTTCTCCAGTACTGTGGCCACTGCTGCGTGCCAAGCTGCTATTTAAGAGCTAGTAAGTAGTTTTAGAGCTTCCCAGGTGGTTCAGAGGTTAAAGCATCTGCCTGCAATGTGAGAGAGCTGGGTTTGATCCCAGGGTCGGGAAGATCCCCTGGAGAAGGAATTGGCAACCCACTCCTGTATTTTTGCCTGGAGAATCCCATGGATGGAGGAGTTTTGTGGGCTACAGTCCACGGGGTTGCAAAGAGTCAGACACGACTGAGCGACTTAACTAACTAAGGAGTTTTAGCGAATGTTTATAGACATTTAAAAAAGAAAAAACAAACAACAACAAAAAAACAAGGAAAAGCATTTAGAATCACTAGATGAACAGTTTAGAAAACTTTGACTATAATTTTGAGAATTTAAAAGCTAGGAGAAGGAAAGGGAATAAAAGTACCACAGAACTTATTTTAATACTAATGGCTAATAATTGAAAAGACAGTTTAAAAGGTACTCCATTTTTTGAGGAGGAGAGATCTACTCATTTATTAAAAAGACAGACACACAGGGAACTCATATTTCTGAGTGCAATCCATGAGTCAAAAGAAACACTTACCACATAAGGTAATGCAAATTCTTCACACATTTCTATGGCAATATTGTCTGCTTTTTGAATTCCAACAACACTATCCACTAATAAAAATGTTCTCATCAAACTGTAGGAATGCAGAAATGAAGATTAACAGCAAAGAAAAATATACTCATTCATTTCCACCCCCCACCCAATCTTCACTATACTAAGAAATTGTCTTTTGAAAAATTATCATATCAAAATTTTAAAATTTCTTTAGACAAAAGGACTTCTTAATTTACCATGAAGTCCATCCAAGTTCCAATAGGCTTCAGTGTTGGTTACGTTCAATAGCTAGACTCATTAATATTATTTCAATAGCATATATTGAACATACGACACTCTGCCTAGAACTGGATACAAAGATGAATGAGCCCCTTCCTCTAAGTGACTGAACTCTAGTGGGAGAATGAAACAGGGACCCAGTTAACTATAAGTTATCATAAAAGTGTCTAAGTCTTCAAATATTACTTTAAGACTAGCAAATAACAAAACCAAACACATTATATTTTGTATTTTCTTGTGTAAGTATTTTATCTTAGCTTCTATGTTAAGATACAACAAGCAAATTACTTACAAACACTTTTTTATACTTCAAAAGTTTAACATTAATTTTTCCATATATTGTGCAATGCTTGAAGCATAGACCTGCTACCTGGCTACTTACGGAGACAAATAAAGGTAGTATTTATCGAGGATGTGATGTCAGAAGTATTTTAAGAATAACCAGAATTTACTGAAGTTTATTTAAATCTGGTAAACACCCCATTAACCAACAAATTTCATTTTTAAAAATAGCCAGCTAAGAGTTTGGTATAAAAAATTAATAAAGTCTGCTGATGTACTACTTATAGTCTCAATAAAGGAAAACAATTGAATTTAAGTTTAAAATAATTTACAGGAAAAAAAACTAAGTAGACAGTACTTACCTTCCTCCGAAACAGTACAGAATATTATGAGAATAAAGTAAACTTTCTAGAAAAGTTATTTGATAAAACTGAAGAGTTCATCATGTATAGAATGTTCTATTCATGAAAACATGTTTAGGGGTTAAATATAACAATTATAAGGAAAAAAAGCTTCTTACTTCTTTCGTTCTTTTAGGTAGGTTTCTACCATGTCAACAAAATCTTCAGGTGCTCTATAGCCATAACCTGGCATGTCCACCAATGTAAAGTATTTTCCAACTTTGTAAAAATTAATTTTCTTTGTATGGCCCTGACAAAGTAATTGTAAATATAAGTTTCTTAAAATATGTCCTTTATATATTTCATGACTCAAAATATTTTCTGTTCAATCAATAATTACTTATTAAACACACAAAAGTATTCTGTATATAACCCTATGCAGATGACGATACAGGAAAAAGAAACAGAAGAGAAGTGGCTGGAGATAAGCTTAGATGATACTACTTCCTCCTTCCAATTCATTTTTTTAAAGAGAATCTATATGATTTAAGAACTTCAAATTCCATATTAGAAATATGCAGGCAAAATATTTTCAAGTCTTCCTATTTCATTAGTTCTCTCCCAGTGAAAAAGTTATACTGGTCTAAAGAGTATGACTGCATTAATCAATATTCTCTGATGGATAATATATTTCCACTTTAAAGAATTATCTCCACTTTAAATGAATTAATGCACAAACAGGATAAATTAAATGCTTACTGTCAGTCATACAAGTTTTCATAAAAACTAGATGCAAAGTTTGATAGTGTAGCTAGACTATTACTTGCCTAAAATCAATTTGAATGTTTTATTAGATGGGTTTGGTGCTTTCATTAAGCCATTTTTAAAAAAGCATGTACAATTGTAAAGCACTTGTGCAACTACAACTAATGTAAAGATGATAAAAATAGTTTATTCACGTGGTTTTCTGTCCACGGACATTTATTAATCAGAAAAGGAAAAATTATGACAAAAAACTTTAAAAGTCAACTGTTCAGAACTCAGGAGAGGTTTTATAAATGATGCTTAGGTTCCCAGGCAGCTTATGTGTCTGTCTATAGGAAAATAACTTTAGAATTACAGATTAGAAATGTCAAGAATCCAGTTCTTCCATTGCCTTCTCACAGCAGAAAGGGAACACCCCTACCTAGAAGTGAGAGCTGAACTATGGCATTTGATGAGGCAGGGCACAAGGGAGTAAGGATAGGAGGGTTAACAAATGACTACAGTCATCAGAGGTAGTTTCAGGAAATCAACTATGTGAAGAAACTGGGAACAAGAAAAGACTAATGAAGCCTCAGGGAAGGGTTCTAATGTAAGGAAATGGGGGCAGTGAGGACTGGGTTGGTAGGAACATTTTGCCAAGGATAGATAGGTGAGAGGACCTGGGGTGAGGAGAGGGTACCTTAAATATTGGTAGAGTCTGTATTATTGAAAGGAAGCAGAGGAAATGAGAAAATGACAAAAAGCTACTACAGCAGACTGACTGGGATATTAGGCACATAAATTTGGCCCTGGGTAAACTGGAAAGTGCCTGATACGTATATATATATATATATATATGAGTTAGCTAGGTATAAAAGATTATAGGAGGAAAAAAAATACACTTGAAAGCTGTTTCCTTTAAAAATCAATGTAGAACTAGGTGAGCATTCTCATAGAAGCAAATATAGAATGACAATGGAACAACTCTTGAGAAAAGTCTGGACCAAGGAAAATTTCCTCAAGATACTGGCCAGGTTACTAAAATAAATAAATCCAGATATACTTCCATTTTCTTCAGAGAAATACTCAGGCATTAATGAAATGTCTTACATTAGCACTTGTTTGAAAGAAATCACTTTTCTAGGAACTTAGCAATTATGGTTTCTAACCCCCCCCCCATACTTATTAATCATCTTAGTCAATTCAGAGGTAGTTCAGATATGTTTTAAATTTTGACATACCGGTTTTTTGGAGACTCTAACTTCAACCTCTGGGGCAAGTGAAAACAAAGCCTTTATTAGAGAGGATTTTCCAACATTGCTTCTGCCTATAAAACACACCTTATACAGGCAAAAAGAAGATAATTGAGTACTAGTGTATTGGGTTGGCCAAAAAGTTCATTTGGGTTTTTCTGTAAGCTGGTACAGTAAAACCCAAATGAACTTTTTGGCCAACCCGTATTACCTGTAAAAATCTGTAAATATTATTTAGCCTTGACTAACCATAAAGAAGTAGCTTATGGTTAGTCAACCTTCAAATTCTAATATATAGCTACTATATATTAAATGATTTCAATGTGGCAGGTACTGTTTTAAAAGCACTTGTTATTTTCTTATTTACTCTTTACAATATCCCTATGAGACAGATAATAAGTTATCTGTCTCATAAACTGTAAAAGTATTCTCATTTTACAGGTGATAAAACCAGAGGCAGAGAGGTTCAATATCCAGCCCCAAATTATACAGCTAAAAAGTGAAGAAGCTGGAAACTGAAATCCAGACATCTATATCTGTACCTGTGCTTTTAATTACACGCCACTCAAGAACATCTGCAACATTTATTAAGAATTCCATATTTTCAAAGCTTTTTGAAGTTAACAATTACATGCATTTCAACAAAACTGGCTCTAAAGTCACTCCTGTTTGAAACCCCATTTTCCCACAAACTCTCAAAGTACACCATTACAACATCATAATTATTTCTTTCTCTTGACCTTTCTTGTTCCATTTATGCTTTTCTCCTTTAGTGTGAGTGTAGAAAGCAACAAAGTATTTTTGAGACTAACCATTAATACACATGGCTTTGCTTTCTAAAAGTACTGAAGAGGGTACAACCAATCAGTGCTCCTAAATGAGGGCGGTACCGCCCCCTGGGGGTGTTTTCGAAATTTGTAAGGGCATATTTGATTATTAATAGGAGGGCATTTGGGGTTATTAATATGATTGGGTGGCACTTAGTGAGCAGGAGCCAGCAGTGCTATATATTTTGCAAAACTGTGGTCAGTAAATAAATTGATTTGGATGCTGTATAAATTTCAAATGTCCTACCAGATTAAGTCGGATAATAGATTAAAAAACTAAATTAAAAAGAAATTACACAAAAGTCCAGTAATTTAAAAATGGAAAAGCAATGCTGTCTCCAAATCATTAAGTGATTTATATACTCTTCTTAAATTATTGTAGAGTTCGAGTGGAAAAGTTCCAGTGCAATGGTGCGGTTATCACAAATAACGGAGGCCTGAGCCTTCTTTTAACAGACAGAACAAAATATTAAACTGCAGGACATGCATAAAATGCACACTCACTGAATTCCACTGAAGCTGTTTTAGAAAATCTTACAGATTATTGCCATCTATATATGATTCTTTTTGCACAGGATAGGAAATTCAGATTGAGTGAAAATTATGTATTGATAAGGATCACTTCATTTGTAAAACTACTCTACTTTTTGTATTCTTCACTTTTTCCAGTTTGTCTCGGCATGTTTTCCCTACTTAAAAAAGATAAATGTTTAATTTTTAATCGCCTTCTAAAGTCTTTCATACTCACTACCAAAATAATTGGGCTTCCCTTGTGGCTCAGCTGGTAAAGAATCCGCCTGCAATGTGGGAGACCTGGGTTCGATCCCTAGGTTGAGAAGATCCCCTGGAGAAGGGAACGGCTACCCACTCCAGTATTCTGGCCTGGAGAATTCCATGGTCTGTATAGTCCATGATGTCGCAAAGAGTCGGACACGACAGAGGGACTTTCTCTCACTCACTCACCAAAATAATTAAACCCATATCTACTTACTTTGTTACAATAATGATACCGCGTCCATACCAAGCTAGTATCTCTGGCCTGCTGATAATGCAGGCAGGCATGCTAAGTTGCTTCAGTCGTGTCCGACTCTATGGACTTCAGCCTGTCAGGCTTCTCTGTTCAAGGGATTCTCCAGGCATGAATGCTGGAGTGGGCTGCCATGCCCTCCGCCAGCGGATCTTCCCGACCCAGCGATCGAACCTGTGTCTTTTATGTCTACCTGCATCGGCAGGCGGGTTCTTTACCACTAACATCGCTAGTTGATAATAGGTTACAGCAAAATCACAGCCCAAGCCCTCAGTACCCGCAGGCGGCTGCGGCGCTCACCTCCGGGTGGCGAAGGTCCGGGGCGTGGTCGAGACGCACCGCCGAGGTGAGGTACTCGATGCGGTTTCGGGCGGAGGCCGTAAAGAAGCTCTCCGCCCGCGCGATGTCCTCCAAGCTCGGGTGGAAGATATTCAGGTGAAGGTCTGGCCTCGAGCCCGGGACGAAATGCCCATGGAGTTCTTGCAGCGGGAAGACCAGCTTCGTCAGCTGCTTGCTCGGCAGCCGTAGAACCTCGGTGAAGGCCTGGAACGCGCTGTAAGCTCGTCTTGCGCTCCCCAGCTCTGGCCCCATAGCAAACAACCTGCTCACGCCCGGCCGCAGCCGGTGAGCTGCCATTTTCCTTTTTTAGAAGTCCCACCTCCGGCCCTCATTCCCAGGATCTGAAATGCGCGTGCGTGACCCGGATCCCGCTAAGCCTGCTGGGAATTGTAGTTTCTAATGGCCTCTTTGGTTCCCGCAGAGATTGTTTGTATACCTAGAGCTGGAGACAGGTGTTGCCCGCAGCGGGGGGAAAAAGTGGCTGGGTGCTTTTCACATTCTGGCCCTGACAACTGTGCCTTTGACTTGCATGTCGCTTTGGGGAGGTTGTTTAACCGTTTTTCAGAGCTGAAAAAAACATATCTGGCTGTGTGAGCCCTGAGGCTCAAGTGAAGAAGAAGACTTGTGAAGCTCTGGTGGATTTCAGGGCGGTTTACTCTTCACGCTTTCTGGTTGTTGAAAAAACACTTGCGCAGAAATGAAAAGGGCGGGTGAGAAATGTTCAAAAAGCGCCTGGTTTTCAGGGTGCAGACAGTTCGTACTTCATTCTTCTTCTCTAGAGCTGCAGGAAATGTCATTAAAATTTAGAGATTTCTTACAGAGTAAAAGAAAAAAAAAACCAGTTTACACAGGTGTTCAAGGGTTGTTTCATTTAAGTTACATAATGATATCTTATTTCAGAAGTTTCTTAAAGCCATTCAAACTCATCAGTGCTGCAATGGGAGGTAGAGGGACCGTGATAAAATGAGTATCTGAAAGATATTTCTACCTAAAAGACGATGGGTCTTCTAAAACCTTAGCAGCAAACAGCATTGCAACGTTAGCTCATGCTCTCTTGAGCGATTCCTCAGGTTGTTCATTGACTATTCAGGGCAGTTCTTGAATTAATGTCACACAAAAATTAGTGAACAAGATCAACAACTTTGACTTTGTTGTTTCAGGCAACAAAGTAGCCTGAAATTGCTGGCCGGCTGATTTTGTGTTGATCTTTGTGATAGGCCTTAAGGCTTTCCTCCATCCCCTAGTCTCATGCCTCCATAAGAAAACACTTTATTGTAAACATCCAGACATTTTGGATATATGTTATCATATTTGTAATTTAACTCAAAATACTGTTCTAAATTCTTAACATTTTTTAAACAATATATTTGAAAGTCTTTCTGTATCAATACATACTTGATATAAGTGATTGTTTTTAATGGAGGCACATTATTCCATTTATTTACCCCATGTCTTATTGACCACTAATGAGGTTTTGTTGTTACAACAGTGCTACAATGAACCCTCATAAAGAGAGGTTTTTTCACACTTGTGGAAGTAGGACACATCCCTAGAAGAGGACTTGATTGGTGCATAGGTTGTGTGCATTTCTATTTTTCATATTTCTGTAGAAAAATTATCTTTTAAAGAAATTGCAATGGAAGTGAAGTAAAGTCGCTCAGTCGTGTCTGACTCTTTGTGACCCCATGGACTGTAGCCTACCAGGCTCCTCTGTCCATGGGATTTTCCAGGCAAGAGTACAGGAGTGGGATGCCATTTCCTTCTCTGGACTACTTCCTAATAACAAAATCTTATAGCATCAAAGTAGGCATTATAAAAGTAGGCTATTATAATGTTGTGTAATCATGCCATACTTATTTGAAATTAAACAAAACATTTTTTTTAGTTCTTATATTCCTGATTATTAAAGAGAATAAATATACTTTGTAAAAATCATGTTTTATATTAGATTATTCACTTTAAAATAATTTATAATAACTGTTTAGTTATTGAAAACATTGACCTTTTATCTGTCATGTTTTAAAAATATTTTCCCCAACTTTTTTACTTTTGACTTTTTAATAGGATTTTGATTGTAGATTTTTAATTTGTAAGTGGCCAAACTGAATAGTCTCTTAAGCATTCTAAGCTTTGTGTTATGTTTGGAAAAATTTTCTAGGATTATAAACAAATTAACCTATCTTTCATTCTAGTGGTTTAAGTTTTTTTTACAGTTAAATGTTTCATACAATTGGAGTTTGTTTTAATAAAAAGAGTCTGCTAGGAATTCAGCTTAATTTTTTTCCAAATGGTTAGCCAGTTGTCTCAACAATACTTATTAAATAGTCCACCTTTTTTTCACTGAGTATGTATGTGGGTACATTTGCAGACAACTCTGAACTTTGAGGGCTTCCCTGGTGCCTTCCCTGGTGCCTCCACCTACAATGCCGGAGAACTGAGTTCAATCCCCAGGTTAGGAAGATCCCTTGGAGAAGGGAATGCCTTCACATTACAGTCTTCTTGCGTACAGAATTCCATGGACAGGGGAGCCTGGTGGGTTACAGTTGATGGGGTCACAAAGAGTTGTACATGACTGAGCAACTAACACTTTCAACACTGAACTTTGAAAGTGCTTTCATATGTGCTATTTACTTTTTAACCTTGGGATCCCAGGTGTGGAAATAAACCCAAGCATGAAAGACTTTTGCTAGTTTTTACAGGGTTTGAGAGGAACTCTGGGAAGCCTGCATGGGGCATTCATCGCCATGAGGTCTGCAGTCAGAGGGGGAAGCTGGAAACAGGAGGAATTAGTAGGGGATAATCCCACTGTGGCGCTGCAATGGGAATCTTAGGGTGCACGAGGAATTGTTGGGGGAAACACTGACTGAAACCGCAGCCTGACCAGGCACCAGAGTAACTATTTGCATGAGTTATTTTATGATAGGAGGACCTGATAAGGAACATGGAACTAACAAGCCACTATCAGCTAGAAGAATTTGGGTAAAGTCAAAAGTCAATAGGAGACACCAGTCCATTTATCCTATGCTTCCAGGAGCCTTCTCAGTGAAATCCATCTTGGCTGGGTGATGCATGGGCCACCAGGAAGAACCCTGAGTCAGAATGATTGGTCAGAGACAATCTAGAAACTAATCTCATCACCACAAAACCCGAGATTGTGATAGAACAGTCCCCCTAGGTTCACTTACGCTTCTGCTCTCCACTGGGTGCACCTTCCTAATAAAATCTCTCCCAATAAAATCTCTCGCTTTGTCAGCACATGTATCTCCTCAGACAATTCATTTCCGAGTATTTGACAAGAGCCCACCCTTAGGCTCTAGAAGGGGTCCTCCTTCCTGCAACAGAATTCTCAAAGTCCAGGAATGTCAGACCAAATCAATATTGTTGGGGATCCAGTCTGGCAGATGGATGTTGCAACAGTATTCCCTGTTTTCTGGCAGTATTCTGTCTCTGATTGTGGGCAGCACCTTGCCAGGTGGTCTGTCTGGCTGAAGTAGTACCCTGGCTAACAGTTTTGAATTGGGAGTCAGAATCCAACCTCCTGGCTAGGCAGGGTGTCATATGATTCAGAAGAGGATTTAAGTCCTTGTGGGGAAAAGGAGTGTGGATTAAGAAACCAAGCAGCTACTTGGTCAGCAGATTGCAGAGACATAACTAGGATGTGAGAAAGGGTTTGAATTGACCTAGGGGCATCCTAGGGAGAACCCACCCTTGATCTAGTTCCACAGCACAGAGGTCAAGACATACTCACTAAACTGTGGTAGCCCAGCAAAAGAGAAGTCAAAGTGTTAGTTCCTTAGTCACGTCTGACTCTTTGCAATCCCATGGACTGTAGCCTACCAGGTTCCTCTGTCCAATGGAGTTCTCCAGGCAAGAATACTGGGGTAGGGAGTGATTCCCTTCTCCAGGGGATCTTTCTGACCCAGGGATTGAACCTAGGTCTCCTGCACTGGGTGTGGATTCTTTACCATCTGAGCCACCAGGCAAGTCCATGGTAGCCCAGGGAAGTTGATAAATGAGGCCCGTATTCATGGACTGTACTGTTCTATACTCTTTCCTGTGTAATACTGTAGTGTATATCATTTGATACTGAGAGTGATAAGGCACCCTTGCTCAATTCCATCATTTGTTCATTCATCAAATATTCATGCCAGGCACTGTACTAAGTGCTGGAGATATATGATGGAGTAATGAAACAGAAAAGTTTCTGTCCTCATATGCTATGATCTTGAGATAGTAAGATAAGTAAATACAGGGTATATTGTTGTTGTTTGGTGGCTAAATCATGTCCAGCTCTTTTGCAACCCCATGGACTGTTCCACCAAGCTCCTCTGTCCATGAGATTTCCCAGACAAGAATACTGGAGTGGGTTGTCATTTCCTTTTCCAGGGGGATCTTCCCAACCCAGGGATTGAACCCTTGTCTTCTGCATTGCAGGTGGATTCTTTACTCTAAACCATCAGGGATGCCCACAGGGTATATTAGATAGTGATAAATGCTTAAGAAAAAGCTTAAGCTGGGTAGGAAGATTAGAGGTGTATGTGTGTAGAGGCATAAGAATATTGCCATTTTAGTGTGATCTTCACTGAGAAGGTGATATTTGAACACTGATGTTAAGGAAGTAAGGAAATAACCATGTGATTTATTGGGGGAAGCCAAGTGAAAGTGTGAAGGGTCAGAGGTAGGAGTATTACTTGTTTAGAACAGCGAGGGGGCCAATGTGGCCAGGATGTAGTGAAAAGATGATGCTGGCAGTAACTCTAGCTATTACTTTCAAACTTTGGCTTTGATACAGAGAGTTAAAGTGAATGTATGCATAAGAAATTTTAGCTGGTTGGCATCCCTTGTGTAGAGAGGAACCATCCACATCCACTCTGTGTGGTTCTAATGGGGCTATCACTAACAAAACTCCACACTTCTGATCACAGGAGGTGGGATTTGGCCATACGTACACCATGTGTGTTATGACAATAATGATTATTTGAGTAATGTGCAAGCAATCCCACCTGAGCTAGTCATTATGTTAAAGTTAGACAGGCAGCTGGCTCTGCCATTGAGCCTCATGTTATAATGCTGGAATTGAGGCCAATACTCAAGATATGGTTGTTCTTCACTGCTATGTGAAAGATGCCTATAGTACTTTAAGGGAATGAAGCTGATACAGAAAGAAAAACAGTACTGAGAGATGGAGATGGGAGGTGGAATGACTCCCAATGATCTATGTTGAATATCATGTCCTCTGTCCCTCTGCTCTCCAATCACACAAGTCAATACGTTCTTCTCCTTGTTTTCACTGAAACTGATTTGACTTGGATTTGATGGCAGCCATGAGTCCTGTTTAACAGAGTATTTTAAGATGATATGTGGTTCCTTGTGTAAATCCAGAGTCATCAGACTACCATGCAGAATAGTTTGGGTGCTCTATGTAAATTTACATCTATTACAGAGGAGTCATGATGAAGCTCTAGGGCTTAGAGTGCCTGTGCCTGCCTGCAGGTTAAGTCAGTTCAGTCGCTTAGTCATGTCCAGCTCTGCAACCCCAAGGACTGCAGCACGCCAGGCTTCCCTGTCCATCACCAACTCCTGAAGGTGACCATGCATGTTAAGCAGGCCAAACTACAGGCCAAACTATTACCCTCCCTTGAAGTAACAGTTGAACTTTAGGAGTCTTAAGAATCTCCCTTCCATTCAGGGTATTTCCTCATCCAGTGGTTACTTATGATCTTTGGTAAAGGCCAGTAATCTGGTTATGTTGTAAAAATTAACAGAGTTCAGGATGTGTTTATGGTCATCCTGGAAAAAAGTACCTTCTGTGTGACAGTTTAGGTTCACCACAAAGTTAACAAGATTTTATTATTTAGTGTGACTTGGGAAGATACTGCATACTTAGCACACACTCTGAGCATCAACCTTTGTTACTAAAACCAACCTGACTGAAATGCTATAGCTGTACTGTCGTGTTTATCTAATAAGAATGGAAAGAACATGGGCAGAACAGTGGTGGGATCTTACCATTAGGACAGGATGATCTCAATTGTTCCTTGGATCCAGAGTGATCTCAACTTATGTCCAAGTCCTGTAAGTGTTAAGTTTAGGGAATCCATCTAAGATATGAAGAAGGCAGACACTGTAGGCAGAATCTGTGACATCAGAGAATGAGTAAGCACAGAATATATACATAGGTTAACTCTCATTCTAGGCTAGAAATGGTTTGAAAGCTCTAGCAGAAGCAAGGGCAGTGATTCTAGAAAAACTTCTAAACATACAGAGAGAGAATGGATTAGGTTGCAGTGTCCAATTTACACAAGACCTTTCCCCACCATACTTCTCCCTTTGTTTTAAACAACAGTAATAAACATTTATTGTTTGACTGCCAGGAATTGATCTAGGTGCCAGGAATCAAATAGAAAAACATGCTTACAATCTAATTTGGATCTCAAACTCTTGTATTAGGAAGATGTTAATTTATGATGTTATACTCTCATTATATGAATGAGAATAACATAGAAGAACTTTCCACATGTAACTTAAGTTGGTTGAATTATAATAACTACTGTCTGAGTAAATGCTATAAGTTAAAAATGCATTTAATTATTTAAAAAATATTTCTGTGTAACAGCTGATTAAAAAATTAAATTAGATATCATCAAATATGTTGACAAAAATTTATGACACACATATGTAACATGATGTATGATTTGCCTACCTAATTTCCTAAAGGAAAGGAAAGTGAAGTTGCTCAGTCATGTCCGACTCTTTGCAACCCCATGGACTGTAGCCCTACCAGGCTCCTTCGTCCATGGAATTTTCCAGGCAAGAGTACTGGAGTGGGCTGCCATTTCCTTCCTCCAAGGGATCTTCCTCACCCAGGGATCGAACCCAGGTCTCCTGCATTGCAGGCAGATGCTTTACCACCTGAGCCACCAGGGAATTCCTCAAAGCATAACCTAATTTCCTAATTAGGTTATAAATTGTTATTCTTGAAATTTATTATTTGACCATCATTCAAGAAACATACTTCCTATAGTCCTTTTCTTTGGCAGCTCATCAAATCATTTAGTTTCAGTTTTATATTTCATTAATATATCTCTAGAGAATGCCTCTAACAGAGGTATATTTTTTTTCCTTCAGAGAAGCTTTTTGAGCTTTTTTTTTTTTTTTTAAGGTTCTGCCTACTGTACTCACAGATTTCTCTAGAGAGATTTGTAGATTAAATATCAGACCATGATCATGTGTAGGAGGGTGAGTTCTTAGAATGACTTGGGTTTGGAGGAGGAGTAGTAATAGAGCTTCACTTCCTTCAAGGTTGTTTTTTTCAATAAAAAACAGTTATTTTAGGTAGTCAGTTGTTCTCACTTGCAACTTCGTGTTTGATCTCTCTGCTATACTAGTGCTTTTAAATATATTAGACCTCTACTCAGCTTGTGTTTTTATATTATTCAGTTTTTCCTGTTGGAA